>NC_140948.1:26807836-28007836 GCF_014529385.1 Adiantum capillus-veneris | reverse complement strand
GACGATCAGGCTCGAACTATTCTCACAAAAGCTAATTCACTTAAACAAATGACAAGAACAAATAGATCAAAAGGAAGATTTGTACATTTGGTGTTTTGTAATAAATTTTTGGATTTTATAGAGCCTTCTGCATTTTACCAAGAAGTCTTGAATTCATGTAGCATACCTAGAACTTTAACATATTTCAACATTAAATTTGGCTGAAAATATAGTATACGTTTAAACAACATTTTATATAAACCTTTTAATACATTCTCCATCCCATTTGACTTATCACTTGAATGTAAATGTATGACACTTAATAGGTTTGCTAAGTTTTGAAAAAATGTGGAACCTTTTGGTATACATGTTCTTTCAACGGATACTTGTATTGGTAGACATGTCATGCTTAAAGACTTCTTTCAAAAAGGGCTAAACCATATACCTATGGTTCCCTTGGACCCTATCAAAGCTACAAAAGAACTAATTGCTGGTTGGACAAAAATATGTTATATTTTGGGTATAGATGACTCTGTAATGTATCATAATATTATATCTCAAAAATTAATAAAGTATTTAATGAAACTTTTCCTTATCATAGGGTTAATCAAGTACCTTGGTTTAAGGACCCGGATCTAATGAATGAAATTGATTTTTTACTTGAGCACCTTTTTATTTGTGGGTTAGATAAGTCATCCCAAACTCCCATATTTATTTGCAAAAAGTTAGCTCGGCTTGCGGCAAATAAAAGAATGTCATTTGATGAATTTGAAATCTCTCACAAATCTGAGAGTGAAATCATCGCAGATATTCTTCAATTTTCCTCGATGAATGAATTAATATTACCCTCTTAACATAGTCTTCCATATCTTATGGGTAATTACAAAATTCACAAGCAGGAATTTAGATGGATAACCAATGCACACGGCTGTATTTTCTCACCTTTAATCAACCTTATGGCAGCAATTCTCAAGGCAATAAACATTGGCTTGAATGAATACACTGAAGGTTTTCATATTAAATTAAAAACCTTCGCAAAAATTATTACTAATGGTTATTGGATTATCAATAATCAATATAATTTTTTGATAAATTTTCTAAATATAGTTTTCATAGCATACACAGTCGATATTAATACATGCTATGAAGCAATACCACATTATGGTAATAATGGGTTAGTTGACACAGTACAACATATTATAAAATTGCTCAACGGAATGGGCTAAAAAGGGTTTTAAAAATCTCGTAAAAATATCATTCTCACTAAAAAACACAAGGAAGTTTCATTATCCTTTGAATTCTTTATCACTCTGAACCATTTTTTACTAGATAATTGTTTATCCAAACTCGAAAATTGCATTTTTTATCAGAAACAAGGGATCCCAATGGGTTATGCTTGTTCTCCTTTATGGTGTAATCTATAATTAACATCCTCAATAAAGCGAGTGGACCTGCACCCACACCATAACTCTCCAATGACCCCCATCTCTCCTTGTCCCCCAGCCATCTCTCTTCACACACACACACACACAAAGAGAGAGAGAGAGAGAGAGAGAGAGAGAGAGAGAGAGAGAGAGAGAGAGAGAGAGAGATGAAATGAAATGGTACATTAACGTCTTCAAAAGGCCAAAATGACCTATCATACCAAAGGGTTACAACCATGTGTGACTCTAGTACAATGTCTGGGGAACATAAAGATAAACATAAATTAGGGTACCTAGAGTGGGTAGGTATGCAAGCCTAACCTATATCCTCATCATCATCAATGTCCTCATCACATAATACATCAGCTCAAAACATATGGGGAGAGTACATGAGGCTAATGAGGTGCACAATGGAGGAAGTAGACAAATGAGTCTAGTAATCTCCACATGTGTAAGAGACAATGCTGGTGCATCAAGGGAGTACTAGAAGGGAGGCAAGCTATCCATGATGAAGCCATGCATCTGAAACAATGATGACATCTGTGCATACTAGCATGATGTGTCCCCCTGTAAAGCTAATTTTCTGGAGGACTCAAGGGACAATCTTGCATATCTATCTTTTGTAGTATCTTGGATAGAGGAGACTAATCTGGTAATCGCCTCTATCTCCATAGAGGGGGCTGCTAGCTCCACTCTAATGATCTCGTGTGGCACGGAGACCTTAGATCTAATCAATTGAGATATCATAGATACCAAGGGCCTCTCCATACCTCTTCACCCATCCTAACCCACAGAGGGTCCCCAAAACCTGAACCCCATAGAGCATAGGTGAAGCTACCAAGGTATCAAAGAGCAAGAGCTTTGTTTGGGGTTCTTGTATTTGAACATGTGAACGCATCCTCTTCAATCCTCCCAAGGCTGCATGTCCCTGAGATATCACCTCCTGAGGATATAAAACCCAAAACAGTGCATGTCCAAGAGCTTGAACAATATGTCCCTATAGCCCAACTCTCTAGAGCTTCAACTTTTGTGGTTGAAACAAAGCTTGAGACACACAATAGCCATCCTAATATAATAAATAAAACATACAAATGGGTCCCTAAAGCTTTTTTAGCGCCAATTTTTGATGCTAAAAAACGGGAACCTTGTAAGAGATGCCCCACTCGCTCCAAGAAATGTAAGAAAATGTTGTGTTGGATTCCTAAAAGACTATTGGAATCCAAAAGCTACTATTAAGAAAATGATCGAATCTGGGTGCCAAAATGTAAATTGTGTTCTTATCTGTCATTTGATTCATGTGAAACAAACCCTGTAACGATAAAGCCGATTGAAGATCGTGGGAAGGGAAAGATCACAGAACACTATACACCTGATCCGGAGCTAGTATGTTTCACCAAGCTAGAAAGGCTTGTTTCGCTCAGATCAAAAATAGAAAAAACAAATGAAGCTTCTTGCTCTTCATGTAGTTCATATATGGAAATAGAAGCTTTGACACAACCTCCACCTACCATTGTACATATCCATACAAACAAGAAAGAATTTGAACCTCCCGTTGTAAGTTCACCACCTACAACAATGTTGCAAATAAAATCATGGGAGAGTACCTTACCACCCTTGCAACTAGATGAAATGCCTAGGGTGGTCAACAACTATTGGTCAAAGTCTTCACCCATGACAACTTGGAACAATTGGTTTCAACAGGTGACGATATCATTCCAAAAGGTATGATCTACCCAAGGAAGGGGGAGACATCCATCATTCACTTGCTCCCCTCTTAACCTTCCTCCCTGACCTCTCAATCCCCCAATCTTAGGGAATGTATATATATAGCCCCTACTAATGATGAGGAAGAGTTACATGATTACACGGATGGTACGTATGGTCTCATGGATGATGACTTTGGTTTTCTTGATGATGACAAGGATAGGGGTTTAGACCTAGGGCTACCCGCCCATCTATACAATATCATGTTCCCTTGACTCTCTAGGGGGTGCAAATAATCATGTTAGGGTTCCTTATGTAGTTTGATTGTGTTCAATAAAGGTTGGTGCCTCTTCCCACCGATGTGCCTCCTAGAGGTATTCCTTGTGCGTTCTAGTGTGTACAGGAACGCGTTGCCATTGTTAGGATTTTGAACTTCATGGATCTTTCTCTCATTCACTCTTCAAATCGAGCGCGATCATCAACACGAACAAGTGTTTCTTGTCCATTAGCATTGCCTCTTGTCATTCTTTTTAGCATCAATGTTTGTCTGCTTTAACTGTGATTGGTAGCATGATATTCAACACATTTGCTTAGTATGAAACATTAGATTCAATACAGTTTCCTTCTATAATCCCTTGTTTAGGTTTAAGAATCAAGCAGTGTGAATAAGCTAGTTTGACCAAGTTAGGTGTTATAGATCTTCTCTTAATACCATGGGGAATGCCTTTCTAATAATCAATGGTCACTTTAGGTTCTTAATCTGATTTATGTAGCATTGTGTGCAATGTACTAGGGATTTCTAGTGGGCTTAGTCCCTATTGACCTTTATCTTGAGTATTATAAAGGGAGTTTACTAGTGTGATGAGCCTGGGGAGGGAAACAATGTCATATGAACCCCCAAAGTTCAAATTTGAAATACAATGACAAAAAAAAAAGTGCCACAATATAAAATCTTAATCTGGAAGAGAAATCCTAGCTTGATTTGGTACTTCACTCACATGTATTGCCTATGGTACTAGAGCCTTAGAGATTCTGAGTGTGGGCGCTTTTCCTTGAAAAGCAAAAAGCCCAAGGCATACAAAATAAGCACACACATAAAAATTGAATCAATGTGAAAAACCTTTGGGGGGTCAAAGAAAAGGGAATAAGTCAGGTGATGATTTCATTGAGAAATTCGTTTATTGTAGCTTAACTACAAGGTCTTCTAAGTATAGCCTTTAGTCATCCCTCGAACATGAAATACTCTGCTCTCGTGATTAAACAGCACCAGAGAGAATTGAGAAGCTTGCCCATGGTATTAATAGTTGACCTCTAGTGCCTTTCAATCGTTAAATTAGTGACCCCAGACTTGTTTATTTTTTGACCTTTACAACTGCTTATGTGTTTGATTATATTTCAATTTAATATTTTACTACTAACAAATTGTTTAAATTTTGTTACCAATCAATTTGTGTGCCTACAGCTGCATATTCTTTTTAATTGTATATGAGAATGCAATTATTGTGTCAACTTTTGGTTGATTTTGCAGTGATTGACGAAGGCTAAGGACATTCAATCTCGGATGCTCTTCACCTCGACAAGCGGGCTTCATCTCAATATCTTTTGAGGATGGAATCTACATCAGGAAGAGGGGCATGTTAACCCTCACGGACACCCTATCACCTTCGATGCACGCGTTATTATTTATTTGATTGAGTCATGGACCGGGCTTGTCAATCTAATAGGTGTGTAGGTGATCGCTAATGAGAGGCGCACTACTTATCTTATTTTTACAGTAGTTTTACAACGACCAGCCACTATGGCGTCCATGTGTGAATGGGTCAAACTCTTATAAAAGGTCCATTTGACCTAAAAATCCTCATTCTAGGAGGTGCAAGCTAAGAAGTGCTCTTGCTCCATCTCATTCTCCTTCTCCTTCGTGTGCTCATGAGTGTGTGTATATGTGTGCTTGAGAGAGAGAGAGAGAGAGAGAGAGAGAGAGAGAGAGAGAGAGAGAGAGAGAGAGAGAGAGTGATCGAGCATTGCAGCGGCATTGGTGGCGATGAGGCGGTTGACCGCGGTATCAACGGCGGCTCCTTCTTTTTCACAGCACAGGATCCTTCAGAACGGAAGCAGTGAGCAGTGAGTGACACACCATTATTTCTTTGAGCTTGCTAGGACTGTCTAGTTGTGTGCTTGCAGCCTTTCGAGGCTCACACATAGTGCACAGTCAAGTTCCCAGCCTCTGATACGTGAGGTAAAGCGCACACTTGCCATGGCTAGTATTATACTAGCAATGTTTGGGAAAAAACATTTTCCATTTTTGTATCTAATGTACATTTTCTATTATTTCGCGTTGGATCTAGAAGCATTTTTTCCTTTGCGCTTTGCTCACAAATGGCATTTTTGGATTTCAAAGAGGGAGCGTTGTAAGTTCACATTTTCTCTCATTTAGTGCTAAAAATTGAAGCATTTACACTATTTCTAAGCTTAGAATGTAGTTGGGAGTTTTCCATTCTCATCTCTTTAAAATACAATCAACCTCTTTTTTTTGCAAACACTGTCAGCAAGATCATTTTACTCTGTAATGTTTAAAAATAAATTTCCCACTTCTATAGCTCGAAATAAACCTTTGAAATAAGTTCCCCACTATAGGAGAAGGGACAAGAGATGGATGGCTACGATCACCAGTGCCCCTAGAATGATAGACCCACTTGCAATATTCCTTCATTGCCATCTTTTGGACATCATGAGATGAGCTTGAAGGAACTTGGAGTGGCCATGGTTCACCACATTAGATTTATTGGCAACCATTTGAAGTAGAAATCATCTCCGTCATCCATTCAGCATAGCCCTCTCCCTCCCTCCCTCCCCCTCCCCCCCCCCCCCCCCCCCTCTCTCTCTCTCTCTCTCTCTCTCTCTCTCTCTCTCTCTCTCTCTCTCTCTCTCTCTCTCTCTCTCTCTCTCTCTCTCTCTCTCTCTCGCGCGCGCAGAGGTGGGCATTGAGGATTGCAAGCCTATTGCTACTCCAATGGATATTTCAGGCCAAGGGGCCACAACACACGTACGATTACGGGGTCTATATATAGCTAGGACCAAGGGCTTATGTATTGGAGGATGATTGGGCGGTTATGAGGGTGTGGTTGTCTGCTCATCCTCATAGTGGTATCACAACTTGGAGTGAGAATGGTAGTAGGGGAGAGCCGCGGAAGATGTGGCATGGATCTTCTCTCTCTCTCTCTCTCTCTCTCTCTCTCTCTCTCTCTCTCTCTCTCTCTCTCTCTCTCTCTCTCTCTCTCTCTCTCTCTCTCTCTCTCTCTCACGTTTTTCTATCTACTTTGTTGGTCGTTACTAGCTTTCACATGTTTTTTTTCAAAAGAAAAGGTATGAGCACCCTATTTTGGGCACCTCCCCTATCAAGGGTTGAGCCCCATGCCGGACTCGTCATGCATGCGAGAAAAGAAGTATGAAGCATCTTCGAAACACCACAAAAACTTGTATGCAAAGATCGTGCAGTGGCATGCAAAAAATTTAGTTACGCCAAATGATTATACAAATCCATCCAAGATGTATGGATCAAAGTGAATAGTGGATCCCCATGCACTGATTTTGACTTTGTTTTGTAGACGTATGCCCCAAACTTGACAAAAATAGTATATCTCTATACGATGTTCCCCACATTTCCAAGGATTTTTCATATTTGGACAAAGGAGCAAGGCTCCGAACAAGGTGCAAGGATTATGTAGACAAACTAAAGCATTAAAGACGTCAAAACTTTGGAGTTTGCGCTTGGGTTAGCAAATCAAAGTAAAGCACGTTCACTGTAGTATGGCTATTACAATTTGACCATGTAATTTATATCATGCATGGTATGTGTCTAAAGAAGCTTATTAAGTCGATCAAGACATGATTGTACATGGTAAAGTAGGGCTTCTACACATGTGAGGCATCTTGCATAGGAAAATCATGCCACAGGGTGATACAAATTTCGATGCCAAGGGCGGTAATTCAAGCCAGCCAGTAGGAAAGTTAAATTTAAAGTTTACAATAATGAACTTATCAAATCTTGAAAAATTTTCTATAATGCCAGCTTGGAAAGAAAAAGTTTCTTCAGTCAAGAATGGTCTAAACATTAAATGAAGTTTAATAGGTTTCAACATTGGGCAATCTAAGGTACTTTTTTGATTCTCATAAGACATACAATTTGACAAGGTCGACTATCCATATATGATCAACAAGGTTGACTTTATTTTGCGATGAAATTTCTATGTGAACGAGAGCATCTGTTAGCTATAAGCACATAAGCTCCATTATGTTTTACTTTTACGATGTCTTTATGTGAAGCAAGGCTTCAACTTTTGGCATATTGCATAGAAGCATCCAAAGTTTGGAATATGCCATCGGCATATGAACTTGGGGGGACTTTGCAACATGTTTAAATGGTCCTTCACTAGGTATTGGCATGAACTAATCCAAGATCATACAGGGAAACCGTGTACATACGACAACTCTAAGTATATCAAAATACATGGCTATGAGCCAGATTCAAGCGAGAACAACAACATCAAACTGAAATTCACTCTCAAGCGAGCCTTTACTTCTGACTTTCAAGACAATTGGCCACAGAGGGGTGGCAAGGTAAGACAATTTTAATTTATTCTTTAAAAAAAAAAGGATAGATTGGATGGGAACAATTATCCTATGTGGGCTTACATGATGCAACATGTCCTTGTGTCAAAGGGCGTTTGGAATATTGTGCAAGACATTGATGTACATCCTAGTTCTAAGGATATAGACGATGTTGAGGATGTTGCAAGTTTTGGTGGCAAGGTTGCTGCTGTCAGAGTTGTTTTGCCTATAGTTGAGCAAGCTCATTGGGATGTAAGAGATGCGCATGCTCATGCATTAATTATGTTGTCTGTGAAGCGCACTATTACTCCTCACACTCGATCAACAAAATCTACAAAACAAGCTTGGGATATTCTAGTTGGTATTTATGCAAGTCGCAATGAGGCTAAAATTGCATTGCTACGTAAAGAGCTGGAGTGGAAGATTATGAATGAGGAAGATGAGATGGACACTTTCCCTGCTGGTGTCAAGGATATTAATGAGCAAATTATTTCTACAGGCGAAGTCATTTCTGACTGTTCCCTTGTGCAGATTGTTCTTGATGCTTTGTTAGATTCTTACCAGACTTTTGCTAGTACTTATAGACTTATGACCCAAGGAAATCCAGAAGTTGTAAAGATTGATACGTTATGTACATTGATGTTGCAAAAGTCACTTTCTAGAAAAAATAAGGCTAGACAACGTGCAATTGAATAGGTCTTTATTGTTGCTCAAAGAAAATGTGGTAACAACAATGTAGCCACTTCTCATGGTTCTTCTGCGCGAGTGGTAAATCACCTATTCCTAATGCTTCTCTTGGTAGAAATTCGCTTGGAAATTTTGATGAAAAGGGCAAAAAGAAGATGCGTTGCCATTATTGTAAAACTAATGATTACTTGATCAAGCAGTGTCTTAAGTTGAAGGCAAAAGAGGCTAAGAAGAAAGAGGCTGGTTCCACTACAAATGCACCTATTGTTGAGTCTTTTGAGAAAGGAGATTGTGATGCTGATGGTGATGCAATATGGGATTTTAGTGCAGAGTGCACTTATGATCCTTCTGTCCATGATACATGTATGTCAGTTTCTCTGCAGATGCTCATGTGCGGTACTTTGACAGTGGTTCTACAAAGCACATTACCTCTCATGGTGACTTGTTTACCTCTCTCGAGGATGTCCCTCATGGGAATTCAGTCACTTGTGCCAACATTGCCTCTTATCCGATCAAGGGAGTTAGAAAGATTGTGCTGACTACTGCGAATGGCAATTCTTTCAAACTTGTAGATGCACTTTATGTACTTCAGATCAAGAAGAACCTTTCTTCTGTATCTACACTTGCTAGACTTGGTCTTGTTGTGAAATTTGTGGATGACAGTTGTACAATCCACGATCTCACTTTTGATGATGAGATTGTTGCATCATCCATTTTATGTCGTGAGAGGTATAAGCTCACTTTGTATGACAAGCGTGGGTAGAATTTTGAAAATGCAGTTGTGGATTCTAAGGCTGTTTTGGCATGCACGTTTAGGGCATTTAAATTTTGCCAGTTTTTGTAATGGAATTTGCCTATTCAATTTGAGAGTAGCGGAATTTAATGAGAGTACTTTCAAGAAATGATTTTGTGAGCATAGCGGGTAGACATAATTGAAGATAGCAACATAATTATAGCAATTAGTTAACTTGGCATAGACAATACTTTTGCAAGAGAGAGGATTTAGAGAACATGACAACAGTTGAGGACCGGATTTATGTGGAGCCGGTCCCCCCTCCAATAGGCATTTGTATTATGATTTCTCCCATAAAAAGAGACTTGTTACAATACATTCTTTGTGTTCCTTGTGACCTAGGTGAAGCAATGAAGATGGAAAGCTTCATGCATCACCATCATAGCATAACCTAAACTTGAAGAAAGCTTTAACTATACCAAGCCTCAGTCCCAAGACCTCAAACACCTTCGAAGGTGGAGAGAGCTAGCAGGGAATGAGGGTAGGGAAGAGGAAGAAGAAACATTTCGTAGGAGAAAGAATTAGTTCCTCACTTATCATACTCTTGTTGCTAGCATACATAATAGCATAGTAATGAAGAAGAAGGAGATGGCAAGCTTAAGCATTGAAGCATGGCTCTTGGTTGGATTTGCACTCCATAGCCAAGAGTGTTGGTGTAGGCTCTCAACCTTTACTTGCTTGGAGAGGGAGCTCTTCCACTTTGCATAGCACACCATGAGAGTGCTTGTGAGTGTGAGTTGGTGAGTATACCCCCTAAGCACCCCCCTAGCTTGCTTGGGTCGACCCCCCCTTGTAGCTCATGCTTGAAGCTCATTGGACCCCTCCAGGCCTAGCCAATCACAAGCAGAAGCCATTACAAGCAACAGGGATAGCCTTGGGACAAGTGTCCCCCTTTCCCCTTTGAGAGAGAGGATTTGATAAATGCAAAAACAATTAGATAATTCAAGTAATTTATCATTGGACCCCTTTGAAGCCTAGCCAATAGGCTTCAAGCAACAAATGAAGGTAACATGGGTAGGGACCTGACATGTGTCCTTGCTGCCTCTTCAAGCTGGGGCTTTCCTTGTGAGTGTGAGTGTGTGTTCTCTCTCTAATCCCTAGGAAAAGGGCTCGCCCCCCCTCTTGTAGGGATGATTTTGACTTTAGGAGCTCAAGCACCTTAGTCATCAAGCATGACAAAGCACTTGGACTAGGGGGTATTCCCACAAGCATCTCAGGCAAGCATGTCAAGGCACCTCAAGCACCTTAATCAAGCGGCAAGTCAAGCACCTCAAGCATGGAGTAAGTTAAGCACCTCAAGCACCTTAATCAAGCACCTCAAGCAGGACAAACACCTCAAGCACGACAAGCACCTCAAGCAGGTCAAGCACCTCGAGCTTGGGCCGGGTTCCCACCTCAAGCTTAGCCCTAGCTTACCTAAGGTCAAAGGACTTTTACACACATTATTGGAGGTCTTCAATGAAGCTAACCCTAAGGTCTTATGCTCCATTGGTTAGCCTTGCTCTTGATAGACCATCTCCCATTTGGGCCCCTTTACTATTGGCCCCGTGTTGAGATAGATCTATAAGCACATATCTATATCTTAACACTTGTTCCCGTTTATTCTCCCACATTAAGTGATCAATTTAATATGAGAAAATCATTTGGGTTGGTTAGATATTAGATTTTATGACAGTTTTCTACGTTTGTAGAAATCTGATATGGTTGCTTCTTTGCCGCCTCTTGAAGCACCTATTCAGCATGTTTGTGAAGGCTATATTTTGCATAAGATGCAGCATTTGAAGTTTCCAAAGGATGGTTTAGTTAGGGCTATATGCAAGTTGCAGCTTGTGCATAGTGATGCGCCCATGCAAACTACGTCCTTGGGAAATTATCTTTACTTCGTGACTTTCATTGATGATTACTCTAGGCATGCATGGGAATATCCACTTAAGGCAAATTCTGAAGTGTTTATGTGCTTTAAGCAATTTTTGGCTATGGCTAAAAATGTCTCTAAATATATTATGGGCACCCTCTGCTCTGATCGAGGAGGGGAGTATATGTCTCATGAATTTAATACATTTCTTGCTAGTCATGGGATAAAACACCAATGTGAGTGTTGTATACTCCTCATCAAAATGGTGTTGCTGAAAGGAAGAACAGGTCGCTTACGGAGATGGCAAGATGTATGGTCAAAAGTCAGCTTTGCCACATTCATTTTTGCTTGAGGCCATCATGTGTGCCACTTATGTACTCAACAGGTGTCCTACAAAAGCTTTGTAGTATATGACTCCATATGAAGCATGGCATGATGGAAATCCGTTTATTGACAAAAAGGCCATTGGTGCAAAGTGGGTTTACAAGTTGAAGCATAAGCCGAATGGTGAGATTGATCGCCATAAGGCTCGACTTGTTGCAAAAGGTTGTGCACAACAAAAAGGCATAGATTATGAAGAGGCTCTTGCTCCCACTTGTCGTATGACCACTGTGCGTATTCTATGTGCATTGGCAACTCATTTTGGTTGCGATGTACATCAGTCAGACATTGTTGCTGCTTTCTTGAATGGTGACATATTTGAGGAAGTTTATGTAAACCAACCTTGCGGTTTTGTTAAGAAAGGACAAGAGGATAAAGTGTGCAAAAGTAAGAAAACTTTGTATGGGTTGAAGCAATCTCCTCGTGCTTGGTATGAGAAAGATGACACTCATTTGGTCAAACGAGGCTTTCGTAATAGTCCAACAGAAAGCACTTTGTATGTAAAGCGTGAGGGTAATATACTTCTCATCGTTGTTCTATATGTGGATGAAAGATTTGGGGATGTTGCATCATTACTTGGGCATACAGTTTAAGCACTATGATGGTGGTATTGCCTTGTGTCAGACAAGTTACATAGACACATGCTATGCAAGTTTGGACTTCAGGATTGCAATCTATTGCCACTCCCTTGGAAATAGGTTTGAAATTGAGTCTTCATGATGTTGGTGATCATGCCAATGTCACTCTTTACCAAATTGTTGTTGGATGCCTTATTTATGTATGCAACACAAGGACAAATATTTGATTTGTAGTCTCACAGGTCAGCAGATTTATGCATAGCCCAGGGTCTAAGCATTGGCAAGCTATCAAGCGGATCTTTCGATGCTTGAGTGGCACTTTACATCTTGGGTTGTTTTATCTCAAGGGGGGATTTTTGCCACCATATTTACATGCTTTTTGGACTCAGATTGGGCTTGTTGTTTTGACACGGGAGTGTCCACAAGTGGTTTTTGTTTCATGCTCAACAGCTCATGCATATCATGGTTGATCAAGAAGAAACCTACTATGGCCACTTCCAACTGTGAGGCTGAGTACAGGGTAGTCTTCACAATTACGATTGATTGTGTTTGGCTCAAACGCCTTATTGCTTATTTGGGTGTTGTATAGGATACTGCCAACATCATCTACACTAACAGTCAGAGCGCATTGGTAGTTGCGAGGAACCCAATTTTTCATGCTCGCACAAAGCACATTGAGGTGGTTTACCACTATGTCAAAGAGAGACTCTCAGCAGGAGAGATCAACTTGGCTTATGTGCCAACACAAGACAACCTCACAGATCTTTTCCCAAAGGCATTGTCTCGTGAGAAGTTTGAACTTTTCCGCAAAGCTTTGGGCTTACTCGCCTTTGTGGACTGATCATGTCCTCAGGGCATGGCACTTCCCTATAATTTATGTGTCATCTCTCGTTCATCGCATCACTCCTAGGGGGGATTTGTTACCATATACATGTGGTAGTGATGTGTGTGAACACAGTTAGGACTCCCGTGGCATTTTTTCCCTCAGTCGGAGGTTCCCCCCCCTCCCCCCCCCCGTGCATTGTATATACGCCCATCACTCTAGGGCTATCTTATCTTTCCATGCACTCTCTGTTGTGTGCCTTGAGCTTCCTTCATCTTCTCCAAGCTGTGTGTGTTTCCCATCAACCTCTTTTCCAACACTTTTTGGGCTCTAATTAGGGCTTCTAGGCCTTTTTCCTATTTGAGCCACAAGTAAAGTGAACCACGTCCCTAGGAACCCTTTTCCCACTTCTTAGTGGTCATTGGCTTGCCTTGGGCCCCAAGCCTCATCATTTGGTAGACATCCCCTCTATTCTTGATCCTCAGGCTCACTTATGGAGGCATCCAATACTTGTTTTCATGTTGTTTTGGTCCCATGAAAATGTGTTTAAACCCTTACATGATTCCCTAGGAACTTGTGGAGGTAGCACTGAAATCTTGGAACAATAAGATCTTGTGGTGCACCTTTCTTCCGTAATCTTAACCATACCCCTTCCATTCTATCTTATTTTCTCTTACCATAGTGAAATTTCCAGCGAGAGAAAATCATTTAAGTAAAAGTCATATTTTGTGACATTACCTTGCCCTTGGAAAGCATAATAATCATGGACTATTTTTCTTATTAGTGGAGGATTTCCTAGGCACTTTTAAAGTTAGCACTATTTGTTAACATAGTTTTACTTTCTTAAAAAGAAAAACAACCTTGTGCTCTAATACCAATGTCACAAAATTGATTATGTGCATCCGAATTACTAGATCAATTATAAAATTAATCTACTTGTAAGATTGCAAATAAGGAGAACAACTAGGTCTATCAAACATACACACATGAAATGACAATAGAAGAGAGACACTTGACACCCATTAAGGACGAGATGCACTCAGAGCTGAGCCCCCCTCTAAAAGGATTGTATTATTAATGCTTCTATCCAAGGAGATATTTTCAATCAATACAACTTGATGTCGTCATCCCATGAACTTTCAAGATCAAAGAGGTGGGCAACTCTGAGATCTTGGAAGCATAACATGTGGCTTCTTGTTATGCTAATTACATCGGAACCCTCAATCCCAAAGCCTCAAACACTTATTGAGCCAAAAGATATGCCGGAAGAAAGGTAGATCGAGAGGAAGAGACATAATACTTGTCATCTTTTACATATCATAGAGTAGCATAAACAGAGCATAATAGCTACATAAATTTGTGTGAGAGGGAGAGAGTATGAGAAGAAGAGAACCCCTTGTCTAAGAGGGAGAAGCTTTGCATTTTAAAATCTTGTTCTCATTGAGGTAGAGAAAACCCTAGTCTGGAACAATAATTCTGGCATAACTCGCTTCTACAGTCCTCTGATGGAAAAATGTTCAAAACAAAAGTTGTTTGTCTTAACGTTTTGAATGCATTAGGAGGGCCCATTTTAGAGATCAACCTTCATTTGTGAGATAATAATAAATTTCTCTCACTAGGTCTATTTTTGAAAAAGCAGCTTTTTGGGCATTAAGTTGGGCTTCTCATCCTCCTAGCTAATTTGAGCCGTAAATAAAGCAAACCACGGCCCTAGAAGCCCTTTTTTGACTAGTTGGTTTTGTAAAAAAAGGGCCATGCCCCTAGAAGCCATTTTCTGACTACTTGGTTGTCATTAGCTTCCCTTAGGCTCCAAGCCTCATCATTTGGTCCACATCCCCCCTGTTCCTGATTATCTTTTGCTCACTTACAGAGACATTTGAGACTTGTTTTGATATCGTTTTCATTCTATAAAAATGTATATGAACCCTTATTGGATTCCCTAGGCACTCATGGAGGTAGCATCAAACTTTTGGAACCACAAGGTGCTCTGGTGGAACTTTATGTCATAATCTTAACCCTATCCTTCCGCTCTATCTTATGTTCTTTACTAGAATGACAATTCTAGCAAGAAAAAATCATTTAAGTGGACCAAAAGTTAAATTTTGTGATGGGGAGAGGTTAAACATTATGTCTCACACTCTGTAAACCTTGAGAATGATTTCCTATGATTGAATAATGGTTGCACTTTAATTGATTAACGTTGTTTTGTGTGAGTAAAACACGGTGAGATTCAAATCATCGTCCCATAAAAGATTGTAGATGACGGGATATGCTCATGCACGTGAGGATGAGTTCAGATATTCCATGGTTAGATAAAACGATAACAATAAATACAATGAACATCAGCAAATGCCTTGCATACCACAATGACGATAGGCAAAATGAATCTTTTAAGTTGGTCTTGCAAATCACCATAGCTAGCAAAACTGCTTACGGTGCCATGCCATGTCAACATGGATAAACATAACATCTCATACTTTGCAAGCCTTGAGAATGCTAAGTGTACGATTGCCTATATTTTGTGAACGTACAAAGAGAATGTATCTACTGCTAGGCTACTTGTTCATGAAAACGATGGCACAGTCGAGTAGAGGCACCACCAATATTGCAAGGGTAGAGGTTGAAGGTGCTCTTGTCGTTGCTCCAAGATATAGGTGTATATACTTACCCAAGGTTGCTTGCAGTTGTGGACTTCTATAAGTGCAAGCCATTCAACATAGAGAAGAGAGCACCTACTTGGAAACAATCTTGTTTTTGCATGACACCTTGCGCGCGCGTGCGCACACACACACACACACACACACACACACACACACATAGAGAGAGAGAGAGAGAGAGAGAGAGAGAGAGAGAGAGAGAGAGAGAGAGAGAGAGAGAGAGAGAGAGAGAGAGAGAGAGAGAGAGAGAGAGAGATTGATTGCCAACATTTAAAGATCAGACATGTTGCTCATGTCTCTTTGGCTTCCCAAAGGCAAAGAAGAAGAAGAAGAAGAAGAAGAAGAAGAAGAAGAAGGAAGGTGCATGAACGGAACCGTTGATATGTGCATGGACCAGCCAAGCGTTCTACATAATCCTGGATGCGGCTAGTCCTCTTGGCAAGAGGGGCTAGGAGCACCAACTCCTACACCAAGGTGATGAGATCTTCTCCCTCTACAACCCCATCACCACCCTCTCATGTAGCATAACCAAATGGAGCCTTGCCATTGTTGACACTAATTACAGTAAGCAACAACCATGAGAGAGGGTGGCAGAGATGCGTGAGAGAGGTAGCTAGGAGCAGAGATATGAAAAGGATGGTCCCATTTTAACCCCCCTTGCCTACACTTCAAGGATCTTGCAAACTGTAAGTGGAGTGGTGGTTGTGAGTGTGTTAGTCTTTGATGGGGTAGTCAGTGTGCCGATCCAGTGAGGGGATTGGACGAGGGCACATGGAGGAGAAGCTAGCTATCAATGCGTAAGACCAACAGAAGGTTGGAGGGATTGCCATGTGCAGGCAATTTTCTTTGGTTGCGAAGTGTGTTGTAAGAGCGACGGTGGCCCTTCGATTACGGGGTGGCAACAACCTGGTTGAGAGGGTTGGGTGGGTTATGATCAACTGTGGCTAAAACGCTGGATAAGTTGTGCCACATTGATTGCAAGGCCATCCATCGTGGCTGCAAGCATTCGCAACATGCAAATTTCATTTTAATTTTAGAACAGAGGCGATTCGCACGTGGCAAAGTTTACCCCCTCCTCAAAGCATCAGCATACCCCCGCCTCGTAATTGAACTCTGCCGAAATGGGCAAAGTTCTCTCTACCCCCGACCGAGTTCAACATTCACGCAACGAGCAAACAACAAACAAGTGCAATTGCTGATGCAACGCTAAACCCTACCAGCCTGTATGCTAAACTCCTCTAGATAGATGGAACTTCGAACTGGCTCATACTAGGAAGGCAACACCTTTGATGGCATCACCTCATCCCTGCCAAGCATCTTGCGAAACCTATCATTTTTATGGATGTTGTGGGGTGCCATTGCGGCAATGCACCAAGCAGCGAATTGAAGGCACGTGTGCAAACCTTTGGAAGTCGCTCTAAGTTTACCTTGTTGAAGCAACTTCAAACTTTCAAAGCAGAGAAGCCATTTGTATCTGACGGATGAGAGATCGCGTTCAAATCGTGGCGAGGTAGCAAAGATATAGTTCAAGTAGATTCGGGCCCGGTAAACGGCGTGGTGTTATCGTCTCCACAGAAGCCTGCGCGTTGCCCACAATGCCCCACATTTCAAAAGCCCGAAAGAGGACAACGCATAGCGGGAGAGCATCCCGATTCCGGACCCCCTTCTTTTTGGCGAGATGAGAGCAGCCATGACGACCTACTAAGCGCTCCAAAACAAGGTAGCCCTTTTCTCCTGTGTGTATGCAGCCTGGCGATCTTCTTCCCAGAATCCCCACACGTGTACGCTTACAAAACCCTAACTTTCGTGTCTCAATCATGGGCTCCTCGTCGCCCTCGAGCGCTCGTATTTTCTAAAATTTTCTCTGTTTAAAAGCAGCTATGGAGCTCGCCGTCATTGCCCCACGGTCCCCACCTGCTTTATTAGTTTAGATCCTCCCATGCTTTGGAGGACCCATTTCTTCCTATGTAATGCACAGTACTCCACTACTCCTACGTTTTACACGGCAAATTCCACACACACACACACACACACACACAGCTCTCATTTCCCCGGACTATTCTTGCCCCCACTCGCGCATCCCTTTAAACAACCACCCCAGCTCGTGCATCGCTGGTTGGTATCAAGCTCCGCCCATCTCTCTCACATGTTTCTACATCCACACACCCACCCCTCGTCTTCTTGACCATCGCTGGGTATGGTGACCTGTGCTGTCCTTGCCAAATGCAAGCGTGTCCTTTTTCCTTTTGAACGCTCTTAAAAGGCTCAGTTCACCCCTATTTTCTTCCAAGTTCTTTTCTTCAAGTCTTGCTGCAAGTAATCAGAAGTTCTCCCTCTGTGAGGATCCAGTTTCTACACCAGGGTCTGGCTTCACGGGCAGAGAGTAAGCATAGGGCTCACACAATGAGTAGCTCATCCCTCCTTGCATCTCTGGGTGCTGCCCTCCAAAGCTTCTCATCCCCCAGGTTCTCCTTTAAGGCTTCTAGTTCCTCTGCCAAGATCGACCCTGGCCTTCTGGCTTTTGAAATTGAGCTAAATGCTCGACTAGAACAGCTCAAATCAGTAGATGAGGCAGGATATCTTGGCATAAATTGGCTTTGTCAGGCCATGGAGATGGTTCTATCAACTCATGCTTCTGCAGAGGTGTTCGCTACTGATCTTCATCAGGCTCTTGCGCATGGTGATAACAAATGGCTCGATGAGTACTTGGACCACAGTATTAAGCTTCTTGACATCTGCCTTACCCTCAAGGAAGCCATAGCAGATATCAAAAGCTATTGTGTCCATGTCAAATTAGCTCTTCGTGCTCTGGAGAAGTGCACCATGGGGGAAATTCAATTCCGGAGGTGTGTCAAGGCATTAAAGAAGTGCATGGATGCTTTGAAGAGGAGAGATGAAATTGTTAATCACCTTGGACAGCGCAGATCTAAGCTAGAAAATTGCAGTTCAATGCTTAGAAGGATGGGTGAGAGGCTCAATACCGACGATGCATCTAAGGGAAACTTTTTCTTGGCTATCTATGCGGTGCAAGTTAACACAATTTTCACATGTGGCTTGCTAAGCAGTGCCCTATCCTTCAAGCCAAGGCGGCCCCTGTCGTCCATTTGCGTAGGTGGGCAGTCAGCATGGTCTTTCTCTTTAAGTAGTTTGCAGCAGAGAGTGAAGGAGCAGATTGAGAAGAAGAAATCCAAGGGTGTCAATGTGTTGCTTGAGGAGCTTAATAAAACAGACATGGAAGTGCGAAACGTTCTCAGCATTGCAGAAAAGATCCTGGAAGCCAAATCCTTTCCTCTGAAAAAGGTTAAAACTTTGGAGGTGAGAGACAGAGCTAAGGTACTGCAGGTTTCCTTCGTGGAGCTCCAAAATGGGTTGATTCCTTTGGAGTCCCTTTTGGAAGAGGTTTACAGGAATTTGTTGAGGAGCAGGATGGCTCTACTTGATATGCATAGCATCGCATTGTAGTAGTGATGGCAGTGGAGCTTCTAACACAAGAAGCTAATCTAGGTGCTGAACCAAGAAGAAGATTATACATTACTGGCACGCTGAAGACACATGGCATGGATTCAGAAGGCAGTAATGGATGGTGAAACAACCATGGATGCCATTTGGTTATAGCTCAGTGAGGCACGCGAAGGTTTGGGTCTATCATTTCTTGGTTGCTGGATGATCTTACTCAACTCAAAGATCATCTAATTGAAGTTTTGTAGCTTTGTACATTTATCGTCTTCAGGGTCGCATGTGATTTCTGGAACTGTCATACCAGGCTTGTAAATGTTTTGTACAACTACCCCTTGTATGTTGGTTGAGAGTTTGTTACATAGAAGGCTTCTAACATTGGACAGTTTTGGTGCTTTTGCATTGAAAAGGAGATATAGCTTTCTTCTCTTCTGTTTCTAATATTGAGTTCCTCTACCCAATTTTTCTGTGAACGGCAAGGAATTTTTTAAAAGCTTTGCTATCAGACAGTGCTAATTGAACCATCGCGATAAATCAGGCTTTAACTCCTCGATGCGATGAGAGTTTATGTTGCAAGAGGTGAATGCATAGGTGGTAGCCTTATTTCTATTACTCTTTGTAGGCCAAGCTGTTCTCTTCTTTTTAAACACATTGACATGTTTGCAGTCAATTTTGTGTTGGTTTCCTTGGAGACGGATTCGAAAACACTCTTTTTGTTGAAGACTGTTTGCACCACAGTTCAGCATGGGTACAATGCATGAAAAATTTCTGAAGGTTATTTACAGTGTTTTGTGGAGAAACGTGATAGCGAAACACTCGTTATTACAACCAATTTAGTGGAGTAAATTTTTTAATGATGCACTTCATGCTACGCTTTTCATGGGGCATTTACTTCTTGACAACTGTGACAATGATGTGAATGTTTAGCCCTTAAAATATGTTGATGCAGCATCTGGGGAGTGAAGGAGTTCAGTTAATATTTTTAGATGTGGTATTTTGTGCTAAGGTGAACACAATCCTTAATTTGGTCCCTTGTATTTAGGGAATGTCCTATTGCCCTGCTGTGGACAACTTCAGAATGTTTATCTATGTTTATGCTCGCATAATTTGTGCACGGTGCACGCTCGTCCGCTTAAAACACACACACACACACACACACACACACACACACACACACACACACACACACACACACACAACACATTTGATTAGTGTGAAGTTTTTTGCCTTGGCTCCTAGGCAATCCGACTAGACCTAGTTGGGCTAGATTTTTAGTATATTTATATGTAACTGAAAGTCTTATATGAGAATATGGTACTCGCTCTCCAATCTCTTGATTGCAGGGAATCGACAAGTACTATTATGAAGAGGACACTCCTTACTTCTACCACTGGGCGAGTGTTACGAACTGCGGCTCTATATTACACCGGTGAAAACTGCGTACTCACTTGAGCTTTCTACTGCACTTCTCTTGCATCATTTTCTATTTAATCTTTCTCGATTCTCTCGCAATGGAGATGCAGGATACCCTGGTGGGGGTTTCGTTGTCTTCTCAGATTAGCCTGTTGTTTGTGCAGGCAGGTTTGCTTTGTGACTGCTCTGTGGAGTTTACATTGGACTCATTATGTTATTCTTGGTAATACGCACAAAAAAATGGGATGTTTTGCTTAATGTGTTTGTGTCAAAGTTGACTTTTGCAAGAAATGCTCTGTGGAGTCTACATTTAACTCACTGCGTTATGCTTGGTAATCTGCACAAAAAAATTGTTTGTGTTGAAGTTTGACTTCTGCAAGAAATGCTGCAACATTCCTTAGTCTGGTTAATACCATCATAAGAGAGAGGTTTTTGGCATCCTCTTGTTGATGAGAATTCCTTCATGATTATGCCTTAACATGCATGGACAGGTACTAACCTGTAAGCTAAGGATGCTACTCACCATCTGAATTGCGAAGTTGTTTCAGTGTATAATTTCATATAAAATGTACTTGGTAAGGTGTTTACTTCGTTAGCGTAGCAGCCGCTTTTGATTTCTCGGCCTCTCAAGCATCCACGTGGCAGCTCCCTTTCTCACTAAAATAGAGTCTACGTGAGAAAGGCTACGCTTTTCAGAGCAATATAGAGCGTGGGGTGTTTGGCAGCGGACTAGAGCAAAATGTTGGCGCTCTCTCTCTCTCTCTCTCTCTCTCTCTCTCAAGCTTGAAGTGAGGACACAAAGAGTGTTGATTGTAGGGTACGCCCAACATGTGGTGTATCCTACAATCAACATGTGTTGGTGAAAGATGTCGTACTTGGCAGCGCTTTGGTCAATATGTATGCAACATGTGGTGCTCTCACGAAAGCAAAGTTCTCGCTGGGCATTCTCTCTGGGAACGTCATCATCTCAAACGTGTTGATTGCAGGATATGCCCAGCATGGTTGTAGAAAGGAATTTTACCCTGATGGGAAGGAAAGGTCTTTCTCCATATGCAATCACCTATGCTTGCACCTTGAAGGTTTGTGGCCTTATGGAAGACTTTCACATGGGTAAGAGAATTCACTAGTCATGGGTTGTTGGTCTAAGTTGTCATACTTGACGGTGCTTTGATCGATATGTATGCCAAATGTGGTGTCCTCCGTCTCTTGCAAAGATGTCGTACTTGGCAGTGCTTTGGTCAATATGTATGCAAAATGTGGTGCTCTCATGAAAGGAAAGTTCTCGCTGGGCATTCTCTCCAGGAACGTCATCATCTCGAATGCATTGATTGCAGGATATGCCCAACATGGTTGTGGCAAGGAATTTTACCCAGATGTGAAGGGAAGGTCTTTCTCCATATAGAGTCACCTATGCTTGCACCTTGAAGGTTTGTGGCCTTATGGAAGACTTTCACATGGGTAAGAGAATTCACTACTCAGGGACTCTTGGACTAAGTTGTCATACTTGACGGTGCTTTGATCAATATGTATGCCAAATGTGGTGTCCTCCATCTCTTGGAGCGTGAGAGTGTAGGAGATGCCCAACATGGCTGATGCAAGGAAGCTCCAGGCTGTTTAAACCGGATGCATATGCCCAACATCGTTGTGCCAAGGTAGCTCTAGGCTGTTTCAACCGGATGCAAACGAAAGGCTTTTCTCCAAATGCATTCACCTATGCTTGCTTCTCACGGCCAATGGCCTCATGCGAGCTGTTGACATGGGTGAGAGAATTAACGAGAAGATAGCTGGTTCCGCGCTGTTGGTGAAGGATGTCATGCTTAGCAGTGCTTTGGTCAAACGTGTTGGTTGCTAGATATGTTCAATATGCCTGTCGTCGCAAGAAAGGTCTTGACTGTTTTAATGAAACGTCTTTCTTGAACTGCATTCACCTATGCTTGCACCTTGATGGCATGTGGCCTTATGGAGACTTTCACATGGGTATGAGAATTCACGATGAGATTGCTAGTCAGGGGCTGTTACAATACGATTCCATGAAGTGGAAATGCGCAGTGCATTGATTGCAAGATACGCCCAACATGGCTGTGACAAGGAAGCTCTGGGTTGGTTTACAGGCAGGCTTGACAGAGCGTTGATTGCAGGATACGACCAGCATGGCTGTGGCGAGAAAGTTGTGGACTGATTCAAAGGAAGGCCTCTCTCCAAACACTTCTGCTTGTACCTTGATGGGCATGTTGCTACTTATGGGCTGTTGTTGCAGAAACGTGTGTTTGGCAGTGTCTTGATCAATATGTATGCCAAATGTGGTGCTGTCACGAAAGCATGAAAAGTTTTTGATAGGCATGTCGTCACTTTGAATGCGTTGATTGTAGGATATGCCCAACATACATGTGGCAAGGAAGCTATGGGCTGCTTTACCCAGACGACAGGATTCACGATGAGATTGCTAGTCAAGGGCTGTTGGAGAAAGATGTCATGCGTTGTGGTGCTTTGGTCAATATGTATGCCAAATGCGGGTGCCCTCACAAAAGCAAAAAAGGTCTTGATGGGCATCCCCTTCGCAATGTCATCATTCACAGTGTGTTGATTGTTGTTCAAGGAATTTCAGGGCTGTTTTCATGAGTTGTGAAAGGAAGGCTTCTATTCAGATGAAAATCACTTATCTTCAAATGAAATCGCCTCTGCTTGCACCTTGAAGACATGCGGCCTTACGCAAGACATTCACATGGGTGACGGAATTCTTGAAGAGATAGCTAGTCACAGGCTGTTGCACAAAGATGTTCTTGGCGATGCTTTGGTTGATTTGTAGGCCAAATGTAATACCATCCCGAAAGCTCGAACAGTTCTTGATGGGTAGCCTCTTCAAAATGTTGTCACTTGGAACCCGTTGACAGCAGGATATTCCTAACATGGCTGTAGCAAGGAAGCTATGGGCTCAAGTGAGATGTTGTCTTTTGGATCGTGCTGATTTCAGGATATGACCAACATGGATTGTAACATTTAATGGTCTAGTAACTTGTGTGTAGCGGAAAATAACATAGACATAGTGAGCATGTCATTAAGAATAGATTCCTAATGAGCATAGCAAGAGTGAGAGAGAGCAACAAAAGCATAACACCTCGTTAGATAGGCATGAACAATACTTAAAAAAAGGAGAGAAATTAAGCAATTGACAGTTGAGGACCGGATGTACATGGAGCCGGTTCCCCCTCCAAAAGGCTTTGTATTATAGCTTCCCCCATCAAGGGAGACTTTGTACAATACAATAGTTTGTGTTCTTTGAAACAACTCGTTGGTGCAATGAAGATGGAAGCTTCAAGCACCAAACTTACACTTGAAAACACATCAATTCCCTCGCGGTCTCAGACCCAAGACCTCACACACCTTCGAAGATGGTGAGAGCTAGCAGGGTATGAGACTAGATGTAGAGGAAGAAGGAAGTATTCTTACGAGAAAGAAGTATTCTCCTCTCATAATCACTCTTAATAGCATAGCTTAACAACAAAAACATAACACCTCGTTAGATAGGCATGAACAATACTTCAAAAAAAGAGAGAAATTAAGCAATTGACAGTTGAGGACCGGATGTACATGGAGCCGGGTCCCCCCTCCAAAAGGCTTTGTATTATAGCTTCCCCCATCAAGGGAGACTTTGTACAATACAATAGTTTGTGTTCTTTGAAACAACTCGTTGGTGCAATGAAGATGGAAGCTTCAAGCACCAAACTTACACTTGAAAACACATCAATTCCCTCGCGGTCTCAGACCCAAGACATCACACACCTTCGAAGATGGTGAGAGCTAGCAGGGTATGAGACTAGATGTAGAGGAAGAAGGAAGTATTCTTACGAGAAAGAAGTATTCTCCTCTCATAATCACTCTTAATAGCATAGCTTAGCTTAGGGCTCTTGCTCAAGGGCTCTTGGAGAAACACGTTTTGCTTGACAATTCTTTCGCTGATATATATGCTAAATGTGGTGCCCTTACCAAAACATAAAATGTTCGTATGTTGGAGTGTGTGGATTATAGGATATGCTTAACATGGATGTGGCAAGGTGGCTCTAGGCTGCGTTTTTCAGATGCAAAGTGAGGGATTCTCGCTAGACAAAGGCTCTTGGACTGCTCTTATAGCACAACTTTGTTGTTTTGGAAAGCTCTGGGCTGCTTTATCTAAATGTTGATTGAGGGGTTCTCACCAAACAAATCTCCTAGAGTGCTCTTATTGGAGGATATGCCAAGCAAGGGCTAGCGGAGGAAGTTGTTTTTGTTTGACGCAACACAAAGGGCACCTTCTCAACCACAATCACTTTTCTTAGTGTGGTTAATCCATGTAGTGGCTCAGGTCTGCAGCATCGTTGATCCACGTGTCGCTGCATTTCAAACGGCACCTCTTTATTTTTAATGAGCGTCACTTTTTTTTATCACAGCTTGTCACTTTCAGATTTATATAGCAAATCTCCACAGCTTTTTCACTTTAGCCATCTCTTGCGCGCAATCTACTCCAGCATCTCCATCAGCAATCTACTCCAGTATCTCCATCAATGGTTACTTGGTGCAACAGGTTGGCAGTCTCTCTCTCTCTCTCTCTCTCTCTCTCTCTCTCTCTCTCCACTTCAGTTTCACGATTGGCATATCATGATGCTTTGTTTCTATAGACATGGGTGAGTGAAGAGATTGCTAGTCAAGGGCTGTTGAAGAAAGATCTCGTTTTTGGCAGTGCTTTGCTGGATATGTATGCCAAAGGTGATGCCCTTACAAAAGTGGACGAGAGTGAGTATATATTATGTTTACATTGACTGTGAAGCTACATATTCTCCCTAGATACAATTACCTATGCTTACACTTTAATCACCTACTTACAGTGATGATATCCTCTTGTAGGAGTAGAGACAACATGAGAGGTCAAAGGCAAGTAATGTGTATCGACGAGGGATATCAAAACGCCCGGTGAGTAAGCTCCGCCACATTTTTCCAGTTGAACACTAGAATGCAGCGAACAAATACACTGAAATTTGCATGCTGCCGTGGGAATGGCACGTTCCCTCGTATTATATAAAATTGGGGAGGATTGTGCAAACTCCCTCGTGCAAAGAAATTTGCATGTTTTCTTTTTTTTATAACATAAAAATGGGCCAATACATAATAAAAGTTAATATGTTTAAATATTATTAAAAATGTTAAACTTCAAAAATGCTGACCACTTTATGGTTTTTTGAGAGGTCCGTATTGTATACACGAAATTATCATTGCTATGTACCAAAGATAGCACACTGACGATAAGTGCAAGCTGACGAAGCACTCTAGTTGAAGATTTCACTTTGCAGGCTGAATCTATTCAGCTCCTATGGTGTTTTTGGATCTTTTATCTCATAAACAGCGTGAATGACTTAATTGTATGTACAACCACATCATTTTTGGGTGGTTATATAGAGGTGCTTGGAGTTAATTGCTGAGCACAACCTTCGGCCAAATGTTGAGGACTTGGCAGATACTCTTGAGATACTAGAGCTTTATGTTGTGAGGACTAAAGTCAATTGAGCAAATTGAATCTTGTGTAGTGGGTGCTACACCAGAGAGAAGCCACTCCACTCTTTTGTCACAAATTGCATAGTCTGAGATAGTGTCAACCAATTTGTTTTCGATATTCCGGGGTATTGATGTGTTGACAATGCTCTGCCTAGTGACTGCTTTGATATGTATAAATATTGTTTACCATGATATGTTATGGTTGGAATCATGAAAATTGATGATTGAACGCTTTTGCTTTGTTTACGTGAGGTGAAATATCTGTACCATTTTGTTCCATTCATTGATGAGGTGATACAAATGATGGATATGAAGAGATTTAGGGCATCTAGACATGCACTAGAGATTAGTTAGATATGGATGTGATGGCTAAATAAGTCATAATGATTGCGATTCGTGTGTGAGATCTCGACGTGGTTGATGATGGGGATGTGATTATTGAATGTTTAGGGACGTTTTTTTTGTGTGCTATTGCATGGTTTTAAGTAGACAAATGCATGTTTGCATGAAGTAAGTGTTCATTGAGGTGGTTTATTGTCTATTGTCTTTTTTGCAAGCGTAATTGAGGCAATTACTCTTCTCTAAAGGGGAGGCTATATCACAAAGTGATGAGGTGGTATTGTGGCATGATTGATCGACTAAACAACTTGAGATTCATGTTGCAATTCATGGCGAGATTTGCCGTACATCTTTTCGATGCTTATTAGCTTGCTTAGAATAGGACTCTTGAGCGAAAGCTTAACACTCTCGAGTACCTCCGCATAGGTTTGACTGACTAAATTAACATTATTGAATTTGGAAATAGACCTACTCAACAACGATTCAAAAGGTCGGTCAAACGTCGTCTCATAAGAAGTACGATCAATCGCATTAGAGAACGAATCATTGAGGACAGCTTGAACTAATGACAAATATTGCTCCCACTTAGATTGTTTAT
Organism: Adiantum capillus-veneris; assembly: GCF_014529385.1. Lineage (NCBI taxonomy): Eukaryota > Viridiplantae > Streptophyta > Polypodiopsida > Polypodiales > Pteridaceae > Adiantum > Adiantum capillus-veneris. Next base: position 27,981,018 of record NC_140948.1, on the reverse strand, counting down.
CATGCACATACGATTCGAGAACATCAAATGCCAACCGGTTGTAAATCTTAGTTTGTCCATTAGATTGTAGATGAAATGCAGACAAAAAGTTTAACTTAGTGCCAAAATTTTCAAACAAAGCACACGAAACCGACACAATAGACTTGGGTAGACCACACAATGGATACCAATGCTTGATGAACAACCGTGCAACATCTTGTATAGTAACATTGGTGTTGTAAGGGATCAACATGCAAAATTTGCTACACCTATCGACAATGGTTAGACATTGCGTGTTCTCTGTAGACGTGGAAGGAGGTAAACTAGTTATAAAATCCATATTTATGTCCTCAAATAGTCCATTAGGGATAGGCAACGACATGAGCATCCCTTGTTGCTTGCCATGAAGGACTTTTAACTTTTTGACACAACACATCGTGCACATCCTTAAGCATCTTTGGCCAATAGAAAAACCGTTCAACCTTTTTCAATGTAGCATTAATACCCCTAGGACCACCCATCAGTGCATCATGTGCATCATGCAAAATTGGTGCTTTGTGAGAAGATAGCGCACATAAATGGTTCTTAAAGAAAATCCAACTAGCATGAAAGACATAATTGCACAGACCTTGTGCATTCAGGGCTTGTAACTAGTGCTTTTCAAATTCAAAGGGAAGCCCCCCTTCCTGCTCAATCCTGGGAAAAGTGAATAAGACCGCTAAAAAGAAATCCGAGACAACCTGGAGTTAAAACTGCTTTCTTTGTAAACTGAATAGTAAAACCTGAATCTCATAAACTCGAGACTCAAAGAGATTCACACCATCGATAAACTCAAACTGTTAAGAATAGGAAGACCTAAAAGGTTGTCACTTGATGATCATGTTTACCAAAGAAGCTATCGGGGTCCAAAAAGAACCTAGCTACACAAGCAAACTCCCCAAGATCAAACCAAATGTCTGCCACTCCTCTGCATCTGCGAAGATCAAACCTATAGGTACAATCCAATACAATATGCTGAACTGCATACAGACTCAAAAGAGCACATATACTCCCAGTGTTGTAACTTGCTTTCTTAAAATCTTCATAAAAACTATCCTTTGTACTTGTGCCGAAGAGAATATACCCACAACTGGAACTATGCAATCAATATCCAATACAAAACATGACACCAATACTCAAAGGAAGAGTAAAGGCATAGGAAATACCGCTTGGATACACTAAGAAGGGCAACCGTCACACCACAAATTCGAAAGGCAAAGCAACCATAGAAGTGGCCAAAGAAGAACATCTACCAAGATACTAACTTCACTGTGGGATAAAGCACACCATCCAAGGCCGCAAGAACTCGATAAGGAAACCAAGGACTAGAAGACGCTGTGCATGGTACTCGTTGAATGGAGCCCGGGTAGTCAACTGAAGATAATAACCTAGAAACCCCCCTCTGAAAGAGAAGTATCCTCAAAAGTATGCTCTGAGGTAACAACTGACTCAATCCCATGTCTAAACAGAGGAATCATCGTCACTGAAAGCTCTAGGGCTAAAACTGTGAATTCTCCCTAAGATAGGAAGCCCCCCTTCCTGCTCAGTCCTTGGAAAAGAGAATAAGTACCGATAGGAGGCCCCCCTTCCTGCTCAGTCCTTGGAAAAGAGAATAAGTACCGCTAGAAAGAAATCCGAGACAACTTGGAGTAAATCTGCTTCCTTTGTAAAATTGAATAGCAAAACCTAAATCTCATAGAACTTGAGACTCAAAGAGATCCATTGATAAACTCAAATTGCTAAGAATAGGAAGGCCTAAAAGGTTGTCACCTGATGATTATGTTTACCAAAGAAGCCATAGGGGTCTAGAAAGAACCTAGCTACTCAAGAAAAATCCCTAAGATCAAACCAAATGTCCGCCACCCCTCTGCATCTGCGAAGATCAAACCTATAGGTACAATCTAATACAATATGCCGAACTCTATACAGACCCGAAAGAGCACATATACTCCCAATATATAACTTGCTTTCTTAAAACTTTTATCAAAACTATCCTTTGTACTTGTGCTGAAGAGAATATGTCATAAAATCTAATATCTAACCAACCCAAATGATTTTCTCATATTAAACGGATCATTTAATGTGGGAGAATAAACGGGAACAAAGGTTAGAATATAAACACGTGCTTATGGATCTGTCTCAACACGGGGCCAAGGTTAAAGGGGTCCAAATGAGAGATGGTATGTTAAAGAGCAATGCTACCGAATGGAGCTTAAAAACCTTAGGGTTAGCTTCATTAAAGACCTCCAAAAGTTAGTGTTAAAAAGCCCTTTGACTTTGGCAAACTGGGACTGACCTTGAGGTGGGAGCCCTACCCAAGCATGAGGTGCTTGTCGGCTTGCTAACTAAAGTGCTTAAAATGTTTGTGAGAACCTTGTCCAAAGCTTGAGGTGATTTCTTTGCTTAAAATGACTAAGGTTCTTGAAGTGTTCAATTCAAAAATAAACTCTCAAGAGGCATCAATGGTTTCCATGCTTGATTGACTAAATTCTTGAAGTATTCAATACTCTCAAGAGGCATCAACGGTTTCCATGCTTGATAAGGTTTTCATGCTTGATGACTAAGGTTCTTGAAGTGCTCAATTCAAAGATAAACTCTCAAGAGGCATCAACGGTTTCCATGCTTGATGAGGTTTCCATGCTTGATGACTAAGGTTCTTGAAGTGCTCAATTCAAAGATAAACTCTCAAGAGGCATCAACGGTTTCCATGCTTGATTCACAGTGCTTGAAGTATTCAATTCAAACCAAATAAATTAAGAAGCATAAAAGACACATGTTCAAATGATCCTCAACATGTGGCCCTAATGATGTGCTTGAATACTATTGGATATGTTTTGAAGGGGTCCAATGAGAATTTAGATGCATAAAAATAAATAATTAAGTTCTTTCTCTTAAAGAGGAAAAAAAGGACACGTGTCCAAATGAAATAATTCATAATACACTAGAGAGAGAGAGAGAGAGAGAGAGAGAGAGAGAGAGAGAGAGAGAGAGAGAGATGTGTGGATCAACCATGAGAGGGGGGTATACTCTCCCCCCCCCCCCCCCCACACACACACACACATTATCTCATTGTGTGGAGTGCAAAGTGCAAGAGCTCCATCTCCTTCTCCAAGCTTGTTGAGAAATGGAGAGCCTACACCAACACTCTTGGCTATGGAATGCAAATCCAACCAAGAGCCATGCTTCAATGCTTAAGCTTTCCATCTTCATTACTATTCTATGATGCTATGCTAAGTAAGAAGAATGATGATAAGTGAGGAACTATTTCTTTCTCCTATGGGCGATTCTTCTTCCTCTTCCCTACCCTCATTCCCCGCTAGCTCTCTCATATTAAACATATCATTTAATGTGGGGAAGTGCCAAGGGAGAAAAAGCTAGAATATTGGTTAAGATAGCAGACCGGCCACAGTAGGGATCCAAAGGAGGGAAAATAGGGATCCAAAGGGGGGGCCATCTGCAAAAGAGCCATGTGAAACAATGGGCCAAAAAGACCCTAAGGTTCAGCCCATTAAGACTTCCAAAATGCTAAGGTTCCAAAATTCAAAGGTTGTGTCCAAAGGTCAACCCTAGGGAAAATTGGATGCTTAGTGTGTGCCCTAAAAAGTCTTTGCACATCCCTACATGGGAGGGGGCGAGCCCCAAAGCTAGGGGATGAGAGAGAAAGCCACACACACACACACACAGGCTCCCTTTACACAAAGGGAATGAGGGACACATGTCAGCTCCCTAGGCCAGATGCCCACAAGGTGTGCCCAATTCCTATTGGAAGACCCTTGAAGTGGACCAATGAGAATTAAGCTAGAGTAAATCTAGTTTAATTAATTTAAAAACATTTAATAAAAGAAACCAATGAGAATTAAGTCTCCTAGAAGACTATTGGGCAGTCTCCCAAGGGGTCCAATGAGCATTCAGGAGCCCCATGGCTGGCCTGATTCCTATTGGCTAGGAGGCAAAGGGGTCCAATGAGAGTTTAGTTTAATTATTTAATTACCTAAAGCTCTCACAAAAGGGGAAAGGGGGACACATGTCAGAAGGCTATCACTTATGCTGCTTAATTCCCTATTGGCTTGACCTGGGGAGGTCCAATGAGGCAAAAGCCAGACCTAATTAGCAGCTAGGGCTCGCCCAAGAGAGAGGGGGGGCTGATTTTTGCTTGGCATTGACACACACACACACTCACACTTGACCATGTGTGAAGGAAGAATACTCTATCTCCTCCCAAGCTTTAATGGAGAGCTCATCACCTACTCCAAGCTTGTGAGATAGAAGCCTACATCAACACTCTCTTGGCATATGGATGCAAATCCAACCAAGAGCCAAGCTTCAATGCATGCTCATCTTCTCTACCAAGCTAATTACTAAGCTAAGCTATGCTAATATGAGTGATTATGTGAGGAGATGTACATCTTTCTCGTAAGATACTTCTTTTTCTTCTCAATCTACTCTCATACCCTGCTAGCTCTCACCATCTTCGAAGGTGTGTGAGGTCTTGGGTCTGAGAACGGGGATAATTCAAGTTGTGTTTGATTAAGTGTTTTGCTTGGTGTATGAAGCTTCCATCTTCATTGCACTAGCTAGTCTTGAAGGAACACAAAGAATTGTATTGTACAATGTCTCTCTTGATGGGAGAAACCATAATACAAGGCCTTTTGGAGGGGGGACCGGCTCCATGCAAATCCGGTCCTCAACTGTTGTCAATAGCTTAATTGCTCTCTCTTTTGAAAGTATTGTCGATGCTATCTAACTAGGTGTTATGCTTTTTGTTGCTCTCTCCACCCAAGCACTCTTGTAATTCTCATTAGGAATCTATTCTAATGAAATGCCCACTATATTCATGCTAATTTCCGCTACACATAAGATTTTAGGCCATTAAATGTTACATTGGTATCAGAGCTCAAGGTTTCTCTTTTCTTGCTCAAGAAGGGAGGTCCTCAAGCTAGCTACAAATGGTTGGTATTATTAATTGCCTGTGAGTAAGTAGAATAGGGATTTTTCAGCCTTGCAGTGCGCCTGCCTTTGTGCAGTTAACGGGGCATCACCGTCGAGAGCTATGGTCTTAATAGTGGAGTCCTACGGGGCTTGCCTACGGCTTAACCACTATTGAGCTATTAGAAGCTTGACAGGAGCCGGTGCTGTTTTGGTGTCGAAAGACCCTCTCTTCTATTCCTTGCAATTAATGGTATTCGAGCCGCGGGTACAGTAGCTTGAGTGCTTTTTCTAAAGGGGTAAAGAGGAGTAGCAACTAGGGCTTGAAGTGCCAAAGTACACCTAAAAAGTTTACACCTAAAAGTTGTTAGAATGGCTGACAATAGTAAAGAGAGTGAAATTAATGTTGATAACTTTGATTTTGCTCATGAGCAAGCTACTAATGATGCTTCAATGCTTGTTAACTATCTTGTTTCTAGGCTTCAACAAGCCATGGGCAATCCATCTCTCCAAAGTGAAGTGCAACGGCAGCTCCGTGCTCACGGGATTCTCCAAGCTCATCACCATGACGAGAGAACACCTAGGAAGCCTCCTTGTGAGACTACCAAAAGAGGTCTCTCTCCGATTCGGGAAGAAGAAGAGAATCCATATGAAGGGCTCAAGAACTTACTTCTTGATGATGCATCTCCTTCCCAAAGGAGAACTCAAGAGCCTCCACCGAAGGAACGAGAAAGAAGCAAGTCTCCCGCCACCTCGGCGGAGATGGCTCCACGAAGACGGCGGGCTGAACGCTCTCCATCACCACCAAAGCGGAGAAGACCATCACACTCTTCTCCACGCCATAATTCAAAGAGGGATGATAAAAAGCAAGAGAAGAAAAAGGCGAGAAAGAGGACACCCTCTTCTCCATCTTCTTCATCCTCTTCCTCTTATGAAAGCTATCGTGAAGACGACAAAGATCAAGACAAGAAAAAGGCGAGAAGGAGGTCACCCTCTTCTCCACCTTCTTCAAATTCTTCATCTTCTGAAGAAAGTGATGGTGCAACTTTTGAACCATCAAAAAGAAGAGGCCATAGGAAATCCTATGCCGCATGGAAGAGGTCGTCCAAGCTGAAGAAATTCAAAGAGGGAGGGAAGAGCATCTCTTTCCTTACCTATGATGGCACCTTCGGTGCTACAGACAAAGTTTTGGCCTTTATCCAGCAATTCGATGCGGCGTTTGGAGATGAGGGCTTCACGGAGTCCTCTAAGCTACGCCATGTAGCTATGCACTTTCAAAAGTCCGCCAGACAATGGTGGTCTAGCCTACGAGCCAACGGTGAAGCTCCACGAACATGGAAGGCTTTAAGAGCTTCCATTATGAAACAGTTTTTGGCCACCGATGCCAAAGATAAAGTACTCACCGAATGGCGAAGCTTAAAGCTCTCTCCCAATGAATCCATCCACAAATATGTAGACAAGTTTTGGGACCTACAACTCAAAGCCACTGTCTTCAAAAAGTTGGATTTTGGAGAGCAAAAGCAACAATTTTGTGCGGGCTTAACCGAAGAAATGGCGGAGTATGTCAACTCCCAAAGGCCACGTACCATATCGGCGGTAATACACCATACTATGGTGGCCTCGCGAATCAATTTCCAAACGGGGGGTAAAAGAAATAATAAGCCCCCGGAAAACAAGGGTTCCAATGAGCCTAAGGGGAAGGATAATGTCCAAAAGTCTCCTAAGGGCACTTCCAACAAAGCTAAAGAGAAGGGAGTTTACAAAGGAAATAATAAACTCTCTCCTGAAGAGCTTGAGCGTTATCGTAAAGATAACCGGTGTTTCAAGTGCGGCGAACAAGGGCATGCGTACCGCGCTTGTCCCCAAAAGAACAACCGCCAAGATCCTCCTAGAGCTTCTTTGGTTGAAATCCAAGAGGAGGAGATTCACCAAACTCACCACAAAGGATCTCCTCTATGCCATGCTTGGGGAAAGGTAAGAGAACATGATGCTTTTATTCTCTTTGACCCTGGTTCTACTCACAATTTCATATCTATGGAGTTAGCCACCAAGCTAGGCATACAATCCTACGAGATGGGAGATATCCTACCCGCAGACAGTGCCTTCAAGGGGCAAGAAGCTTCAGTCACTCCCTTAATCGGGAAATTGAGGCTTCATGTCCAAGGCTATGTGGACAAAGAGGACTTCTTTATCTCTCCTCTCAAGCATGAGGATGTAATCCTAGGGGCACCATGGTTTGACCGCCTGGCTGCCCATGTTAAATTTCCTGAAAGGAGAATCTCCTTTAAGTTCAGGGAAAAGGACATGTATATAGATGCTAAGGAGATGGGTAACACCATCCCCATTGTACATACACCAGCTTTCAACAAGTCAATAAAGAGCTCTATTTCCGTGTACATGATTTTTGTTAAAGATTCTCAAAATGAACCTAATGCTTTAGCAAAAGAAAATAAAAGCAACCAAAAGGAATTAGAGTTATCCAATTTTCTCAAGGGGTTTCAAGATGTCTTTATTGACGACATCCCTTGTGAGCTACCTCCTAAACGAGGTAATGACGACCATGCAATTGAACTTCTTCCAGGAAGTTCACCGCCTAACAAACCTCCTTATAGAGTTTCTCAAGCTCAACAAGAGGAGATTATGCGGCAAGTGCATGAGTTAATTGAGAAGGGCATGGTTAGGCCTAGCTCATCTCCATTTTGCTCACCTGTGCTATTAGTGCAAAAGAAAGACGGCACATATCGTATGTGTGTCGACTATAGAGCACTAAATAGGATCACTATCAAGAATAGGTTTCCCGTTCCACGGGTAGAAGACCTATTTGATAAGCTACAAGGATCGACCTACTTCAGTAGGATTGACCTAAAAAGTGGCTATCATCAAATAAGGATAGTTGATCAAGACATTGTAAAGACCGCATTTCGTACTACATTTGGTCTTTACGAATACATTGTCATGCCTTTTGGCTTGACTAATGCACCAGCCACATTTAACCGCTTGATGGAGAAGCTGTTCAGGCCTCATCGAACCTTCACTGGAGTGTTCTTTGATGATATTATCATCTACTCTAATTCATTGGAGGAACACAAGCAACACCTCCAGGTAATATTTCAAGTTTTAAGAGAGAATAAACTTTATGTTAATCGAAAGAAAAGTGAATTTTTCTTGCAAGAGATTCAATATTTGGGTCACATTATCTCTCAAGATGGAATCCAAATGGATCCATCCAAGTTAGAGGTAATAAAAGGATGGCCTAAACCAAGGAATCTTCATGAACTAAGAAGCTTTATAGGTATGTGTGCATACTATAGACGCTTCATAGAAAAGTTCTCACAAATTGCGGGACCATTACATGACCTAACAAAGAAAAATGTTAGGTATACGTGGTCTGCTAAAGAGAACAATGCTTTCGAAAAGCTTAAAGAAAAGCTTATCTCTCAACCTGTGCTTACACTACCGGATCTCTCAAAACCATTTGAGGTCCAATGTGATGCTTGTGGTGATTGCCTTGGGGCTGTTCTGCTCCAAGAAGGGCACGCCATAGGCTATGAGAGTCGAAGGCTTGACCCTGTTGAGCAAGCTCTAGGCATATACGAAAAAGAACTCCTTGCAGTTCTACATGCCTTAGACTCATGGAAGCACTATTTATTGGGGACTCCTTTCATTCTGCGAACGGATCACCAAAGTCTTAAGTACTTCATGACGCAGACCAAGCTTTCCGACAAACAAATGAGGTGGGCAAATTTCCTTTTGCAATTTCATTTTCATATTGCTCACATTGCTGGCAAGCATAATCAAGTAGCCGATGCACTCTCAAGACGACCGAGAGTGAATGCGGTTTCCATAGCAACTCACAATGATCTATCTTCAATGATAGATGAGTATGCTATTGATCCCGATTTTAGAGATGTGATTTCAGCCCTTGCATTAGGGAAGAAAGAAGAACCATTTACTTTACAAGATGGTTATCTTCTCTATGGCAATAGACTATGCGTTACTAACTCACTACGTGAGAAAGTAATGTATGAATCTCATGCTCCCCCATATGCGGGGCATAGAGGGATTCAGTCTACCCTAAAGGGAATTGAAACATATTTCTATTGGCCTACCATGAAAGTGAACATACACGAGTATGTTTCCAAATGTGTGGTATGTCAAAAGACAAAATTTGATAGAGGGAAGCAACTTGGATTGCTTCAACCCTTGCCAATCCCTAATTCACCGTGGGAGAGCATATCCATGGATTTTATCTTTGGATTGCCTAAGTCTATCCATGGGAATACGGGAATATGGACGATAGTAGACAGGTTCAGTAAACAAGCTCATTTTATACCTGTCAAAAAGACTATCAAAGCCCATCAAATGGCAACCCTCTTCATTTCACAAATTTTCAAGTACCATGGCTTGCCAATGTCCATAGTGTCGGATAGAGATCCTAGAATGACCAGTAATTTCTGGAAGGGTCTCTTTGAGAATTTAGGAACAAGGCTAAACTTCTCTTCGGCCTATCATCCACAAACTGATGGCCAAAGTGAAATAGCTAACCTAACCATTCTTGATCTACTAAAAGCCTATGTAACGGAAGTAGATCAAAGATCCCAATGGGAGAAGTACTTACCCTTAGTAGAGTATGCTTACAATAACACTGTACATACTTCCACAGGAAAAGCACCTTTCGAGGTAATTGAGGGAAGATCAAAAAGTCCCTTGCTACTTAAGGTACATGGGAAGATCTTCGCTGCAGATGAGTATAGCCGAGACCTACAAGAATCTTTCCAAAAGATTAAGGATGCTATCTCTATCTCACAGCAAAGGCAAAAGGCTGCTGCTGACAAGCACAGAAGAGCCCAAGCCTTTAAAGAAAACGATTGGGTCTTGTTAAAGTTTCCCAAGGCTCGATTAAGGCACACGACGGGCAAGAATCCTACGGGCCACCAAAAGTACTATGCTAAACTAGCAAAAAGGTATTATGGTCCCTTCCAGATTCTTAGGCCAATCAATGAGATGGCCTATCAACTTAAGTTGCCCAATCATTGGCTCATACACAATGCTTTTCATGTGAGCCTATTAAAGCCTTACAAAGGAGAGCCACCTCAAGAACCAACTATTGAAGATCCACCGGAGATCGAGGACCACGAGGAGGTGCTGCAGCCCGAGTCCATTCTCCGACATGAAGACAAGGTATTAAGAGGCGGTAAGACTATCCGACGATATCTTATTAAGTTTAAGAATTATCCTTTTGAAGATGCTAGATGGATGCAAGGCATACAATTAAAGGATAACCTAAACCTTGTCAATGCTTACAATGCTTCCCAAGAGTAAGCAAATGTACAAAATGTTAAAAATGAACAAAAATTTTTGTCTTATAAGACTCTCTTTTTCTTTATTTGTGCACAAAAATGAAGTAGTATGCATGCTTAGATCAAGTTTGCGGAGACGACGTCTCCCGAACACCAAGTAGAGCTTGTCACTCTACTATGGAAGACTGATAGGACTAATGTGCAGACATGCTTGCGGCAGCCTCAGGCTCTCAAGCGCCAAATGGACTAGTCATCCATTATGGAATGATGTCGTAGGGTAACATAGGGATCCTCTACCCGCTAAAGAAAAGGACTCATGCATATGCTTTATCTTCTCTACACCATAGTCGAGGACGACTATGATTTCAAGAGAGAGGTAATGTCATAATAATCAATATCTAATTCTCCTAAATGATTTTCTCATATTAAATTGATCATTTAATGTGGGGAAGTGCCAAGGGAGAAAAAGCTAGAATATTGGTTAAGCTAGCAGACCGGCCACAGTAGGGATCCAAAGGAGGGAAAATAGGGATCCAAAGGGGGGGCCATCTGCAAAAGAGCCATGTGAAACAATGGGCCAAAAAGACCCTAAGGTTCAGCCCATTAAGACTTCCAAAATGCTAAGGTTCCAAAATTCAAAGGTTGTGTCCAAAGGTCAACCCTAGGGAAAATTGGATGCTTAGTGTGTGCCCTAAAAAGTCTTTGCACATCCCTACATGGGAGGGGGCGAGCCCCAAAGCTAGGGGATGAGAGAGAAAGCCACACACACACACACAAGCTCCCTTTACACAAAGGGAATGAGGGACACATGTCAGCTCCCTAGGCCAGATGCCCACAAGGTGTGCCCAATTCCTATTGGAAGACCCTTGAAGTGGACCAATGAGAATTAAGCTAGAGTAAATCTAGTTTAATTAATTTAAAAACATTTAATAAAAGAAACCAATGAGAATTAAGTCTCCTAGAAGACTATTGGGCAGTCTCCCAAGGGGTCCAATGAGCATTCAGGAGCCCCATGGCTTGCCTGATTCCTATTGGCTAGGAGGCAAAGGGGTCCAATGAGAGTTTAGTTTAATTATTTAATTACCTAAAGCTCTCACAAAAGGGGAAAGGGGGACACATGTCAGAAGGCTATCACTTATGCTGCTTAATTCCTATTGGCTTGACCTGGGGAGGTCCAATGAGGCAAAAGCCAGACCTAATTAGCAGCTAGGGCTCGCCCAAGAGAGAGGGGGGGCTGATTTTTGCTTGGCATTGACACACACACACTCACACTTGACCATGTGTGAAGGAAGAATACTCTATCTCCTCCCAAGCTTTAATGGAGAGCTCATCACCTACTCCAAGCTTGTGAGATAGAAGCCTACATCAACACTCTCTTGGCATATGGATGCAAATCCAACCAAGAGCCAAGCTTCAATGCATGCTCATCTTCTCTACCAAGCTAATTACTAAGCTAAGCTATGCTAATATGAGTGATTATGTGAGGAGATGTACATCTTTCTCGTAAGATACTTCTTTTTCTTCTCAATCTACTCTCATACCCTGCTAGCTCTCACCATCTTCGAACGTGTGTGAGGTCTTGGGTTTGAGAACGGGGATAATTCAAGTTGTGTTTGATTAAGTGTTTTGCTTGGTGTATGAAGCTTCCATCTTCATTGCACTAGCTAGTCTTGAAGGAACACAAAGAATTGTATTGTACAATGTCTCTCTTGATGGGAGAAACCATAATACAAAGCCTTTTGGAGGGGGGACCGGCTCCATGCAAATCCGGTCCTCAACTGTTGTCAATAGCTTAATTGCTCTCTCTTTTGAAAGTATTGTCGATGCTATCTAACTAGGTGTTATGCTTTTTGTTGCTCTCTCCACCCAAGCACTCTTGTAATTCTCATTAGGAATCTATTCTAATGAAATGCCCACTATATTCATGCTAATTTCCGCTACACATAAGATTTTAGGCCATTAAATGTTACATATGGTATACTTGTGATGCACGAAGCTTTCCATCTTCATTGCATCACTTAGGTCACAAGGAACAAATATATTGTATTGTATCAAGTCTCTCTTGATGGAGAATCTATAATACAAACGCCTTTTGAAGGGGGGACCGCCGGCTCCAAGTAAATCCGGTCCTCAACTATTGTCATGTTCTCTAATACTCTCTCTCTTGCAAAAATATTATTCATGCCAAGTTAATTAAGTACTATGTTTATGTTGCTACCATCAATTAAGTTCACCCTCTATGTTCTCAAAGTAATCTCACAAAAATGCTCACTCGAATTCTCTTAATTCCACAATTCTCAAAGTTCATAGGCCATTTCCATTACATTGGTATCAAAGCATTTGGTTTCTATTTTCTTGCTTAAGAAGAGAGGTCCTTAAGTAGCCTATTAATGGTTAATTTTGTTAATTATATTAAGGTAAGTAGGACTAGGATCTATTATCGGTTTTGTTGAGCCCACTATGTGGAATATGGTGCACACCTCAGGAGATTTGGTCTTAATAATGGGGTCTTTTTAGACTTGCCTATGGCTTTACAATTATTGAGCCATAAGAAGTTCAAAAGGAACTATCCCTTGGCAATTCTGCTATGTTAGACCCACCCTAGTAGTCTCTATAATTAACCAATTCGAGCAGTGGGTGTAGATACTTAAGTGCTTATTTTCAAAGGCTAAGAGGGAGGAGTAGCAACTAAGGTTTGGAATTGCCAAAGAATACACTGAGTAAACACATAAGTATAATTGTCATGGCTGACAATAACCAAGAGAGTAGAATGAACATTGATAACTTTGATTTTACACATGAAGGTGCTAATGATGATGGCACCATGTTTATCAATTATCTTGTTACTAGGTTGCATCAAGCTATGGGCAACCCTACTTTGCAAGCCGAAGTTACTCAACAACTTCGTGCTTTTGGGATTTCCCTTCCTCTCCAAGAGGAGAGAGAGCTTAGGAGGCCTCTGGATGAGACCCCCAAAAGAAGACTCTCTCCCATACGAGAGGAGGAATCCAAAGAGCAAGAAAGCAATGAATCCCTAAGTTCCTTTGAAGATGTGGCTCCACGAGGACGGCGGTCTGGACGATCGTCAACTCCTCCCGTGAGGAAACGGTCAACACACAGTCCTTCTCCCCGTCACTGCGAAAGGGAAGAGAGGAAACAAAGGAAGAAAAGTTCAACAAAGAGGTCACCCTCTTCTCCTTCTTCTTCACCTTCCTCCTCTCCCGACAAAATCTATGTCTATTCTCCTAAAGAATACAAGAGGGGAGGGCATCACAAATCATATCTTGCATGGCGAAGATCACAAAAGCTCAAGAAGTTCAAAGAGGGAGGAAAGAGTATCTCTTTTCTCACCTATGATGGCACCTTTGGTGCCACCGACAAAGTATTGACCTTCATCCAACAATTTGATGCGGCCTTTGGAGAAGAGGGCTTCATAGAGTCCTCCAAGCTACACCATGTAGCTATGCACTTCCAAAAATCGGTTCATCAATGGTGGGCTAGCCTTCGTGGCAACGGTGAAGCCCCAAAGACATGGAAAACTCTATGAATTTCCATCATGAGCAATTCCTTGCAAGCGATGCAAAGGACAAAGCACTTACCGAATGGCGCAGTTTGAAGCTTCTCTCACATGAGTCTATTCACAAATATGTGGACAAGTTTTGGGATTTACATCTGAAGGCTACTGTCTTCCAAATGATAGTCTTCGCTGAGCAAAAACAATAATTTTGTGTGGGATTACGTGAAGAAATGATCGAGTATGGCAACTCCCAACGGCCTGGTTCTATCACCGAAGTAATCCACCATACCATGGTTGCTTCCCGCATCAATTTCCAACAAGGGGCTAGACAGAATGTCAAACCCATGGAAAACAAAGACAAAAATGATGCAAAGGGAAAAACCAATGCTCAAAATTCTTCCCAAGGCACTTTCTACAACAACAACAACAACAACAACAATAGGTCGAAGGAGAAGGGAGTTTACAAAGGTAAAAATAAACTCTCTCATGAAGAGATTGAAGATTTTTGCAAGGACCATAAGTGTTTTAAGTGTGGGGAGCAAGGACATGGCTATCGTTCTTGCCCCAAGAAAAATGCTCGCAATGAGACTCCTAGGGCTTCCACCATCGAAGCTCCAAAAGAGGATGCTCATTGCAAAGGATCATCTCTCTCCTATGCTTGGGGAAAGGTAAGGGAGCATGATGCCTTTATCTTGTTTGACCCTGGCTCTACTCACAACTTTATATCAACGGAGTTGGACACCAAGTTGGACATTCAAGCTTTCGAGATGGGAGATATAGTAATGGCTGACACAACTTTCATGAGATAGCAAGCCTCCGTTACTCCCTTGATTGGGAAGTTGAGGCTTCATGTCCAAAGCTATGTCCACAAAAGAAGACTTTTTCATCTCTCCTCCCCAACATGAGGACGCTATCTGACGCCATGGTTTGATTGCATGGCTGCCAACATGAAGTTTCCTGAAAGGAGAATCTACCTTACCTATAGGGGAAAGAACATGTATAGAGATGCTAATGAGTTTGGTCATACTATACCACTTGTAAATTCACCAGCTTTTGATAAGTCAATGAAAAGCTCAATTTCTACGTACATGACTTTTGTCAAAGAATCCACTAATGATTATCAAATGAACAGGGTAGGAATCAAGAAGAGTTAGACTTGTCTACTTTTCTAAATGGATTCCAAGATGTTTTCATTGATTATATCTCTATGGACTTACCTCCAAAACGAGGGGATGATGAACATCGAATTGAGCTCTTATTGGGAAGCTCACCACCTAACAAGCCTCCTTATTGAGTTTCCCAAGCTCAACAAGAGGAGATCATGAGGCAAGTACAAGAATTGGTAGACAAAGGGACGGTGAGGCCTAGCTCCTCTCCCTTTTGTTCTCCAATCCTTTTAGTGCAAAAGAAAGATGGTACATACCGTATGTGTGTGGATTATCGAGCACTAAACCATATCACTATCAAAAATAGGTTTTTCGTGCCTCAAGTAGAAGATTTTTTTGATAAGCTACAAGGCTCTACCTAATTCAGTAGGATTGACCTTAAAAGTGGCTATCATCAAATAAGGATAGTGGATAAAGATATCCTAAAGACCGCATTTCATACAGTGTTTGGTCTTTATGAATATCTAGTCATGCCTTTTGGCTTGACCAATGTACCTGCCACATTTAATCGTTTGATTGAGAAACTATTTAGACCCTATTGCAAGTTCACTAGAGTGTTCTTTGATGATATCATCATCTACTCCAAGTCCTTGGAGGAACACAAGCAATATCTCCAAGTGATTTTTCAAGCATCGAGGGAGAACAAGTTTTTTCTCAACCAAAAGAAAAGCAAATTTTTTCTTCAAGAGATTCAATACTTAGGTCATATTATTTCTCAAGATAGTATCCGTATGGATCCATCGAAGTTAGAGGTAATAAAAGCATGGCCTAATCCAAGGAATCTACATGAACTAAGAAGCTTTATTGATATGTGTGCATACTATAGATGCTTCATAGCAATTTTTTTTTCAAATAGCAAGACCATTACATGACTTAACAAAGAAGAACGTTAAGTATTCATGGACTGCTAAGGAGCAAAATGCTTTTGACAAGCTCAAAGAGAAGCTTACCTCTCAACCAGTCCTCATGCTTCTAGAT
Source organism: Adiantum capillus-veneris (assembly GCF_014529385.1). Taxonomy (NCBI): domain Eukaryota; kingdom Viridiplantae; phylum Streptophyta; class Polypodiopsida; order Polypodiales; family Pteridaceae; genus Adiantum; species Adiantum capillus-veneris. The sequence continues at coordinate 27,965,113 of NC_140948.1, read as the reverse complement.
CTCTCAAAGCCATTTGAGGTCCAATGTGATGCTTGTGGTGATTGCCTTGGAGCAGTCTTGCTTCAAGAAGGGCATGCCATAGCATATGAGAGACAAAAGCTCAATACGGATGAATGTGTCTTGGGCATTTATGAGAAAAAGCTTTTAGCTGTTCTACATGCCCTAGACAGATGGAAGCACTATTTATTGGGGACTCCATTCATTTTATAAACAAACCACCAAAGTCTCAAGTATTTCATGACGCAAACCAAGCTTTCCGACAGACAAATGAGGTGGGAAAGTTTTCTTTTGCAATTTTATTTTCATATTGCTCACATTACTGGTAAGCACAATCAAGTGGCCGATGCACTTTCACGATGACCAAAAGTCAATGCGGCATCTATAGCAACTCACAATGATCTATCTTCTATGATAGATGAGTATGCTACTAATCCTAAATTTAAAGATGTAATGTCAGCCCTTGCTTTGGTGAAGAAAGAGGAACCATTCACCTTGCAGGATGGTTATCTTCTCCATGGAAATAGGCTAGGTGTAACCCACTCCCTTCTCGTGAGAAAGTCATGTATGAATCCCATGCTCTTCCCTATGCGGGGCATAGAGGCATTCAACCTACTCTTCGAGGAGTAGACACATACTTCTATTGGCCTACCATGAAAGTGGACATACAAGAGTATGTTTCAAAATGTGTGGTATGCCAAAAGACTAAGTATGATAGAGGGAAGAAACCTCGATTACTCCAGCCATTGCCAATCCCTAATTCACCATGGGAGAGTATATCCATGGATTGTATCTTTTGATTACTTAAGTCTATCCATGGGAATACGGAAATATGGACAATAATGGACAGGTTTAGCAAGTAAGCACAGTTTATTCTTGTCAAAAAGACTATTAAGGCACACCAAATGGCAACCATCTTCATATCTCTGATTTGCAAACACCATGGATTACTAACATCCATCGTGTCAGATAGAGATCCTAGAATGACCAGTAACTTTTAGAAAGATCTCTCTGAAAATCTAGGTACAAGATTGAATTTTTCTTCGGCCTATCACCCACAAATGGATGGCCAAAGTGAGATAACCAATCTTACAATACTCGATCTACTACAGACTTATGTTACAGAAGTAGATCAACGCTCACAATGGGAGAAGTATTTACCCCTTGTAGAGTATGCATACAATAATACTAGCCATACTACTACGAGAAAATCACCTTTTGAGATCATAGAGGGAAGACCTAAAAGTCCCTTGCTACTTAAAGTACATGGGAATATCTTCGCTACTGATGAGTATAGTCATGACCTACAAGAATCTTTACAAAAGGTTAAGGAGGCTATATCCATCTCTCAACAAAGGCAAAAAGTTGCTGTTGACAAGCACAAAAGGGCCTTAACATTCAAAGAAAATGATTGGGTCTTACTTAAGTTTCCCAAGGCTCGATTGAGGCAAACGACGGGCAAAAATCCTATGGGCCATCAAAAATATTATGCTAAATTAGCAAAAAGATACTATGGTCCTTTTCAAATCTTGAAGCCAATTAATGACATGGATTATCAACTCAAGTTGCCCAAACATTGGCTTATACACAATGCTTTTCATGGGAGCCTACTTAAGCTCTACAAAGGAGAGCCACCAAGAGAACCAATTATTGAAGATCCTCCAGAAATCGAAGACCAAGAAGAGGTGCTACAACCCGAAGCTATCCTTCGGCATGAAGACAAGGTACTATGGCATGGTACAATTATCCGACGGTATCTTATTAAGTTAAAAAACTATCCTTTTGAAGATGCTAGATGGATGCAAGGAATATAGCTTAAGGATAGTATGAACCTTGTCAATGCTTACAATGCTACACTAGAGTAAGCAAATGTAAATGATTTCTAAATGAACAATGTTTGTGTCTTATACAACTAATCCTTTTTTGTGCACAAATTTAAATAGTATGCATGCTTAGAATCATGTTTGTGATGATGACGTCACTCAAACACCAAGTAGAATTTGTCACTCTACTTTGGGAGTATGATATGGACTAAAGAGAAGACATGCTTGCGGCAACTACGTCTCCCAAGCACTAAATGGACTAGTCATCCATTCTTGAATGATGTCGCAGGGTGAAAAGGGATCCTCTACCCGCTAAGAAACGTAGACTAATGACTAAGACTTTATCCCTTCTACCTTATAGTCGAGGACGACTATAATTTCAAGAGAGAGGTAAAGTCATAAAATATAATATCTAACCAACCCAAATGATTTTCTCATATTAAACTGATCATTTAATGTGGGAGAATAAACATGAACAAAGGTTAGAATATAGACATGTGCTTATGGATCTGTCTCAACAACGGGCCAAGGTTAAAGGGGTCCAAATGAGAGATGGTATGTTAAAGAGCAATGCTACCTAATGGAGCTTAAAGACCTTAGGGTTAGCTTCATTAAAGACCTCCAAAAGTTAGCGTTAAAAAGTCCTTTGACCTTAGGTAAGTTGGGCTTGACCTTGAGGTGGGGACCCTACCCAAGCATGAGAACTAAAGTGCTTAAAGAACCTTGTCCAAAGCTTGAGGTGATGAGTCTATGCTTAAAATGACTAAGGTTCTTGAAGTGTTCAATTCAAAGATAAACTCTCAAGAGGTATCAACGGTTTCCGTGCTTGATTGACTAAGTGCTTGAAGTATTCAATTCAAACCGAATGACTTAAGAAGCATAAAAGATACATGTTCGAATGATCCTCTACATGTGGCCCTCATGATGTCTTGAATCCTATTGGATAGGTTTTAAAGGGGTCCAATGAGAATTTAGATGCATAAAAATAAATAATTAAGTTCTTTCTCTCAAAGAGGAAAAAAAGGACACATGTCCAAATGAAATAATTAAATAGTACACGAGAGAGAGAGAGAGAGAGAGAGAGAGAGAGAGAGAGAGAGAGAGAGAGAGAGAGAGGGAGAGAGACGTGTGGACCAAGCATGAGAGGGGGGTATACTCTCCCACACACACACACACACACACACATACACACATTCTCTCATTGTGTGGAGTGCAAAGTGCAAGAGCTTCATCTCCTTCTCCAAGCTTGTTGATAAGTGGAGAGCCTACACCAACACTCTTGGATATGGAATGCAAAATCCAACCAAGAGCCATGCTTCAATGCTTAAGCTTTCCATCTTCTTCATCTTCATTACTATGCTATTATTCTATGCTAAGCAAGGAGAGTGATGATAAGTGAGGAACCATTTATTTCTCTTATGGATGATTCTTCTTCCTCTTCCCTACCCTCATTCCCCGCTAGCTCTCTCCACCTTCAAAGGTGTTTGACGCCTTGGGACTCAGGCTTGGGATAGTTAATGCTTTTTGCAAAGTTTATGGTATACTTGTGACGCATGAAGCTTTCCATCTTCATTGCATCACCTAGATAACAAGGAACACAAATATTGTATTGTATCAAGTCTCTCTTGATGGGAGAATCTATAATACAAATGCCTTTGGAGGGGGGATCGGCTCCAAGTAAATCCGGTCCTCAACTATTGTCATGTTCTCTAATACTCTCTCTCTTGCAGAAATATTGTTCATGCCAAGTTAATTAAGTACCATGTCTATGTTTCTACCACCAATTAAGTTCACCCTCTATATTCTCAAAGTAATCTCACAAAAATACTCACTCGAATTCTCTTAATTCTGCTATTCTCAAAGTTCATAGGCCATTTCCATTACAAAATATACCCACAACTAAACTGTGCAACCAATATCCAATACAGAACATGCATGACACTAGTACTCAAAGAAAGAGTAAAGAAACTGGCTCGGGGAACAAGCCTGTGAAGAACGTTGGGGCTGGTCTATAACATGCGAAAGAGCTATACAAAATATTGCAAGGGAAGAACTTGCTATACTAGCCACCCGTGGCTAGATCTGCACCCCCAAGAACTGCCCCCAAGGTTGGAGCTCTCCAAAGGGATGCATGGAAGAAGCATCCAAATGTTTTTGACTGCGGGAGTAGGAACTAGATATCCCCACTAACTATTGACACTACATGCAAACTTGTCATTCGACAAATCTATTGTTGAACATTAAGACTACCGCCCACCAAAGATTGCAAAATTGTCCCACAATTGGTATTGACAAGCTCACAATAGATTGTAAACTGTCCCACAATTGGTACTGACAAGCTCACAAAACAGCAAAGGAATGACCAAGTCTATAGAGCCACACTACCATCAAGGAAGGAGAGGACATGGAGATAGGAGAAGTCCACAATCCAATAAAGCCTCCTTGAATTGTTGTCACTGCTGGCTAGGAAGGCATGGCAACATGACTCCATCTGGGAAAACCAAACCAATCCAGCACTCCTATCCTGAAGCCTGCATTAAGTTCCCCTCAGTGAAGAGAGGTTCGGGTAATCAAGGGTAAAGACAAGGAAGTTGTAGATGAGAATCCAAGGCCTCAACATACCCAAATTTGCCCCAAATTGGAGAAAATTAGGAAAAAACAACAAGCTTCTTCTCTCTTTGTCAAGTCCAAAACGGCACCAGATCAGCCAAATCCGAGCATCCAAGGTGGTCGTGACACCTAGGGCTCTGATATCATGTCAAAGGTGGCAAAGTGAAAGATGCAATGAAGACAAGAATTGGCTCGTGATCCGGTGGACACTTGGACTCTGATTCAAAACACATGCAGAACCACATACATGAACAAGGCACCTGTAAAGAAGAGAGATCACTGAGGTAGAAAGAGACAAGATATTTCATAATGAGAGAGAGAGAATGTTACGAGACTGGGCACCCTTGACTGTGCCTTGCACTTTAAACAAAGTGTGGGGAGATATAGGAGTACATGAAGATGGGTTGTCATTGTGATCATACTCAGGATCATATCCTTCATCGTAATTAGCTTTCACTTCATTGTCGTTGGGATTAGCATCTTCAATAAGGTTAATAGTAGCACCATTGGGACGACTGGTTTTGGAGTGACTCCATTAGATTGACCAATGGGTTGTCCATTGCTCTTAGCAGGACCAGTGGAAACATTTAAAACTCTTCACCTTTTTGTTACCGTTAGAGTTTTGAGCAGGACGTGTTTGAAAGGATTTTGGTTGCCTTGTTGCTGTGTGTTGCTGCTGTTGTTGCCATAGGATTGAGAAGTTGTAGCAAAATTGTCAAATTTGCATCTCTTGAAAAGGTACAACGTTAATTTTTGTTCCTAGAAAGAAGCTCTCTTGTTATGGTTAGTGTTAGCAGTTTGTTTAGTGTGAGAGGGTTGTCCACCTTTCTTCTTCTCTGCATTTATGCCAAATCAATAGCCTTTGAAATTGAATTCGGTTCAAACATACCTACCTCAACACCAATTTATAGTGCTAAGCTAGATATATATTTACGCTTTAATTTCTTGCGACTCACATGTTCAATAGCTTGTAATTGAACTAAAAAGTTCCAAAAACGATTAGTGTAGCCCTGTACATCCTCATTTCGACCCCATTAAATTTAATCCTACTGGCGTCGTGCTTTAGCTTTATATTGTGTGGGCAAAAATTGAGGTAAAAACAACTTTTTCAATGCATGCCAGGTACATGGTCTTTTACCATGTTTTTTGGTGGCGCTCCACCACAATGGAGCGCTACTGGTGAGATGATTTGATGCACACTTTACCATTTCACGTTCGAAAAAGTCTTCATCATGAAAATAGTCAGCTAATTGACTAACCCATGCTAGAACCGTGCTAGCATCTTTAGTGCCATCAAAATCCTTGAAAGTGAAGGATTTTCTACTAATTTTGTTTTTCTTTGGTACCAATGCAAATTCTATGCGTGCAGAATACAATAATTTATCTTCAAGCTCTGGCCTCTGCATGCGTTCATAAGTGAGAGGTTGTTGCAGATTAGCGAGCTGCTCAACAATCGTGGCTGGTTGTGGATGGTATGCCATGATTGCATGCTTTTTCTTTCTTTCTTTATCTTTATTAATAAATATAAATATAAATATAAATAAATATATAAAATAAGGGATGTGAGTGTATTTGTATATGATGATATGCAAGATAATGCTAAAGAAAATAAAAAAGAGAATAAGCAAAAATAAATGGATACTTAACTTGGTAAATGATGGTGGTGTCTAGTCCGAACCAAATTCGGTTAAGAACGATGAACAATCGAGTGGTTCGTCTGCTGAGTACTTGAATTTTTTGCCGGTGTCCAATCCCCCGTGTCCCAAAAGCAATGTCAATGACAATCGACAAAATAATTTATTTTTCACTGTAAAACTCAATTCGTAGGGTCGGCATTCGTTATGTTAATCAAATGACATCTAGTGTTATCTTCGGTGAAATAATGTTAGTTAACTAGGCTCACGGTACTTGAAAAATGCTTTCAGAACACAAACGAGACATTATGAATTTCTTGTCATGGCATTTGGTCTAACAAATGCATCAACCGCATTCACATGCATGATGAACATAATTTTCATTGACCATCAAGAATTTGTGATTGTATTCTTTGATGATATTCTTGTATTTATTAAATTGGAATAAGAGCATAAAGAGCACTTAACACGTGTATTTGATATGCTTGCACACAACCACTTGTATTTGAATCGTGAAAAGAGTTCATTTTTCCAATCTGAAATTGAGTATTTGGGACACATTGTATCGGGGAAGGGAATACATGTAGACCCCAAGAAAATTGAAGCCATTCAGTCATGGCCTAGACCCACAAATTTGCATGAACTACGTTCTTTTATTGGTCTATGCAGTTATTACAGGAAGTTTGTAAGTAACTTTGCTTACAAATCTCATTATCTCACTCGCCTGTTAAATTTTTTTTCTCCTAATGTATAGTTTGATTTGCCAAAAAGTTCCTTTAATGCACTCAAGAATGCTTTGATAAATGCACCAACACTGCAATTGCCTGATTTTGATAGACCATTCTTTCTCGTAGTCAATGATGCTAGTGGAATAGGTATCGGTGTAGTCCTTATGCAAGATAACCATCCACTTGCATTTGAAAGTCATAAATTTAAACCATTTGAAGCAAAATTTAGTACACATGACAAAGAGTTGAATGCTGTTATACACGCCTTGAAAATTTGGAAACACTATTAATAGGTGGATTTAATAATCAAAACTGATCAACAAAGTATCAAGTACTTATTGTCTCAACCCTGAATAGACGATAGACATATTAAGTGACTGCCTTCATACAAAGTTTTCAACCTAGTATTCAATATCAAACTGGTAAGGAAAATGTTGTAGATGATGCTTTGAGTCGAAGACCCTCTGTTAATAATCTATCAACCCTTATGGGTACTTCATTTGATTCCATGCCTGACACTTATGCACAAAAGATGATGATTTCAAACCACATGGTTGCATACGATTGACAATTCTATGCACACATTTTGGAATACACTATTTAAGAAAACTTTATTTATGTCAAACAAAAATTGTGTGTAACTAAATCTTTTGTGTACATTAATCATTGAAGAGTCGCACAAACCACCCTATGCTAGACATATATGATTTGCTGCTACTTCTTAAAACTTAGGTCGTGATTTCTATTGGCCTGCTATGAAAAGCGATGTTAAACAATATGTTTCTAGTTGTTTGATTTGTCAAAAGATCAAAGGAGCAACATGTAAGAAATTGGGATTTTTATACCCTCTTGTTATTCCTGAAAAACCTTGGGAATATATTTCAATGGATTTTATTTTACTCGATTTCCACTCACTGTTCACAATCATGATATGATTTGGATTATTATTGATCTTTTTTCTAAACAAGCATACCTTGTAAGAAAACACTCACATCACATCAAGCTGCACTTTTTTTTGTCAAACTTGCTCCTTGTTTTTATAGTCCATTCAAAATTTCTGCTGTGATCAATGATGTTTCATTTGTTTAGAATTACCTTCACATTGACACATTCACAATGCATTTCACATTAGTCTTTTAAGACCTTCACAAGACCCCTACCTACACATCACATTTATGAGGATCCACCTTCACTTGTGGACCAAGAAGAACAACTCATTCCTGCACAAATAGTTGATCACGATACCACCACCACACGCATTGGCATGGTTTATAAACACTATCTTTTGACCTTAAAAGGCCACCCTAGAGAGGATGCCAAATGGATGCACGAAAAGTTTTTTCGCAACTTCCTAGACCTTCTCTACACTTTTCATCACTCATGGTCCAGTTGATTCTCCATTGAGCAACTGAGGACAATTGCTATCCATGGTGGGAGGGATGTTACAAGACTGGGCATCCTCCTGTTGTATATGGTTGCCTGCAATTGGGATAGCTGGCTTAAGTTAATTATGTGCTGTCTATTTGATTTTACTAATAATGAGTGCATGATGAACTGTAGATTGGAATTCTGGGAGTTGAGAAGGAGGCGCCGACAAATAATAATCATCTTGGTCATTTTATCCTTGCACAATATTTTAGACTTTTTATTCAATAAGCCACTATGGCTGCTGTAAATAACTAGTGAGAACTCACCCTTAGGGGACATGCAATAAGTGATGTGCTCCACTCAAATACTAAAGTGGAGTAGTTGTAAAAGAGGGGCCTCCAATTTTTGGCACCCATAACTCAAATAATTAATTAAATACCAAACTCTACAAGAAGGATTCCATGGAGTTTAGGGCTAGGATTTTAGGCCTTTCTTGTGTAGATGCCTTGAATTTTCCTTTCCCTCTCTCTTATGATGTAATGTGTATTTTGTGTACTCCTTAATTATGTCTACATCTCTTATACTCTCTTGCACTCTGCCCTTGTCAATCTATTCTCGTGTGTGTGTGTGTGTGCGCTATCATAGTCTATGTGTGTGTGTGTGTGTGTACTTGGTTTTGGGAGAGAAGACATGTTGATGGTGAAGTCTGTGAAGAATTGTTGAATTGTCCAAGCAACCAGGCTCCCCAACTCCCAACAGAGAGAGAGAGAGAGAGAGAGAGAGAGAGAGAGAGAGAGAGAGAGAGAGAGAGAGAGAGAGAGAGAGAGAGAGATCTGGGATAGGCTCTCCATGCTGATAACAAGCTGCTCATATAAGTGACAAAGGGTGGTCCATCATAAATCTGAAATGCCCTATGCCACTGCGATTGCTACTGACACTGCCAATTGCTTCTTGTACACGAGACCACTGACACGGTCTCCACATGGGTATCACCTCCAACATGCTTTGAGAGCATAGATCTGGTGCACCTCCGCCTGGATAGATTTAGATCTGGATCTGGATGTTAGATGAGAAACCCTATCACTGCATGATCACGAGGACTGTGAAAGGATGCCCTGAGAAGGTAGTGCACCGTAGAGAGGATCTCCACACGTTGCAACTGCTACCCAACAAAAATGCTTGGGTTGATCTGAAAAACGTTGATGAGCTGGGTAAAAACGCTAGGAGTATACCCAATTGTGACTGCTAGCCAAGGCTAGATCTGCCCCCAAAGGGCTACTCCCTAAGGGTACCCCCGCTCTGGGCTCTACTGTAATATACTGTAAGAGGTGCCCCCCCGAAACCTATATAGGCGTGTCCCCAACTTGCCCAACCTAGCCCTCAACCCCCATGACTTGGAAAAATACCATAAAATAGGGATAAATGCCGGCGTGTCCCCAACCTGCATGACCCATCTCTCAACCCGCACGACCTGGTAAAATACCCAAAAATAGGGATAAATGCTAGAAGCTGAGCCTACAAGCCCATATAGCTTGGGCAAGGCAGGAGAACTATTAGGAAAAATAGCCTAGGGGTACATGAGCCGATGTGGCCATGGAACCAAGCTAAACACATGACCCGAGAAAACCTCACACTGACCGAGCACAACCACAAAACAACCCTCACTCCCTAACACCTGTCCCTGGGAGAAAGTGGGACAGATTGGACGAATCCAGAGAGATGCCTAAGCTCTAACACCTAGAGGGCCACTCTTTCGTAGAGCATCTGGACGTAGAGTTTCGGAGAGGGTTGGGCCCTCCGAGAGTTGGACATTTGCGAAGCAATAGTAAAGAAATACCAATTTAAGGGGTGCCAATCTTTGCGGACAATGAGTCTTGGCTCAGAACTCCGCCATGCCGTGTCGACTCTCCTCTCTCTCTCTCTCTCTCTCTCTCTCCAAGTTTCGTGACTTTGCAATTTTTGTTCGTCTGTTGCTATTGATTTCTGGAGTGTCCAAGCCTGTAACAAGGGACTTAAGGAGTCTTTAGAACGAGGTTGTGGGTTCTACATAATGTAGGACTTTGGTAGTGTTATTGATCGGATGTTGAAGCATAAAGCTTAGACATTGTTGTGAACAATAATTTGGTATGGTTCAAATTTTAGAAACCTTGCAGGGACATACAATTATTTCCTAAGCTAGCATACTTTCATAGTTTGAACTTAAATAAGTGAAAGAATCATGGTGGCTTTCTAAAATAATTACACGTGATAAAATCATTAGGTTGAGTTTAAGTAGAATTAGTGTTCAAGAAAGGATTGCCTTAGCTTAGCCTTGAGCCGGTTGAAAATGGAGACGACTTGGTTGCAAGCTATGGTAAAGGGAAGAAAAACTAATGAAATATGTAAGAAAATAGTTCAAAAATCCTACAAATTTTAAATTTATGCTAGTATCTCCGGTTCGCTTCTTTGTGGGAAGGAAACTCAGTCAACGACTGCTTAATAAAAGAGACTTTCTTGAATATTGATTAGAATACAATTATATAATGTAAAAAAAGTCAAGCCATGTGAGGCTGTGAAATGAAATGTAAAATTAAAAAACTCATTAATATGTGTGTGTGTGTGTATTGATAGAATTTACTAGAATTATGCAAGTGAAGTTTCACTTTAACATTCTAAAACAATAGAATGCAAAAAAAGACAAGACATGTCACGACATGAAATGAAAGTGAAATAAACATTTAAAGTAAGTCTCCATCACGTACTGAAAACAATGAAAATCCCTAACCCAACAGAACCCTAAGGTTTCTTTTAGAAAACAAAAATGTCGGCAAGTAATTTCTTATGCTGGTATGAGCCTGCCTGTTGTAGTCTTAAAACTGAGGTTTTTTTCGACGTGCACAGCATGTCATTGTCTCTTGTGCTGCATTGACTGTAGGATGGAGATTTCTCTAGATATTGTACATGCAAACTGACCACTAGTAGTCAACCCCATGCTATGACAAACTATCTATCCCACTTGTAAAAACTCATTGCTTTTACGCACAATAAGTTTTACAAATTTTCTCATATAGGAAAACGGATTTTTTTCCAGTTTTTTTCATACAATGCATAACATCATGAGCTTCTATTCGGGAGGCACAACATACCTAGCTAAGTACGATTGGGGGCAGGGGACCACCGCCCCCCCCCACCAGGCCGGCGGTCGTACCTAGCTAGGTATGCGGTGCCTCTCTCACAAAAGCTCATGATGTTGAGGTAAGTCAGATTATTGTGAGACTCTGTCCAAAACTTCTTGTGACGGAGGCCATGGCAAACATAAAGGAAGCAAAGAGCGGCAACCAATGAGACTCAGCGCAATGGCAAAGCGCATGCAATCTCAGCCGTTGGTAATGCTCAATCTGCATAGCCCTCTTTTAGTGAGTACCCAGCATCATCTTCTTTCTGCAAGAAAGGGTCCAGAAGGTCGGTTCCCCTTCTTGACCCAAACCCTGTACGCCAACATGAAGCCATGTCCCTTTGCTTCTCTTTGTCGCCATGTGGTTTGACCCTAGCCTAAGGGTGCATTCAGAATGCTATGCCCCAGCTCTTGATGCCTAGCTTTTCCACCTTCATCCCATTCTCACACGAAACCCACCAGAGCATGCAGTAACCTGCCGCTGCAACCATCAGCGAGCTGAAGATATGTGATTGGCTACATTTGAATGGGTCGACCACTCAAACGCTTCTCCGCAATTGACGTTGAAAAGGCTATGGGGGGAGGCCGCCCCTCGTTACTAATTGACACCTCTTTTTGGGAGGTGAGATCAATAGTTCATGATCCCCAGTTGATTGTGACCGTTGGATTGCCTATCTATACTATATATAATGGAGCTTAAAATTTTGAAGGAAGGAGAGAGCTACCACTTGTCACACTCTGGTTCATTTAAAAGAAAACCTTTGGAAACATTTCATTTGAAATGCTAAAGTGAAGACTTCAGTGCTTATATGGTAAAAAATGAAACTACTTTTTGATCGATCGTTCACAATGTAAAGTCAAAAGATTAGAACTTAGTCTTGGTAATGTAAAGTGGAAAAAGTGGTACTCTATCTATATTTATATTATTTATAGTTCTTGGAAAAGCCATGGAGTCTCACTTCAGTCCTTGAATGTCACCCTAGTCCTTGAATGTCAAGGGTGACCACCTACTACTTCTTTTCTGAAAGCCATTTGAAGAGTAGCTCTACTTCAATGCTTATATGGTAAAAAATGAAACTACTTTTTGATCGATCGTTCACAATGTAACGTCAAAAGATTAGAACTTAGTCTTGGTAATGTAAAGTGAAAAAAGTGGTACTCTATCTATATTTATATTATTTATAGTTCTTGGAAAAGCCATGGAGTCTCACTTGAGTCCTTGAATGTCACCCTAGTCCTTGAATGTCAAGGGTGACCACCTACTACTTCTTTTCTGAAAGCCATTTGAAGAGTAGCTCTACTTTGCATTTTGAAGGCTTTGAAGAACCCCTCTACGTGTTGCCAAATGAACCTCTCTCAACACGCTTGCAAAATGAACCTCTCTCAACACACTTGCAAGAACCTTCCATGCGGTAAATGATCTTCGATCTCGGCACATCTATGGTTTGTGTGTGTGTGTGTGTGTGTGAGAGAGAGAGAGAGAGAGAGAGAGAGAGAGAGAGAGACCCGTTTTGCAGGTATGTATGAGAGATAGAGTGGTATGCCATTTGCTGTGGTATTGGAGCGTTGCGGAGGTCTTCCACATTTGCATTAATGAAGTGCAATGAGCTCGCACATACCTCCCGAGTTCACTCTTAGTTCACACCTAGTTCACACGGAGATCGGACGGCCGAGATTGCACCCGCCTTGCGATGCCTATTGTGGGCCATTGGTCCCACCTCCTTAGGGAGGTGTCAATTACTAACGAGGAGGCCGCCCCTCATCAATAAAGGCCACGGGAAAAGTAGAGAGATCTACAGCTCGAGATGGATCGGCTCTTGATCTATTCCGGTCGGGATCAAAAAATTAAGGTTCCCTATGTCGCGACGACCCGTTGAACTCGCAACATCCCCTTGTGCTCTAACGACCTTTGAAGTCGCGTATAGGTGCCTTTGCACGTGAAAAAACTTGCCCTCCTTGTTGGGGAGATCCGATGACCCAAATCACGTGCGCTACCGATAAAGCACCCCTGCCGCCATCGATCCCTTCACTCTCCTCCTGTGTCACTTACAGGAGGCCGCCCACCTTAGTGGCGGGTGCAATCGAACCGAGCCTTTTAGTTGAAAGATTTTGAGATTCAATTTCAGCAAACAGATTGGCAGCTGACTCTAGCGAGCCCTATACTTTCACTATGCTATGCCAGATTTTTTTTAATCCACTACTCCCAATGACCTGGGTACTAAATCGAATATAGATGATCTCTTTAACGAATATATATTTGTGGCGTACTAGTGTTTTGTGAGGGCAATGGAGCAAAAATAGACAGAGCTGAGAGAACTACAAGTTCTACACCTAGGAGGAGATTATGCCAGACAAAATTAGAGGGAGAAAAGTGGATTCTCTCACGCATACGCGCACGAGCGCACACACACACACACACACACACTCTCTTTCATGCTTTCTTGTTTGTATTTCTTCAATAACTTGTTAAAAGTAGAAAGCACGTCCCTTCACTTTGTTGGAAAAATTTCATTGCCACAACGTTTCATCCTTTTGGCTTTTTGACAGGGTTAAGAATTTATGAGAAACAAGGACTTGCCTATGAGTGAGTGTGTGTGTGTGTGAGAGAGAGAGAGAGAGAGAGAGAGAGAGAGAGGTTTATTAATGTCTTCCAGAGATCGAAGTCGGCTTATGAGACAAAACTATGTAGAAGAAACATTAGAAGTGTTGAAAAATAAACCTACTATAGAGATAATCTGAAATGTGGATGTATCAAACTTGTTTACGAGGGACAAAGGAAATGTAGCTCTTAACTCTAGCAGATGTGGAGGTATATGTGTAGGGAGTAAAGCTAGGTTAGCTAGTTCCATCCCAGACCAAAATGGGGGTGTAGTATGCCACACGTGAGCGCGTGCACACACACACACACACATACACACACAGAGGGGAAGAAGAAGAGTATTTTAACGTAGTAGGAAACTATATATATACATACATACATATATACATATGTATATATATATCTATATATATGTATGTATGTATGCATATATATGTATGTGTAGGTATATATATATATGTAACCCACTGGACCAGACGAGACTAGACCAGGCTACACTCGGCTAGACCACTCTGGCTAGATAGGGACGAGAGAGACTAGACTCGCTAAGGTAACGGGGCCAGAATAGTGGCGGCCCCCTACTACAGTACATGCAACCGCCAATATTAGAACACTTGCCTCCGCAATCACACGGCTATAATAAGAAGTGTGTTTAGGTGCACGCCTCACTATGTTCAGATCGTGCGTTTGAAGGTGTGCTTTTACTGGCCTTCACATGCAACAACATTCTATGCTCCCAATTTTGCAAAGCAAGTGTGTGCTTGCAGCGAAGCTCAGAGAAGATTTTTTCATTCTTGCTTTATCATATTGGAGTGAAGGCAAAAATGCAGGCGGCTTGGCTCATACCTCTCGGATAAAGAAATCCACTCTTTTTCCAGATCATTCCATAATACTGGCCCCTCTACCTTAGACTAAGTTGGACGAGGCGAAGATGGACTAGAACAAGCTGGATGAGGGCGAAGATGGTATAGACCAAGGTGGACCACAGCAATAAACTAGACTAGGCAAGGGGCTGAATCCACAAAGCCCACTACTGAGCCCTTTGAAGTACGACCACAGGAAATGTCAACCTTTCGTGCCGAGTAGAAGTCCCCTGGACTCAATGCCCCTACCCTCCCAAGCATCTACCTCCACTCTCTTAACTAGTTTCTCACCTCCCAGTACACCTTCCACCAACCCTTTCACCAACTGTGTTACAGTAGGTTCTTGAGCAATAGGCTCCTTAGTAGGTAGCCATGGAGGAGCTGACAAGCATTCTGGCTAAGGTGAACATAAGTTTCCCACTTTCAAAGGACTCTTCACAGAGGATGCATATGACCATGCTAGGAGATTTGTATCCCTTTGCAGGGGTTGTGGCCTCAACAGAGAAGATGCCTACCTAGTGCTCTTCCTATCAACCTAGAATGGCTTAGTAGATAAAGGGTAAAATCAATTTATTGAGAACCACTTTACTTCTTGGGAAACACTAAGGCAACAATTTTGTGAATCTTTTAGACCAGGTGAATTTCAAGAAAAGGTTCTCGATGAGTTGGCAAACTTAGTGCTCTAGCCAGATGAGACTTTTGTAGAGCTCATGACAAGAACAAAGTCTCTAGTAGCCAAGCTTCCCCAACAATGAGGAGAATTCATGGTCAAGAAGTGGGTGGAGAAGGCTCTCCCCAAGACTTCTCCACAAAAACTACGAGAGAGTCTGCGACCTGAAGCAACTATGGAGGAGTTTGTCACTATTGCTACTAGGATAGAATGGGCAAGGAAGCTATTCAACGACCCTCCTCAGGTAGAGTCTGTTTCCATACTCATGGAAAGTCCATTTGACCCCTTGATTTCTTTACGCAGGGAACTAGAAGCACTAAAGTTACAAGAGCCTCTCCTCTCTTCAAGAGGAGAGGCCCTTCTCTCTTTGACCGGAGAGGTCCCAACATCAATGAGCTTTGGACCAAATCAAGAGAGAGTTAGAAGAGCTTCCAACTTGGCACGAGTCTAACTCTGTGGTTTGGTGTAGCTCATGTCACTCTCCAGGGCACCCTCCACATGAATGCCCCCTTTGGGCTTATTGCCACCTCTGTGAAAAAATTGGACATGAAGACAAGGAATGCTATTACCTAAAGGGATTGTGGAAACTACAGCGAAGCCTTTCTCCTACTCTTCAACAAGAATTGGTACTTGCATCCAACATGGTTTCTACCTATGTCCATCCAAACTACATACCACCTTTGCTGACTACACCTCCTATGCGAGATATGTAGAGCACTTTTCCATCTTAGTGCTTTTATCATGCTAATGCTCCATGCTCCCTCAACTCCTTAGAGCTTCTACACCTCAGCCTCCACCTCCATGCAGCGGGAGCAAGGACCACTTGGCCCTCCGATTCACATATCCAATCGGCCCATTTTGTGCTACAAATGTGGTGAATATGGACATTACCATAGCAAATGCCCCTTGCTAGAAGGGTCTTCTCCTTGCCGTCATTTCCTTGATGCTAGGGGTCACTATAGTAAGGATTGTCCCAAACAACACACATCCATGTCTTTGAGTCCAATTCAAAGCCAACCAGAATTCACATTTCCCAAAATCAATCTAATTACAATTAGCATCATCCCTCATCTGTCACCTGTCACTCATGTGGTGGCCCCTCATGACAAGGTTCAACATGTAGAGGAGCCCACGGGTGTCCTCATTCAGGCCGAGAGGGCTGTTGGAACTAGGGTTGCAAGAAAACACACACAGCTTGGAGAAGATGAAGGAAGCTCAAGGCACACAATAGAGAGTATATTACTTAGTGTTCAATGGAAAGATAGGTAGACCTAGAATGATGGGTGTATATACAATGCACTGGGGAAAAAACCTCCTAAAGAGGGAAAAATGCCCCGATGGTCCTAGTGTGTTTACACACATCACTACCACATGTATATGGTAACAAATCCCCCTTGGAGTGATGTGGTGAACGAGAGCTTGCACATAAGTAAAGGTAAGTTCCATGGCCTGAGGACATGATCAATCCACAAAGGGGAGTAAGCCCAAAGCTTTGCGGAAAGCTTCGAACTTCTCATGAGACAATGCCTTTGTGAAAAGATCTGCAAGGTTGTCCTGTGCTGGCACATAAGCCAAGCTGATCTCTCCTACTGAGAGCCTCTCCCTGACATAGTGGTAATGCAGCTCAATGTGCTTTGTGCGAGCATGAAAAATTGGGTTCCTTGCAACTGCCAATCCGCTGTGTGACTGTCAGTGTAGATAGTGTTGGCAGTGTCATGTCCAACACCTAAATCAGCCATAGGGCATCTGAGCCATACACACTCAACCGTAGCTGTGAAGATTGCCCTGTACTTAGCCTCACAACTCAAAGTGGCCACAGTAGGTTGCTTCTTGCTCAACCACGATATACATGAACTGCCAAGCATGAAACAAAAACCACTTGTAGACACTTGTGTGTCAAAACAACCAGCCCAATCTAAGTCCAAAAAAGCATGTAAGTCTGGTAGCAATGATCCCTCCTTGGGATAAAAAAAGCCAAGATGTAAAGTTCCACTCAAGGAGCGAAAAATCCTCTTTACAGCCTACCAATGCAGACCCTGGGCTATGCATAAATCTACTAACCTATGAGACTGCAAACTGAATATCCAGCCTCGTGTTGCATACATAAATGAGGCATCCAAAAATAGTTTGGTAAAGAGTGACATCTGCAGGATCACCAAAATCAAGACTCAATTTTAAACTTGTTTCCATGGGAGTGGGAATAGGTTTGCAATCCTCAAGTCCAAACTTACATAGCAATGTTTCTATGTAACTTTTTTGACACAAGGCAATAACACCATCACACTGCTTAAATTGTATACCCAAGTAATGATGCAACATCTCCAAATCTTTCATCTTGAAAGTAGCATTCAAATCAGCCTTAAACTCAGCAATATGTCTCTCTTTGGTCCAGTGATGAGCAAATCATCTACATCAAGAACCACAATGACAAGTACATCACCCTCACGCTTTACATACAATGTGCTTTCTGTTGGACTGTTACGAAAGCCTCATTTGACCAAATGAGTGTCAGCCTTCTCATACTAAGCACAAGGAGATTGCTTCAACCCATACAAAGCTTTGTTACATTTTCACACCTTATCCTCTTGTCCTTTCTTGACAAAACTGCGAGGCTGTGTTACATAAACTTCCTCAAATATGTCACCATTCAAGAAAGCTGTAACAATGTCTGATTGATGTACATCCCAACCAAAATGAGCTGCCAATGCACATAGAAAACGCACAGTAGTCATACGACAAGTGGGAGCAAAAGTCTCTTCATAATCTATGCCTTTTTTCTGTGCATAACCCTCTGCAACAAGTCCAGCCTTATAGCGATCAATCTCACCATCCGGCTTGCATTTCAAATTGTAACCCACTTTGTACCAATGACCGATTTGCGAGGAGGAAAATCACATAAAGTCTATGTGTCCTTTTCTATAAGTGCATCACATTCTGATTGCATGGTAGCCATCCAATTTTTTGAATTTTGTGCTTCATCAAAAGATAAAGGATCCTCAACGTCATGTAAGCTAGAAACAGCCAAAGCATAACAATCTGATGCATAAGATGCATGGCAAGAGCGTGAACGAGTGCGACTAGACAAAGGTGCATTCAATTTACTGTCATGCAATGTATGCACCATCCTTGATGTCCACTAGACCACCGTATCCCTGCCATGTGTCACTGCCCAGCGTGGCCGTCCAGTGTGAACCGACCAGACCAAAGACCAACTGTAAAGTCCCAACTGTACTAATTGTCCTGTGAAAGTGACATTGTAGCTTGCTACAGGTTGCCCGCCACAAGACTGCTCACCGTCTGGATGAGAGGAAGACTGAAAAACTATGAAAGAAAACCACTAGGTACGGCATATGTGTTGGGGTATAGGCGCCTGTGCCTTGCCCGGCCGCCCAGAGTCTGGGCGCCCACTGACTTGTATACCTTATACATAGCATAAGTGTATAGGGGGCTGCGCACTCTTTGAGTCTCTCCACCCATATCTGTGTGTCGTGTGTCTCCTTCTCTCGCTCACTCTCCGTCTGTGGTGCTCCCCGATCCCCTTCAATTGGTATCAGAGCTTTGGCTTCGCGACAGATGGAGTGCTACAGAGAAGTGAGCTTTCGGCTATGGTGAGCTCGCTTTCGGTGGAAACTTGAGATCGGTGAGCAACCACCAGATCTGTGCTCATGGAAGCTTGAGGGGCATTCCCAAGCTTGAGGGAAGAGCGTATTGCAAGTGTGTATGGTTATTTGCAGCCATACTTGCAGGAAAAATGCAGATTTTCATTTCCGCGGGTCATTTTTCGGGCCCCAAAAACAGTGTTTTTTGCATAACTTTTGCATACGGAATGCGATTTATGTAAAGTTAAGGTGTAACCTGGGGTTTTGGCACGCTCCGGACGCAATGGTGATGTCTATTTGAGCTGATTTTGACCTCTGAAATTTCTGCAGCAGCAACAAGTTTTTGCTGAGTTTTTGGACCGAAAACAACGTTTTTTGGCATAGCTTTCACACCCGGACTCGGATACATGTGATCCAGAGTCTACCTTGGGGTTTTGGCACGCTCTAGATGCGCTCGTCATATCAGAATTTTAAAATTCTGAACGCTGAATTTTCTACAGCAGCAGTTGTTTATTGTGTGTCGAGGATTCCACACATGGTTTGCTCTCAGATGTGAGAGTGATATTTGCTGCAAGTTTCCTCACAGGTGGGAGGATACAATGTATGCCTTATGTGGTTTGATGCTTAGGGAGACTAATGTGATTGCATTTTGAGCTCGACAATGTATGACTCGAGCATGTTTTTGGCAGTCACAGGTAGAGCAGATATTTGTGTACTAGATTTGCAGGTGTTTGCAATGATGTATGGAAACTGTGGAGATTGGTGCATGCATTTGGAGTACGGTTTGATGCGTTTTGGTTGCTCATGGTTTTGAGCGTGCAGTCAGTTTGGTTACTGGTTTTGTGGCCGTTTTACTGACGAAACTCTGGCGAAATTTTCCCAGGAGTTTTATGCGCATCATTTATGCGATCTAGGTAGAGATTGCGGGTTGCACTCAGCATTTACGTGCGGTGTTCTCTGCAGGTGGGAGATTTGTGCGTGTGTATGCATCGATACCGCACAGTGTGGGCTTGGTGATTAGCTCACAGATTGCAGTGTGATACTAGAGTAGGCGAGGCTTGTATTGACATTGCGGGAGCTCTATTTTGGAGTGTGTCTCACAGGTTTTACATTGTATTTCTTGCCATATTTGTAGACAGTTTCCAGGTGTTGTTGGTGAGGTGGTTTTGCTTTCTAGTTTGCTACATTGTGCTCATGGCAGAGACAGGTGATCGATTAGATTGTGACCTCTCACAAATGCGCGTGTTTGATGGGTCAGACTTTGCGGCATGGAGAGAGTGTATGCTTGATGCATTGACACAGCGAGGGTTGCATCGACCATTGAGTGGTGATGTAGGTAGACCTTCAAACATGTCTGACGATCAGTGGCAGGAGCTAGAGGAGATAGCACTATCTACACTCTCTTTGCACCTTGCGGAATCTGTATATGCTCTTGTTATGTATGAGACTACTTCGAGAGCACTTTGGCGCAGATTACATGATATGTATGATAGATATGAGTCATCACGGACTCGTGTGAGACATGTACATTCACGAGCACGCCGACATGTGACATGTTGGTATTGTGGTCATTTTGGATACGTTAGACGGCGCTGTTTTCTTCGTATGTGACATCGTAGGAGACATGGCAGTCTCAGAGATGTATGTAGTGATGCCATGGACTCAGTTGCTTTGACAGTTGAGGCACATGTAGTATCGGAGTATACTAGTGATGGGGATGTCACTTTTACCTCGAGCTATGCACGAGATACTATACATGTGGATAGTGCACTCGCTTCGCAGTGGTTGCTAGACGCAGATGCTATGTTTCATGTCACGCCACATCGTGAATGGTTTTATAGCTATTCTAGCGGGATGCTTGGCAGTGTACGTTTGACCGATGGATCGGTATATGCGATAGCAGGTGCAGGAGATGTGAGGCTGTCATTACCGAGTGGTGCATCTTACTTGTTATGACATGTGCGCTATGTACCAGATTTGACAGTGAGTTTGATCTCGATTGGTCAGCTTAGAGATTGTGGATGTCAGATTTCGCTACGAGAGCGAGATTTTGTGATGCATTTGGGTTCGCTAGTGATTGCGAGAGGTGCCAGGAGTGGTACAGGTTACCCATTGCATGTGGATCACGGGAGAGACGGTGTTGTCTCTGTGATCATGCAGCCAGGTAGAGAGCGAGAGAGCAGGCGAGTCTCTTTTGCTCATGGGTTGCAGGGTACTTTGCATGGAGTGCAGAGTAGTGAGCTCGTTGTGCACACAATTGGGGCACGACTTGAGCAGTTACACAGAGAGGTGACAGAGTCAGACATGCATGCTTTGCTAGTGACTGAGCAAAGCAGACAGTCAGTTGTGCGAGATACTTCTATGCAGGATAGACAGGTAGAGCGGTCTTGCTCTAGTGAGTCACAACAAGAGGACGTTGTGCAAGAGTCTATGCATACAGAGTTAGAGCATGAGAGCTCTAGTGAGTCACAACAGATTGAGTGGTCATGTTTGCAGTGGATGATTGCAGAGGAGGCTGAGATGTCAACGATTATGCAGTCATTCCTTTCTATGCTCAACAGTGAGCATGGGGATATAGTTGTGCAGGATATGTCTTCCAGAAGACACCTAGAGCATCTGGTTTGCTCTGAGGTTGCACGATAGGTTGATGCATCTTTTGTGGACAGTCAGGAGATGCATGTGGCTGACACGCCTTGTCAGTCAGAGATGCCTATTGCCAGGGATATATATGTTGATGCATGATCCGTAGAGCTAGCAGGGCCCACTAGCATTGCATCGGCATTTGGTGGTCTCATGTATGAGATGCTGATCTTGAGACCGGATATCGCTGCTGCAATGGGAGCATTTGTAGTTGGGGTTGTCAATCGTTTGTTGACTGATGATGGCATAGTGCACGAGGGGGATATGCAGGTATTGTGTACATACTTGCAGTACGTGTGCGGTACGTCTAGTGGTGTATGGACTTACACGGGAGCAGGACAACCGGATGCACACGATCACAGCCAGCCAGTGGGCATCGGTTGAGAGCGGTTTTCTCTTGCCTTTTGTAGTCTTTAGACTAGGTTCTCTTGCTTAAAGGCACATTCGCCTTTAAGTGGGAGGTTGTTGGGGTATAGGCGCCTGTGCCTTGCCCGGCCGCCCAGAGTCTGGGTGCCTACTGACTTGTATACCTTATACATAGCATAAGTGTATAGGGGGCTGCTCACTCTTTGAGTCTCCCCACCCATATCTGTGTGTCGTGTGTCTCCTTCTCTCGCTCACTCTCCATCTGTGGTGCTCCGCTCCCCGATCCCCTTCAATATGTACAATGCTGAGCTCGTGAATCTCTCATCCCAGAGATAGAGTGGTGGCCATTGCTGCACCCAAAGTATCAGCCTCTGGAGGTGGAGCCATCAGATCGATGGGAAAACTCTATACTCTATGAGGGCTATCCACAAACCGACTCTCAGTGAAAGGGGTAGCCATCTGCTGCTTGGCGGATGGGAGTACCTAGCTTGAAGTGAGACCTCAACTGAAATCTCACTCTGTGAGGTACAAATCTTGAAGCTAGTTGGGTCTATCTAGCTTCACCTACCTTGCCGAGCTTCGCCTACGTTGCCTTGCACTGATCTCCTCTCGCCTGGTCCTACTGTTTTAGTCCTCCCTCTCCCTGGTCCAACCAGTCCTCGTCCCTGTTCTAGTTCTCCTCGACCTTGGTCTAGACCTCGTCCTTGGTCCAGTCTGGTCTACTCACTTGGCTGGTCTAGTAGAGTCTAGACCAGTCTTCAGCCAGCAGTTCAAGGTTCTCTTGCCCAAAGCTTGGTTGGATTGGTGGTCACTGCATGACACATACAAGGCGGCCAGTCGAGCGTCAAAGCAAACTACTGAGCCCTCTGAAGTACTATAATAGAAGATGACCTTTGGTACCTAGTAGAAGTCCATCAACCTCATCAACTATACCTCCACATACATCACCCATTCCTTCATCAGGTTCCACATCTTCCAGATCACCTTCTCCAGTAAAGCTCTCTCCTATTCTGTACAACAGGCTATTGAGCAACAGGCTCAGCAAGGGGCCATGGAGGCTTTGGAAAGTGTTTTGGCCAAGGTGAACATCAAGTTCCCCACCTTCAAAGGACTCTCTTCGAAAGATGCTGACGACCATGCAAGGAGGTTTGTATCTCTTTGTAGGGGTCGTGGTCTTAATAGAGAAGATGATTATTTGGTACTCTTTCCATCTACCTTGGATGGCTTAGCAGACAAATGGTACACCCAATTTGCAGAGAACCATTTTGAAACTTGGGCAGCCTTAAGACAACAGTTCTGTGCAGCATTCAAGCCAAGTGACTATCAGGAGAAGGTTTTGGATGAGTTGGCCAACGTGGTGCTCCATCGAGAGGAGATGTTTGCAGAACTTATGACAAAAACCAAGTCTCTGGTTGCCAAGGTTCCCCAACAACCCGATGAATTTATGGTTAAGAAGTGGGTAGAGAAGGCGCTTCCCAAAACTTCTCAGCAAAAACTCCGAGAGAGTCTCCGACCCGATGCCACTTTGGACTCCCTCTGTGTTTTTGGAAAGTCCTGCTAATCCATTCACTTCTTTGCACAGAGAACTTGAAGCCCTAAAACTACAACGCGCTCTCCAAGAAGAGAAATCAATCTCTCTTAGACAAGAGAAACCACCACATCTTGAGGCCTTGGATCAAATCAAGAGAGAGCTAGAAGAGCTTCGGTCTCAGTAGGAGACTAAAGCTATGGTATGGTGCAACTCTTGTCGCTCTCCAGGGAATCCTCCACAGGACTGTCCCGTTCGGGCTTATTACCACTTCTGCGAAAAATCTGGGCACGAAGACAATTATTGCTAGTATATCAAAGGATTGCGGAAAATTCAACAAAGTCTAGGTCCTTCTCTTGAACAAGGGCTAGCACCTGCATCCAACATGGTCTCACCCTATGACCATCAAAACCTGTTGCCACCTGTGCTGACAACACCTCCTATGAAGCAAGGTATGCACACCAACTTTGAATCTCCCAGCTTTTATCATGCTAGTACTCCTTCAGTCCCCCAAAGCTTCTACACGTCAGCATCCGATCCCATGCAGCAAGGGCAGAGACCACCTCGCCCCTCCAATAGGCCAATTTTGTGCTACAGGTGCGGAGAGCATGAACATTATCAGAGCAAATGTCCATTGCCAGAAGGGTCTCCTCCTTGCCGACATTGTCTTGAAGCTAAGGATCACTATAGTAAGGACTGCCCAAAACAACAAGCATCCACATCTGCAAGCACAAACCGGAACCAACAGGAGTTTACATTCCGAAAGCTTAACCTCATCATAGTCAGCACCATTCCACAGACCCCACCTTCCACTCTTGTAGTTGCCTCTCGAGATGGGTTGAAGCAAGTGGAAGAGCCAACTGGTGTGCTCACAGGGGCACATAGAGCTGCTCTTGGGCTCAGCCTCCCTGGTCCAATTTTTACATCTCCTGTCACACAAATGAGTCAAACTCCCTTAGTAGCTGACAAACCAGCAGGCACTGTCAAGAGCCAACCTACCTCGCTTCTATCAGATATTGATGGTGCTTTCATGGAAGCACTAGAGGACTTGCAGAAGCTTAAGATACCAGAGAAAGATCTAATCAAAGGAAACAAGCCCACAATAGAGCCTATCTTGAAAAACACTATTCAGCAAGTGTCACTGTACGACATGCTTCGACTTGATGCAGATTTTAGAAGTGACATCCTTTCCATCATCCAGTCTCTGTACCCTGGTGCAGGGCATAGTGGCGGGCACCTACCTGTGCAGCCCTTGGAGTCCTACATGACTTCATACCTAGCTGCTCCCCTCACCGGCTACAAGAGTCCTCGCCTCACTGTGTCTATTCTTGGGCATCAATTCTTAGGCGTCATAGTGGATGGTGGATCTGGGATCAATCTGATGCCAAAATTTACTATGTTGGCCTTAGGTCTGTAGCCTACCCGCCTTGCTCCATTCACTATTAAATTAGCAGACCAGAGGACAGTCTATCCTGTGGGCATAGTAGAGAAGGTGCCTATGATGGTACAAGAATTCACATTTAGCTTGGATTTTGTGGTGGTCAATCTTCCTCAGGTGGAGGGAGGATTTCCTTTGCTGATTGGTAGACCATGGTTGTGGCATACTAAGGCACTTCATGATTGGGGAAACGACGCCATGAAGATTCATACTCCTGGATCCCCCATGCAACCAATTTGGATCGAAGGAGGTATGGATCCAGTGGTTCATCACAGCTCATTGTCAGTACAGTCCAACCCCAACCTTGAGCAGCCCATCCCACCTGACGGGTCTGATGAAGACCTTCTTTCTGCATTGGTTGGAAGCTATCGCCTCAATGCCATGCTATGTGGTCTCTATTTAAAACTCACCTGTGGCGGTAACACTCTCTCTCCCAGCTCCTCAGGTGGACACCAATGTACCAAGTCCTACAACAGACAGTGTACCAGTCGAAGAAGTAAGTGTGTTAGTCCCTGATTCTCAGGATTCAAATGTTCCTCTGATAAAATCCGTCGGCCTCGGGGAACCTATAACACATCACCAAAGGGGGAAGAAATATCCTCTGCATGAACTCACCAATGATTCCCCCCTTCCTCTAGCATCTCCCAGGTCGGACGCCCCGCCCCCTCAAAAGCACTCTGTTATGTCTGTGTCTCAAGATTTACCCTTCGAGGAGCTTCCACCAGGATGGTTACAAGAAGAGTATGCGGAGTTTCCAATCCATCAAACACCAACACATGATGTCTCGAAGCTCCAAGAGGCTTAATTCTCAACTTCTGAAGTACCCTCCACAGTTACACCTCCTGACCCTGTCAAAAAAGTCAACGTGGGTGACCTTGACAACCCTCATCACATCCTCTTAGTAGCTTGGTTATGGGAGCATCCCGCATTACTTGATCAGGTAGTTTCTTTTATTCACTCTTCTAAGGATGTTTTTGCTTGGTCCTACAAGGATTTGGAAGGGATCCCACCAGAATTGGGTCTCCACACTATCTCTCTAGTTGAAGGGGCTAAGCCTGTTTAGAGGCCGAGCTTATAAGCTCAACCCAAAGTATGCAGAGGCTGTCAAGTCAGAGATCAAAAAAATGCAAGAGGCAGGGATCATTGTACCTGTGGAGCACTCTGAGTGGTTATCACCCATGGTGATAGCGCCTAAGAAGCAGTCCAATAAAATTCAAGTGTGTGTAGATTACCGCGCTCTGAATAAGGTAACTATCCCAGATGGTTTCCCCACACCTTTCACTGAGTGTGTGCTCGAAGATGTAGCAGGGCATGTTTGTACAGTTTCATGGATGGGTTTAGTAGATACAATCAGTTGGGCATCCATCCAGGTGATCTACACTAGAATGTCTTTTGGGTTGAAAAATGCTCCACCTTCTTTCAATCGGGTGGTATATCTCATCTTTTGTCCTCTGCTTACGGATCATCTTCGCATCTTTATGGACAATTTTTTGACCTTCTTAGGTGCTCAATGTTCAAACCCAGTGGAAAATCTAGAGGAACACGTTGCTCAACTCTCTTCTGTCTTCCTCTGGTGTGCAGAGAGGCACGCCTAAAGCTAAATCCTACCAAATGTCATTTTTTGGTCACTGAGGGCACACTTCTAGGCCATGTGGTGTCTGCTAAAGATTTAGCACCTGAACCAGAGAAGATCGTGGCAATCTTACCACCTCCCATCAACCCAAAAGGGGTGCAGAGCTTTGTAGGCCACACAGGCTATCATCGCAGGTTTATACGCATGTATGCACAGGTGGCTCAACCCCTAACACGCCTAACCAGTGCTACTGTTCCCTTTCAATGGTCATATGTAGAGCCTGAAGCTTTTGAATACCTCAAAAAATGCCTCACTGAAGCGCCTATCCTAGTAGCTCCCAATTGGTCTCTCCCTTTTCATGTACATATTGATGCCAATCAACTGGCTGTGGGGGCTGTGCTGACTCAGCCTAGTAAGGAGTACAACTTGGATTGCCCTGTTCACTATGCAAGTCGCCTACTCACGAACACCAAATGCAACTATAGCACCACAGAAAGGAAAGGTTTAGCTATTGTGTATGGTCTGTTAAAATTTTGGCATTATTTATTAGGGGTCCACTTCACAGTTATTATTGATCACCATGCCTTGTGCTATCTGCTCAACAAGCCGCAAGTTGCAGGTCGAGTATGGCGATGGCTACTGTTATTTCAAGAATTTGATTTCAAAGTGGTACTCAGTCCTGACAAACATCATGTCCTTGCCGACCACCTCTCTTGCATTCACATGGGTGAAGAAGCAACGGGGGTTGCAGACGACTTTCCAGATAGCGGTCTCTTTAAGGTGGATATATCTCCGGAATGGTACGGTGATGTTTTGCATCTGCTTGCTACTGGAGTGTACCCAAATAACGCTTCTCCACTGTAGGAAGAGATGACTATTATTGAAGTCTAGGCCATTCACTCTGATTGGGGGCCAGCTATACAAGTCAGGACAGGATGGTGTTCTGAGGCGGTGTGTCTCCCCTCATGAAGTGGAGTATATTTTGGAGGATGCCCACAGTGGTCCCACTAGTGGCCATTACCCTGGTCATATCAATGTCCAAAAGATTCTCCAGTGTGGATTATGGTGGCCCTATATTTTTGGGGATGCAATTGCCTATGTAAAAGTATGTGATGTGTGTCAGTGCTGTGGCCCTAAACCAAGCAAGCAGTCAAACCATCCTCTACAGGTCTCTATGGCGTGGTTGCCCTTTGAGCGATGGGGCTTGGACTTTGTTGGTCCAATTACTCCATTTGATCAACCAGGAAATCATAAGTATCTCCTGGTAGCAATGGATTATGCAACAAAATGGGTCGAAGTGGGGGCTACCATCGATTGTACAACCACCACTGTCGCAAAATTTTTGTATGAAAATATTTTTTGCAGGTTCGGGTGCCCTCTGGAAGCCACCAGTGATCAAGGTAGTCATTTTGTCAACGACCTGATCTCCACCCTCCTCACGAATTACAAGATTTTTCATCGCAAGTCTTGCTCTTACTATCCTAGAGCAAATGGGAAGGCTGAAAGCACTAACAAAGTGCTAATCGTGCTTCTTAAGAAAGCTTGTCATCTGCATCCAACATCTTGGGCTCAGGCTATCCTCGTCACAGTTTGGGCTTACCGCACCTCCTTCAAGGCAGCCACTAACTACACCCCATGTCAACTAGCTTTTGGCCTAGAAGCAATTGCACCATATGAGTTCAACTCAGGTTCAGCAAGAGTGGGAAGTGTTCGTGTCATAGAGGGGATTGCTTCAGCAAACCTCTCTCGTCTCTCAATGTTAGAAGAAAGCAGGAGGTTAGCTTTATGATTGAATTCATCTTGCATTTGGTCTATAAAGCTGTCTCCTAGCAGATTCTATTGTTGCATGGTAAAATTCTTCCTTTTCAGGTTGAAAAGATTGCTTGTGCCAAAGAAATTCTGGATATTGAATGCATTCTAGACACACAAGAGTTGGGCAACTCTAACTCAAATGAATTAGAATTGGTTGCAACCCTTTGAAACAATGAGAAACTAGGGCTCTAAAAATCTTGATCTTTAATCATGTACCCTTGGTCTTTTGATCCTTGATTTGAAATACTCTGCAATAAGCTCCAATATGCAATGGTTGTACTTGCAAAGTTGTAGCTTGCATGATCAATCTTTAGCTTATTTGGTGTTCTTTATCCGAACTGTGACACAACTAATTGAATGGGGCTAGAATAAGGATATATTCTTGCTAGTTGAAAAGATTATGACCCGATCTTAAAGGTTTCCCAATTTGAGGTCAAAATTTCTAGTATCACTTTTGCAAACATAGCCAAAGGACGAATCTGCAACCTTCAACTCCTAAAACCAACTTTATAGTAGCAAACAATGTCCAGATGAATCCAAATTTTCTAGGCTATCTCCATGAAGGATCTATTAATTCTGATGAACAAAAAATGTGAAAGATTCCTTCTCTAGCAGGAGATAATAATTGTGATTATTATCTACTGGGTCAGAAACAAATATTTTTCACTTTTGATGGTTCCCTTTGGTTTACGCTCTCTTCAATACTCAAATTTAATCCCAAAGTATCAAGATTATGTAACACCCTACCAGATCTCAAGTTCATAAATGGACACAAACAATTAATAGATACTTCGACCTTGGAAAGATGCTTTTTGGTTCGGATACAATTCTTATGAGCCATGTCTTGCCCTTTTTTGCCAGGACGTGATTTCTTGCACACCAACACTTCAAGCCATTTGTGATTCCCCAATTGTTAATTTGAAGTCATAAAGTATCTGACAATTCTTATCACTAATCACTAGATTCATTCAATGAGCCAAAATCTTGTTAATGTGTGCAAGCTATCTTTGGTGCACTACACCCTTTTTGAGAATGGAATTTGACTTTGACCAGTTGAATGGGGTTCATATGATTAGACAAAGCTAACCATGGTGTCAAGATAAAAAAATTACCTTTTTGTTTGAATTTCTATCTTCGGAGGACCAAAGATAAAATTTCATTATTTCAAGAGATTTTTGTCCAATATTATTTTCCTAGGTTTTCATATGGAATTTCAAGTCTCTCCACGAAGTTTCATAAAGTTTAGATTGTATGTAAGTGTTTTATCACCCTTTTTGTCTAGTTTTAAAGGTTTCCATCAGTTTTGGTGTCTCTAGTCTTTGCACACCTTCAAAGTTGTTCAAATTTGCTCAACAACTCTATAATGGTCAAAGGAGGCTATGTCAATGAAAATTTTGCCAAAATCATCTCTCTACTAGAAGATCTCTCCTCAACACGCCAAAGATAAAATTTTCCAAAATTTGAACTTTTTGCAAATTTTATTTCACATCTAATTTTCCTATTGCTTAAAGCTTACCAATGCTCTGGTTTCAATGTTTGGCCTAAAAGTAACTTTACTTTCCCCAATTTTCTCACAAATGGTAGTTTTTACCATGCTTGAGTCCAACCAGATTTTCTAGTGGTTCAAAATGTACCAAGATTAAGAGGGAGGGTCAAAACAAGTTGGTTTAACTCCCTGCAAGTTCAAATTCTCAAGTTCAGCCCAAAAAAGTCCCTTTTTATCTTAGGTTCATAGAAGATAGAATTGCTTATTTTGCAAGCCAATTTCACTTTCAGGGTTCTGGATGTCTTTTCTTGTATGTTTGAACACTCTCAATGCTTCGAAAACTTTAAATTGTGTAGTGGGAAATTTTGTTTATCTTTGGCAAGTCGCATATAAAATTGACAATTTTTTGGTGTTTTTTTAGAGAACTTCGTATCATCCTCACTATTTTTTATTTATCCTACTCCTAATGAACATAAAAAATAATGTAGTATGTGTAAAAACAAACTTCCAATACCAAATCACTAATTCTACCTAGGTGCTATCCTTCCCGACTAATTCTTAGTCTCAAGGACCCTTCACCCAATCCGTCCTACTAAACTAATGCTACCGAGGTCCTCATCAAGTATCCCTTCCCTACTCTTGAACACCTCTCAGTAGTGAAAGAGTTAAAATATATTTTACTCTAGTCAAAACTAGAGGAAGTAATGGAAATTTTTGTTACCATGTATTGTGGTAGTGATGTGTGTGAGCACACTTAGGACCACCGTGATATTTTTTCTCTCACTAGGAGGTTTTTTCCCCGTGTATTGTATATACGTCCATCACTCTAGGACCCTTATCTTTCTATTGTACACTAAGCAATACAACTCTCTGTTTCGTGCCTTGAGGTTTCTTTGGCTTCTCCAAGTTGTGTGCATTCCCTTGCAACCCTATTTCCAACAATTGATATCAAAGCAGGTCGCACCTTCCCGAGCATAGTCGTCAGCTTTCCAAGCACACACTCACCCACTTTTGCCGATTTCTATGAGCTTTGGTGAGCGTCAACAGATTGACATATACTTCAAGAAAGCTCATAAAGCTAAGTCTGTTCAAATTTTCCATTCGGGCTCATTTTGATCTCCGTTTCCACTACATGTAGTACTACATAGGCAATTTTGTCATTTTGTGCAAAATTTTTGTCAGTGCCGTTTTCTACATAGAAGGTCCCTTGCAGTCTTTTGAAGGTTGTGCTATATAGCACATGTTGGTCTCGCTTTGTTTCTCCTCTTTTTGGGCAGTTTTCACATTAGGTGCAAGCATTCACCATGGATAACAATAACATGTATATGTTTAAGATGTTTAATGCTAAGGATAAGTTGGATGGGGACAACTACCCAATGTGGGCTTACATGATGCAACATGTACTTGTGTCAAAGGGCATTTGGAACATTGTGCAGGGAATTGATGTACACTCTGGTTTTGAGGATGCATGCGATATTGAGGATGTTGTAGGTTTTGGTGGCAAGGTTGCTGCTGCCAGAGTTGTTTTTCCTACGACTGAGCAAGCTCGCTGGGATATTAGAGATGCATAATATCATGCATTGATTGTGTTATTCATGAATAGCACTATTACACCTCACATTCGTTCAACTAAATCTACAAAACACGCTTGGGATATTTGGGCTGGTCTTTATATGCAAGTCAAAATGAGGCTAAAATTGCATTGTTGCATAGACCCAAGGAGATCCTAAAGTTATCAAGTTTGATGCATTATGCACATTTCTATTGCAAGAGTCACTTTCCAGAAAAAACAAGGCTGTGACAGCATGCAGTGGAACAGGCTATTATTGTTTCTCAAAGAAAAAGTGGTAGCAATAATGTAGCCACTTCTCATAGTTCTTCTACAAGTGGAAAGGCACATGTTCCTAATGCTTTTGCTGGCATCATTTCATCTAGAAATTTTGGTGAAAAGGGCAAAAAGAAGATATGTTGCTATTATTGTAAATCCAAAGATCACTTGATCAAGTAGTGTCCAAAATTAAAGACAAAAGAGGCAAGAAAGAAAGAGGTAGGTTCCAAGTGTAGCTATTGTAGAGTCTTTTGTGAAAGGAGATTGTGATGCTAATGTAGATGCAGAATGGGCTTTTAGTGCAGAGAGCACTTATGATCCTTCTGGTACAGCCTATGGGGTTTTTTGAAAATTTTATAGATCAACCAATTTCTAATGCAGATGTACATGACATATCAAATGAGGAAAGGGGTGAGCATGAGCAAGCTAGAGGTATGCCAAAATTGCTTGTGCATACTTTGTGTGATGGTAAATTGGATGCACTTTTGTCTAGTCATACTCATTCAGGTTCTTGCCATGAATCTTATGCATCAAATTATTATGCTTTGGTTGTTTCTAGCTTATGTGATGTAGAGGAACCTCTATCTTTTGATGAAGCACAGGATTTAAAAAATTGGATGGCTGCCATGCAATCAAAATATGATGCACTTATTGAAAATGACACATGGACTTTATGTGATTTGCCTCTTGGCAAATTGTCCATTGGTACAAAGTGGGTTTACAAGTTGAAATGCAAGCCGGATGGTGAGGTTGATTTCTATAAGGCTCGGCTTTTTGCAATGGGTTATACACAACAGAAAGACATAGATTATGAAGAGACTTTTTCTCCCACTTGCTGTATGACAACTGTGCATTTTCTATGTGCATTGGCAGCTCATTTTGGTTGGGATGTACATCAATCAGAAATTGTTACTCTTTCTTGAATGGTGACATATTTGAGGAAGTTTGTGTAATGTAGCCTCGAGGTTTGGTCAAGAAAGGACAAGAGTATAAAGTGTGAAAATTTAAGTAAGTATTGTATGGGTTCAAACAATCTCCTCGTGCTTGGTATGAGAAATCTGACACTCATTTGCTCAATTAAGGCAAGTTTTGTAACAATCCAACAGAAAGCACTTTGTACGTAAAGCATGAGGGTGATGTACTTCTCATTGTTGTTCTATATGTGGATGATTTGATGATCACTGGTCTAAATGAGATACATATTTTTGAATTTACGATTGATTTTATGACTACCTTCAAGATGAATGATTTAAGGATGTTGCATCATTACCTGGGTTTACAGTTTAAGCAGTGTGATGGTGGTATTGCCTTGTGTCAAAAAGTTACATAGAGACATTGCTATGTAAGTTTGGATTTGAGGATTGGAAACCTATTGCCACTCCCATGGAAACATGTTTTAAATTGAGTCTTCATGATGTTGGTGATTCTACCAATGTCACTCTACATCAAACTGTTGTTGTATGCTTTATTTATGTATGCAAGACGAGGCCAGTTATTGAAATTACAATCTCACAGATCAGGAGATTTATGCATAGCCCAGGGAAGCATTAGCACCTCTATCAAGTGGATCTTTCCCTACTTGAGTGGCACTTTACATCTTGGGTTGTTTTATCCCAAGGGGGAGATCATTGCCGCCAGATTTACATGCTTTTTTAGACTGATATTGGTTTTTCTTTCATGCTCGGCAATTCATGCATATCATGGTGCAGCAAGAAGCAACCTATTGTTGCCAGTTCCATTGTGAGACTAATTACAGGCTAGTATTCACAAATATGGTTAAGTGTGTATGGCTCAGATGCCTTATGGTTGACTTGGGTGTTGGACAGAACACTACTAGCACATTGAGGTGCACTTTTACTATATCAAGGAGGGTCTCTCAGCAGGAGAGATCAACTTGTCTTATGTGCCAACACAAGACAACCTTGCAGATCTTTTCACAAAGACATTTTCTCGTGAGAAGTTTGAAGCTTTCCACAAAGCTTTGGGCTTAGTCCACTTTGTGGACTCATCATGTCCTCAAGGCATGGCACTTCCCTATATTCTATGTGCCAACTCTCATTCATTGCATCACTCCCAAGGGGGATTTGCTACCATATATATGTGGTAGTGATGTGTGTGAACACACTTAGGACCGCTAGGGAATTATTTCCCTCACTAGGAGGTTATTTTCATGTGCATTGTATATATGCCCATCACTCGAAGACTACCTTATCTTTCGATTGCACACTAAGTAATACACTCTCTGTTGTGTTCCTTGAGCTTCCTTCATCTTCTCCAAGTTGTGTGTGTTCCCTTGCAACCCTATTTCCAATATTTTTAGTGAAAGCTTTGGGTTTTTCTTTATTCTAGGTTGCCTCATCCCCAATAACGGCGCCAAAATGTCAGCCGGTTGCTAATCCTCACCATATTGATGCTAGCAAAGCGAGAACCACATACATAAAATGTCAATCCATGGGACGTAGCTAACGTGACTAGTGCATGGAGGCTACAAGAGATAGCTAATCTTTCAAAAAACCCAAGTTTAGTTCCCACTCACCTAGATCAGTCTCAAAGGTGTGTGTCAAACACCAAAAGCTAACCTTCTTGTTGTAAGCTTAATACAATGATTTTGTATAGCTACAATGCTCCAAATATGATGAAAGTTGCTATCTAGAATGTGTAGAGTATCCTCACCAACCTCATGTGCTCAAAAGACATATTTGACACTTGGACAAAATTGCACCAAAGATAAACATCCTATTTTGGGTAGGACAATTTTGACCTCCGAAGCACTCTATACGGCCTTAGGATGTGCTCTATCTACTCATACGGTTGAAAACAAATTTTGATGCATGTATGGTGCATAAGGAATGAAAACAACTCATAGAAAAACACAATTTGAACCACAACTTCATCGCAAGAAACTTACGTAGAAGGGAAGAGCTTTCACCTACGAGGGTGTTTGTATGATTGGATTTGCAATGCCACTTTGCACGACGGAGACACAAAGAAATGAAACAATAGAGATCTCATAGAATAGTACAGTAGCGTATGCTCACTTTCATTATCCAAAACTTATAAACCCCTTACAAAAGTTGGCTTTTATACCTTAGCCATAGGGTTGAAAATATGCAATGTCCGGCGCCTCAAGACCTTTGAGGCTCCACAACTTACTGTATATGGACCCTAGGCATGCCAATTGACATATTCTTTATATCTTGGAACTCTCATTGAGCCCGTTACATGTTATAATTATCACATGGATAGATAAATAAAAAAATTATAGTACATGGCCATTTTGGGAAAATGTCAAAATGTGTAGCTCCAATCTTTAGTCCTTCTTCACATTTGTCCTTGGTTTGCATTTGTAAGGCTTGGGCCTTTAGCAGCTTTTGTTAAATTGACTCGGCTCAATTAACATATGAGTGCTAAAGGGAGGTGTCATTGACCAAAAATAAAAGGATATGCAGGAATGTGTCAATGGAGAAAATTAAACTGTGTAGTTGCAATGGCAGCTGTAAGCATTGATCACTGTAGCATGTTTTTTCTTTTCTATAATAAAAGCTTAAGTTGTAAACAAAGAATCTCATAGAGGAAACAATACAAACACACGACACACTTGAGAAGGGGATTGACATAAGGCTCAAGAGTTAAGATGAAGCCATTCATATTGCTACACTCAATACACTCCATTTGGTTTTTCTGAAGGTTAGAATTTATCCCAAGATGAAGGATCTCCACTATCTAAGTTTAATTTCTCATTGAATGAGCATCTATGTGCATAGAAAGCTTTAGTCACTACATAGGCATCTAAGGTAGTAGCCACCTAATGTACAAGTTCCAAGAATTAAAAAAGAAGCCAACTACAGCTAATACTTGACAAAGAATCAAGACAAATCCTTTATCATGTGGCCCCTCTGAGATCAATGGGATGCACCTCAAATAATGTGGCCATTTGAAGAAAAGATTAGATACCCACACTCTCCAAGAAGAGCACCTTTGTCACAAAGCATGGCATGATCGTCATCTTTGCAAGCCTAAAATAGTGCAAGGCTCACTGGTGCTGCTCTATTAGGCATGCTACTAGAAAAAAGCAAAGAATCTAGTCTCCATCTGGCAAGGTCCATTTCAAGTGGATAAAATTTTACCTCAAGGTGTTTTTCAACTAAAGACTCTGGATGGCCAATCCCTGCCTCTGGTAAACATTTCCCAAAGTAAAGGCTTATTGGACCAAGCCAGAGGACAATGTTGGGAAGTCCACTCCAACTTAACCACCATCTCTTCTTTTTCATGCCTTTCAGATTGGTAACTTTGACTTCTTTGTCACCCTGTCACCCATCTAGCCTCAGCATTTGTTGCTCGTCCTCCTTTGTTATCTGCTCTTGTGAGTTAATCTTCTGGAAATGCTTTCTTCTATGAATAGGTGTTGCTTTTTTTTTTAATCCATGTTATTTTTTAATCACCTCTTATGTTCATTCCTACCTAATAATCTGCAAGACACTATGGCACTTAAAATTGATCGATATGTCATTGTGTTTGATGCCCTTTTGTGAATCTTCAATAGCTATGTAGTAGTCTTGGTTCGGTGTCTCTTCTCCATGGACTGAACATAACCCATGTGTCTCGTCTCACTCGTACTCCA
Organism: Adiantum capillus-veneris; assembly: GCF_014529385.1. Taxonomy (NCBI): domain Eukaryota; kingdom Viridiplantae; phylum Streptophyta; class Polypodiopsida; order Polypodiales; family Pteridaceae; genus Adiantum; species Adiantum capillus-veneris. The sequence goes on along the minus strand of NC_140948.1, from coordinate 27,928,776 downwards.
TGTACTTCCACGCTTTTGCTCGCTCCTATTCCATTTGTCGTGCTCATCACAAATGATTTCCGTTTTACTCCTTTCCTTTATACTTATCCCTCCTTATGGTCGTCTCTACAAATTTTCCCCTATCCACACCCTCCCTCTCCCCTACCCACCTTGTTCGCTCCTACCCACTTACTCTTGCCCCCTACTACTTGCTCACCCCTACTCAATTCCTCTCGTCCCTACCCACCCCTTCGCTACCCACACCCTACCTCGCGCCTACCCACACACTCAGCCCTCCTCACCCCTCGCCCCCTACCCACCCCCCTCTCACCCCTACATATTGCTCGCTACACTCCCCTACCCTTGTAAGTTGCTCGCCCCTCGCTACTCTCACCGCTAATTCAAAGGTTTCAAGTTTTCTCAAATAGACAATCAACAAGTAGCTATTGTAACACAAAAAAAAAATCTCCAGGTACTAGTATGTGGTCACAAACTGGATAAGTGAGGTCATTACTTTTTTGTATGTGATCAATATTTTTTGCTATTTGGCTACTGTCAGCCTATGTATGCACTGTGGGGGGGGATGAGTATTTCTGTACATTATATAGTGGAAGTGACAATATAGGTGTGTGGGAACCATACACAAATCATACAAGAGAATTTTTTTGGCAGTTTGACTAGCAAAGCTAGCTATCATCAACAATTGTATGCTTGCAAATCACAAAAGCTAAAAGCACAAGCTACAACTTCTAATGAAAGAGAGGTGGAAAGTGAGGAGGAGGCTAGCTTCACTTAGAGCCATCGCGATGAGAGCTATCAGGTTTCTACAGACAATGAACCAGACACCTCTACTTCTATTGATAGGGATGATCAATAAAGGGATGATCCCTCTTCAATCTCTAAGAAACCTTCTAGTACTTTGACATCAAACAAACTCATGATCAAGTCATCTTGCATGTAATTAGCAAGCAAAAAAGTCTCAGTTTAAAACCTCATTTTCCTTGTTGATTCATGTACAATCACATTGTTAGAGATTTTTTCTCATAGCAAACTTCCACAAATGGGTTTAGAGGATTGGCTCATGTTGTTTTCCCACATTATATTCATGTGCAAATGATACATGGCCTTTTGAGTGATTTCCAAAGGTTCAAGGGCACACTCTCAATGTGGAATGGATTGGCCATGCAATGGGAATGATAAATTTTCCATCTTCAAGTACAACAACACACTTACTTTGAGCTGTCAAAGCAGCCACTAATCTGGAGTGTCAAGATTTGTTGCAGCCAAATCATCCTAAGTTTATGTGTAGCAAAGAAGTTTGTAAGGTGTTTCGCTATTACCTGTTAGCCACGGGGGATTAGTACCCATGAAAGAAGAAGCTGGATTTTCGTACTACTATCCATCATTGTGATGATTTGTATTGTTTGCTTCATGCAATGCCTTGTGGGTATCACAATGCATTGCATGATTTGGGTATGACAAATCCCAAATCATCGATGATCTAAAAGATTAAGTGCAGAGATTTTGAGAGATGCCAATACAAGGAGATATGGGGGCTCAGTAGCCTCATGCTGCTATGGGTATGAGTGGACTCATCCTATGAGACAGACTCCTATGGGTTATGGGAAGCTAGGTCACCTTACACATGTTATGGGAGGTACTCAGTCACAACAATTCAACTACCATTGTCAAGGGTTTCAGAAGGCTTCCTACTTGACACGCATGCAACCGACACAGAGAGTTCCTTGTGAGGGCTTTGCTGGTGCAAATTGCCATGGATGTGTCAGTTGGTGGCCTCAATACGGTTCAAGCTAGGTGCTTCCATCTGCTAAGTAGAAGGAGGCTGCTGCTTTCAGAGAGAGCCAATATTAGAGAGTAGGGTGCGATCGCATATAGTCTAGCAACAAGCTACTACCATCAATCTTATGGCTCCATAAGCTGGGAGGTGTTAGGATAAAAATCATAACCCTCTTGTTTTTGGGTCCCATCAACAAGACTTTTAGAGTTGGTAAGTTCTTTTTCTTCTATTAGGTTTTAGGCCCCTCGATTGAGATCTGCAAGTTGGGTAGGGTTAGACTTGGGGAGCTCTGACCCGGGCTCCTCAGTGGCTTGACACATTAGTAGTTTGTGGCCCCTCTTCTTGAAAGAAGAGTAATTGTCCACTATTATGTTATATCTATAAACAACTCAAGCTAGCTTAAAACTATCAAAGGTTCATTTAGTTTTCTTATTTCATATTGGAGATCTTGATATTCTGGTGTAGCAAAATTAGTCACCACGCTGATCTATAATGCGTGTCTTAATGCATTGAAATTACATACCTAGGCAATCTCACCCAATTAGGAAGATTCAGTGATTGGCCCATCACAATCCTGATCACAATGCAACATAAATTCTTACATATGCATGTTACAAGCCACAACAAACATTTCCATTGAGCACTCCTCCTAGAGAAACGGTCTTAGGCATGAAGTTATTCAACGACTACCTCCTCACTCCCCTTGCAATAGCCTAAAGAGGTCTCAGACATGAGATATAGAGGCCTTTTACAACCAAACACTCCCCAAATTGCAACTTGCATTGCTTGGAGGTTCTGAGAGTAACCACTGCTCAAACTATTCTTCAATACTCTCCTTGTAAATAACCCACAGACCATGAGTAAAAACAACAGTTCTCAAACATTCAATACTTCCCCACAAATAACCACAAGGGTCTAGGCCATGAGTATGTGTAGGCATTATCAATTATAAATTCTCTTGAGTCTTACTCCCAAGAGTAAATCACTGATCTTTGAAACCAATATCAAAACTAGAGTCAAGCAATTCACAAATTGGCACCAAGACAGGTTCAAAAAACATATTAGATCCATTTCAAAAAAAATTCAAAGGAGTATTTCAAAAAAAAAGTTCAAAAAGTATATAAGTACAAAGCAATCAGAAAATTCATTAGGGGTTTTGTTCAGATAATCTAACTTTAAGGACGATGGGCTTGTCCTTGTGGATCAAAGTGATCATATGGTTCTGGATCAAAAGTGTCGAGTCATTCTTGTCGTGCCAAGGCATGCCCAAGAAAGCATCACAATTGCCCAACTTCAGCATGTGAAAATCTGCTTTTCCATGGTAGCCTTGGATGCTTAGTGCAAAAGCACCAATATGAGGTACCATCTTCTGAGTTTGCCCATTGGCTAGCTCGACTTCAAGTTCTCCACCCTGTGAATCATAGTCAAAGTCCATCTTCTTGAGGAAGTCAGGATGAATGAAATTCTTGATAGCTCTTGCATGGGTGTATCAGCTTAAAGCTAGATCCAAAGTGTTTATGTGCTTCAAACAATTTTTGGCTATGGCTAAAAATGTCTCTAAATGTACTAAGCAATCCAATCAAATCAAGGGGGGGAATATATGTCTCATGAGTTTAATGTATTTTTGGCTAGTTGTGTGATAAAACACGAATGTACAGTGCCACCTCAAAAATATGGTGTTGTTGAAAGGAAAAACAAGTTGCTTATGGAGATGACATGATTTATGGTTAAGAGTCAACCTTTGCCACATCCGTTTTGGCTTGAGGTCATCATGTGTACTACTTATGTACTTAACATGTGTCCTACAAAAGCTTTGCAGTCTATGTCTCCATATGAAGCATGGCATGACACAAAACCATCTATTGATCACATGCTTGTGTTTGGTTGTTGGCTTATGCTTTAGTGCCACAAAAGTAGTGTAAAAAATTGGATGATAAGGCCATCAAATGCATTTTTGTTGGTTATCGCAGTGAAAGCAAAGGTTATAGGTTGTACCATCCACAAACAAATTGTATCTTAGTTTCGCAAGATGTAGTGTTTTTTAAAGACTGAATTCAGCCCTCGTTGTCATGTAATAGAGACAATAATGTAAACTCACATGACATTTATGACAGTTTGTTGCCTCTTTTCAGTGCTGAAAATTTCAATGTAAATTTGAAATGAGGTAAATGTACAGCCTATGGGGTTTCAAAAAATGTTGAGGATTAGCCAATTTTTGATGTAGATATACATGAGGTACTTGATGTGGAAAGGGTTGAGAATTAGCACGCTAGAGGTATGCAAAAAAGGCTGGTGCATACTTTGTGTGACAATAAATTGGATGCATTTTTGTCTACTTATATTTGTTCAAGTTCTCACCATGCATCTTATGCATCAAATTGTTATGCTTTGGATGTTTTTGTGGGATGCATGTCTAACCTCACCATCCTATCTTATTGCAGTATTAGCAAGAACCACGATTAATTTGTCAATCCATGGGACGAAACTGAATCGACTAGTGCATAGGCTTGGCTACAAGAGGTTGTCAATCTCTCAAAAAACAACTAACAAGTCACATCTAACTCAAGCTACACTCAAGTGACTGAAATCACTAAAAGCCAATCCCTCATCGGTAAACAAATCACATTCGTTACAGCATCAAATGACATCCAAACGTAACGAAACTTCTAGGACAAGTCTATAAGACTTACTAAACACACATGCGTATGGTCTCAAACCCCACTTTAGGTGAAGTTCCAAAATCGTGATTATTAAGAGCAGTGGATTTTTGACCTAGTCATTTTTGACCAGAATGCATATTAATGCTTAGCAATGATGCCCCAATACCCCGCCTATGCTTAGTTTTTGATTTGAAAGTGTAAATTCCTAGTTATGATGAAATTAGGCCTCGGGTCGGCGATGCCAAAAGCTACGAAATATTGTGAACTGCTTACGTCAATGCGTAGAGCTCTTATCTGCGGTTGCAATGCAACAAACGCAATTGCAATGTGACAACCGGGGAGGAAGTAGGAAGCGCAAGAAGGAGAGGAGTGAGCGCTGTGAGCTCACGCTGTGTATTTCTTATCCAAAACTTTAATAAAATCTTCACAAAGGTGGCTTTTATACCTTAGCCAAGGTCTAAACTGTGTAATGTCCAGCGCCCAAGACCTTTAAGGCTCCACACTTATTATATCTGCAACCTAGGTACACTAATTGACCTATGCTTTACACCTTGGAACTCTTATTGAGCCCATAAGACGTTACAATTATCACAATGGCTAAATAATTTGGGAAATTACAATACATGGCCATTTTGGAGAAATGTGAAAAGTGTGTAACTCCAATCTTCACTGCTTCTTTGTATTTATCCTTGATGTACATTTGTACGTCTTCGGTCTTCGGTCTTTAGCAGCTTCTGTTAACTGACGTTGGCTCAGTTAGCATTCCCCCCTTCCGATTTTAGTGCCCATCCTCGGGCACTATTGAAAAGTTTTCGTGGAGGTTGTGGAAGGGTTTTGATTGGTTGTTGATGGGCTGATTGTCTTCATATGTCGTTGAATTTTTTGATGAGGTTCAATTTGCTGCAGCATCTTCATTGGTCCGAATATGTCTGATGTGAGAGATGATGTTGCATTTGTCCGTTGTAATAGCATAATGAGGATGCTTCTATTTATTTACGAAAAGTATGTACAGGGTAAATAGAATGATGAGGTTCTAAATTAGGGTCTAATACCTGGATGACCAAAGGGAAAAAACCCATTGGGAAAAAGTGCCTTTTTGGGATACGTGCATTATTGGAGTACTTATTAGCATAGGAAATATTAATTAAGTACTCAAAGGATTATTTGCTGATAGATATGGAAATAAAGAGAAAAAAAATATGAAAGGGTAGCACGATAATTAAGTACTCAAAGGATTATTTGCTGATAGATATGGAAATAAAGAGACAAAAAATATGAAAGGGTAGCACGATATAACATTTGTTGCCTGTTGTAGTCCACTCAAGGTGCATAGGTTCAAGCAAAAAAGAGTGTCTAATGCATATGTCCAATGATGGGACATCCTATTTATGCATACACAAAAATGCATGGGAAGCAATATGTTGTGCAAGAAGGATTTTGAGAGGTTCTTCAGAAAGACGATGTAGCTATAAAAGCATATGACATGGCTTTGCAAGCTGACACCCCTTTAAGAATGGTTTTCATTAATGAGGATATGTGCTCTCATCTTACTGTGCATTGTGCGTGAGTGTTGGACTCTACGACACTCCACCAATTGTAAGTTAATAGACTTCGACTCTTATGCTCATCTCATCCAGCATGAGCAACATGACTTTAGATATGCTCAACTCTTCCAGCTTGAGCATAAGCCTAATAACTATGACTCTTAGCAGAGAGTTTAATATGACTTGAAGCTTTGGGTCTAATGCTTTGCTCATTTTATGGCTCAGCAGCCTGACTTTGACTATGCCAAAGAGTGTTTTTTGCACCCTGGCGACTTGACTTTTACATTCTTGAGCTTACTACAAACATTTCTTCAGGTAAAAGTAAGCCCGAATCCTCAAAACAAGGATTACTAAAGGACCAAGTTGGCATTAAAAGTTTCTTTTGCCATACCTGTTTTATCATCGTTGAATTCGCATTCACGTTGGTTGGGTTGTCCTTCTTTGACTGTGAAGACTCCATTATGTGTTTGATTTTGCAAATAGGCCGGTTGATAGGAGTCTTTGATGTTGTTGTAGGCCTTTGTTCACTGTCGGCATCTGGCTTTTGACTAGGAGCATTGAAAGACTTAGGAATCCAAATCTTTTGAGGACCTTTGTATCTCCATTGTTGACTTTGCTTAGCTGTAGGTCTTGTTGAATTCTTGAGATCTTCATGCAAGTGTGGTGTAGTTGCACTTGGCTTCTGGTTGACTAGTAGCCAAATCTTTGTATACCCTGTGTAGAATCCTTGTCCAAGAAGAACATTCTTTAAGATCCATTCTTGTTCTGCATCCTTTTGTGAGTTGTGGTAGACTTTAGCATCTTTCAATGTTGTTCTATTTTATACTTGCTTCTTAGGTATCCTAGGATATTGTCGAGGTTGATACATTGTGGTCCTTCTTTCTTGGGAGGGACTTGACGTTACTTCATATGCCCTTACCTGAGGTTTTGATACCCATATCTGTCTGTTACATCTATAGTACTTCTGTTCCTTTAAGCTCCATTGTGATGCTATCCATCCCATGTGTTTGTCTGTCTGTGTTGACTCCCTGTCTTTAATTCAAACCGGATCATTGAATTTGATTAAATTGTTTTGAACAAACACTTGCTTTGACATTCATTTTCTTTCTTGACTACTTTGGCTGAAATATCTTTGCTTTTCTGGGTGTCTCCTTGGAGGTTTCCCGTTGGGTCAGCACTTGACTTGAAGTTTTGAAAGCCTGACTTTCTTGAAGAAGCTGATCCATGAGGGTTCTTTGATGTAGAAGCATACACTGTCACACCTTCTTTGCTAATCGGTGGAAGGTCCACTTTAGCTTTACCTTTGTCTGCAAGATTTGTCTTTGATTCCTGTGACATTTGCAACTTTGAATCTAGCATTAATGGTACCTATAAATGTTTCTTGCTACCTCTTGAAAAAGAGAGTATTAGCACTATATATTCTTTGTAGGCCTTGTGTTGATTTAACCCCACTGATGTCCAAGGATGATATCTGCAAGAATTTCCTTTGAAGGCTTCACCTGAAACTTCACCTACTCTCATGATTTTGGATGCTAAGGATAGCAACCAGTTCTTTTTGACCTGCATGCAAACCTAGCATTGTTTTGCTATCATGTTTGCATGGAGTAATCTCTAGAATGCTCTAGATGTTGTCTACAACCATATTGTAATTTGCTTCTTTATCTAGTAGAGCATTGCATCTAACACTTTCTCCTTTTGTATTGCTGAGAACTACAACTATTCTCATTGTTGGTTCTATTGAAGATTTCTGACTTGCTTTTTCCATGGTCTCATCTTGATCTAATTGTGTCTCCATGGAGGGTGGTTTGAGACTTTGTTTTCCAATCTGACTTACATCAGCTGATTTAGCTGGCAATGAGTGATTGATCTTTGAACTTCCTATTGCTTCTTGGTTGTCTGCAACCTCATTCTTCTTAACTGCTGCTGGCTTTGATGGCATTCTCTGCTCAATAGCTTTCGTGGTTGCTCTTTGCTCTGTTTGATCTGCACTTGATATTGCCTGATTTTCTTTAAGCTCTTTTGAAGTTCTGATTGATGGAGATGAATCATCTTCAGTAGTAGTGGCAACATAAACACAAGTGCAACAGAGAAAATTTTATAGCTCTATGGCTACAGTGGAGATAAGGTTTTGTATACTGATTTAGAAGGCCATATGTAACTTATGAGCAATAAAAGTAGCACCAGAGTCAAGATCCTATTGATCCAAGTAAATCTTGATCCATATTAGGTAAAGTGGGAAAATCCCAATTCCCAGGTTAGACAACTTTCAATATATCATGTACAAAATATAGAGATTTTGTAAAAAATTTGAGTTTTCTTAAGGTCTCATTCCACTTTATGCACATACAATACACAATGAAAACAACTAAAATACCATGGTTTCAATAAATTGGATTATTAGGAGACGAGTATATTGCATCCATTATCGTTGTCTATGTTCTACTGTCCTACCTACAACTTATCTCAACATGGAGAGCTTGGTTTCTAGTTCCACCACTTGTCCAAGTTAATGTAAAAGTGACTCAAGGTTCACAACTTGTGAAAGCAAGGATCCATTGAGGAATACAATCCACTTGGATATTTTTCCTTAATTTATTGCATGTGACATTCAAGCAAGGTCCACTTCTAATCTATAACTTCTTAATTTGAGGCATGGGACATACATAAAATATGTAGCATATGCTCATTGCCTCATATGAAGGTTGGTTTCAAGGTGCACTTATCCAAGCTAGCCTATCTTGGAGAAATGATGGATCTTGCTTCTCTCCTTGTTTCAATGGAGACTAGCTTGGACAAGTGGTGGACCTTTGGTTCTCTCTATGTTTCAATAGAGTTAGCTTGGACAAGTGGTGACCTTGGAACAAAACCCGCATGTAAAACATATCATGGGTATTCCAAGTGATTAGAAAGATTACCATTTAAGATATAACCTTATAGGTTGGACAACTGGAGCCTGGCTTGGAGAAATGGTGGACCTTTGATTCTCTCCATGTTTCAATGGAGCCTATCTTGGAGAAATGGTAGAGCTTGCTTCTGTCCATGTTTCAATGGAGCCTAGCTTGGACAATTGGTGGACGTTTTCTTCTCTCTATGTTTCAATAGAGTTAGCTTAGACACGTGGTGGATCTTCAAACTAAACCAACTACTATCAATGTTTCCTAGCTTGGACAAGTGGTGGAGTGTTTCTCCTCTCCATGGTTCAATGGAGCTTAGCTTGGACAAGTGTTGGACCTTAAAACAAAAACCCCATGTACAACATAGCATGGATTTTCTAGATTTCAATAGAGTCTAGCTTTAACAAATGGTGGAGCTTGCCTTCATCCATGTTTCAATGAAACTAGCTTGGACAAGTGATGGACCTTGTAACAAACCCCCCCATGTACAACATATCATTGGTTTTCTAAGTGATGGGAAGGAATACCATTCAAGATATAAACTTATAGCTTGGATAAGTAGTTGACTTTAAAACCAAATTCATCATGATACAATGAAATACAGGTCAGTCAATTCCTAAATCTTGAGACCAAACCTCCCATGCTATTAGAGATAATATATTGGATAAGTGGTGGACCTTCTATTATTTTCCCATGCCTAGTTTAGACAACCGGTACACTTTGCAGCTATAAAGGTTGGGCGAGTGGTGGAGCCTTGTTTCTATCCATGTTTTAATGGATCCTAGCTTGGACAAGTGGTGGACCTTGGAAAAAATCTTTCATGTACAACATATATGAGGTTTTCCATGTTTTAATGGAACCTATCTTGGACAAATGGTCAAGCTTGCTTCTCTCCATGTTGATTTTGGAACTACCTTAGACAAGTGGTGGAGCTTTGCTTTTCTACTCTTCATAATACAATGAAGTATAGGTTGGTTACATGGTGAATCTTAAGGCCAAACCTCCCATTTTACTAGAGATGATAGGTTGGACAAGTGGATCAACCTTCTATCATTTCTCCATGACTATATTGGACAATTAGTAGACCTAACATCTCTCTATGCTGTCTAGAGATGATCTTGGACAAGTGATGGACCCTGCTTCTCTCTTCCCTTGGTTTACTAGTTTGAAGACTCAGTATATATACTTTCTTAGATCTAGCTTGAACAAGTGGTGGACCTTGTATCCACAATCTTAATTCATTACAAAAAAGTATATGAAAAAATAACATAGGAATCTTGGTTTGAAGGTCAAGAAATTAGGTTCCAAATGCACATAATAATATATTTTCCACCCATAAGAAAAGAAATGTAAATATGTTATTACCAAATTGACAAAGGTAACGTCCAAGAATTCTAGCTTTGCATATTGTCAGATCTAAATCTTCATCAAGGCGACATGCATGTATACCTCAACTTTCAAGCCATTCAAGAATACATGCACTTAGATTCCATAGTTTTCTTTTCAAAGTCTTTTAGGTTCTAAAACTCTTTCACATAAAATATGTAATGACAAAATTCTTGAAGCAAACATTTGTGCCCAAGAAAAAGATCCCTCTCACATATTTAAAGTCCATGAATTCTCTAATCCACACTTACAAGTTTTATTTTGACATCAAACATCAATTCTCTCATAGTTACAAATAAATGCAACCTCGATATGAATTGACAAAGAATGAATTTCTTTTACTATATGACCCAACATAGGCCCCAATCAAATAAAAAATGAGTACCCAAAAATTTGGGTGCACTCTAGCAATACATCAGAGTCCCCTTACAATAGGATGCACTCCAATAGTACATTGAAGTCCCCTTAGAGTAGGGTGCACTCCATTGAAGTGTTCATAAAATTGACACACCTTTGTTTTTTTAAAAAAAAAACTATATCAAATTATACAAATGTTGAAAGATACACACTAGAATAAAAAAAACATCTTATGGCCATATTTATTCAATGCTTTCGTGTTGACAAGTACACACCAAGGACCTAATTGTCTCAGAATCACTATATGGATTTAAAATTGTGTTGTATGTATAGACTCTCTTATCTCTTGCATACAACCATCCTACCAACCATGGAATTATGGTTCTCTTTAAGAAGTTTTGAAGTTGCTCGGAAGTTTGCCTCCACATCTTTGGAAATATAAGATATGTCCCTGGCATGTTCCACATCACCCTATATGGAGTGTCATAAAAAATTAAGGTATTGTTTGCATCCAAATCCTCAAATATCTTCCAAATATCACTCAATTTTTTGTGATAAACCCTTGTAAATCCTAGCATGATATTTGGATTTTGGCAATTTTTGTTACTCATAAACACCTTGAACTTGGTATACTGTTCAGGAAATTTTTTTTGTGTGATGCGTTGCACCCTTGTTAAGTTATAGAAACTCCATATCCATAGCTCAAAGTATTCAACACAAAAATTCAAAAAACTTTGTGCGTCTGGTCGCACCACATGATAAACTTCATCTTTATCCTCCACAAGTCGCATGTGTTGAGCCCAAGCTGGCATAGAATCTCCATGTTTCATTTCAATTGTCTTGAGAAGTAACCCCTCTAGATCCAAGATAAGTACTCTTTGATGTCCTTGAAAGCAAGTGGTAGGTGATAAGGTGGTGATTCATTCCTTGGACAAGGTCTTGGAGGAGGTTGGATGGATAATTCAATAGTTTTCTTCAATTTATGCCAACATATAGCCAATCCATTTTTTTGTAATGATTCTGAAATTAAAGAATAAGAACACTTAATGCAAACACAACAATATACATGAGTTTTACATTGTCTACCCTAAGGTTTTATTAGATACCAAAATCCATCTATGATCTACTCATTAATAGAAAGAAAGTCAAATTAAAATCCTCACTCTTTTTTATGCTACACTCTCTCTTAGTCTCAATACCATGGAGTTCAACTAGACTTAAGTCAACTAATAACTACTACTTGTTGTTGAAGGTATGCTTGAAGTGCATAAAGCTTAACCAATTCTCTAGTGTAGAATGGGTATTTAGGTCTCAAGGTCTACCACTTATCCAAGCAAAGATCCATTTAGATATGGAAACCCAATTTTTCTTAATATAATGATATAGAGTGGACAAGTGGTGAATCCTGAGACCAAACCACTCATGCTACTAGGGATAATAGGTTGGACAAGTGGTGGACCTTAAATGTAAACCCCCATGTACAAAGTATCATGGGTTTTGGGTATTTCAATGGACTCTAGCATCTTGGAGACATGGTGGAGCTTACTTCTCTCCATGTTTCAATGGAGTCTATCTTCGATAAATGGTGGAGCATCATTCTCTCCATGTTTCAATGGAGCCTAGCTTGGACAATTGTGGACGTTTGTTTCTCTCTATGTTTGAACAGATTTAGCTTGGACAAGTGGTGGACCTTGGAAAAAAACCCCCATGTAAAACATATCATGGACATTACAGGTGGTGAGAAAAAACACCATTAAATATATAACCTTATAGGTTGGACAAGTGGTGGACCTTAACACCCAATTATTATTAATATAATGACATAGAGTGGACAAGTGATGAATCTTGCGACCAAACCTACTAGGAAAAGTAGGTTGGACAAGTGGTGGACCTTGAATGCAAACCCCCCATGTACAAAATATCACTCATGCTACTAGAAATAATTTGGTATTAAGGTCCATGTTTCAATATAGACTAGCTTGGACAAGTGGTGGACCTTTGTTTCTCTCTATGTTTCAATAGAATTAGCTTGGACAAGTGGTGAACCTTGGAACAAAACCCCCATGTAAAGCATGTCATGGGCATTACAAGTGGTGAGAAAAAATACCATTCAAAGTATAACCTTATAGGCTGGACAAGTGGTGGACCTTAGCACCCAATTCCTCTTAATATAATGACATAGAGTGGAAAAGTGGTGAATCGTGAGACTAAACCTACTAAGGATAATAGGTTGGACAAGTGGTTGACCTTGAATGTAAATCCCCCATGTACAAAATATCATGGGTTTTGCGTATTTCAATGGAGCCTAGCATCTTGGAGACATGGTGGAACTTACTTCTCTCCATGTTTTAATGGAGCCTATCTAAGAGAAATGGTGGAGGTTCCTTCTCTCCATGTTTCGATGGAGCCTAGCTTGGACAAGTTGTGGACCTTTGTTTCTCTTTGAATATGGTTAGCTTGGACAAGTGGTGGATCTTGGAATAAAACTCCCATGTAAAACATATCATGGGCATTTCAAGTGGCGAGAAATGATACCATTTAAGATATAACCTTATAGGTTGGACAAGTGGTGGACCTTAACACATTGTTCTTCTTAATATAATGACATAGAGTGTACAAGTGGTGAATCTTGAAACCAAACCACTCATGCTATTAGGGATAATAGGTTAAACAAGTGGTGGGCCTTGAAATAAAACCCCCTAGAGTGTTTCAATGGAGCCTAGCTTGGAAACATGGTAAAGCTTGCTTCTCTCCATGTTTCAATGCAGCCTATCTTGGATAAATGATGGAGTATCATTCTCTCCATGTTTCAATGGAGCCTAGCTTGGACAAGTGGTGGACCTTTGTTTCTCTCTATGTTTGAATAGAGTTATCTTGCAAAAGTGGTGGACCTTGTACCCCATGTAAAACATATCATGGGCATTACAAGTGGTGAGAAAAAATACCATTCAATATATAACCTTATAGGTTGGACAAGTGGTGGACCTTAACACCCAATTATTCTTAATATAATGACATAGAGTGGATAAGTGGTGAACTTGAGACCAAACCTAATATAATTATTCTTAATATAATGACATAGAGTGGATAAGTGGTGAACTTGGGACCAAACCTAATAGGGAAAATAGGTCAAAAAAGTGGTGGACCTTGAATGTAAACCCCCCATGTACAAAATATCACTCATGCTACTAGAAATAATTTGGTATTAAGGTCCATGTTTCAATGCAGCCTAGCTTGGAAAAGTGGTGGACCTTTGTTTCTCTCTATGTTTCAATAGAGTTAGCTTGGACAAGTGGTGGACCTTGGAACAAAACCCCCATGTAAATCATGTCATGGGCATTACAAGTGGTGATAAAAAATACCATTCAAGCTATAACATTATAGGTTGGACAAGTGGTGGACCTTAACACCCAATTCCTCTTAATATAATGACATAGAGTGGACAACTGGTGAATCATGAGACCAAACCTAGAAATAATTTGGTATTAAGGTCCATGTTTCAATGCAGCCTAGCTTGGAAAAGTGGTGGACCTTTGTTTCTCTCTATGTTTCAATAGAGTTAGCTTGGACAAGTGGTGGACCTTGGAACAAAACCCCCATGTAAATCATGTCATGGGCATTACAAGTGGTGAGAAAAAATACCATTCAAGCTATAACATTATAGGTTGGACAAGTGGTGGACCTTAACACCCAATTCCTCTTAATATAATGACATAGAGTGGACAACTGGTGAATCATGAGACCAAACCTACTAGGGATAATAGGTTGGATAAGTGGTGGACCTTGAATGTAAACCCCCCATGTACAAAATATCATGGGTATTGGGTATTTCAATGGAGCCTAGCAACTTGGAGACATGGTGGAGCTTACATCTCTCCATGTTTCAATGGAGCCTATCTAGGAGAAACAGTGGAGGTTCCTTCTCTCCATGTTTCAATGAGCCTAGCTTGGACAAGTGGTGGACCTTTCTTTCTCTATATGTTTTAATAGAGTTAGCTTGGACAAGTGGTGGACCTTGGAATGAAACCCCCATGTAAAGCATATCATGGGCATTTCAAGTGGTGAGAAAGGATACCATTTAAAATATAACCTTATAGGTTGGACAAGTGGTGGACCTTAACACATAGTTCTTCTTAATATAATGACATAGAGTGTACAAGTGGTGAATCTTGAGACCAAACAACTCGTGCTACTAGGGATAATAGGTTGGACAAGTGGTGGACCTTGAATGTAAACCCCTCGTGTACAATATTATGGGTTTAGGGTATTTCAATGGAGCTTAGCTTGGAGACATGGTGGAGATTTCTTCTCTCAACGTTTCAATGGAACCTATCTTGGAGAAATGGTGGAGCATCCTTCTCTCCATGTTTCAATGGAGCCTATCTTGGACAAGTGGTGGACCTTTGTTTCTCTCTATGTGTCAATAGAGTTAGCTTGGACAAGTGGTGGATCTTGGAACAAAACCCCTTTATAAAACATAGCATGGGCATTACAAGCGATGAGAAAAAATATCATTCAAGATATAACCTTATAGGTTGGAAAAGTGGTGATGGACCTTGACAAGTGGTGAAGGATACCATTTAAGATATACCCTTATAGGTTGGACAAGTGGTGGACCTTAACACCCAGTTCTTCTTAATATAATGACATAGAGTGGATAAGTGGTGAATCTTAAGACCAAACCACTCATGCTACTAGGTATAATACATTAGAGAAGTGGTAGACCTTGAATGTAAACACCCCATGTACAAAATATCATGGTTTTAGGGTGTTTCAATGGAGCCTAGCATCTTGGAGACATGGTAGATCTTGATTCATTCCATGTTTGAATGGCACCTATCTTGGAAAAATGATGGAGGTTACTTATCTCAATGTTTCAACGGAGCCTAGCTTTGACAAGTGGTGAACCTTTGCTTCTCTCTATGTTTGAATAGAGTTAGCTTGGACAAGTGGTCGACCTTTGCTTCTCTCTATGTTTGAATAGAGTTAGCTTGGACAAGTGGTAGACCTTGGAATGAAACCCTTTGTAAAAAATATCATGGGCATTTCAAGTGGTGAGAAAGGATACCATTTAAGATATAACCTTATAGGTTGGACAAGTGGTGGACCTTAATACATAGTTCTTCTTAATATAATGACATAGAGTGTACAAGTGGTGTATCTTGAGACCAAACCACTCATGCTACTAGGGATAATAGGTTAGACAAGTGGTGGGCCTTGAAATAAAACCCCCCATGTACAAAATAAAATGGGTTTAGGGTATTTAAATGGATCCTAGCTTGGAGACATGGTGGAGCTTTCTTCTCTCCATGTTTCAATGAATCCTATCTTGGAGAAATGGTGGAGCATCCTTCTCTCCATGTTTCAATATAGCCTAGCTTGGACAAGTGGTGGACCTTTGGTTCTCTCTTTGTCTCAATAGAGTTAGCTTGGACAAGTGGTGGACATTGAAACAAAACTCCCATGTAAAACATATCATGGGTAGTTCAAGTTGTGAGAAAAAAAACCATTTAAAATATAACCTTATAGGTTGGACAAGTGGTGGACCTTAACACCCAATCCTTTTTAATACAATGACATAGAGTGGACAAGTGGTGAATCTTGAGACCAAACCTATCAAGCTACTAGGGATACTAGGTTGGACAAGTGGTGGACCTTGAATGTAAATCCCCTATGTACAAAATATCATGGGTTTAGGGTGTTTTAATGGAGTCTAGCATATTGGAGACATGGTGGAGCTTGCTTCACTCCATGTTTCAAGTGGTGGACCTTCAATTATTTTCCCATACCTAGTTTCAACCCATACACTTCGCAACTCTAAAGGTTGGACGAGTGGTGGAGCTTTGTTTATTTCCATGTTTTAATGGATCCTAGCTTGGACAAGTGGTGGACCTTGGAAAAAAGTCCTCTGTACAACATAGCTGAGTTTTTTCATGTTTTAATGGAAGAGAGATTCGACAAATGGTGGAGCTTGTTTATCTCCATGTGGATTTTGGAACTAGCTTGGACAAGTGGTGGAGCTTTGCTTTTCTACTCTTCATAATACAATGATGTATAGGTTGGTTACATGGTGAATCTTAAGGCCAAACCTCCCATCTTACTAGAGATGATAGGTTGGACAAGTGGTCAACCTTCTATCATTTCTCCATGCCTATAATTAGACAATTAGTAGAACTATCATCTTTCTATATTGTCTAGAGCTGATCTTGGACAAGTAGTGGACCTTGCTACTCTCTTCCCTTGGTTTATTAGTTTGAAGACTCATTATATATACTTGATTAGATCTATATAATTACTCATTAGTTAGGTTACAAGTAGGTATGTAATTTGTTAGCCTCAAGGGACTTTGAATATTGAATATAGTAAGAAAGTCAAGTGCTGGTTTGAAGATCTTTTCCTTATCTAAAGTAGACTCTTACTCAATAATAAGTTTCTTAAGTTCCATGAATTGTCCTATCTAGGCTCCAAAAGAGTCTTAATTAGTTTGTGCTAGATTCTAACTTCCTTGATGGGGTAGAATCCTAGAAAAATGAGGCGCTATAAGTTTTACCTTAGCTCAAATGGATTTTCACTTAAACTAGACTGCAATTTGGCACTCTAGTATCTTTGTCGCGATGGAGTTTAACACTAGATACATAGTAGTGATATTTAAGCTTCATGTCTCTTCACTTGATCGAGATATGAGACCATACTTTAAAGGTCACCACTTGTATTACCTAAAGACCAATGTGAGACATGGGAGCAAGAAAGCCATCCGATATTGTTTTAAGGACTATTACATAGACAATCAATAACTTAAGTAAAGGAAAAGGACTTGGATCTTTCACAATTAATAACTTAAGTAAAGCCAAAAAGACTTGGATCTTTGACAGTTTTTTTCAAACTAAAAAAGCACAATCTCATGCTAACAAAACTATAAATCACAATTGAAAATTTTGAGCAAGAAAAAGATCATCAATCTTAATAAGAAGGATACTTTTCATTTCATTTGATGATTACAAATTAAAAGAAAGTCTCTCAAGAAATTGATAAACAAAAAATGTAGGTGAGTGCTTCATTATTTTGAGCAAAAATATCAAAATCTCTAGTGATTGAGCTCCATCTAGTAGTATCCTTTGTAAGATCCTGCAGGAAGGAATAAAAAGAAAGATTTGTTAGATACCATGCACATGAGTGTTCAAGCATGTGTATCAAGAATATATGACATGTCACTAGTACCTTAGGGTTGGTTTCTATCCAACCTTAGAAGATTGTTCTCAGCTTTCACCTTATTTATATAAGCCTTTGCTGTGGTTGCCTTCAAAACTCCTTTTGTGTTACAACCCAATTGCCTAGCTAAAGTGGTCAATTGTGATGCCTTCATGATTTCAATAGGTGTACACTCCTTTGCCAAGATCTCTTGTATTTGGGCTCTTCTCATTTCATTGCGGTGGCTTGTGTCACTTGCGTCTTCAATGGTAGTTTCATCTCTGTCACCTTTTGCAGGTGGTATTCTTCTTGTAAAGAACACCTTAGCTGACCAAACATCATTTTTCTGCTTCCAATACTCCATGATTTGTTTGGATTCACTATCATTTGTCACTATAGGTTGTCCATAACGATTAGAAGCAATTAAATCACGCACATCCCTTCTCTCATCAAGCTGAATCAAGTATGGCAGTAGCTCCTCCAAGAGCATATTGTCAACCATCTTCTCAGCATCAAATTGTGGTGGAAAAATGCAATTGTTTGCTAGTGAAATACATCCCTTGTGAGGAGAGTCATCAATAAGCACTGTTCTTTGTGGATCACATTCAAACCCCATGGCAATTTTGGCCAGAGGCTTGAACATTGCCTCAACGTTTGGATTGTCGGGTCTAAACAATTTTTGAGTTTGAGCGGTGTAGCAAACATCTTACGACCAAATTGCAAAGAAAGGCAATGTATCCTCAACTAAGTTGTTTAGTGCTGCAAGGATTTGATACACATTATTCCTAGTAGCTGTTGACCAAATTGCAACATTAAACCTCTGTAGAATAGTCTTCAAGAATTGGATGCAACCTGGCCTGAGTATAATATATCTTTTTGAATCCATTTGCACTGAGTTGTGGTGTGAGGATGGTTGAGGGGAACGTTTCAACAATAGACCATTTAAATCCAATATAATTGTAAGCATGGATTTCTCAACATCTACACTACATGACGTTGTAGCAATTGGCAATAGCTCCTGCGTGGACTTTTCAGTCTCTTTTGATGTATATTGCATTTTTGAAGCATCGATTTCTTGGTTCTCATTATTGGAAGCTTGCTCAAGTTGCACAACACTAGACTCTAGTATAGAAATATCATCCATCTTGGGCACTTTAGAAACCATAGAATCTATGGATTCTATAGTTGTTGACTGAACCATAGGAGCATTATCCATCCCAGTTTGTGAATCTAAGAAAACACACACACAAATGGTATCTCAAAACCACTAGAATTTTATTCACCATATTTATATGTAGAACTCCTAGTAAGAAATTTATTTAAGGTAAAGTTGTTGTTAGAATCCTTGCAACCATTTTCAGCATTCGTACACAAAACACCACTTGTTTAAAATACAATCTACTAACTCAACATTTTCCATCCTACACTTTATTAAAGATGAGTACTTAAAGTGAAAACTAAAAGCCACAACTTGTTGAGGAAACATGGATACAAGGTCCACCAAATGTCCAACCTAGACTACAAGCAAACAATTAGAGATTTGGCTTAGATTTGGATTCAAAGGCCACCACTTATTCAAGTAAGATAACTCCACTTGTTTAAGACAGTAATGTTTGAAGCCCCACCACTTGTCTAACCTAGACATTGATTAAATTTTGGTAAGATTTATCACAAATCTAGAGTAGAATCAAGATTCTATGGCCAAGGTAGTCAAATAAGTTAGACAACACACAAAGCATAAGAGCACTCTAGATTCTCGTTGAGCATAAACTAAACAATAATCAAATGTTATATTCACTTGAGATTTCATCCATGAAAAATGAAAATGATGCATGTACTTGAGATTTCCATCCATGTATAATACTTTACAATGTCAAGTAAAGTTATAGTCAGCAAACAACTCTTCTCCTGCTTCAACTTGACAAATAGTCTCAATGCATACATGGCCATATTCTTCTGACTTGATGTGTGAAGAGGTGCATTTATGCCAAGGTGGAAAATTTGGATCAAATGTATAGCGTACGTTGGGACAGACATTTGTACTGTGAGAACTATTTATATAGCCCGACACGTTTCCTTCTTCTACACAACCAATAATGTATGATTGATCTTCCTCTTCTTCTATGTTTGGATCCTCTAGAAGAGAATATTTATAAGCTCTTGGAAATATTTTGCATATCTTTTTCCAGTCTTGAAATCTATACTTATGCCCTCCATAGTTTAGAATAGTCAAACCACTTTCCAGGGTAGTATGCACAAATAGCCCATAACCAGCTCCTTGAATACACGAACGTCGCACTTCAAAATCCACACCGTTAATATGGAAAATTACATCTTTGGGAATAGGAAAAGTTGGTGTCCCAAAAGGATCTTCATGCCAATCATAGTGTGAAATACATCTAGTTTTTATATCACTTAACTCCTTTGTGTCTGCAAAAAGAAAAAAATATTATGCATAAAATAATGACAAGATCAAAGATAGATATCATTATTTTATAGCCCAATAGGTCCATTGTATGGAAGACTTAGAGTGCCTCTTACATGGTGCCTCCAAGGTTTCCAAAAAATAAAATCATTGAAAAAAAAGGCCATTGTGTCTCCAATCTATTGCCCATTTGAAGCATAGAGAGAACCAAGGTCCACCACTTGTCCAAGCTAGACATGGAGCATTGACACAAGATCCAACACTTATCCAAGAACCCTATAGTATATGTGGTAACATGGGATGCGTTGATGCAACAAAAGTAGTCTAGCCTCCTCATCCATCTCTTTTTTCTTGTAGCCTAGAGGGATTAGTTTCAAGGTCTATCACTAGTCAAAAACTACACATAGAACATTGATACAAGGTTCCACCACATGTGAAACCTATCATCTCTAGTAGCATGGATGGTTTGATATCAAGGTTCACCACGTGTCCTACCTATACTCTATTGTAGCATAGAGATTCTGGTTTGGTGGTACTACACTTGTCCAAACTTGGCTTGTTGTTGATATCTGGAGGTAATCAAGGGTCCTCCACTTGTCCAAGTTAGGCATATAAAAACATTGCAAGGTCCACCATGTGTACAACATATGATTGATTATAGCATGCATGGTCTTATTTCATGGGCAACCATCTTCTCTTCAACATGTGTCCAACCTCGGCTCCATTGAAGCATGGAGAGAAGCAAGGTCCACCACTTATCAAAGCTATTATTTTCTCCGAGTGCTTTCAAAACCCATAATACGTTGTACATGGGGGGGGGGGGGGGGTTCTTGTTTCAAGGTCCACCACTTGGCTAAGATTGGATCCATTGAAACATAAAGAGAAGCAAGCTCTACCATTTGTCCAAGCTAGGTGCCATTGAAACATGAAAACCCCATAATATGTTGTATACGGGGGGGTGTTTTTCAAGGTCTACCACTTGTCTAAGCTATGGTCCATTGGGAACATGGAGAGAAGAAAAGCTCCACCTCTTTTCTAAGCTAGGATCCATTGAAACATGGAGAGAAGCAAGCTCCATTGTTTGTCTAAGCTAGGCTCCATTGGAACATAGAGAAAACAAGCTCCACCACTTGCCTATTATTGCATAGAGATTCTGTGTTGAAGGTCCACCACTTGTCCAACCTTGCCTTCATGTATGGAGATAATCAAGAGTGCAATGCTTCTCTAAGGTAGGGACATAAAAGAGTTTCAAGGTCCACTACATATACGATCTATGATGGGTTGTAGCATGGGAGGTTTCATTTTAAGGTTGACCACTTCTCCAGCTCCGCTTGTCCAACCTCAGATCCATTGAATCATGGAGAAGAAAGGTCTACCAACTCTCCAAAATAGGCAAGAAAATCTCTATAAAACCCATGAATTGTTAATATATGCTATGCTGTGGAGTTTTGTTTAAAGGTCCACTCCTTATCCAAGCTACAATCCATTGAAGCATGGAAATAAGTAAGATATATCTCTAGTCCAAGATAGGATCCATTGAAACATAGAGAGAATCAAGGTCCACCACTTGTGCAAGCTATGCATGGATAATTGATATAAGGACCACTATGTTTTCACCTATACTATGCTCTATCATGGATGGTTTCATATACCACCAATTTTCTAACCTATTTAATAGGTTATATTATGGGGGTTTGGTTTCAAGGTACTTCACTTGTCTAAGGTGGGTTCCATTGAACCATGGAGAGAAACAATCTCTACCACTTGTCCAAAATATGCTCCTTTAAAACATAAAAGCAAGGTCCACCACTTGTCCAAGCTAATGTTTCTCTCCATTGAAGCATGGAGAGAAACAAGGTCTACCACATGTCCAAAATATGCTCCATTGAAACATAAAAGCAAGGTCCACCACCTGTCCAAGCTAATATAACAAATGGGTGTTGGTTACAAGGTGTACTACACTTGTCTAAACTAGTCTCCATGCAAGGTCCACCACATGTCCAAGCTATATGAGCTTGGTTTGAAGGTTTACCACACCTCTTGAAATTAGGATCCATGTAAGGTCCACCATTTGTCAAGCTATGCCTTTAGTGAGTACTAAAACTAAGTAAATTGCAATACTTAAATACCTTTCCAAGCTCATTAAGATTTTGGTCTCTAAGGCCACCACCACATGTCTAATCTATGATCTAATTGATTACTTATGCTAGTTCTCAAAGTCCAAACATAAGCCCCCTTCTAGCAAGGTTAGTTTAAATTTAGGCTCCAACACCTGTCTAAGCTAGGTTCAATTTATGAAGCATCACCATTTAACCATGCTACAATCTAATGTATCATATCAAGGGGGTATTGATAAAAGGTCCAAAACTTATTGAGTTCAAGCTCTTAAGTAATTAAGTCTTTGTGAGTATTAAATGTTATAGTTTTAGTCTAAAGATCCACCATTCAAAAACTCAAGTAATTTACTATTTACATTCAAACTTTGAATGCTTGAGATAAAAAATACAAACTCAATCAATACTATATAAAGCAAAATATAACATTAAGAGTATCAAATTAGTAACAAGAAACACTAACATGCACAAGAAACTCAAAACATACGTGTCTCCATTTCCAAAAATTCCTCCATTGACAGAGGATGTTGTTGTTGTTGTTCTTCTTCTCTTCGTGGAGAGCACTCCTCTGTAACAGGCACAGTGTCGTCTGATTGCGAAGTGGATTGTTGAAGTCCAGCCCATTTTTCTATATCTTCATGAGACGTAACAAAGTCTAGCAGCATGGTCTCCACATTTTTTGCCTCCTCCACACTATCAACTAAGCATATAACTTCTTTTTTGTGTTGTATTCCTTCTTGTGCAACCAAGGAACCATCACCAAAAACATCGACAAGCTTGCAGTCTTCAAAACAATATGTACGAATGTAGTGCTTGACCAAAGCTCTTTTTTTGGCCTCCAAATATTGCAAATCTGACATATCGTTATCTGCTACTTGAAGAAGAGAACAATCAATTGGCATGGGATGTTCCTCTGATCTTCTTCTCAGGTCTTCAAATGCATTGCCTTGCCCCAAGAAGGCAATAACTGTTAGGAATTGAATTGCTCCTTTGCAAGGAGCTGATGAAAAGTGATGCAATGCACCACAACAATGGTAGCTCAGATTATCTCCCATGGCGTGAAAGGCACATTGCAATTTTGTGAAGTTAGTGAAATCCACAAATGCAAGAAAGAAAAATCCAGGATCTGTTGACCCTCCAGCAATAGCCAAGATCCCATCCAAAGCATTGTTAAATGTCTCCTCACTCCACTTCAAATTGCCTCCAACGTTTTTTGTCATATCTAAAACACATAAGCCAATAGGCACTTATTATTGAAGTAGCGCATCAAGTAGAGATTGCCTTCCATTTGTAGGCTCACCACATAGATTGACCATGGAAAATCTCTAGGCTCAATTTTCTCCTTTTGAAGGTGAATTGTCCATTGCATGTATTTTATTGCTCCATTTGGAAAAGCCATTTTCTTTGTTCCACGCGTCAAACTAGATTTGATCCATTCCTCGCATAGCATTAAAAGTGTTTTATAAATAACATCATTGATGTTATACATTTTGACCACCTCCTCCCAGTCTTTACATTGTGAAGACTCATTCAAACTGTTGAAGCCTTCAAGAAGTGCATCTTAAATCAATTTGTCTTGCTTCAACTGCTTGATTCGATCATACATGTCAGTTGCATCACCATCCTTTGCACTCTTTGACAGTAAAATCTTCTCATCACCATCCTTTGCACTCTTTGACAGTCAAATCTTCTCATCTCTAATCTCTTCTTGGATAGTCTTTACCTCTGATTCCTCAAGGCCACAAAGGTATCTAAATACAATTGTTGGGGGTTTCTTATTCTCCTCTTCTAGACTTTCAATGATTTCTATCCAGCAATCATAAATTAAATCAGAGTTCGTGACCATGTGTGCCTGTTTAGCAATCCAACTTGCTGCTGCACTCATTCTTGCTAATCGAAGAAAAGCCTAAAAAGAAATAGAGAAATAATTAAACTATTGAGCAAGATTTGTTAATTAAACACTATAAAAAAGACAAAGAAAATAACTTACATCCCATCCGGCACGAGATGCATGTCCCTCTGCAATTCCACTTGCTGCCTTTGGTGGTCGTCCTCAGAAGATCCATTGACTCTGTAAATGTCTCAATATTTGGCTGTAAGGTTGCTTGACATACAATGCCTGAGCCTCCTCATTTGCAATGGCAGATAGAGCAGTTGCAACAAATGGAGGAGCATTCACAACAATGCGAGCCTTTCTAAATTTATACATGCTAATCAGTCTTTCAAATATCTCTTTGCTATTTTGTTCATTGTGAAGCAAAACTTTTGCAGCATAGATTGAATGCTGCCCATCAAGAATCCAATAATGATAATCTTTAATTTTTTGCTCTTCTACCTCTTCTACTGTCAAAGGAGTCCCCTTCTTTGACTTTGCATTTCGAACATGCATCAAATATGCACATGCTGCAGGCTTGGTCGTACTCCGTGAAAATCCAAATAACACACTTTCAGCGTGTTTTTATCGCATTATAGTGATCAGGAGCAAGCCAACAATTTTGAATAGGGATATCAAATTCCCTATATTGGAAAGGAAAATAGTTTATGTACTTATTCATTCCACCTGTATCTTTTTCTTGTCCTTTCATGGCCTCAGCTTCTAAAACATCTGGATCCACAATTCTCATCTTTGACATTGAACCCTCTATTGATGAGGATGCCAAAGATGCCTTGTCTACATCCACAATGGAACTAGTTTGCTTAGCTGCTACTTTCTGCACTTTGCTTGCTTCTTTGTGGATGGTGGTTGTGAAGCTTTCACCTTTTTTCGTTGTAGTGTGGCAATGATGGAGCTTTGAAGTTGATCTGCTGTGATATTTGGATTTGATTCTGCAAACTTTCATCCTCGAGAAAACATTGTCTCTTCTTTGTTTCTAGATATGCGCTCCGATGCATATGCTCTCGGAGATAGTTGAAATTCTAGATTCATTGGAACTAGAATGTCAATGCATTCCATCTCCGGATGACTATCAACTACAGAGACAGATGCTTCCACAACTTGTCCAACATCTTCAAACAAGATGTCATTCTCCTTTTTGGCAATAAATAGATGCACCTTATGAAATTGTGCACCCTCTATACCATGTATGTCCAAATACCATTTCCTAAGATCATTGCAAGTATAGTCAACTGAGACAGCAACCCTTGAAACCTGTTTTTTTGGAGCCATCTTTTCTGAAACAAAAAAAAACCAAATGTTATTTTAACATATACTTTTTTGTAACGGATTAAGTTTGTGTGAATACAAGGTCCACCACTTGTTCAAGCTAGATCTAAGCAAGTATACATAGTGATCTTTTAAGCTAGTAAACTAAGGGAAGGGAGAAGTAAGGTCCACCACTTGTCCAAGCTCAGCTCTAGATAACATGGAGAGATTCGAGGTCTACTAATTGTCTAATATAGGCTAACTCTATTGAAACATAGAGAGAAGAAAAGGTCTACCACTTGTCTAATCTAGGGTCCATTGAAACATGGAGAGAAGGATGCTCCACCATTAGTCCAAAATAGGCTCCATTGAAACATGAAGAGAAGCAAGCTGCACCATGTCTCCGAGATGCTAGGCTCCATTGAAATACCTTAAACCCACGATATTTTGTATATGTGGGGTTTAAATTCAAGGTCCACCACTTGTCCAACCTATTATCCCTAGTAGCATGAGTGGTTTGGTCTCAAGATTCACCACTTTTCCACTCTATGTCATTATATTAAAAAGATCTAGGTGTTAAGGTCCACCACTTGTCCAACCTATAAGGCTATATCTTTAACTTTATTCTTTCTCACCACTTGGAGTTACCATGATAGGTTTTACATGGGGGTTTGGTTCCAAGGTCCACCACTTGTCCAAGCTAACTCTATTCTTCTCATAGAGAGAAGCAAAGGTCCACCACTTGTCCAAGCTAGGCTCCATTGAAACATGGAGAGAAGGATGCTCCACCATTTGTCCAAGATACGCTCCATTGAAACATGAAGAGAAGCAAGCTACACCATGTCTCCAAGATGCTATGCTCCATTGAAATACCTTAAACCCATGATATTTCGTACATGGGGGTTTTACATGAGGGTTTGGTTCCAAGGTCCACCACTTTTCCAACCTATAAGGCTATATCTTAAACTTTATTCTTTCTCACCACTTGGAGTTACCATGATAGGGTTTACATGGGGGTTTACATTCAAGGTCCACCACTTGTCCAATCTATTATCTCTAGTAGCATGAGTGTTTTGGTCTCAAGGTTCACCACTTTTCCACTCTATGTCATTATATTAAGAAGATCTGGGTGTTAAGGTCCACCACTTGTCCAACCTTATAAGGCTATATCTTAAAGGGTATTCTTTCTCGCCACTTGGAGTGACCATGATAGGTTATACATGGGGGTTTGGTTCCAAGATCCACCACTTGTCCAAGCTATTATCGCTAGTAGCATGAGTGCTTTGGTGTCAAGGTTCACCACTTTTCCACTCTATGTCATTAATTATTAAGAAGATTTGGGTGTTAAGGTCCACCACTTGTCCAACCCTATAAGGCTATATATTAAAGGGTATTCTTTCTCGCCACTTGGAGTGACCATGATAGGTTATACATGGGGGTTTGGTTCCAAGATCCACCACTTGTGCAAGCTAACTCTATTGACACATAGCGAGAAGCAAAGGTCCACCACTTGTCCAAGCTAGGGTCCATTGAAACATGGAGAGAAGGATGCTCCACCATTTGTCCAAGATAGGCTCCATTGAAACATGGAGAGAAGCAAGCTGCACCATGTATCCAAGATGATAGGCTCCATTGAAATACCTTAAACCCACGATATTTCATACATGGGGGGTTTACATTCAAGGTCCACCACTTGTCCAACCTATTATCCTTAGTAGCATGAGTGGTTTGGTCTCAAGATTCACCACTTTTCCACTCTATGTCATTGTAGTAAGCTTGATGCTAAATGTTTTGAAAGAACATGCTGATAACTTAGCCAACACCAAAGCAAAGACTCCTTAGCCAAAGCTTGGGATGGAAGAACCAATTGAAATACCATCTATAATGGTGTATTGCTTAGATTGTGAAAGAAAAGGTGGACATTTTCCAGAGGATTGTCCTAGGAATCCGGACAACAGGGACATAGAAATTGCAAAGAAAAACACAGAGCAAACTAGAAATAAGAAATTCGATGTAAGTGCATCTAACTCGTCATTTTTGATGCAATCCGATGTTCTTGCAATATCATTAGAAGCACCAGTAAAAACACTACAAGTTCAGAATCTGCATGAAGATGCACAAGTACCTGAAAACCTTAAATTGGAATCATACACCAACAAATTCCTGTGTGAATTTAGTCAGAGAATCCGATTAGCACCAAAGGTAAAAAAGAGTGTTAGGTTTGCAAGTGATTTTGCATCCACTTACACAAGTGTGCAATCATTCACAAGTTTAAGAGACGCATCAAAGAGAATGTTGTTAGCATTGTATGGCACACATAATTCATATGCACACTATGTAGATCGAGAAGGGCAACTATAAAAAAAGTGTCAACCAGTGTTTGAAAGGCCTACATACCAGCTCATAGAATTATGCCTAGTGATAGATCAGGAAGGATGGCTCATTTCAGAAGAAAGGATTTACTATAGCCATCCTCTCTAGAGTTGAATGACATTACCCAAGTGCACCCAAAAATATGTCTAGAGCCAAACTCTCATCAATTAGAAATTAAGCTTCAACATTGTTATTAGACGAGCATATACTTTGACCAAAATGGACATAGATATAGATGAGAGTCTAAAATATCGGCGGTCTTGGCACCTAAAACCACATAAGCGCATATCATTGGAGACCCACATGATGGAAAATATCAAGGTGAAGATAATAAAATTTGCAGCTTGACTTGGGGAAACATATTTCATTTCACAAAGGTACATAGGAAACTATATAGAAGGTTTGCAGAAGAAAAACATCAACAATGATACACACTATATGCCTTCACAGTCTCAAAAGATGAGATCAAAACAGAGTCAAACAGTCTTGAGCCAAGCTCATAAAGAAATATATAGTGCTCACCCTAGGAAGGGGGGAGCTACAAACCCAACAAACTCAGTTCTTGTACAAGGAGACACAACATCAATTATTAGAATCCATAAAACTTTTAGCCAGACCCCTTCAAAGCAAAATCCATTAAAAGATCATATGGTTGCTGGAAGTTTCTAGTTGACCCAAGTTCCCTCAAAATCTGATGACAAGTGCCAGTATGAAGATCATCAAGGAAAAAAGTTTCAGTTGATCTCCACAAGTCAAAGTCAAAAGTTGGCGAATCCCATAGTGCTCAAGTAATTGCACGTGACCAAGCTCACATATGCATATCAAGATGCAGATGGCAATGAATACCAACTAGTTCATGAACTTGTACAAGCTGCTACGGATGGTAAGCGTGAAGTAAAGATTATCTTAAGTTGATGCAAAGCCTTAAGCTACCATAACATGTGATAGATAGGTCAAAATAAATGGAAGCCAAAGCTCAAAATCTACAAAAAGGTCACCACCAAAACCTCCAAAGAGATAGATTTAGCCAAAAAGTATAATGGATCTTCTAAGATAAAAAGTTACTCAATTGCAAGCAGACAATGCTTAATAGTTGTAAACAAAAGGTGTAGTAGCACAACCAAATGAGCCAACACCAATTGAATCAAGTGATTAAAGCCAAGAAGATGCAGAAAAAGTTCGACCCAAAAATACCACCACAACAAAATCAATCAATAAAAAAATTATATTGTGAGAAGATCACGTGCAAGATTAATGGTGAACATGAAGAAAAGATATCAAGTAAAGTAAAACTAGCCTTTCAGCTAGACAAGAACCTCATGTCTTTTTGCACTTGGAAAAAATGTGGCCAACCATAGCTGGAAGGTACTCTAGAATTCATTGACATATCTGGAAGCAAATGAGCAAAATTCTAGGCAATCATTTCCACTGCCATTCAACTAGGTTCAAAGACCCTCATAGCTCAATTTCATGTGATAACAACAAAAGATATGCCAGATAACATTATATTGGGAATGCCACCGGCCCAAAAGGTTTTATAAATACAAATCTCAAACAAGATGCAATATTCAAAGACAACAAAGAATGAGGACCAGGAATGGTCACCAACAAAAGACAACACAAAGTCCTCAAGTACAGTTAAAATGGGTTCGATGCCAAAGCAAAATTTCTTGTAGATGATTTGTCTCCAACTAAGGAAAACTCTGAAGAGCTTAGAGAAGACCAATCAATAGCAAGTGTAAATAAACAAGAGAAAACAACAACCATTTGGGAAGTTATTGAGCAAAAAATTCCATTACAGCTAGAAGTAAAGAAGGTTGAGGCTGCCAACAAATCGGGAAGCAATAGGAAGTCCATAGACCAATTGCTCATATGCTAATTGAATCAACCGATGTAAGTCAGAGTGAAACTCAAGGTCTCAAGTCACCTTGCATAGAGACCAAGCTAGATCAAGATAAGACTATGGAAAAAGAAGAACAAAGATATTCAATAGAACCACCAATGAGAATAGCTATAGTCCTCAGTAGTGCAAATGGAGCAAGTATCAGATGCAATGTGCTATTGGATAAAGAAGAAAAGTGCAATATGGTTTCAAAAAACATCCAGAGACTACTCAAGATCACCCCAGGTAAGCAAGATAGAAAAGCAATCCATGGTATGGCTACAAGTCAAGAAGGAATGGTTGCTATCCTTAGCATCCATAAGCATGAAGAGTAGGTAAAGTTTCAAGTAAAGCCTTCAAAATACTTGCTTGCAGATGTAATCCTTGGACATCAGATCAACACAAGGAATACATAGAATAAAAAGTAAAGCCTTCAAAAGACTTGCTTGCAGATGTCATCCTTGGACATCTGTGCTTAGATCAAGACAAGGCATACATAGAATAAAAAGTGCTATTAATCTACTTTGCAAGTGGTAGTAAACAATAGTTATAGGTACCATTAATGTTGAATTTAGAGTTTCAAATGTCTAAAGAGTCAAGGACACATCTTACAGACAAAGGTAAAGATAAAGTGGACCTTCTGCCTACTAGCACAAAAGGTGTCGCACATATTCTTCAACATCAAAGAACCCTCATGGATCAACTTCTTCAAGAAAATCAGGCTTTAGAAACTTCAAGTCAATTGCTAACCCAAACAAAACCTCTAGGGAGCCACCTAGAAAAGCAAAGGTATATTAGCCCAAGTACTTGTTAAGCAAATAAAAGTCAAGAAAGTGTTCCGTTTGAGATAGGAGCTTCAGAGATGCCTTGTGGGTGGACCAATTATATTCTTATGCTACACGAGCATCATCTGTATGAGAGCTATATTCGGCAATGTGGGAATGTTTTACAAGGTATATATGCAACATTTTTGTCAATTGCTTTTGGGCCTGGCGGCATTTAGGGAGGTGTATGAGTGGCTATTGTGGACTCATGGTACTAGGTCATTGTGGGTAGACGTATCATTGTGCTAGGATTCACCCAACCATGCGAGTGAATTGGTTGAGTTTTGGTCACATATTCTGGAGTCCTTACCTCACGTAGAGTAGTGGTGCATTGGGGGGGAATTCAACATGCTAGAGGACCCCTCGGATAGGCTTGAAGATACATTAGGAAGAGAAAGGAGTCTAGGAGGGCCTCTTTATTTGGCAGTTTAAAAGAGTCAAACCTTTAGTATTAAGAAAGCAATCAAAGGACAACTTTTCAATTCAAACAAGTAAAACGGCTAGTTTATTTGAATTCAAATTCCCCCCCAAAATGAAATTTAAAATATAACAGGCAAAATTATATCAAGTAACATATCTATGGAAAGAGCTTGGCATGTAGATGGTAGATCTATAATCTCCGCTCAAATCGGAGATCATATGTAGGAGTTATGGAAGGTCAAAAATCATAAAATTTTCCTCCGCATTTTTGGGGGGAAAAGTGCATCCTTTGACCACTCTTACACCTCTCTTACACACCCACCATTCTTGCACACATGGCATGTATCTATTTGTCCAAATGTCAATCACTTCCATTATCTCATGGCAAATAAAGAGGCCCTCCTAGACCCCATCCTCTTCCTAATGAGCCATGCTACTGTTCATGGGGCTAAATTGGCTACTTGAGAGTGCCTATGTATGACTATGAGTATTTTGAATGTATGGAAGCTTGAAAACTTTGTACGCCCTTAGAGAGTCTCTATTTATCTCATTCTAACCATCTAGTAAGGGGCGTAAATTTATCTAGGATAGATCGGTTCTATGCTAGTAACCATTGTGCACTTGGCAAGCACTAATTTTTTTTTTATCATGCATCATTGATTCTTACTGTGTCAGATAGAAAGAGGAATCGGAGTGTCATGTAACATATTCCAAAGAGGCTTTTGATGAATAGTAAGCCAGAGAGGAGGTTGTGGTGATGTGGATAGAGATTTTGGACATAGAGGGGGACCCTGCTTCTAGAGAGTCCATTGGACTTGGAGAGCTTAGTTATTTATTCCTCTAGGAGTCGGAAACTCTCTTATCTATGACTGTTGAAAATAGGGTTGCAGGGAAACACACACACCTTGGAGAAGACGCAGAAGCTCAAGGCACACAAAAGAGAGTAGTATTACCTAGTGTGCAATGGAAAGATTAGTTAGCCCTAGAGTGATGGGCGTATATACAATGCATGGTGGGAAAAACCTCCTAGTGAGGAAAAAATTCTCGGTAGTCCTAAGATAGATTTCAAGGTGTATGGATAGGAAAAAACTTATTATAGTAAGAAATTGAGCTTCATAACCTAGTTATGGGACTAGATTTTTGTTATAATCAAAAGACCAAAATCTTGAAACTGCTGACAAATTATAACAAAAGACCAAAATCTTGAAACTGCTGACAAAGAGGAAAAATTTGGTCTTTCAAGGACTCTTTCACTAACATGATGAGGTTATGGGACAAAACCTATTGTGTATAATGTATCTATAGGTCAGTATCCATCAACTTAGCATTTTTCAAGGGTTCAAACTCATGGCATCTTGTAATTTAAGCTCATTTAAAAAAAATTGTAGTGCGTAATTTCTTGCAAGAAAAACATTGCTATGAAAAACTAATGAAAGTGTGTTTATAAATCTCCCAATTGTGTCCATATGAGGTATTTGTATACAAATAAGTGAGATGAACGAAAAAAATCCAAAAGTGGACTTTATATTAAGGCTTATCAAACACATATATAAGTAGTTACCACGGATTATTGCATGCACCCTGCGCATTTTTTTCTTAGGCTAGAGTACGAGTTTTATTGAAACATTGAATACTATTTTGTGTAGGTTCTTTTCATGATTGTAGTTACTATTGAGTTTATGATCAAAAGTGAGGTATTTATAAGTTTTATGAGTACTTTGAATAACATCTTATAAGTTTGCAAAAGCATTTCTTGAGATGTGTTCTAGATTTCATATACCATTTTATTTAAATTCGCAAAAAAAGGACACTTTTAGTGTTCTTTTTGGTACCAAACTAGTGTTAATCAGTTTTGAGCCAATAGTTAATAATCGCGATTATTAACTTTTGACCTAAAATGAACAATTTTTTAAAATTTTTTACTAGACAGTCTTTTTATGATCTATTTTGAGTCTCTGAGTCAAGTTAAAACTTAATTTGGACAAGATTTATCAAGTTTATCAACTGTTTTGTGTCCGCAGAATCTGACTTAAGTCTCACTTTTGTGATCCAAATTCCACCAAAATTGATTTGTGAGGTCTACTTGCTATGCTTGACCTTGTGATATGTCCAAATATGCAAGATTGTCAATTTTTGGAGAATATGTAAATAATCGTGATTATTTACTTCTGCTAAATTTTTGCAAGGTTTTGTTCCAATCTTGACACAGATCTATTAAGCACCTCAAGTTAAGGTCTCTAGCCAAGTTTCATCAAGTTTGAACAACTTTTGGTCAAATGGTCATCAGTTTTCTGTCCGCAGAAAGACTTTGCAAAATTGGTCACAATTTTCGATCCAATGATCCAAATCTTACCAAATTTGGTTTGTGGGCTTATTACAACATGGTAAAACTAGTGGTATACTGACTTGGTCAAAAAAGTTGAAAAATGGGACAGATGTAAATAATTGCAATTATTTATAAATGATAAAATGTTTCACTCTTTTTGATCAAGTGATCATGTACACATGTTTATCACATCAATATAAGCCTATGAATCAAATTTCATCAAGTTTGGACAAATTTTTCCCAAATTTACACTCAAGTTTCAAAAAGTCAGTACAAACTTTAGTTTTTATCCAGTTTTTGGTCAATTTGGTGATCCAAATTCTATGGTCCTTTACAAAAGTTGTTTGTACACATGTAATCACTGGTATGAACCTTGGTCAAATCTGAGCTGAAAGTTCATAATCATGATTATTAACTTTAGGCCCAAAACTGACACTTTTTTGAACTTTTTCATGGGACAGTCTTTTCATGATCTATTTTGAGCCTATAAATCAAGTCAAAACTTAATAATGGTCTAAAATATCAAGAAAAAGTAAATAATCTGAGTTTTGGCCAACTCTTGAAATTTTTATCTCAAAGTGTCCTTGAGCTTACCTACTGGTTCATACAACTTTTAGGCTTACTCTCCAATTGGATTGAGTGGTTTGGAGTCTTTTTGTGCTATTTCTAGCCGTACACCTGAAACTCTGCAACTTCACATAAACAACTCACAGATGATTCGTTTGGAGTGAGCAATGTTTTGAAATCCACCTAAGATCCTACTTACCCCACTCTTAGGTTCTCATGCAATGGGGTTGTGGAAAGTGTCCACAAACAC
Organism: Adiantum capillus-veneris; assembly: GCF_014529385.1. Classification (NCBI taxonomy): domain Eukaryota; kingdom Viridiplantae; phylum Streptophyta; class Polypodiopsida; order Polypodiales; family Pteridaceae; genus Adiantum; species Adiantum capillus-veneris. Next base: position 27,894,647 of record NC_140948.1, on the reverse strand, counting down.
TCGTTTACTTGTCTTTTATGGTTTTTTGAGCATTGATAAGACTTGTGTCATCTACCAATCATTCTCAAAATCTTACTCTATCTTTACAATCCTACAATCCTAAAGGCACTTGGCAAGTACAACTTACCTCCAAGCTAACTCTACACAGCAAAAGATGACAATCTTAAGCTATGCGCTTTCTAAAAAGAAAGTTTTACTCTAGGTGAACCTAGAGAAAGTTAATTGACAACTACACAAAACGCTCGTGTTTTCCCTAGTTTGGGTCTATTCGTCCCCAAAAACGATGCTAAATGTGGGATGCATGTCTAACCTCATCGTGCTATCTTATTGTAGTATTAGCGAGAACCACGATTAATTTGTCAATCCATGGGAGGACGATGACTCGACTAGTGCATAGAGGCTACAAGAGGTTGTCAATCTCTCGGAAAACAACTAACAACTCGCATCTAACTCAAGCTACACTCAAGTGACTGAAATCACCAAAAGCCAATTGCTCATCGGCAAACAAACCACATTCGTTACAGCATCAAATGACATCCAAACGTAAGAAACTTCTAGGACAAGTCTATAAGACTTAAGCACACATGCTTATGGTCTCAAACCCCACTTTAGGTCAAGTTTCAAAATCATGATTATTAACAGCAGTGGATTTTTTACCTAATCGTTTTCGACCCAGAATGCATCAAATGCTTAGCAATGATGCCCCAGTACCCAGATGATGCTTAGTTTTTGATTTAAAACTATAAATTCCTAAATATGATGAAATTAGGCCGCGGGTCGGCGACGCCAAAAACTACGAAATACTGTGAACTGCTTACGTCAATGCATAGAGCTCTTACCTGCGGTTGCAATGCAACAAACGCAATTGCAATGTGATAACCGGGGAGGGAGTAGGAAGCGCGAGAAGGAGAGGAGTGAGCGCCGTTAGCTCACGCTGTGTATTTCTTATCTGAAAACTTAATAAAATCTTTACAAAGTTGGCTTTTATACCTTAGCCAAGGTCTAAACTGTGTAATGTCTGGCGCCCAAGACCTTTAAGGTTCTACACTTATTGTATCTGCAACCTAGGTACACTATCTGACCTATGATTTACACCTTGGAATTCTTATTGAGCCGGTAACACGTTACAATAATCACAATGGCTAAATAATTCGGGAAATTACAATACGTGGCCATTTTGGAAAAATGTGAAAAGTGTGTAACTCCAATCTTCACTGCTTCTTTGTATTCATCCTCGATGTGCATTTGTACGTCTTCGGTCTTTGGTATTTAGCAGCTTCTGTTAATTGATGTTGACTCAGTTAACTGTTACCATATACATGTGGTAGTGATGTGTGTGAACACACTAGGACCGCCGTGGCATTTTTTCCCTCTTTAGGAGGTTTTTTCCCCCGTGCATTGTATATACGCCCATCACTCTAGGGCTATCTATCTTTCCATTGCACACTAAGTAACACACTCTCTATTGCGTGCCTTGAGCTTCCTTCATCTTCTCCAAGTTGTGTGTGTTTCTCTGCAACCCTAATTCCAACAATTGGTATTAGAGCAGGTCACGTCCTCCCGGGCTTAGTCGCCAGCTGCTCCAGCACACGCCTGCTCATTTTCTCCGATTTCAGTGAGCTTTGGCGAGCGTTCGCAGGTCGACAAAAATTTTGGGCAAGCTCGAAGAGCTTGGTCGGCTTAGAATTTTGATTTGGGCTCATTTCGGCCTCCGTTTCCACTACAGGCAGTACTACACATGCTATTTCGTCATTTTGTGCAAAATTTCTGTCAGTGCCGTTTTCTGCATAACAGGTGCCTTATAGTCTTTTACGGTTTGTGCTATATACCACAGGTTGTTCCCGCTCTGTTTCTCCTATTTTCGGGCAGTTTTCACATCAGGTGCAGCATTTACCATGGCTCACAACAACAACACAGATGTGTTCAAGATGTTTGCTGCTGAGGACAGGTTGGATGGGGACAACTACCCTATGTGGGCTTATATGATGCAACATGTTCTTGTGTCAAAGGGTGTCTGGAAAATTGTGCAGGGCATTGATGTACGTCCTAGTTCTGAGGATGTAGGCAATGTTGAGGATGTTGCAGGTCTTGCTGCAAGGATTGCAGTTGTTAGAGTTGTTTTGCCAACGGAAGAACAAGCTCGTTGGGATGTTAAGGATGCGCAGGCTCATGCATTGATTGCGTTGTCTGTGAAGCGCACCATTGTTCCTCACATCCGTTCAGCAAAATCTGCAAAACAGGCTTGGGATATTTTAATAGGTCTTTATGCAAGCCGCAATGAGGCTAAAATTGCTTTGCTGCGTAAAGAGCTGCAATCGAAGATTATGCATGAGGAAGATGATATGGAAACTTTCCTTGCTAGTGTCAAGGATATCAATGAGCAGCTTATTTCTGCAGGTGAAGTCATTTCAGACAGTTCCCTTGTGCAGACTGTTCTTGATGCCTTACCAGATTCCTACCAGACTTTTGCTAGTACTTGGAGACTGATGACCCAAGGAAATCCTGAAGTTGTCAAGTTTGATGCATTATGCACATTGCTGTTGCAAGAGTCACTTTCTAGAAAAAACAGGATTAGGCAGCGTGCAGTTGAACATGCTTTTATTGATTCTCAAAGAAAGGGTGGTTACAACAATGCAGCCACTTCTTATGGTTCTGCTGCGAGTGGCAAAAATTCTGTTCCTAATGCTTCTGCTGGCAGTACTTCGTCTGGCAATTCTGGTGATAAGGGAAAAAAGAAGATGCGTTGCCATTATTGTAAAGCCAATGATCACTTGATCAAGTCATATCCTAAGTTGAAGGCCAAAGAGGCTAAGAAGAAAGAGGGTGGTTCCATTGCAAATGCTGCTTCCACTACAAATGTAGCCATTGTTGAGTCTTCTGTGAAAGGAGACTGTGTTGCCGATGTCGATGCAGAATGGGCTTTTAGCGCACATTGCACTTACAATCCTGCTGTCCATGATGCATGCTTGTCAGTTGCCACAGATTCACATGTGTGGTATTTTGACAGTGGTGCTACAAAGCACATTACCTCACATTGTGAATTTTTTACCTCTCTTGAGTCTGTCCCTCATGGGAATTCAGTCACTTGTGCCAACAACGCCTCTTATCCAGTTCAAGGAGTTGGAAAGATTGTGCTCACTGCTGTTAATGGCAGTTCCTTGACACTTGTTGATGCACTTTATGTACCTGGGATCAAGAAGAATCTCTTGTCTGTATCCGCACTTGCTAGACTTGGACTTGTAGTCAAATTTGTGGATGACAGATGTATAGTTTATGATCTCAGTTTTGGTGATGAAATTGTTGCATCTGGGCTTTTGTGCCGTGGGTTGTATAAGCTCACTTTGTATGACAAGTGTGGACAAAATTTTGCAAATGTTGTTGCAGATTCAAGGGCTATTTCAGATGCAAAACTTTGGCATGCATGTTTTGGTCATCTGAATTTTGCCAGTTTGCTGCGTTTGCAGAAATCTGATATGGTTGATTCTTTACCACCTCTTGAAGCACCTGTCAAACATGTTTGTGAAGGCTGTATTTTGGGTAAGATGCAGCATTCTAAATTTCCAAAGGATGGTTCAGTTCGGGCCACATGCAGGTTGCAGCTTGTGCATAGTGATGTTTGTGGGCCCATGCAAACTCCGTCCTTGGGCAATTACCTGTACTTCGTGACTTTCATAGATGATTACTCCAGGCATGCATGGGTATTTTCGCTTCAAGCGAAGTCCGAAGTTTTTATGTGCTTCAAACAATTTCTGGCTATGGCTGAAAATGTCTCGAAATGTACTATGGGCACCCTCCGTTCTGATCGAGGGGGGGAGTATATGTCTCATGAATTTAATGCATTTCTGGCTAGTCGTGGGATAAAACACCAATGTACAGTGCCTTATACACCTCAGCAAAATGGTGTTGCTGAGAGGAAAAACAGGTCACTGACGGAAATGGAACGATGTATGGTCAAAAGTCAAGCTTTGCCGCATTCTTTTTGGCTTGAGGCCATTATGTGTGCCACTTATGTACTTAACAGGTGTCCTACGAAAGCTTTGCAGTCTATTACTCCATATGAAGCATGGCATGATAGAAAGCCTTCTATTGAGCACGTACGTGTTTTTGGCTGTTTGGCATATGCTTTGGTGCCACAAGTGCAGTGCAGAAAATTGGATGATAAGGCTATCAAATGTATTTTTGTTGGTTATAGTGCTGAAAGCAAAGGTTACAGGTTGTATCATCCGCAAAAAAAATGTATTTTGGTTTCACGGGATGTAGTGTTTGTGGAAGATTCTGTTCAGCCCTTGCTGTCATGTACTAGAGACAGTAATGTAAGCTCACAGGACATTTATGACACTTTGTTGCCTCTTTTCAGTGGTGGAAATACGAATGTAAGTTCCAGTGAGGCAAATGTACAGCCTACGGGGGCTTCTGAAAGTGTTCTAGATCAGCCTATTACTGATGCAGATGTACATGATGACTTGATGAGGAAAGGGTTGAAAATGAGCAGGCTAGAGGTATGCCAAAATGGCTGGTGCACACTTTGCGTGACAGTAAATTGGATGCACCTTTGTCTAGTCGTACTCGTTCAGGCTCTCGCCATGCATCTTATGCATCAGATTGTTATGCTTTGGCTGTGTCTAGCTTACATGATGTTGAGGAGCCTCTGACTTTTGATGAAGCTAAAAATTCAGAAAATTGGATGGCTGCCATGCAATCAGAATATGATGCACTTATAGAAAATGACACATGGACTTTATGTGATTTGCCTCCTGGCAAAAAGGCCATTGGTACGAAGTGGGTTTACAAGTTGAAACGCAAGCCGGATGGTGAGATCGATCGCCATAAGGCTCGACTTGTTGCAAAGGGTTATGCACAGCAAAAAGGCATAGATTATGAAGAGACTTTTACTCCCACTTTTCGTATGACTACTGTGCGTTTTCTATGTGCATTGGCAGCTCATTTTGGTTGGTTCCTATCTACTCATAGTTATGTTGTATTTACTTTCCTCACCAACTTTCCTACTGCTTCTTCTCCATTTAGCATGATATTCCCTCAAATCATTACTTCTTTTTGAACAATTCATTTCTTCTTATCCATTGATGGAGCACTGTCTAGTAACACCATTAAACTGGGTGCTCTATTATGTAAGAAGAATCCTATTTCCTATCTACTCATAACTATGCTTACCATATTATAAATGAGCCAACTTGCAAATGGAGGTTCATAGCTATGAAATTAATTGTGTTTGTATATCTTTTATCCTTGCTCTATATGCAACTGAGAACATGACTGTGAATGGACTAACTATATATAACACCATTTTAGATGAAATGGGAAAATCCCACAACTTTGGGACTAATTTCAACGCCTATGGATTCCTATTTCCCATTAAATTTGGAAAAATTTTATTTAATTTGGGAATGTGACAAAGAGATAAATTCTCAAGAAAATGGTGGTCTTGAGAAACACCTTTTAAAATTTTTATTTTTATGTGGGTGTTTCAAAACACTTCATAAAAGAGATAGATTCCCAAGAAACTGGTGGTGTTGAGAAACACCTTTTAAAATTTTTATTTTTATGTGGGTGTTTCAAAACACTTCATAAAAGAGATAGATTCCCAAGAAAATTGTGGTGTTGAGAAACACCTTTTAGAATTTTTATTTTTATGTGGGTGTTTAAAAATACTTCATAAAATCATACATAAGCTGGGGAAATAAAACAATGAGCAAGATATGAAATGCTATTCAATTTCTCCTATTAAGCTAGCCTGTGCCTTCTCCATGACATTTGATGGGATCTTGATTTTTTCCGCAATTCTTCCACCCCTTGGAGTCCATGACCATACAATTGTATCAATACACTCCCAGCGCTTTGGGTCAGTAAGATTGTAGCACCGACTCTTTTTCCAACAATCCTCATATTGTTCTTGGATTGTGGGATTTCGTTTTCGATATTTTGGTGCCCAATACTGAATCAGAACTTTCTTGTAGCTAGGAGATGATTTGTCTACATCAACGTTTGACTCTGTCTCTCCTAGCCATATCAGATATTCAGTGTCTGCGGGTCTCACAAGAACAAGATCCCCTTTTCTTACATCAATTTGAGGCCTAAAGGCCTCTTGTGGCCTTGCACTTTGAGGACCAACATAGTGATCATTCAATTCTTCATATCCTTGAAACTCATCTCTGTCTTCCTCTATCTCTTGCATTCGATGACTCCCTATAGTCTTTGGCCAAAATGTTGTATATTCACCAATGTGTTTATTGGTTGGTTGTTCAAGCTCATTGATTATGTTTTGCCAATAAGTGATAACAGGCTCCATGTATTTTGTGGAGTCATGGTCCTTTCCCTTTAATAGAGAACGTCTTTTCCAAAATTCAAGATACGACTTAATCCCTTGAATAACAAGCGGACTATCTCTCACATAGTCTGCTATAGGTACCACATCTGGACAGCCTGTTGGTAATTTTGGTTTTCCCTGGTCATCTTTTTTCCACAACTCAATTCCCGACTCCTTTGGCATCCAATTGGGTGATTTGGGATGAATTTTGTACTGCATTACTGGGACTTCACCTTGCATATAGAAACGAAATTGAAGTGGCTTAGAGTGTCCGACTAGAGCATCTTGTCCGTCACACATGTACCCTTGCACAAAGGATTTAAAGTCGGGAACTTGTGTCATCAAAAATGGTGCTGGAGCTGAGCTTTCACATTTTTGAAAATGTTCCATCAGATGTAGAAAAGTGAATGTCATTCCTGTTCGCAATCTTTTTGAGAACCTACTAAACATTGCATCTATGTCCTCATGTGTATGACCCACGATTAAGAATCCCAAATGCACGGTTTTGAAAACTCCTTTTGCTACTAACAAGGATAAGTATGCAAAAAAATATCGATTTTTATTCTCTCCTGCACAATTATCTAGCTGTAGCAAAAGATTCTCAGGCAATTTTTGAAATACAGGAGTGGATATGGTATCCACAACACATTGAGAGGAAGTTGATTGTATGTGTACAATCTCTTCATTACATCCTTGGATGGCCAACGGTGGTGTCATTGTTGATGCATTCCTCTCACGCTCTTGCTTCATTTTTTTTGGAGGTCTAGAGCTCTCCTTGAGTTCAATGCATTGAATAATGTTACATTGTTGCGTGGCATACCGTCATGGCATAAATCTCCTAGTGCATGGTTTTCTGTTCTTTCCAGATTCTGTAAGCATAATGCAAGGGAACTAATTGTAGCATTGGGATCTGAAGGCCATAGACCATTAAGTGAGAAGTGACCATACATTCCATGACCATGTCCATGTGTTATCATACCTGTTAATGATACTTGCAATTGATATGCATTCGCATAATCTTTTGAGTTCACACGCAACCTAGGTATTTCTGTCTTTTTTTGATCCATTTTATCATGTATAATGCATAAATACTTATCCTTTTGCAACTGGGAGAACTTACGCCAGGTGTAGTACACATTCCTACAACTTTGTTGTTGCAACATGTGAATTCGACGTTCATCCTTCAAACGTGCAATCATCTCGTCATCCTTTGTTGACTCCAGTTGAGACTTTATCCGACTACACACAACACATTTGGAGAACTCAATTGTTTTTGACAATGTCACATTAGAAAACTTTGTATTCCAAATCCTATTGAATGTCGTGCTAGACATTGGCTTGGGACTCATACTGTCAAGTGTTTTATTGACATCATGTAAAATGTCTACTTGCTTGTACGTGTTTGGTATTGCAAGCAAAGTTTCTCTAGTACCATCTTCCATGGTTCTACTCTTATGTGGCATCCTCTCCGAGTTTTCATCAACAAAAGAGCGCATCAATGCCCTTCCCATTTCTGTATGGTCTCTTCCTTTTCTCATGATACCATCATTACCATGCACTAAGCGTCTAACACCATTCTCAAAATGTTCACGATAACGATAAAATGAAGTTTTTGGAATGCCATGAATTTCGTACCAAGCTCTACTGCAAACCTCACTGCCATTAAAAGAAAACACATAGCATGTCTTTGTAGTTGTTTTTTTCTCACGCCATGCAGTCAACATTGTATCATACACATAGTTTGTTCTATTTTGCAAACTCTATCCCCAAAATTCATTGCGCATAGCCATGACCTTATCTCGATTGGCATATTGACAACACCTTTTGGAACAACAATCTATGGTTGAAACAAGCTGGACAGATGCTAGAGATGCTTGATTGGATCTCTTAGAAGCTTTCACTGACATTTTTGGCTTCCTATTTTCAAAGCAATATTTCCGCTTTTTTGAAATAGGCTCTACCAAATAAGCTGATTCAATGCACGTGTCTTGTAACACATGCATAGCATGTAGATCCTCATAGCATAACAATTCTTTTCCATCCATAGTTGTCACTCTCTTGATAGGCCAACAAACTAGATTAATGCTGCATACACTAGCTTCTGCAGAAATAGTAGCCTCATCTACATGGGATGTTTCGATACCAATACCAATGTTATCTTCACCTAGCTCATCAAAGTTTACAGAGTCAAATGGACACACATACATGACAACCCCTTCCGCTACTACATGTGTTTTGCTTTCATCCCAAAGTTGAACCCTCTTATCCTTCCAAACCTCTCTGTATCTCATTCCATTACATTGTGCATCCAATGCTCCTTCTGCTTTGTCAGCCTCATGCATAGAAGCCCCTTTGTACTGCATCTCATTTATATGTTGCAACAACCCACTACTCCATTTCACAATACTATGAAAAGAATCTCCCACTGTCAATGCATCCATTGTTGGAAAAGGGATGAGTGCTTTCTTTTCAAAACACAAATCAACTGACACCGGTACATTGCCTTCCCCAATAAGCATTCCAAAAAAATATGCACTTGGATTTATTTCAAATACAGTCCCAATGGAAACCTTTTGTGTCGCTACAAACATGCACACTCTATCACCATGATTGAATTAGGATCTCTATATGGAACATGTGGCACCCTATTTCCCTTGAGCTTATACATTGCCACCCCATGACCCTAGGGCCATAGGATTTCCAAATGGAACATAGGCAATGTATAGCCCTTGAGCTTATACATTGACACCCTATGGCCCTAGGGCCACAAGATCTCACAACATACAATAAGAGAACCTAAGGCCCCTAAGCTCAAGGGTGGCCAAGATATCAATGCAGCCCCATGGCCCTAGGGCCATAGGATGTCTATATGGGACATGTGGCACCTATGGACCTAGATCTTATACATTGCCACCCCATTACCCTAGGGCCATAGGATTTCCAAATGGAACATAGGAAATGTATGGCCCTTGAGCTTATACATTTCCACCCCATTACCCTAGGGCCATAGGATTTCCGAATGGAACATAGGCAATGTATGGCCATTGAGCTTATACATTGCCACCCCATGGCCCTAGGGCCGTAGGATCTCCATATGGGACATGTGGCACCCTATGGCCCTTGAGCTTACATAATGCCACCCCATGACCCTAGGGCCATAGGATCTCCAACTAGAAAGTAGGGCAACGTATGGCTCTTGAGCTTATACATTGTCGTGGACCTAGGGCCATAGGATCTCCAACTAGAACATAGGGCTATGTATTGGAGCTTATCCATTGTCGCCCCTAAACCCTAGGGCCATAGGATTTCCAAATGGAATACAGGGCAACTTATGGCTCTTGAGCTTATACATTGCCACCCTATGGCCCTAGGTCCACAAGCTTTCACATTGCCACCGTAGGGCCACAAGGATCTCACCATAGGACATAGGATTTTCAAATGAAACTGAGTGCACGCTTTGATCCTTGACCTCCAACATTGCCGTCCTATGGTGTGAGCTCAGGGGTGGTTGAGGTGTCTTCATAATAATTTCAGCCATTCAAGGGATATCCGCAAGTGACATAAATTAAAAAATTAATTTAAAAAATAATTAAAAAAACATTTACGCTACAACAAACTTTGTCATAATGGGTTTTCAAATACACTTATTGATATCGGACAAAAAAATAGTGCACAATTTTCGAGATATTTTTTTAAAAATTTAGCTATTTTTAGTGTATTTTTTACTATGCAGATTTTGATTCTAGAGTCAAATTTTGCTTCATGGGTGTCGTTCCACTCGTACTACAAAGATATGGACATTTACAAAGCCTTGCACCAACTTTTTTTTTCCATATTCTTTTTTTTCTTCTGAAAAGCTCTTTCAATTTCGGAGCCGACGAGCTATGTGTCATTTTCGCACAAAGCCTAGAACTCTAGTAATCTCAATTGCAAACCCGTGAGAATAGCCCCTACATTCAAAATTCGAATTTTGAATTTCTAACCTAACCTAACTAACCTTATCTCTCTCTTTCTCTCTCTACCACAATTTTTTCCGCGCTGTCGCTCTCTTTCTATCTCTCGTTCCTTGCTCGAAACCTACACAGAAACCTGCACAGAGCTTGTCTTTCTCTGTCTCTCTCTCCCTCTCTCCCTACGCATACAGTTCTACGCCATCATTTCGACGCGCACACAGATCTACGCGAAGCCATCGCCACAACCTTCAACAGAAGGACTGCTATCGCGACCTCCCAAACACAGATCTGTTACCATCATCGTCGCGGCCTCAACACACCTAAGTGACTGCTTGCTACTACTGCATCCGGTTTTTATCAAACACAGATTTACTCAGAGGTAACCTGTAGAAACCCTAATCTTTTTGCTTAATTTGGTTTTAACTGTTCTTAATCACGTTTTTAACTAATTATGTTTTAGCTAAGTTGTGAATCACCTCTCTCTAAAACAATAAACAAAAATCATTACTTACATCTCTAAAACTGTAAAAATGTAGACTGTAGAACTATAAAACAGAAAAATCTATAATTAGAGATCTAAAACTGTAATACAGAATACTCTAATTAAAGACCTAAAAATATAAAACAAAAGACACTAATTAGGGACCTAAATTTGTAAAATGAAAAACTCTTATTAGGGACCTAAATCTGTAAAACAGAAAAATCTTCATAAGTGACCTAAACTGTAAAATTGTAAAACTCTAACTGCAAAAATCTCTAATTACAAAAAAATTATAAACCTGCAAATACAAAAGACAATAACTACAGAAAATGCTGAAACTATGGATACCTATAATTGGGTTGTGGGGAGTTGGGCACACGTTGTAAGAGGACGAGTAGAGCGTGCTGTTGTTCAGTTGCAGGAGGATGGGAAAAAAAAGAGGCAAAAAGGTGGGAAAGAAAGTGTACACTATATGTGTTTGTAAGATATAGTTTCTTTAAATTCATTTGTAGTCACTAAAATAAAACTAGACATCGAATCTTTAGAAGGGCAAACAGGGTGTGGCTACATAGGGTTTCACCTCATAGTAAAGAGTAACATATGGCCCTAAGGCACCCTATGACCATAAGGCCATAGGGTGGTCTCACATCGTACTATAGGGTGACCAATGTCCCATCTGGCCATAGGGTGCCAATGTACAATCTCAAGGGTCATAGGGTTCCCTATGTTCCTATTGAAGATCCTATGGCCATAGGCCCATAGGATCTCCAAAACATATATATGGGTGACAATCTACAATCTGAAGGGCCATAGGATTCCCTATGTTCCCTAGGGTCACAAGGTGCCCTACGTTCCATCAGAAGACCCTATGGCCCAAGTGCCATAGGGTGGCAATGTACAATCGCAAGGGCCATATGATTCCATATGTTCCTTTTGGAGATCCTATGGCCCTAGAGCCCTAGGTGCATGGGGCTGCCATGGTGCCCGTTAATATGCACCATGGTGTACCCTATGTACGTAGGCCACCCTCGGGCCCTTATGCCCTCTGTCCCATCTAAAGACCTTGTGGTCCAAGGGCCATAGGGTGACAATCTACAATCTCAAGGGCCATAGGATTCCCTATGTTCCCTAGGGTCACAAGGTGCCCTACTTTCCATCTGAAACAATGAGGGCACCTTGTGGCCTTTAGGCCATAGGATCTCTATGTAGAGCATAGAGAGCTTCTTACTACCATAGAGGGAACCCTATGGCCTTCAGGCCACAGGGTGTCAATATAGAGATAACAGAGGTTCTTACTAGCATAGAGGGGACTCTATGGCCTTCAGCCCACAAGGTCTCCTCAATATAGAGAAAATAGTATTTTTTACTAGCATAGAGAGCACTCTATGGACCTGGGTCCATAGGTTGCCAAAAAACTATCATGAATGGTTTCTTTAAAACATACAGGGCACCTTGTGCCCTTAGGGTCATAAGATGTGTAGAGCATAGAGAGGTTCTTACTAGAATATAGGGGACTCTATAGCCTGAAGGCCACAGGGTCCCAATATGGAGCATAGATCGGTTCTTACTAGCATAGAGAGACCAAATAGTGCTTTATACATGGGGCCTTAAGGTGTCAAAACAATGAGGGTTTTTTCAAAACAATGAGGGCACCTTGTGGCCTTGGGGCCATAGGATGTCAATTTAGAGCATAGAGAGCTTCTTACTACCATAGAGGGAACCCTATGGACTTCAAGCCACATGGTGTCAATATAGAGAAAACAGAGGTTCTAGCATAGAGGGGATCGTATGGCCTTCAACCCACAAGGTCTCATCAATATAGAGCAATAGTGTTTTTTACTGGCATAGAGAGCACCCTATGGCCCTGGGTCCATAGGTTTCCAAAAAAACTCTCATGAAGGGTTTCTTTAAAACATACAAGGCACCTTGTGCCCTTAGGGTCATAAGATGTGTAGAGCATAGAGGGGTTCTTACTAGCATACATAGAACCCTATGGCCTGAACGCCATAGGGTCCCAATATAGAGCATAGATCGGTTCTTGATAGCATAGAGAGACCAAATAGTGCTTTATACCTGGGAGCATAATGTGCCAAAACAATGAGGGTTTTTACAAAACTATGAGGGCACCTTGTGGCCTTGGGGCCATAGGATGTCAATATAGAGCATAGAGCATAGAGAGCTTCTTACTATCATAGAGGGAACCCTATGGCCTTCAGGCCACAGGGTGTCAACGTAGAGAAAACAGAGGTTCTTACTAGCATAGAGGGGACCCTATGGCCTTCAGCCCACAAGGTCTCCTCAATGGCATAAAGAGAATCCTATGGCCCTGGGTCCATAGGTCCAAAAAACCCTCATGAAGGGTTTCTTCAAAACATATAGGATGTGTAGAACATAGAGAGTTACTTACTAGCATAGGGGGGACCCTATGGCCTTCAGGCCATAGGGTGCCAATATAGAGCATAGATCAGTTCTTACTAACATAGAGAGACCAAATAGTGCTTTATACATGTGGCCATAGGGTGCCAAAACAACATTGAGGGTTTTTTCGAAACAATGAGGGCACCTTGTGGCCTTGGGGCCATAGGATGTCAATATAGAGCATAGAGCATAGAGAGCTTCTTGGTGTCAATGTAGAGAAAACAGAGGTTCTCACTAGCATAGAGGGGAACCTATGGCCTTCAGCCCACAAAGTCTCCTCAATATAGAGCAAATAGTGTTTTTACTAGCATAGAGAGCACCCTATGGCCTTGGGTCCATAGGTTGCCAAAAAACCATCATGAAGGGTTTCTTCAAAACATAGAGGGCACCTTGTGCCCTTGGGGTCATAGTATGTGTAGAGAATAGAGAGGTTCTTACTAACATATAGGGGACCCTATGGCCTGAATTAGGGTGCCAATATGGAGAATAGATCGGTTCTTACTAGCACAGAGTGGACCCTATGGCCTTCAGGCCAAAGGGTGCCAATATGGAAAAAAACTGTTCTTACTAGCATAGAGAGACCAAATAGTGCTTTATACCTGGGGCCATAGGATACCAAAACAATGAGGGATGTTCAATGGCATAGAGAGCACCCTATGGCCCTGGGTCCATAGGTTGCCAAAAAACCCTCCTGAAGGGTTTCTTCAAAACATAGAGGGCAACTTGTGGCCTTGGGGTCATCGGATGTGTAGAGCATAGAGAGGTTCTTACTAGCATACAGGGGACCCTATGGCCTGAAGGCCATAGGGTGCCAATATAGAGCATAGATTGGTTCTTACTAGCAAAGATCGGACCCTATGGCCTTCAGGCCAAAGGGTGCCAATATAGAGCATGGAGAGGCTCTTACTAGAATATAGGGGACCATATGGCTTTCAAGTCACATGGTGCCAATATAGAGAAAATAGTGTTTTTACTAGCATATAGAACATTCTGACCTAGGGGGATTGGTTGTCAAAAATCCATCATAGAAGGGTTCCTATGGCCTTCAGTCCACAAGGTCTTCTCAATATATAGCGAATAGTATTTTTCATTGGCATATAGAGCACCCTTGGGGCCCTTGAGGCCAACCCTTAGGGAGCTAATATAGAGCATGGTGCTTTATATTGGCATAGAGAGCTATGGCCCTAGAGCCATAGCAAAACAATGAGGTGTTTTTGGAAACGATGAGGGCACCTTGTGGTCTGGGGGCCATAGGAAGTCAATATAGATCATAGAGCATAGACGATAGAGCATAGAGAACAAAGAGATTTTTAGTAGCATAGAGGGAACCCTATGACCTTCAGGCCACAGGGTGCCATTATAGAGTAAACAGAGGTTCTTACTAGCATAGAGGGGACCCTATGGACTTCATCCCACAAGGTCTCCTCAATATAGAGAAAATAGTGGTTTTTACTTGCATGGAGAGCACCATATGGCCCTGGGGTCATAGGTTACCAGAAAACCCTCATGAAGCGTTTCTTTAAAACATTGTCCAAGGCCACCTTGTGGCCTTGGGGCCATAGGATGCCAATGTAGAGCATAGAGAGGTTCTTACTAGCATGCAGGGGACCCTATGGCCTTCAGGCCACATGATGCTATGTGGTGTTGGTGTAGAGGCTCTAAAGGGGCATTTAGGCCATTCAAGGGATACTTCTTTGAGGGTCCTCTAATGTCATAAGGGAACATGTGATCACACTACCATAGAGTGGCCTAGATACACTTGTAGAACCATTTTGTTGGCACCCTTTGGACCTAGGACCACATGGTTTAACATAGAGGTGACTCTATGGCCCTAGGTCCATATGGATGTAATAATATCCATCTTGTCTAAATATATGTCATTCTTTTTACAGAAAATGTCTCAGAAGAGAAAGTCAAAGTCAGTTGATGCAACAGGCTCAACACCAAGTTCTTGGTATCTAGATTTTCACTTACCAAATGGTGGAAGTGATGAGAAAGTCCACTTGTTCTTTCAAGATAAAGAGCAATTGCCCTTCAAGGACTGTGGTATTGTCAAGGAGATAAAGAAAGATTGTTCAGATCTTGAAATGTCTCCATGCCTTGGAGTAAAACTACTCAATGGTGACTCCTACTTGTTGGATCCTGTGGCCTTTGCTCAAAAATTGGTGAAGGTTGATTATGAAGGAGTGACAATGACAAAAGCAGGGTGGGTGGAGCTTCAAGACGACACTCCAAGTGAGAACTTTATAGACTTATATATTGAGGGCTTTAAGAAAGTCAATCAATATCTAGGTAAATTGAGCAGCACAAAGAAGAATAAGAAGCGAAAGAATGAAGACACAGGTACAAAAAATCAATCTAAGATGCTCAAGGAGAGTTAGAATCCCTCACTTGGAGAAAATAGTGGAAATGTGGCCGAAGAAAATATTTCATTTATACCCTTACAGACACAAGAAGCAGGAGATTCTAGTGGACTTGCAACCCTAATAGTTGGAACCCCCTCAGTGGCAGTGGTTGTAGACTCAGCATCCTTAGCTGTGTTGGACTCTATTATACAGCCCAAAGAAAAAGATATTGATAAAGAAGTTGCAAAAACTTCTAAGAGTGGGCTAGATGGATACGTCGAAATTGACCACTATTTTAAATTTGGTGTACAATTTACCCAATTGATCCCAGTTGAGCAATGCAACCTTGCTCCAGATGGCTATAGATGCAGACCATTGTCAGATGTATATGTGAAATATCTCTTGAAGCAATTTGTAGGGCACTCTAGGCCAGTCTCCAGTGCAGCAGACTTGATGCCGTATAACCCAATTACAAAAATGCCTTTACAAACAGTTGAAGTGCATGGAGACAAGCTATCAACATACCACTACTGGATTCTAGCTGGTCAGCATTCCATCATAGCGGCTAGATATTTTTTGCGTAACAACAGCACTAAGTATGCTTTGAGAAAAGAGTTCTACAAGTTTAGAATTGCAAGGATAGTGGTAGACGCTCCAAAAGAGGTTGCTGTTCGAATTTCCAAAATGGAGAACATGGAGAGAATAACAGCAATGAAACACCAGCCTTATGTGGAGGTCTTGAAGCATGGCCGTAGTCAATGGCTTGCATATTCTAAACCAACAAAACACAAGGCAGGTGTTCCTGTCGGTCATCCGAGTCGAGCAGGTTGGGATGTAAGTTCCACTTCCCTATGCTTGTTTTTGTTACAAATATGTCTTGAAATAAAGTTAATTTTATTTTCTTTATTTTGAAGGCCTTTGTAAATGTGGCTAACATCGTGTTCAACCATAAATCATTTGCCAACAAAGAAGCACACATGGTCATGTATGATGATAAAATCTATGATCAGTGGATACATATCTTGGAGAAGCATCAGACATCAACTGCTCGTGGGCAACAACCAAGCATAACAACCTTTAGATGCCTAGATGGTTTAGAAGGTAATGATGTCAAGCTACTACAACAAGAGCTGGCAGATGAGAAGATCTGCTTAGTGAAGCAACCACGTCAAGCGGGCATGCTCGACCTCACTGCACGTGCAACGGTCTTAAAGAAGACCAGGGTTTTTGAGTCTCAAATGTTGATGGCATTTAAAGAGATAGATTTATTAGGTATAGCAGTTAATTCATGGGATAAATGTAAGTCTCATTATAACATTACAGATGAGATTTACAAATCTCTCTTCACGAGTTGTACGCAATGGCTAAATCTCCTACTACAAAAAGGAAAGGAGAAAGAGCCAATTCCTGAGATCACTAGGGGATATGTGCAGTGGATCATTGCACAAAATAATGGCACTTCTAGTTTTCAATTCATTTTACCATGGACAATCAAATGTGATGGAAAGAATTTGGAAGGCATTGAGTTTCTCTGCAGTGAGAATAGCTCTAAAATTCTTGTTGGTGTTTGCATCATAGACACAACACACAAAAGTCTTACATCTAGTGGTTGGAGTGATGCCCAATTTGGTAAAGTAATTGATGGAGTATGTGGGGTAGCACATCAACCATCAGAGTTTTTAATTGCCGGCTTAGTCAAGTATCATCATGCTGCTTCCCTAGAGAAGGCAATTTCTGAAAAAGCTAAATGGTATGAAATGCACGTTCTACCTTTGAGCTCCTTAATGGGATCAGAGACCATCTAAACATGTGCTCTTCGTGAAGTAATTTTTGGGGTTTGGGCATTTTTCAGTCAAGGAGAGCAGTACACCAACTACTCTAGTGTTAAAGAGTCATTGTTGGAGCCAATGCATACTCTCTGCATCAATGACGACGGGTATGATGCTGTGACCACAACCAAATCATTTTTTGTACGTCGTGCAATCAAATGCATCTATCTCAAAGAAGATGATCAAGTGATAGACATCTTATCATTAGGCTATGGGACTAAAGAGGCACTACAACAACAACAGAGAAAGGTGATATCAGTTGCATGTAGCAGTGATCAAATGACGCAATTGGAATCTCTTTGCCATTCCATAGTGGAAGAAGACCTTGATCTTAGAAGGTGGGAAGGTGTGGATAACACAGAGAAAGTCAATGCCAAGGATTCAAAGGAAGAAGAAATTGAAGAACCATTGGATGCAAGTGCTGAGGCCATTCTAGAAAGTCCACAGGAAACAGGTTAAGCTAGCCACCCATGATATTACATTACTGATATTTAGATTATTATTGTTGTCATTTTATTTTATTTGTCCCATCTCAAATCTGCCCATGATGTTAAAAACATTGATGTTTGACTCGTTATTTTTCTCAATTTATTTTCTTTGAAAAAATGTGAACTTGTGAGTTTGAGTTTTTTCACAATAAATGAATTAGACTTAAGTGTATGATATTATATGGACATGTTTTGGTAAATAGAATTCTACATTTATATATGGTCATAAGATATATATTATGTAATACTTTAAAGTTAATTGATCATATGAGGTTTGGGAAGAATACACTATGACTTGAGGATCACAGAGTTCTTTGTAGACAGGACACCCTATGGCCCTAGGGCCATAGAATCCCCCAAAAGAAAATGGGATACCCTACAACCTTACAGATGTAGGGTGATTACATCGAGTCTCTTAAAGGGCACATAAGCATCTGGGTTACTCTATAGCCTTAGGCCCATAGGGTGTCAACATAGAATCCCCCAAAAGCATTTGGCTACCCTACAATCTTATGGATATAGGGTGATTACATAGAGTCTTTAAAAGGGCACATAAGCATTTGGGCTAGTCTACAACCTTAAGGCCATAGGGTGTCAACACAGCTATCCTACAATCTTATGTATATAGAGAGATTACCCCAAATACACACACACACACACACACACAAATACACCCACGTGCATGTTCTTCATTGAGAGAGAAGAATGTATTCAACCATTCACATGTTTTCCCTTACCCATATTTTATACCATAGCAACCATTTGGCTTAGCTCCCACTCCCTTAAATGTGAGACAGAGCATTGAGGCACTACATGGAGGAGATTCTCCTTTTGTACGCGAATAATATCTCTTAACAATTTGAGAGTGCGATCATCATACCCTACATGAGTGCTTAGTTTTTATCACATCAAACTTGCTTTACCCACAATTTAGCCCATACCATGGCCTACATACCTTTCTCTCCTAGCCACCTCATGGATTCAACCTGTCCATGGTCACCCTTATATCCAGAGTCTTCAAGCATGTTGTACTCGGTCCCATAGGTCAATCTGACCTTAAGGATGATCTCTCTTTGTCTCTCTCTCTCTCTCTCTCTCTCTCTCTCTCTCTCTCTCTCATTAACCTTTGAGGTCACTTTGTTCCCCTCTCCTTGTATAAGTATATGAGCATGCAAGCCCTTGAGTTCTCTTGTGATCTTCTCCTCCTCCTCCTCTCTCTCTCTCTCTCTCTCTCTCTCTCTCTCTCTCTCTCTCTCTCTCTAACTCGCTATACAACATGACGACTTGTTGCCAACAATGTTTGGATTAGATAAGGTTTTCCTAAACTTAATAGCTGAGAGTCAAGATTAGTCGGTCTCAAGATTAACGAGTCTCAAACCACATCAATAAGAAGAAAAATATATCTCTCTCTCTCTCTCTCAGGCTGCATATCTAGTTTGTAGTATTAAAATGAAGCATGTGAGAGGCGAAGATCCTGGTGGTGTGTACCAGCAATCTTGCTTTTTGCTCGGTCATGAGTCGGCTCTTCTCTCTCTACCTATCTAATCATGGTAGTTAAGATCATTGAAACGGGCATAGCCTTTCACATGGTTGACTTTTGAGGCCCTCTCGGCTAGCTCAGATCTGACTCATCACTTAATTAATCAAGCATTTATCTTTGAAAAGCCACCGGTTTTCTTGACTTGCAAACAAAGCTGGAAGGCTATTTAGTCGTTCCAAAGTGATCATGCTCTAAATGTAAGCAAAATGACATGGAGGCAGTCCTACAATGGAGGCACATGCATGGAGGCAACCCTACAATAAGAGACCGAAGTCATCATTTCTAGGGGGAGGCAAAAGGCTCACATTAGGTATGAAAAACCAAGGAGGATCCAAATGAGCAAAGGATTGCTAACTCCAAGACCAAGGCCAATACCCTTGACCGGCAATGATCATCCTCCAATGCAATCACATCAGTGTTTTGGAAAAATCATTTTTTCAAAGGTACAAAATTGCTTTCCTTTCATTTTCCAAGAGAAAATTAGGTTTATTTTGTAGGTTTTTACACTGTTTTTCTCTATTTTGGGGTGGGATTTCTCCTTTTTCCCTTGCCCTCAACCGGCATTTTTGAAATTGAAAACGACATGATATTAAGCTAAGACACATTTTCTCCAAACATTGAATGGAAGACCCGCCTTGCACGAGCGTTTTTGTGAGCACTGTTGCAGCAGGCAATGCCACCTGTCCCCTTTGCAGAACCCCTTTTTTCTTGCCTATCTCAGGAGTTTGAGATGTGAAAACTTGGGAAAGATAAAAAGCCTGGATGGTCACGCTGGAGCTCTCAACATTGTAGCATCCACTGATTGGCCAAAAAAAGATGAAGAGAAAGTGTGGAGAGACGGATGTGGGACTCTGTGTGTGTGTGTGTGTGTGTGTGTGTGTGGTGGTGTGGAGGGCCTCAACTACGCAAAAATGGAGCTCGTCAGGATCAAGGGTGGTGAATAGGCAACGGTAGAGGAGTAGGTGTCTCGGCAAGCGCTTGTGGCGAGTGGGACATGTATTGGATCTAGAGTCTTGGCATCTTGACCAGCAGAAGATTGAGGTTGTATAAAGGTGTGGGGATCATGGAAAATCAGCTGTTGGTAGCCAAGGGGTTTTGATAGCGGAGACTACATGAGGCCTGTTGCGGCAACATTTGAGAAGTTATACATGAAGTAAGTGGTGGGTTGTGTTCATGATTGAGTTTAAGGAGGGAGGGGGGGGGGGGGGAGGGGAGCATTCTCTGTCAAGCGCCAAGGAGAATCAATGGCACTCTCTCTCTCTCTTAAAAAAAAAATAGACATACACACTCCTCACCAGGACTAAATGAAATTGGCCCTCTCTCTCTCTCTCTCTCTCTCTCTCTCTCTCTCTCTCTCTCTAAGACCTACAACACACACGACGGTGTCGTAGAAAATGAAACCTAATCTCTCTCTCTCTCTTAGACCTAGGATGTGCCGCATCTCCCTCCCTCTCTCTCTCTCTCTCTCTCTCTCTCTCTCTCTCTCTCTCCACCTCTCCACACGTGCGCACACGTGCATGCACATGAACGTTCAAGGCGGACCAACTTATCAACATGTGACAAAGGTCGTCGCTTGTTATTTTCCCAAGCTGCGAAGTAGAGCCACCCTTTACAAAAAACAAGTGAAAGGGTCAAGGTGGCTTTCTAAAACATTAAAAAAAAGAATAAAATCATTAGGTTGAGTTTAACTAGAATTATGTAAGGTAAACCATTGTTCAGGAATGTCTCTTTTATTAAGGGACCGAGTTTCCTCCTTGCAAAGAAGCAAACCAGGAATAATAGTCGAATTTTTGAATTTGCAAGATTTTTGAACTAAGTTCTCACATATTTTTCCCTTTACCATGGTATGCTCATTTAGTGTGTGTGTGTGTGTGTGTGTGTAAATTAAATAAATATATATGTATGTATGAATATGTATAGAATTTACTAGAATTATGCAAGGTGGAGCTTCACTTTAGCATTCTAAAGGAAATAAATGCAAGTGAAGTCAAGCAGCGTAACGATGTGAAATGAACGGTGAAATAGAAAGATTCATTTAATATTTCAAAATGGAAATAACATTTAAGGTAAGTCTCCATCATTGGCATTGAAAATAATGAAAGTATGCCTATAATATTTCAAAATGGAAATAACATTTAAGGTAAATCTCCATCGTTGGTATTGAAAATAATGAAAGTATGCCTAGCCGAACTCAACACTAAGACTTCTTTTAGAAAGCCAAAAAGTATTCACCCTTGAAAATTGAAAGCCCGAGGAAACTCCATGGCTTTGCTTTAAATAATATAAATAAATAAATACATACATATATATATATATATATATATATATATACATATATATATATATATATATATATATATATATATATATATGTAGCACTAAATATTGTGACTTTTTGACAGAAGTAATAAATCAAAACTAAGTCCTTTCATTTTCTACCATCATTGTACTTGCTACTTGCCCTTCACTTTTACATTTCAAACCAAATGTTTCTTAAGTTCTTGAAATGAAGGAGAGAGTGACACACGGATGCTCTCTCTTTCCTTGAAAATTTTAAGCTTAAATATATATAGTATAAATGCTCATGCACACCCACCAGAAGAAGCGAGGGTAAAATGCCAAAAATCTAATTCCATCTAAGGAGTAGGGAGTAATTCATAACAATTTTGGTGCTCGCCACCGCACCTCAGGCATGTAGGGGTACCCAAAGCAAATTCTAAATCTTATTAAAACTTTTCAACAAAAGATCTTGAAATTTGAGCCCATCTCAAACTCTTTTTGCAAAAAGTTAAGGTGACCATTTTTGTGATTTGAACATGTGTTGGATAAAGCGAACTGACCGTTCCCAAAACTTGCTCTCAATAAGGTACCCCCACACTAGAGGGACTAATTGTAGAAAAAAGTGAAAGGGTCACGATGGCTTTCTAAAATAATAAGAAAATGATAAAATCATTAGGTTGAGTTTAACTAGAATTATATAAGGTAAAACATTGTTTAGAAAAATCTCTTTTATTAAGGGACTCAGTTTCCTCCTTGCAAAGAAGTAAACCAAAAATAATAGTCAAATTTTTGAATTTGCAAGATTTTTGAACTAAGTTCTCACATATTTCACCATTTTTTCTTCCCTTTACCATGGTTTGCTCATTTAGTGTATATTATATATATGTGTGTGTGTGTAAAATAAATAAATAAATAAATGTGTATATGTATATGTATGTGTGTGTGTATGTGTGTATATGTATAGAATATTATGACAGGTGAAGCTTCGCTTTAGCATTCTAAAAGAATAGAATGCAAGTGAAGTCAAGCCATGTAAGGACCTGAAACGAAAGGTAAAATAGAAAGATTCATTTAATATCTTAAAATGAAAATGACATTTAAGGTAAGTCTCCATCATGGCACTGAAAATAGTGAAAGTATGCCTAACCCAACTCAACACTAAAGCTTCTTTTATAAAGCCAAAAAGTTGATCTGACTAATGTTTGTCAATCTTACACACTCACACATGAAAGTAGAAGGCGTAATATTTGAGAATCTAACTACACCTCAAATTAAGTGGAGGCAGTAGGGGTTAACTAAATAATCGTTATGCCTCCTCGAGTGGGTGAAACTTAACTTTGAAAGCTCAAAAGAAAGTGGAGGAATCTACCCTAATAATTTTGAAGTTTACAGAATAGAAACCAATGCTTTTTTTGGGGGGGGGAAGAGATACGTATAACTTGAAATTGCAATGCACACACCCAACCTTCGTATGGTGGAGGCAACTCAACCCTTAAAGTGGAGTCGTCTCGATCGAATAAGGTTTGCCAAATCATATGAGAAACACCTCTAAGGGCTAAAACATGTCTTCAAACCATCAAGGGGTATTGAACCCACCACCTTTGAACTGATAAGCTATGACTCTTCCAACTAAACTAGCAATCATTGACTTAACCTATTTTTTTGGAGCACGAGGGTTATGGGAGATAGAGATATCAATAAAAGCCATATCCCACCATTTGATGAGTGTGTGTGTGTGTGGAAGCTATGGTGGGATGATTGAGCACCATAGATCTCAGACAAAATAATCTTGGGAAAAATATAAACTCGAGGAAAGTCCCATCTTAATGGACCGTGGTCAGCGTTGCATATAGGCTTCAGGCCTCCATTGCTCTTGGCCTGTGGGAACTCCATTTGCACTTGATCGTGAGTGGCCTCTCTCTCTCTCTCTCTCTCTCTCACACACACACACACACACACACACACACACACACACACACACACACACACACACACACACACACAAGCTTAGTCTCTCTATTTCATGAACGATTGGGGTGTCACTCAACACACACACATACACATGGCTCTATAGACCTAAACACAGGGTCACATTGTGTGTGTGTGTGTGTGTGTGTGTGTGTGAGAGAGAGAGAGAGAGAGAGAGAGAGAGAGAGAGAGAGAGAGATTTAACTTGGGCATGGAGGGCATGGAAGCTATGGTGGCATGATTGAGTACCTAGACCCTGGACAAAGTAATGCCAAGAAATATATAAACTCGAGGAAAGTCCCATCTTAATGGTCCGTGGTCAGCGTACCATATAGACTTCATGCCTCCATTGCTATTGGCTTGTGAGAACTCCACTTGCACTTGCCCGTGAATGGACTCTCTCTCTCTCTCTCTCTATCTCTCTCTCTTTCACACACACACACACACAGAGGACCTCTATTCCATGAACAATTGGGGCATCACTCAACCCCTCCCCCCCCCCTTCACACACACATGGCTCTATAGGCCTAAACTTAGGGTCCTAGTGTGTGTGTGTGTGTGTGTGTGTGTGTGTGAGAGAGAGAGAGAGAGAGAGAGAGAGAGAGAGAGAGAGAGAGAGAGAGAGAGAGAATCTAAACATCTATCATCTCACTGACAATCATTATTACTTCCATGGATAGAAAAATTATGAGCTTGCATTTGCAAAGAGAGAATAGTTAATTGAGATGAGAGAGAGAGAGAGAGATAAAGTGAGAGTGATAATCAAAGGAGATCAATGTGGCCTAAGCCTTGACACCGACGCATGTGCACGTGCACGTGCACGTGTGTGTGTGTGTGTGTGTGTGTGTGTGTGTGAGAGAGAGAGAGAGAGAGAGAGAGAGAGAGAGAGAGAGAGAGAGAGAGAGAGAGAGTAATAACTAAATGAGAACAAGGGGGACTAAGCCTTATCTCTAGTACACTCTAGCATGTGTGCCTGTGTGTGTGTATGTGTGTGTGTGTGTGTGTGTGTGTGTGTGTGTGTGTGAGAGAGAGAGAGAGAGAGAGAGAGAGAGAGAGAGAGAGAGAGAGAGAGAGGAAGAGCGGGGGCGGGGGGGGGGGCGCAGAAGAAAAAGAAGAGAAATTCTAGCTATAAAACAAGTGATAAAATCACGAGGTCTGCCTACAGGGTATAAGATGGGCAAATCTATGTGATGGCTATCTTGTAATTCATGGGAAAGAGATGGTGAATCAACAACACTTTATGGAGCAACAACAACACTGAGGCTTAACTCACCATAGCCCACAAAATGAAATCAGAACAACAAAGAATTGCAATAGGACATAGGGCATATTTTGAACAACAAAGAAACAATGTCAAATTTGGTAGCTACAAAACATTGGATAGAAGTGCCCCTTCAAGCACAAATGAAAGAAAGTAATGTGGTTTTTCATTTCTTTCCACGACTCAATATCACCATAAGAGTTGGTTAAGTTGTTTAAATTTGAAACCATTCAAGAGGTCAATATATAGCCCTTTGGATGATTTAGGTATTGCTAGAAGACATACATTAAGAAGGCCCTCTCGTCAAGAGCTTGCAATTACCTGGGGGTGAGGTGGTTTCTTTTGCATACTATGCAGTATGTAGCTAATCCAAGCACTACACATGCTAGAAAATGTAAGAGATGCTAGCTGAATTGTTATTAGATTAGGAACATCAACTCCTTTCATCTCATATGCATTGACCTCAAGAATGTGATGTAGCTCTTTCCATAATCATTTTGAGGAGTGAGTGATACACTGTCAAGGGTGTATTTTAAATAGGAGAAGGGTGTTTTGTCGTTCAGTGGTGCAACCATACTCCAAGGACGTAGAAACCGAGGTAGCAATGAGATGAGTTGACATCATAGAAAAACCCATTGCAAGAGTAATTTACATCCTGAAAGGGACTGCTCTTTTGCCAAAATGCATCTACACTCTTTGGTCTCGAGCGTTCAAACTAAATCAAGTACACACCAAAAAAACCCATTGCAAGAGCAATCAACTAGGCACACTTCTTTTATTATCCATTCCAAGAAGCCACTAGAGCTTCCCCAAGAGTTGCACTTGCTAATTATATGTTGAAATTGCCTAGCATCTCTTGCACAACCCCCTTCTACCATGGCTTGTCACTTTCAACTTGTTGGTCCTCAAAACATCTTCAGTCCTATCTTCTGCATTGGAATTTTCAACACTCCTAGGAGTGGAAGTTGTTGGATGTGAAGTACTAGTTAAACCAAGCTTGGTGGCTCCCACATCTATCAATCCTTGAAATTTTCCAAGAGTGGAGCTAGCTAAAGTCCCATTCAAAACCTCCTCGTCACCTTTCCACAGTCCCAAGAGAAAATCCTTCTTGGAGTTGATTATCATGAATGAGAATTGTTAGGAATCAGGATTGTAGTATTTAATGTATTCCCTCACATTGTCAGGCTATACACGTTGCTATTTTCCTCATGATCAGGCATCCCTTTATCTCAATGTCAGCATCCACCCCAATGACGGCACCAACGATTGGGGTAGCATTATTGTCAACAGTGATCTAAGTTGAATTGTACGTTATACAATGTATGTATAATATGCTTTAAACGGACGTATTATACAACACCTATCTTTATTTGGCTGTATTATACGGTGCCACATCAACAAAACCACCGTATCGTATAATTTCTTAGAATTTTGATGGAAATAAAACTCGTTATATACTGTAAAAACGGACTGCTTTGCTCATTCTATTGATCTCTCTTCCCTTATCTCATCTATAGGTGAGCTTTACAACATCAAGAAAAATATAAAAAAGTCACTTTAAATTTAGTCATATAATTTTTTTAGTAAAAATTTAGAGCTTTGGATAATTTTTTTGTTTTAGGCTTTGGAGTTTTGAGTTATCTGCTCTGTGTGAAGTATATATCTTACACTTGGAGGTAAATTAAGTAAGATAACTAATGATTACTTGCCCTGTGTAGAGGAAACTAAGACTTGGAGGTGATTTAAAATAGTTAAACTCAACAATTATTTGCTTTGTGTTGAGCTATGTTCACACTTAGAAGTAACTTTAGTTAGATAGTTAAAGTTAAGAGTTACTTGTTGTGTGTTTAACTATGTTCAAACCTGGAAGTAACTTAGGTTGCATTTATCTAATGATTGTCTGTCATGTGTAGAGTAATGTGTAGAGGTATTCTCACACCTAGAAGAAATTTAAGGAAGTAGTGAATTTTGATTGCTTGCCATGTGTAGAGTTACACTCACACTTGGAAGTAATTTAGATAGGTTTCTTAAAGATATCTTGCTTTTTGTAGAGTTTACTCACACTTGGAAGTTATGAGATATATTAAGCAATTTATTTATCATGATTCAGGTTAAAGTGAAAGCTCACACTTGAAAAAAATAAATAAATTGGTATTTATAATTTAAAGAGGTTGAAAACGTTGACGAATAAAGTAATTTAAATGGTATTAGAGTTTGGTTTAAGATGTGTATTTAATAATTAGTTCTGTTTGAGTTTGCAGATCTTAAGAAGATGGTGAAAGGATATGAGTGGAACTACGTAGATGAATTGGTCAGTGAAAAGACTACATCAAAGTTGAGGTGTAAGACGTATGGCGATAATTTTAGCGAAAATGCTCACAGGATAAAACAACATATGTTCAAAATTCCTGGAAACGTTTTAGATTGCAAATATCCCCCAAGAGATATTGAAGAAAAATTTCCAGAGTGTGCGCTCAAGGCAAAGAGAGCACATCTTGAGGGCAAAAAAAAGGGAGGTCCCAAAATGATGGCTCCATCTATGGCTAGGGACAATGAGATGACACTCGAGAATGATCAAAACCCTGACTCGACCCCTGCTTCAGGTCAAGGAGGGTGTCTTTCATCCTTTGCTGGGGATTGTAGCTCTAATCCTATCGGAAGATCTGCTAACATAAGCCAAAGTGAAGCATGGACTGGAGGAGAACCTGCACCAAGTGATCCTACTTTGCAACAGGCATTTGGGAACAATGACTGCTTGAACTCCATCTTAAGTGGACGCAAACATTTTTTGCATGTGGAATTCCTTTTAATGTCATTCGAAATCCTATCTTCAAAGATGATTTAATGAGCACAGTGAAGAAGGGGTTTGTGGTTCATGATTACAATAAGATGCATACAAAATATTTAGATAAAGTGAAACCTACATCAGAGAATATTTTAAACCGCACAACTCTTGATTATGTGCCACAATATGAACCCACAATTGCTCTAGATGGTTGGACAATTTGTCAAAAAGAAACCATTGATTAATGTGATGTTGATTGGTTCAAGAGGTTCCATCTTTCTTGAATCGATCGATACATCCTTGAAAGAGAAAACTAGTGGATATCTTGTTGGTGTATATGAGCACTCGATCATAAGAGCAGGGGGACCTAAAAATGTGACTGCCATTGTCACAGATAATGCATCTAACTACAAAGCAGCAGGAAAAGAAATTGAAGAAAAGTATCCATAGATTACATGGGTTCCATGTGCTGCTCACACTTTGAATTTTTTCTTAAAGGACTTTGGGAAAGTTCCTTCTATTAAGCAAACTCTTCTAGATGCAAACCACTTGGTGAAATGTATAAGAGAGAATTTATTTTCTTACTCTTTATTTAGAACAAAGTCCCCAGCCAAAAAATTAGAGATTTTTTGTGTGACCCCTTTTGCGACAGCATACTACGTTCTCTCTACACTGCAACAAGTAAAAGCAGCCCTTGTTGAAATAGTGGCAGATAGAAGATGGAACATTTGGCTTGATAAATATCCCAAGTATGAACCTGCTGCTTCCAAATGCTATCAACTTGTAAACTCTCCTATTTTTTAGAGAAATGTAGACAAAATTGTTGTTGTCACAGAACCCTTCACTCATCTGATACGATTAGTGGACAAAGAAGCCTCTATCTTTGGACGGGATTACTGGTACATGCATGAAGCCACTCGTAAGTTAAAAGACTGTACATATTATGCAGGAAAAGAGAAAGCCATGATGATGTCATTTGTCAAAAGACGATCAGAGCAGCTGCATACTCCTTTACATGGAGCACGTTTTGTCTTGGATCCCAAGTTTCAGATGCACGAGCAATCCTCAAACAATGAAAGTGATCAGTGATTTCAAGAAAGTGCATACTCAACTATTAGGCAATGTAGATGGACAAGTGGCATACACACAGAAGACGGATTATACTAGCAGAGAAGGAATGTTTGGGGATCCTTGGCATATAGATGCTATCAAGACAATGAGCGCACCAGTTTGGTGGAAAGAGTACGATGGAGAAAAAGTGGAACGTCAACATGTGGTTGTGAGAGTATTGTCTATTGCCAACTCAAGTGGTAGCTGTGAAAGAAATTGGTCTTTGTTTGCTTTCGTGCATACTAAAAAACAAAATCAATTAAGTCCTAAACGAGCTACGGACATGGTGCATGTCTTTTGTAACATGCGGCTTATGCAAAAGCCAGCAAAGTTAGCCACACGCACCACAGAAGAAAGCTTTGGGTGCTTTCAAACACATCAAGAAATTGCAAATCAGCTCAACTCTTATGATGAAATGGAATGGAACCCGGAAGATATTGATCTGAATGTTCAAATGTCAAAGAAATTGATGACAGGGTGCCTGTGATTGAGGATACAGATGAGCTATAAAGTTTGTACTATATTCTCAATTAATTTTGTGATGCAAAAGTTATGTGGAGTTAGCTTTACAATCCATACCTTGTCTCTCTCTCTCTCTCTATCTCTCTCTCTCTCTCTCTATCTCTCATTGTCTCTCTTTCTTTCTGTCTGCTCTCTATCATTGTCAAAAAGAGGGAAGAAGAGAGAACATAACTTATACAATTGCAACAACATGCGTCACGTCCATTTGTTCCAACAAACAGAGATTTACATACCAAAAAGAGGTTTTAGTTACAAATCTTGAGATTTAAGATACAAAAAGAGCTTAGTAATGTCTGGGAGATTTAATTTAAATCATGGGATTGTTCTCCAAAGAGATCAGATACACAAAATTTTGAATTGCCATCACTTGGACCCGCATTTCCTATCTCTTCTTTGTTAACAGGCCCATACCTTGCCTCGTACCATGCCAACTTTCTTTCTAGCTCTGCTATATGAGCATGCAGCATGGCTGGGGTCTCTCCTTGACTTTCCAAATCCACACCTTGGGTTGCAATCTGCTCAATGACTATGGTTTCTTCAAGCAAATAAGTGTAACCTCTCTTGTGAGGAGGATCTTCTTGATTGGTTTCCCGTGCATGAATTGAATCTTCTCGGCTGGGCGTCCTTCGCCGACGCCTCCTGTAGTGGGACAATTGTTCCAATCTACTTTGAGCCGTAATACATAATAACAATAGCATTGTTGCACAAAGTAAACTGCCACTTGATTATTATTTGGTGGAAATCTGTATACTTGGATAAATCTTGAAAGGATATTTCTTGCGAGGACGGTGTGTTGCAAATTTGAAACCTTCAAGGGAGCGAAAGCCATACATTTCCATTGACTCGCAATATTGTATGCACATAAAGTGATTCAGGCATAGCTGTTTGCATTGCTTGTAATTTAATGGCTCCCTTTGAAGTTCTGATTCGTCTTCTTCGGACGCAGCCAAAGCGCGGAGATCTCCTTGAGCCACCCAAATCTCTTCCTCTTTGTAACTTTGTTGAGCCAATGCATGATTAAGCAAAGGATCATTAGGCTGTGGTGCATTCTGGTCGGACGCAATATCTTCCATACCTGAAATGCAAAATAATAAAGTTTAATGAGATAGGTCTTAGAAAAGAGAGATGATTTAGAGGATTTCAGCGATCCAACTTGAAACACTTTAAAACCTTAACTTGAAGAACTTTAAAGAAGTATTTGAAAATACAATTAAATATGTAGTCTGAAATATCACCACACATTGCACACCATTAATGACAAAAAGGTTTGTTACTGTTCTAATCATTAACAAGCTTCAAGCCAGATTCAGTTACAATATGATAGCCAACATTATGGGCTCCATTCAAACAAAGGCTTAAATCCCATATTTTAGGCCTATCTAAGGGTTTGAAGAATTTTCCACTGGCAAGATGTTTGTTTACATTTCACAAAAATTCGTGCTTGAGAACCTCAGATGGCTGTGGAATACACGCAACCAAGCATTGAAGAATATATGAGAGACTATATATATCAGATGCTTTGGCGAAAGGAGGAGGATTGGTGCTGATATTTTCAGGAGCAGCCCATGGATAATCTCGCTCAAATTGAGCTCTAGTTTGAGGGGTGAGATTTGGCAGCTTAGGAAATGTTTCCAAAGTGTTTGCTGGTGTACTTTTTCCCCAGTCCATAATGCCGGCATATACTCCTTGCTCGCCAAAATGTAGTAGAATATTTTTAGTGTGTAAATCATTGTGAATGAGGTCATGACTATGCACAAATTTCATCGTCTACAGAAGAGCATTGCAGATCGGCAAAATGTTGTCTGTGAATAGCTCTGACATTTCCAAATGTGTGTTGAAACTCTCTGATTGTAGGCTTGCTTCCATCATGATGACAAGCCTGAATCCACTGCTCAAGGTGACCTCCATTCCAAATCTTGAAGATCAACATAGGCCTTTTGCTATAACAAACAAGAGCATGGGGAAATATCATGCCACAATGCTAAACAATTGTAGCAGTTGCCTCCACTAGAACAATTTGTAATGTCGGCTTGCTTCCTACCTGGTCCTTGTAGATCTTTGCCGCATAGACATGATCTTTGAAGAGAGGATGGGCCACTGAAACTTGTTTCACATTTGCAAAACGTCCCTCACCTAATTGAGGCGCTGATAGAATGCTCCCCAAGTAAGTGTAGGATAGGAGGACATGTAGCATCATCCAGGTGTACAACTAAGGGCTCAACACCTAAAGGAGGAGGTACAACCTCTTCTGTCCTAGGACGTTTTGAAGAGCCTTCGATCTTATCCTTGCTCTTCAATTTTGAATGTAGCTGTGCCACAAGATGCATTCGCTCTTTGATTCTAAGTTTGGTTTTCATTTCTGGATGAACCATACTCTAAAAGCTTCTTGTGACCTGGTCTAATAATTGTTTTACTGTGTTATGCATCACTGCATTAGTGCGCAGAGCTGGGTCAAATGAAATAAGAAATACACTGGACAGCTTCAGAAAGCACTCTTCCACAAGTTCAATCACAAAATCATCGAGCTTTGCCTACAGTGGATCAAATGCCCGTCGCAAATGATCGTCTGAAGCTCCATATAGAGACAAAACTAGAGCATCACAAATAATTTTGCGATGCTGACGCATTAACTTTGTCTCTACCATGACTGAAGCGTGAAAATACATGAAGCAAATATAAGTAAGGTAAATCTAGAATAGATATAAATTTGATATATATGATTGTAAATAGTTCTAAACAAAAACATTTCATGGACAATAATAACAACCAGTAATGGAAGATCTAAGCATTTCATAGACAATAATAACAACCGGTAACAAAAAACCTTAAAACATATATAATTTCTCCCTGCAGTGCGATGCAATGGTCCACAACAGCCAAAGACAAAAAACGTATAATAATAATCTCCTTAGAGTGCGACGTGGAAGTCAACAGCTATCAAGGATGAAGGATTAATATTATCTAACCTCTCTCTACAGTGCAACACGGTGGTCATCAGCAACTAGAGGAAAGAAATTTATTATATCCAATTAACCTGTAGTGTGATGCAATGGTCAAAGCATTCAAAATTGAACGATGTAAAATATATATTCCCTCCCTACACTGTGACATGGTGGTCAACAACAACCAGAGACGAAGAATCCATTAAATCCAATCTCTTTGCAGTGCGACACGATGGTCAACAACAACCAAGAATGATGGATTTAAAAACCCTAAACCCCTCCCTGCAGTGCGACACGGTGGTCAGTAGCAATCAGAGATGAGAAATCTATTAAATCCAATCTTCTTGCGGTGCGACACGATGGCCTGCCAAACAGGCAAGAAAGAAGGATTTAACAACCCTAAACCCCTCCATGCAGTGCGACATGGTGGTCAACAACAAACACAAACAAAAAATCTATTAAATCCAATCTTCTTGTGGTGCGATGCGATGGTCAGCAACAGTCAAGAACAAAATATTAGGCAACCCTAAGCTCCTCTCTGCAGTGCGACGTGATGGTCAGCAATAGACAAAGACAAAGAATCTATTTTTTTAAATCCGATCTTCCAGCAATGTGACACAATGGTCAACAACCAACTAGGAAGAAAAGATGTAAGATAGCTAACTCCTCCCCGTAGTGCGACTCGGTGGTCAGCAACAACCAGGGATGGAGATTCTAATTGTACAACCTAAGGTACTCCCTGCAGTGTGACACGGAAGTTAGCAACAGTCAAGGAGAAAGCGTCTAAAGTCTAACCCCCTTGCAGTGTGTCACGAGGATCAACACAATCAAGAACGGGTGTCTAAACCTGTAGACTAACATAGAGGTGCAAGCAAAGCTCCACAACAACAACGTTAACAAATTAAAAAAAAATAAAAAATTAGAAGAAAAATTACCTGCTCGGCTCGGTTCTAAGATCGGGTCGGGTCGGCTCGACTCG
This sequence comes from Adiantum capillus-veneris, assembly GCF_014529385.1. Classification (NCBI taxonomy): domain Eukaryota; kingdom Viridiplantae; phylum Streptophyta; class Polypodiopsida; order Polypodiales; family Pteridaceae; genus Adiantum; species Adiantum capillus-veneris. The sequence goes on along the minus strand of NC_140948.1, from coordinate 27,861,421 downwards.
ACTCTGCTCTGCTCTACTATGTCAGTGCTCTCTCTCTCTAGATATTCTCTCTCTAGCCTGACAGTTTGAACGAACTGTTGCGGTGCCTTTTTTAATAAGGCAAACAATATTTTGATCAAAATAAGGTTTATTAAAAAATACGCATATAATACAGGTATACAGTGTATATAACCAAAATATACATACAATTTTTGATATACGGACATATAAATACAACTTAGACGATGATCTCTCTACATTCTGCATTTTCATTGTCATACAAAGGTATTTAGCTGTTGGCTTTCCTAAAAAAGTTGTGTAGCTACACCTGGTGCTTTATCAGCAGCCTTTCCTTGGGTGCTTCATCAGGGGCACTTTTATCAGGCGCTATAAAAATAGTCCTAAATGAATCCTTAGCCTTGTTGAGCTTATCAATTGATCATTTACCCCAACTCTCCTGGTCACTGCTTGCTGTCTACACATTCTGACAAAATCGTGAACCATCACTAGATGTGTTGTCTCTTACACGTTAATCTGCAGTGGTGTCAAAGTTGGACCACTTCTGGTTGATTGCTATTATTATCTTTTATTGCACTCAAAAGGCCCTCATTTTCATTTTCACCATCTTTTCTAGTATCATTACTTTGCTCTCCAATAGCAGTAACCAAAGGCTTTTCACTTTCATCAGTTTCAAAAATGTCGGCATCTGGCAATGGTCTCCCACTACTTTCCTCATTGTCATTGAGATTTTGCTTGTTCCTCAACACAACCACAAATTTTTCCATCTAATCAGCCAACGGTGTAAAGGAGGACCCTTCAGAAGCATCAAAAGTGGGGAAACTATCTACAAAGTTGCCTGCTGCAAAAGGTTGGGGTGTGTCATCCCTAACCGGAGGCTCATCTTCTCCATAAGAACCAACATTTCTTTCTTTAGTGAGTGGCTCTTCTTGCTTAGTGTCATTCAAATTCTCATGCATATTAGTCATTGGACTTTCTTTACGAGTAGGCAATGTAAGAGATAATCCATCCACAACATGATTTGAAGAAGGCTTGTCTTCTTCAAACGTCAATCTACATTTCAGCTATCGATTTATCAAAGTGGCTTTGCTGACTACCATCATCCTTAAGTATGAGCCCACATTTAGCCTTGCCTCAACCGGAAGATCCTCATTGATTCGAGCAACTTTATTAGACATAAGTGATGAAGGGTGGCAAAATTTTGGATTAGGTTTCAGAAGGTCATCTGGATAGGCAACATCCATGTCAAATCTGGGATTCTCAAAAGCAACAGGCTCTGTTTGAAGAGCATGTTCCTCGAGCCCTCTAACCTGTTAACATCTCCAAAGGGTAGAAATCCTGGAGAGCTAGCATCTAGATTGGTGTATCTAGGTCCCATAAACCTCTTCACATCTGCTCTAGGTGGCATTCCCAAATAGCTAGGCCGTCTTCGGGTCCCTCAACTTAGATGGATAATTCATACCATCTTAAGGATTAAACTTTGTAGGTGCATTCTCATAAAACATATGAGGCACATCATCTAAGATCTTGAACTATGTCTATGCTACGTATATATTTGTAAGATGTGTAAGGGGCAACCTTATCCGAGAGCTTTATTTTCTCATACTTGGTGTTTATATTGGGTATATCATTGCAAGATCTGTAAGGAATCTCTCTGCCTGCTGATTAGAGAGGTAAGTGTAAATCACATCCCCAAAATGACTTGACTTTGGTTGTTTAGATAAGGCATGGTGTAATAGATCCCCTACAAAAATAAAAGTGTGTTCATTTCAATGTTTTCAAGTAAAAAAAGAAAGGTCTCATAGACCTAGAGCCAGCAGGGTGGCAACAAGAGCAGCAGTGTGCCCATCCATGCACTTCTTCTTCTACAGACATAGAAGTAGAGGTAAGACACAAAACACACAAAAAATAATTAGGCAAGCAACATCAAACCATTGCATCAAACTCATCGGAACCATCTCCATGCTTATCCATTGCACCGATTGATTGCACTTGCTCAAACTTTACTTGAGCATTATATACTTCCTAATGAGAGATGAGATTTTCTTGATGATGCTTCCACAAACATTTGTACCATATGTATAGAGAACATATATCAATTGTTTATCTGATCATCTCCTAGAAGTATGTGACATATTGTGCCAAACTCTCCTTGTTCCACTAGAGCTCAATAAAAAACGGGTTCATCAAAAATTACATCAGGGCATGAGGTGTAGTTTTGACTGCCATAAATAGCCCAAAAAACTCAAAAATGAGCTTTTGAGTTTGCAAAAGTTTTTTTAAAAAATTATGGCTAAAAATCCTTGAAATTTTTATGTCATCCTTCATTTAACAATGAAAGATCTTGAAAACATTGGAGAATTGACAAATTTATAATCACATGTTTAACTCAAAAAATTTACATCTCCATAATCACATCAATTTTTGACCAATTAATAAAACATAAACTTTGTGCTTTCACTATTGTGATAAAAAATACAAAGAATAACAAGTTTATAATTTACAATCTCCAAATTTTGCATCTAATTTAGAAAAAGGCAACTAACAAGATTATCTTTACTTTTGAAACAAAGCTTCATAAACAAAACTAAAAACTAAAATTAACTTTCAATGCAAGAAATATTCAAACTTGCACAAAAACTAAATTTTTTCTAAAAGTTAAGAGAAACCATTACAATAAACATAGGCAAAATTATTTTCCAGTTCTTCACAAAAAAAATATCAAAACTTGGTCTTAATACTAAATTAAGTCCAAATATCTATGGATTGATTGGAAACTCTTCTTCTTCCTCTTTGTCTTCCTCATCCTCTTCATAATTAGTTGGAGGAGAATCATCTTCACCTCCACCACCACCATCACCATGAACGCTCCCATCTCTTGTATCCACCACATTTGGCTCCTCATAAGGTTCTAGATCAACAAATTGCATTCCTTTGTCTTGTCCAAAGGAAGGTTGTGGTTCGCCTAATGCATCCACAACCCTTGGATGTGTTACCATGTTTTTCATACCAACTTCTTGAAATTCATCCAGAAACTCCTTGAGTGCAATAGCACATTGCTGGATGAATCTTACTTGTAAAGGATCCATCTCAATGGCAACAACATTCCATCCTTTCTTCAAAGCACTCACTATAGTTGTCCATACAATAAAGATACAAAACTTGACATACATTTATCAAAACATATATAATCAATGTATAAATTTTAAAATTGAGTAGTTGTAAGATCCCCAATCCGCCTACACCAAGATCGGGATGGGATCCTTGACAAGTCTCTAGGACTTATAAAAATCGGAGTCTCTAGACAAGAAAAATCCAAGGAATAAACCTTTGCCATTGACAATGGTTTGGGTCTATAGCCTTAGAAGAAGACCTAGTCCTGTCTCGCAGCGGAAACGAGACAACGTATTCAAACGGCCTACAAAAAAATTCTTATTCCGGCCCTATAACTTCATCATTCAAATTATGGTTTCCTTAGCCGACGCTTTTTTCCCCCTAACATATGTGAGGGCACAGTCGTTGGTGGATTCCTCTTCCAAGTGAAGAAGTTTCTAAAACGTTTTAGTGCGCAGGGATGGATAGTTACCTGATTAATCACGTCCACCCTTCCTTGATTGACAACCTTAGTCAATCCCCACTTACCACCCCGCACTCACACATGATTCATTTAATTTCTAATTACTATCACGTTGTTTCAACATTTAAAATAATGGTTTCTTTTACGTTCCATCATAGTAATTCCTTCAATCAATTATTAAAGACAACATTGAAAGCATTCTTTTAGAAAACGGACATCTTTAAACTTAAGACAAGGTACTCAAAACATTGTCCATAATAACCATGACCAGTACTCTTCTTGTCTCAAGACCACCTAAGGGTGAAAAACGGCACCCATTCCTTATTCAAATCCAGAGTGGATAAACCCCCACCCAAGGTTCCGGGGGCCCATACACCAAACCAGTTGCCCACAACCGGGCGGCTCCCCTAGGACTAAAAAAACGGTATCCTAACTTATGTAGAAACATCAAGACATGACACGGAGTAGAAACTCAACGTTCATGGGGGTAACCGACTTATCTTTGGCTAGAAAGCCAATCATTATCATCAAAATATTTCAAGGAGTCGGAGGTGTCTTGAGACAAGCTGTCTTAAGGATGATCAAACATATCTTTCCTAATTCAACCAGTTTTAACCCAAACAATTCTTTCCTACATTATAAACGATTGCACGCTGGGAGTTACCTTCCGTTTCTAGCCAGTTTATTCTTCTTACGTATGCAATGCTAACTTATAAAAGAACTTAAACTAATTAAAGACTTAATTGAATAATGGAACACCCACTTGGGATAGATTGGCCATCTGCTGCTACGCTGGCGCCTGAAGACTCTCCTCCGTAGGCCTACTAATAGGCCCCGATTCGTCGTCGTGCGACGCTCTAGTTCGTTTTGGAGCCACGTCCTCATCATCAGATGTAGGATTTGCTCGGGTTCTTTTTTTTGTGCCATAACTTCTTATCCTTATAAAAAGGACGTCTAATCATTAGGTAAATAATTCAAAATCTAGACTTAACCTTTGTATTCAACCGTAACCCATCCAAGGTTAAATTTATAGTCTTAATTGATAAATTCTTGACCTAGTAATTTCTTATTTGTCTATATAGGCATGATAACTTTTTCCACCGCTTCCCTAAGGGTTTTCCAAGCTCTCCTAACTTTCTTATAATTTTCTATATCTTTTTCCTAATTTTTCCTAAGCTAATAATCTACTTATTTTGGGCTCAATATTTATTGTATTTAATTTATCTTAAAGATTTCATTTCCTTAACTTGATATCATAGGTTTACACTTACTATAATTTTTCTAAAAACTTTTAATCACAAAGTTTATTTATTTTAATTAATCATTTGCTAAAAATGGGACTTTTGGTCAATTGTAATTTCACAACCTCACTAATTAACTATGGTATAATTACCACAAGTAGATTAGAATATTTTTGACTTCTAGTAATTATCTTATTATTTTCCAACTTAGCTATATAATTTCCATCTTCAATTTTCAGCTAAAATTAGGATAATTTGACTTAAATAAATACTTATACTACTTTTCTAACCTTGACATATTTATCACGGCCTCTTTATTATGTAAGCTAACTGTGATAAATAGAATGTAATCATATAGCATGATTTACTAATTTCTCCCTTGAAATTTTCACCAAAATTAGTATATTTTGACTTAGATAAATATCTATACTACTTTTCTAACCTTGGAATAATTATCAAGGCCTCTTTACCCTATAATACAACTCTGATAAATAGCATGGAATTATACCACATGATTTACTAATTTCTCTCTTTAGTTTTTAGCTAGAAATAGTGTAATTTAACTCAGATAAATATCTATACTACTTTTCTAACCTTGGCATAACTATCAAGGCCTCTTTACCCTATATTATAGATCTGATAAATAGCATGTAATCATATAGCATGATTTACTAATTTCCCTCTTTAGTTTTTAGCTACAAATAGTGTAATTTGACTTAGTTAAATATCTATACTACTTTTCTAACCTTGGAATAATTATCACAACCTCTTTACCCTATAAAATAGCTCTGAAAAATAGCATGTAATTATAGAACATGATTTACTAATTTCCCCCTTTAATTTACCCCTAAAAACAATGTAATTCCACTAAGATAATTAGTTAAAGTAATTATCTGAGATCAACATAATTATCATGGGTTTCCTAACATCTAATTAACCTCTAATAAATAACTCATTGAAATTTGAATCTATTTGCTAATTTCCACTATTTAAATTGTCCAAAAAATAGAGTATTTTTGCTAAATTAATTAGCTAGATCAATTATCTTAGCTTCTCTTTGTTATCACGGGTTTTTTAAACACTTAATTGACCACTGATAAATATCTCACAGCATTTGAAATCATTTTACTAATTTCCTCTATTTAATTTTCTCTAAAAATAGAGTATTTCTGCTAAAGTAACTAGCTCGATTAATTATCTGAGCTTCTTCTAATTATCATAGGTTTTTTAAAACCTAATTAACCACTGATAAGTATATCACAACATTTGAAATCAGTTTACTAATTTCCCCTATTTAAATTGCTCAAAAAACAGAGTATTTCTTCTAAAGTAATTAGCTAGATTAATTTTCTGAGATTCTCCTAATTATCATGGGTTTTTTAACATTTAATTAACCATTGATAAATATATCATGTCATTTGAAATCAATTTACTAGTTTCTCCTATTTAAATTGCTCAAAAAATAGAGTATTTTTGCTAAAGTAATTAGCTAGATTCATTATCTGAGCTTATCGTAATTATCACTCATTTCTTAACAGTTAGTTAATCACTGATAAATATATCATGGCATTTGAAATCAATTTATTAATTTCCCCTATTTAAATTCCTCAAACAACAAAGTATTTCTGCTAATGTAACTAGCTAGATTAATTATCTGAGCTTCTCTTAATTATCACGGGTTTCTTAACACCTAATTAACCATTGATAAATATATCATGGAATTTGAAATCAATTTACTAATTTCCCCTATTTAAATTTCTCAAAAAATAGAGTATTTTTGCTAAAGTAATTAGCTAGATTAATATTCCGAGCTTCTACTAATTATCGCGGGTTTGTTAACATTTAATTAACCACTTATAAATATATCACAGCATTTGAAATCAGTTTACTAATTTTTCCTATTTAATTTTCTCAAAAAACAGAGTAATTCTGCCTAATTAATTAAGAAAATTACTCAAAAAATTATAGGATAACTTTCCTAGCTTAATGACTATCTAATGCAACTCTGATAATTACCTTAACTTAATCTAAGCTTAATTAATATATTTATCATTAATTCATGGTTAATTTGGCTAATTTCAGCCCTAATATGATAGGATAATTAATTAGCTTAATATTACTAAGCTTAATTACAATAATCAATAGAGATTAATTAATTAATAGAGGTTTATGAGTATACATAAGCTTAATCTTTGATTTATTAACAAAATAGCTTAATCTAACCTTGCTAATTAAGAAGGATTAGGCTAATTACCGTTTAGGTTAATCAATTAGAGATTAATCTCTAATGATTTCTGCGTAGCAGTCTCTCTAGATGAGAGAGAGTGTGTCAAGGCTCCGAGTCTATGTAAAATGTGAAACTAGGGGTCCTATTTATAGTTTTCTGGCACTCACAAGCTCTCACAGGCTGTAAACGGTAGTTGCTTGAAGTTCAAGCAGCCCCCAACAAGTCAAAAAACGCCCCCTGCTACTAAATGAGTCCTTGGTAGGTCAGTGATGACCCTCCCATTACTTGCTAGCTTTTAAAATGTCAATCTTGCTATAATTTGACCTATTTTTGCTTAATTGGTAAATATCTTGTAAATATCTGGGAGACCTTTAATAAAGTCTATGCTTAAATGATTACTGCAACCCTTCAATTTTACCTATTTTACTCAATTCACAGTGTAAACTTCCAGGGGTCATAACTATGCCAGCTTTTATCGGAATTCAATTCTGAAAATTTCTAGCCCGGGGTTTGTTGTGCTTAAGATTCCAAAAATACCAATATTTGCCATGGTCGGACAATTCTACATTGATTTTTCAATAATCATATCAGTTTGATTAAGCTTTATACAACCTAAGGTTTTAGAAACTAGAAACCTTACAGTAGTACATAATCCTGCAAAAAGATCTCAGATCCACTCTCCCTTCATTGAGAGAAGATCAATAAAATCCATCATCAACAATTGTGGCTTTTGATACAGATTCATGATCTCACTAGAATCACCATAAAGATCTCAAAGTTTTTTGCACACCCCTAGTCTATCAAAAATATTTGTGCGATTTGGTTTTGTAGCAAAATTGAAGCTACCTCTACAACTAAGACCAGAGGAAGAAAAAAACCCCACGGTAGCAAACTTTGCAGCAAAGGATAACCCATCCAATTGATAGCCTTTTATGTTAGGTTTTGTCCTATCAAAAAGACAAAAATACATCATCATCATGTAAAAAAAGGACTGCTAAAAAATTTATGAGCCGTCTGACTTACCAAATGCATAATTGATGGGTCATGGAGTTATCTGCAAAAGCCTTTTTAGCAGCATAAATTTGATCATGAGCATGAAAGAATACTAACATCCAAGATTCAACGATTGTGACTTTATTGAAAGCTTCTATGACCCTTTTTTAAGCTCTAAGACCATATTTAACATCATCATTTACATAACTGGGTGCTTTGAAGCCATAAGGAGCATCTGCAATTTCAAGAGTGTAGTGGCATTTGGGAACAAAGCTCTCCATGTTCTCAACTTTGACTTCAAACACAGAGTATTGGAAAGACAATGTAGTAACATAATCGGAAATAAATGTACAAATGTCAGGACTGCTAACAATGTTTTGAGCGTCCTCAAGTCTTGTTCTCTTAGCTCTAGCTCATCCTAAATGTTGTTTAATTCTTGAGGAGTGCTTTTAATTGGAGCTCGTGAAGTACGATTTTTTAAAAGATAAAAAATAATAAAAAACAAAATATAACACTATCATGTATTCTGCAATACTTCCAACATATTACATCACTATTTGAAAATATGAGAACACGATGTTTGTATTCTAGAATACAAAGATGTGAACACAAGATGATTGTTTCAAACTTTAACCAGAATGAATTAGTTGTATTTCAAAATGAAAAATACTTAAACAATCAACACTTACTGCATTTTTAAAAAGAAAAATAAAATTCTCCAATGGAGAGTGGTGACTTGTAGTTGGATGATGAGTTTGCACCTTGATCCAATCCTTACAATTAAGCTTTTAAATCATGATGCGTTGCATGTAAAGAAATGCCTTTTGCCTAGAGAAAAGGGAAAAAAGTTAGACAAATAACAAAAAAACAATGTAATAAAAGAATTTGATTGCATATTACTTTTCAAACTCTTTAGATATCTCATCAAGGGACAATGCACCTCCTTTGACTCATGTAAGAATTGGAAGAATGATATGTTTCTCTCAAATTCCTTGCAGCGAACGTCAAGGAGTAATCTTCATCTCTTCGGGAATGGGTTTTAAGGCTTCTTCACTACCACCTTTTGCTCTTTGTGCTGTAGTAGGAAGCTTCACTCTTTGGCCCTTAATTTTTCCTTCTTCCCAAAGCTTGAAAAGATTTTCTTTATGCTCCCAAAGGTTACCATTACAAAAAACCAATGGAAAAAGTTATCATATCCCCGGATGTTATGCTTGGCATCCCTCTCACCCTTCTTCGACTTCTTTGTTGCAAGTCCTGCTTGTTCACAGAGTCTGACTTTGAAAGCTTCATTATCTTTTTACCTTGACTTAAATGATTGACCCACTATTGCAAAACTAATGTACCTTCTGAAGAAATGACATGAAAAGTCTCGTTTTTGAATCTACATTATGATCCCATGCCAATGTTTTAGCATCCTCATCAGAAAGACCTGCGTAAACCCATGCTAAAACTGTCTTGTAGCTCTCAACAAATGGATACTCTGCACAAAGCTCTTTCTTGGCAACAAGAGAGTGTGTTCCACCAAGAACAAAGTATCTGTAACTCTCAATTTTTGACTTAACAAAGGATGCTTTATCTGGATAAGTCTTTCGATCAAGAAGAACAAGCAATGGAAGAACATGGGTGGTTGGTTTTTCTTTCACGTGTAACTTCAAATTAATTACATGAGCAGGAATTATGGAACAAACTTCCAAAGGTCTTGTCTAAGTAACTGGGTCAAGTGATGGGTGATCAATTCGTTCAACAAGCAAGATGAGAGGTCTCTCATCAATCATGTTAAACCTTTTGGTCCTCTCATGGACAATATTGAAATCAGAGTCACCAGGAGCACCAAGAACAAAGAAAAGAGGCTCTCTTTCTTCATGTTCAACTATTTCATGAATCTCTTCAACATCTCTACACCATTTGAGTCATTATCATCACTGTCTCCACTTTCATTTGAATCTTTAAAACTTGAATCACCTTCGGAACCACCTTTCATGTTGTAGATATTGTCTTGAAACTCAACAAAAGCTTGACAAAATTTCTAGCAAAACATTAGTCAAGAATAAGAAGGGTGACAAGAAATGCGAAGATAAATGTGTTTTAAAAATGTGCACTCAACTTCAAACGTCATTTTGAAAAATCTTTGCAACTAGAAAGTAAAGATCAAGTGTAATACTTGTATTCTAGAATACAAGTGCAAAGCACTTTTCCTATAAATTTCATAAGCTAATTTCTTTATTTCTAAAAGAAACGTGCTTCACATTGGTGTTTTAGAATAAACGTTCTTTGTACTTGCATTCTAGCATGCATTACGTTTGTATTCTAGAATACAAGCCCAGAGCACTTGTATTCTAGAATACAAGTGCAAAGTACTTGTCTTCTAAAGTACAATTGTAGAGCACTTGTTTTCGCTAAAACAAGTAGCATGCAACTCTATTTAACATATACATGAAACTAGTACTTGTTTTAAAAAAAAACACTTCAAACATAATTGAAAAAAGTTTAGTTCCACTTAGTACTTGTTTCCTAGTAAGCAAGGCATCTTTGAATTTGTCTTGTCGAGAAGTTGGATGTACTTCTTCTATCTTGAAATCCCTGCGTGCAAGTTTGAAAGAATATTTATTCTCTTTGTCATTCCCAAATTGTTTTTCTTTTCCTTCTACAAGGCAATATACAATGTGTTGCGAGGTATTTTCTCTGACATCAACAAGACGACCAGCCACTTTGAAAACACTTTCCTCATTGATGGGACCTTTAACATCAATGGCACAAAGAAATGGAGTAAGAGGTTCCACAATTGTTTGATTCTGTCCAAAAACACCTACTCAAATTGACCAAGCATGACCTTCACGCTTCTTGTGTCATGCATGCTCCCAAAGAACTTGAACAACATGAGATGATGGTTTTTCTTGTTTATGAGAGGTAGTAGGCATACCTCTAGGGGGAACAACAACTTTGTCTAAAGGTACCATTGTTAAAGTCTCATCAATACCTTGAGATTGTTTTGGAAACTGGTGAGCAGCTAACGATTGTCGTCGAGGATCACCACTTTCAAAAGTGGAAGGAGGTTGAAGAAGCTGTCTTCTAGAATGTGTTCCAGCTATTGACACATGTACCTTAGGTTCTTGAAAGTGAGGGCTGATGGGAGCAGGTTTATTACGCGAGGGAGTGAGTGAACCTGTACGACCTGAATCAATTGGACCAGATGAACATTGATTAGCAAGAGTAGATTTTTGTCCTCTTCTTTGTTTCTTGAAAACACGAGCATCACCAAAAGGAGAAGCCATTACAAAAAAGATGATGCAAACATCCAAAAAAGAACCATAAATTCTTGTAATTAAGCATACAAAATCTAGAATATTTACTTCAAAACAATAAGAAACATATTAAATTTAGAAAAAATCAAACAAAGAAGATAAAAAATCTCTCATATTTCAATGCTTTCTTAAGAAGAAAATTAAGAATTTATGTGTATTTAAAAAAAAAAAACTAAAGCATGTCTTTATGTCTTTATTTATGGCACAATAGATCTTTTATACCAAAAGCAAGTACCACAACAATACTCACACTATCTCTTTGCAGAGTGGCTAACGCAACACTCTCAACACTTGAATCTCCAAGCCAACCACATAATCTCACAAATTTCTTCCAACAAATGCTTGCTTAACCAAGGAAGACCAAAGAGAGTAGTTAATACTATCCAACATATCCTCATTTGGAAGTACATCAAGAATAGAAGAATCATTGTTTCTTCATTGATGTGTTCTTATGAATATAACAACAAATCCACACCATGTGTACAAAGATCTACACAACCAATGTACCAAACAACCAATGGTAATTTCCTCTGCACAACGTTTCAAGAAGCAATAGCAGCAGGGCACGCAGCAAGCAGGGCACCATGTCTCTTAGGTTCTCTCTTGCTCTTTGAGGTAGGGTGGTCAATATCTGCCATCCCTCTCTCTCTTTCTATGTCACACACACACACACACACACACACACACACACACACACACACACACACACACACACACACACACACACACACACACACACACACACACACACACACACATGCACAACTGAAAGTATTGCATGTTTGAAACGGGGTCGCTTAGTCTCAAGCTTGCCACCTTTGATTGGACATGTTTTGCTTGCTTTTTTCCCTATCACCATTACAAGGTGCTTCATGTCCCGATAGCTTCACCACCCAACCGTGACCATTGTATGTTTCTTTTTCAGTTTCATTTTGTTCAATGATGCATATCCATGGACATAGATATGAACACACACACACACACACACACACACACACACACACACACACACACACACACACACACACACACACACACACACACACACACACACACACACACACACACACACACACACACACACCTACACGTAGAGAGTCTTGTTTCAGCATTAGGATTTGTTATTGGTGCAAAAATCCTTCCTTTTAGGAGATTTTATCTCTTATTAGTTACTTCTTGTGGTGAAATGATGATAAAAAATGTTATTTCGATGGGTCATTTAATTATAAAACTGTTTTTATATGTATATTTCAGGTGGAACCCACCTCCATTTACTAGAATCCAAAATACAAAACTTTGCATGTCAAGACAAGACTTCCATGAAGTCTACAACCTCAGCCTGGACGGGGTTGACAACCCACACTTTATGGATGTTACAAAGAAAGACTGGTTGTCTATGTTCTACAATCCAAAGGGCAGAAGGTGAAGCTTCAAACCAAACGGTCAGAGCTTTATGATAAATTCATGATGCTGTATCAGATGGTTTACCAGGAGTTACCTATAAACGGTGAGTGCGCTGCCTGGTTTGCCAAAGCATTTGCATTTGAAAATTGCCAGAGGGCGGACTTGTCTCTCGACAAGTCCAAATACTAGGTAGCTTGGGCTGTTGTGGCTGAGAACTCAGTTACTCGACTGGGGCACATAAGCAAAGGCTCTCCAACAAGATGTCCAGAGTAATGATGCACATGACTGACTAGAAAACAGTGTGCAAGTCAGTATTGGTAGCTCAGTCATCAAAGGCAAGTGTGGATACGTCAAATAGTCGGGATGTAGAGCTGGCACAGATCATGCGATTTGATGCACAAGCTAAAGTTAGGCAGCTTGAGAGTGAAATAGGGCAGATCTCTAAAGAAGTGCAGCAAGCACAAGTGGAAGTGTAGGTTCAGTCAAGGGCAGACACTTTCTTGAAACAGTTATGGGAAGCACGAGAAGAATTAGCCACGCTTGAGGCTAGTGGCAATGTGCCGTTGGAGGCCTTGTACATATGGTAGGCTTTTTGTGGTTTGCTCACATTTTTGGATAGTGTTTGCCAGTTTTTGCAGGAGATAGAAGAATAAAGATGCTTTTTGGTTGAATGTTCAACGAGGGGGTTGGGCAATGATGGTGCAACCAAAGTGTGTCGATCCTAACAGAGGGCACATACAATGATGTGTATGCTTATAGATGCATGGCAAAGGGCTAGAGCAGATGGGAAGAACTTGTGCAGACAAATGGCAGTGAAGATGTATGCCTTACGTGGTTTTGTAGGCCAAAAAGGCTCCAGATAGGGCCTCACAAGGTGGCAGTAGAGGGGAGAGATTTCACATGGGGAGAAGCCCCCCCCCCCCCCCCCCCCCCCCCCCCCCCCCCATTTTGGCAGTTGAGGGGAGAGTTTGGATGAGGTTTTTGCAGGTGAGCTCTGGGGGAGTCAGGAAGGAGAAGAGGAAGAAGAAGAGAGGGGAGTTGTTTTTGCTCAAGGGATCCCTCCGCCTAGGGGAGGCGAACTTGGAGGCGCATTCCTGAGGTTTTGAGGAGGCAAAAGCGAGCAGTTTGAAGCGAAGCTGTCACCATAGATGGTTTTTGGGGCCGTGCTCTCAATGAGGAGAGTTGCACGAGCGGTGAAGCCAGAGATTGCAGGTTTTTCTTTGTTGCTCGAGGTCTCCATGTCGAGTAGGTTGTAGCAGTTTTTGATGATTGTGTAGACAAGATTTTTTTGTCATAATTGAAGCAGACCACATCGATTTTTGGTGTCGTTTCTTCCCCTTTCCCTCCTTCTTCTCTTTGCTCTGTTCCAACAACCCGGTGTCGGTGTTGGAGATGTATATACCTCCGCAAGCCTCTATGTGTGTGTGAGAGAAAGAGAAAGTGGAGTGTGCTACGATATGATCGTAAACGGGCCGGATTGGTGTGGATTTTGCCGATTGTGCGAGTTTTGAAGGTGAACTCTAGTGGATTGGGGTGCAGTGATTATCCTGGGCTATAGAGAGGAAAACTGTTTGGGTTTCGGGTGTGCTCTCCTTTCCCCCATCCAATGGTGATACCTATACAGGTTGTTAGTAGAGAGCAAGCTCAAAAAGCAAGAGAAGAACAAATAAGCGAGGAACCCAAAATAGATGCACCTAGTTATGAACAGAAAAGTCAACAAAACACTTGAAAGGCTAGGAAGGCATGCCTGAAAGCTAGGAAGGAACGTGCATATACATCCCTAGCAGAAGAGTTAAAGCAAACTAGGGACATATTAGAGAGATTAGAAAATCAAAATAATCTTGAGTTGGAAGTTCTATACCAGAGAACCTAACGAGAAAGAGAGACCAAGGAGTGCAACTTCAGGGGGATCAGTGCTAGTTGAAAAGGTGAATGAACCTCTAGACGCATTTATGAAAGCCTACAAAGCGTGACTTCGAACTAACCAAAACTACGAACAAAAGTGGATGACATATCCTTACGTTGAGTTGGAAAAGCAAATGTTGGAGATGTGTCAAAAAATGATCCAAATTGCCCAAGCTTTGCCAGAGCCACCAACAAGCAAACCAAAGAGTTGGATAGAAGTTCTATCTCTAACACCGATAACCCCACAAAGACACGAAACTGAAAAAAAAATTGAGAATCCCATAGCTGAATTTGAAAAGCCATGAATAGCGATGAATACCATAGATGAGGCATATGAGGGCTTCCATACTAAGATACCAGAGACCTACAGAGAGGATGATAACTTAGACAACCTTTGGAGATAGATACAAGAAGCAAACAAGGCGAACGAGCTGAATCAGAGAGTCAACCAAACCAGTAAGGGGGGGGCTGTCTTTTGTCCACCTATAGAGAAATTCAAGGTAGGATCTCAAGCAAATCTAGATATTTTCTCATATTGGGGGAATAGAGGATATGTATGATCTTTAGAAAGTCAGCCTCAATCTTTAAAAAGCTTACCCTCATACATGGGAGAGTATGAAGAAAAGTCTGATGTGAAGGCGGTGCCATCTCAAAGACTCTTGTCAAGAAAGGATATGGACTCTAAGGGATTAATAGACATATTTTCTATGCCTGTGACATGCACTATTATGCTAGCAAAGTTTCTCTGAGTATGACAAGGGTGATAAAATGATAAAAGGAGAGAAAGAAGATTTTTACACCTCTCTAAGAATTTTGAAGGAGAGGATGATGCGGATAATGAATGCTCTCAAAACTTGAGTGAATAGAAAGGAATGATAGCATATTTTTGGTTTTATGATTTTTCCAAATAAAAAACCTAGACGTCAAGAGCACTACGAAAAGAGAGAGCTGAAAACAAACCAAGAGAGAACCCTATGCCTAGAATAAGGGATAAAACACTGTTTTTGATGCTTGTAAACGGTGACTATTGTGTCAAGGACAAGATATGTAGAAGGCTCTTTGAAGCTCAAGATCTAAAAACAAAAGAGAGCATAAGAAACCTGCAAAAACAAACTAGAAAGTCAGAATCTGAAAAAAAATCCAAACAAACAAAAGAACCAGAATTATTTGAGTTTGAAGAAACTAAATGGACTAAGGTGGAGATAAAGAAGAAGTACCAAGAGCTTAAGAGAATGCTCAAGGAAGTATGGACAACGGAAGTAGAAAGTGGGAAAGGAGAAGATGAGAAAAATGTGGACAAAATGAGTGTGCCTTTCCACTATAGAAAGTTCACTATTCAAGATCGAAAGGTGGTGATGATAGAACCTCTATGAGAGAAAAAGTACAAAGAGTCCTACGATGGGCTTGAGGATGCAAAGAAGATAGACTTGGTAGGACTCGGAGAAGAGCCACGTCCAACCTACATAGCAACAGATCTAAGTTCGAAAAAGGAGGAGAAGCTCATAAGTCTTCTCAAGGAGTACAAGGACATGTTCACTTGGTCATATAAAGACCGGAAAGGAGTAGATCCTACGATACTCCAGCACACAACCCCTTTAAAACCCGATGCAAAGCCTAGCCACCAATAGAGACCTTATATGTACAATGATACGTTTGTTAAGTGCATCAAGGAGAATTCTGATAAATTAAAGGAGGCTAAGTTTATCTACGAGATAGAACACACCGAATGGGTATCCCCCATTGTGGTACACTACAAGAGGTTATGTGCACTTGTGATGCTTTTAATGACGCAAATACATTGGGTTTTTATACTCCCCGGTGTCTCTAAGATTGTCGCTAATAGCATCGCTACAAGAACGTCGCTATATGGGTGGAAGCATGACTGGGTGGTACACTTTTATGGTTGAAAGCTCTTTTTTAGTAGCCACTTAATAACTATGTCATTAGCTGTTAGCACCTTTGAAATTTTTGGATTCAAAAAATAATGGAAAAAAACACCAAGCTCGTACTTGCGAGAGAGGTCCCAGAAGCTCGTACTTGCGTGGGTGTTGAGCACACTGAGTGCATTCATGTAGCTTCTCTTCGTCTCAAAAACATAGCTCTCTTTGTATCCACAATCCATCATAAATGTGCACTTTTAACCTCCATACTAATACATGTTTTTTGTAAGATACACACAGGAAGATTTTTTGTATGGCTGAAAACTATCTTTTCCTGTGATGCTCAGAACAAAATTCTGAGGGCATAAACAGCTCCGAAAGGGGGGTAAAACTTAGGGACACATAATTGGAAATCTCTCGAAATGTTGAATATGCAAATCCAAGCTCCGGACCCAAAAAATGCTTGTAAATTCCTAGCACCTGTGCAAAAACGCAAAAATGACTTGCACACAGCCATGTAAAGTACACACATGAAGATAGAGAAAACTCACTTAGAGAACAAGGAGATGTAGAACACAAAGATGGAGATGAAGATTAAAAAGACATACCTAGATACGACCTCTCGAGAGAGCAAACCCTTCTCGTTGTGTTTAGATTAGAAGAGTGTTAACCCTCGTGGCTCACGGACACCCTATCGCCTACGACGGACACTGTAACCGTATTATTTATTTAAGTAGAGTCAGGCACCGGGCTTGCCGGTCCAAAAGGGAAAGGTAGAGTGATCGCCGATGAGAGGCGCACTCTAACACGAACATGCTAGGGTTAGTTGGCTAAGCATGGGCGCCCAAGTGTGAATGGGGTGAGCTCACATAAAAGCCAATTAAACCTAAAATTGAGTCATTCTCTCATTGTGCAATAGAAGCTACTCTTGCTCCATCTCCACCTTCTCCTTCACCATCTCCTTGTGTGTGTGCGTGTGTGTGTGTGTGTGTGTGTGTGTGTGTGAGAGAGAGAGAGAGAGAGAGAGAGAGAGAGAGAGAGAGAGAGAGAGAGAGAGAGAGAGAGAGAGTGCGATCGAGCGTTGCGGCGGCACGACGGCGGCGAGGCGGTTGAGCGCGGCGTAACGGCGTCTCCCTCTTCTTCGCGGCGAGGAATCCTCTACGGCAGGAGCATAAGGCGGTGAGTGACACACCATTGCCCTCTTTGAGCTTACTAGTTAAACTAGTTGTGTGCTTGGAGCCGTCTGCGGCTCGTACACGGTGTATCGGCAAGTCCCTTGCTTCGACAGTGCGGCAAGGAGCGCACATTTTTGGCGCCGCTGCCGGGGAATAGCCCTGCACTAAGGCCAAGAGGCACTTTGTGCTTCTTGTATGAGTGGTTTGCAGTAGGAAAGAAGAGGGAGAGGAAGGCATATTTTTTCTGCAAGTTGTTAATTCTGTTAGTCTGTTGCGCACAGTTTGCATTTTCTGTTTTTCTGCTGCGTACATTTAGTATTAGTTAGACAGATAGCAAAATTCTGTTTTTCTGTTTGCACACAGTTAGCATTTCTTGCGTTTTTTGCATTTTCTGTGTTTTCACAGCACAGTTTTGTCAAGTTTCAATTTCTGCATTTTCTGTGTTTTCTGTGTTTTTTGGTTTGTGCACAGTTAGGCGCACAGTTAGTTAATTAAGTAGGTTAGTAATTAGGTGAACCACTGATTATCAGGTCAGTAGGTAGGTGGGACAGTAAATAGTTAGGTGAGGTCAACGCGCACCAAAACGCGTACCAAATAATATCTCAAAAAAAAATGTAAAAAATAAAAAATAAAAATTTTTGGAAAAAAAAAATCCAAAAAAAAAAACGTGAGCGAGGGGGAGGTTAGATTTTCGAAAATAAAAAACGTGAGTTATAAAAACGGACGGGTTGGTTTGTATAAAAGTTAGATCGGGATCGGGATCATTTCCCCAAGCCGAAGCCCAGGCCCAGGCCCAGGCCTCAGACTTTTGATATATACTAGACTCACTCTTATATATATACCCTACCTCCTCAAGAGGGAATGAGAGCATGTGGGACAAGTCCTCCACTCTCCTCCCTTCTCTTCCCACTTGCACCTTTAGACTTGCTATTTGGAGCCTAGTTCCCTAGCTAGGAAAAGACTGTTTCGGGCTTTTCTGGAGCAAAATAGAACCAAACGGTGGGCTGTAAAGCACAGCGCGTCCCTCCTAGCGATACGCTCGTTTCGAGCTATCACACGGCCCATTCCACGACACGCTCTAAAAAATCTTGCAAAAAAACAAACAAAAAACACGCTAAAAACAAGTCACAAGGCCTCCTAGAGCAGCTTTTTGACACCTTAGGGTATCAAAAGCACATGCACTTACGCTCTGGGCGGGTGCTAGAACACGAGCATATTGAGGGTGCCTCTGTTCATACGGACACCCATTACCCATCCACGATAGGCTCTAGACCCTCAGCGGGGACACAAGGTAGCACCACCCAAGACCCTAAAATAGCCGCTAGTGATTCCTCCTCCGACTCAAAAATCATGGAAGCATACCCTACCCAAAACACTGAGAGAGAAGGCCATGCACCTCCGGAAGCTCCATAGCCTAGTACTAGTATGTTTAGCCGTTTCATGGAAACATTAGGTAGAGCTACTCGCTCGGAACCTGATGGAAATGAAGCACACGAAGGGGGTGGGGAAGTGGACTCTCCTTTCACATCGCACGTGGATCCCACACCCCCAAAGAGTTTCCATGTGGATATCCTGCCAACTTCTTACCAAGAAGGCCCTGTTGAGCTGCCTCCTTCAGAAGTTCCCTCTAGAGTACCGTTGGTGACAAGTAAAACCACGGGGAGCAACATTGCTTCTACCTCACAAGAAACCGTTAACACGTCGACTCTAGAAGGATTGTTCATTAATGATCATTGGACATACGATCTCCACACTGAGGTGTTGACGGATCTACACTCTGGCCACGCCTACCATGTAGGATGGATGGAGATTGTACAATCCACCTCTAGTGCCACGAGCATCGAAGATCAACAGAAAATGATATGTAATGTTATCCATGGCATTATTCAATCAGAAAGGCAAAACCGAGGGGTAAATATACTCTCAACTCGCCCCATGAGATTTCTGGATACGAGCAAGGCTCAACAGCCTACTCTATCACAAATGGAGACTCCTCTAATGAGCCCCATGGACCCATCTTACGTCATTTCACCTGGGGTCTCTATGCAATCTGAGCCTCCGAGCGACAACTTTAGCTTCCCTAACTTGGCTCAACCCTCTATTAAGGAAAACACAGTGCTCACTCCAGGGATAAGCCTGACAGAGAATGTACCGATGACATCTTCGGTTAGCGCAGTGCCACTACCTAGTGTCGTAATACCTAATATGGGGCCTCAACCGTATGTACCTCTAGCCCCTTATGCACACATGGCCCCCACACCTCCAATTGTACCACTTGTTTATGCTCCTCGAGTGCCGCTCCCTAGCCCTTATCCGAGTGGACCTATGCCCGGTTATGTTCCATATCCTGCATCATCCACACATATGCCAAGACAGGTACCCATCCCTCTCCCACATATGATTCCAAGAGTACCTCCACCGGCCCTGCCTCCTCACATAGGTGACTTGGCAGTGTTTGCTCAAACCATAGGTTGATCTATCGCGGAAAATATGCATCACGCATCTGATAGAGAGCCTAGAAGTAAGGCAGTACAAATTGCCAAACTCACGCAAAAATTCAATGGGGACGAAGATGCTAGAAAACACATTGAAGTGTTTGAACAAGTATGTGATTCCTTAGGGGAACGCAACGAACTACATAAGTGCAATGCCTTAAGCTTGACATTAAGTGGGAAGGCTGGAGATTGGTATAGAACCCTAAGGGTGGACAAGAAAACAATCTACCCTACCCTTCGAAGGTTGTTTCTAAAGGAGTACATACGAGAAGGTGTGCTTTGGGGTGTAGCATCTCAGCTACAGAAGGCCGAACGTAAGGAAGGAGAGTCAGTAAGGGACTTCATTAGTCGTCTAAAGCACTTAAACTCTCGCTTCCCTGTAAATGAGCGCTTCAACAATAACCAACTGCTTGATCGATTCATTCGAGGGTTGAGGAATGAAGGAATCTATAATGGACTAGTGATTAGAGGTATCACAACCTGGGAAGATGTCACTGCCAATGCAATCCAATTAGAGGACAACTTGATGATAGCAGGCATGAGGGTGTCTACTGACACGAGATCCACTAGCTCACAAGCCATTGAGTATGAACCCATGACTGCAAAGCCCATTGCCAATGAGCCAAAGGTATTTGAGACATTCTTGACAGACCTCACCAAGGCAATCCAAGAGTCTCTTAATGATAATCAACCCCCTCAAAATAGTCACATGTATCCAAGAAGGGAGCAACAATGGTGTTCCATTTGCTTAGGTCCACATAGCACTAGTGAGTGCCCTACGTTTAGAGTAAAATTTAATGGAACTTGCAACGCATGTGGTAGGTATGGTCACCAAGCTAAGGATTGTTTAATGATCAAACGTATGATGGCAAATAGACCACCTGTAGCCTGGACGGATGCACCTCGAGCTCCTGTATTGATGCCTGCTCCACCTGTTGAGCAACTACCGCAACACATGGTCCCTAGATCTCAAAATGTTGTACAAGCTACACCGCTACCACCTCCTGTGCTAGGACCGCAGCCCCCGCATCCAAGAGTCGCCCCTATGAACCAAGTGGGTTGCGAGCCATCAAATGCTTATGCAGATGGCTGTGAGGAGGAAATAGACACTAGTATTGCCTACGGACTTGATACATTGGAAGAGTGTCCTATATACTACATGGAAGATTGTTGGGGGCAAGTCAAGCCGGTTTATCAAGCTGCTGCTCTCGCATCCAAAGGTCAAAATATCAACACCCAGGCTAGGAGGCCACCTCTTCAATGCTACGAGTGTGGTGGACCACATCGGGCAGCGGAGTGCCCTATTAGGCTGCAAAAGAATGCTGCACAGATGCAAATGAATCAAGGGAGCACGTCTGCAATGCCAATACTCACATGTAATCGTTGTGGCATAGATCACTTGATTGCCCAATGCCCCTATAACCCAAATGCGCCTAAAATCACACCCCTAAATTTGGTCGAAATTGCTAGTGTGACATCGCCAATACCACCCGTCGCACCCGCTTATGCGATTACACGGTCCATGCTTCAAGGGCCAGGCCATATCCTCGAAGAGAGAGATACCGCGTCAGTTATCCAAGCAAAGAAAAAGAAGACACGAAGGAAGAGGTCGCAGAATACGGGAAATTCAAAGCCAAGTTCCAAAACAAACATAGGAACAGGAGATGACCCCGTGTATATGAATGACCTCGAGAATTATTCAGATTCAATCGAGACAATGGAGACTAGAACCAATACCACAAAGGGAAATACCGACAAAGAAAACCGTAACATGGAACCAAATGAAAACCGAATAAGAGAAAACCATAAAGAGCCTCTGAAAACACCACAAGTGTTTCCAAATCCAATCCAAGACCCCCAAGATAAACCGCAGGGGCAAAAAGGGAAGAATCGTAAAAAGAAGATTGGGACGTATCCAAACCCAATAGACGAGATTGAGCAGGTGAAACATCTAAGAGGTTTAGTGGAGGAGACTCAAAGGAAACTAGAACCAGAACCCATGCATGTCAAAATTCATGACACAGTGTTTCCCACGCAAGTTCATCCACCCCACATGAACCATAGACCGTTAGCCATATCTAGTATCATCCAAGAAGGGAGTGAGGACGGGACATCAGAAAGTGAGCATACACCTTTCTTGTTGGAAAGGATGTTTAACGAAGGAATACCTGATCCCATTGAGGAATATGAGATTCCATCCTCACCAGTTCCTAGTCAAGGACCTACACCCTGCAAAATGCCAATGAATGTTGCCAAACTAGTGGACTTCATGTCTTCTGAGGTCCGAACCACGATCATAGCAAAGCTGTATGGAGATCCTGAGTTATTCCTTGCACTACGAGCATTCCTTAACCGAGAGCTACGAACGGGATTATCGCAGTTTGCGCAACCAAATATGCATGACTCGATTATGATTGATGAGGAAAATCATGTGCAATCACTTGACTTAGATGGACACGAGTCTGTGATCGAGGTACCCATTAACGAATTAGGGCAGTATTTTGAAGGCGACGAGTCTAATGCGACCGTACCCATCACTACCAAGGGATTAACTATAAAGGGAATTCTTGATGGTGGTGCGAGAGTTAGCATCGTTACAAAAGATTGTTGGGAATCCATGGGAAAACCCCGCCTCAGTGTTACTAACATTGTGGTAAAGATGGAAAATGGTACCATAGCGAAACCTATGGGGATGCTCAAGGATCTTAAGATCAAAGTTCTAGGACACAAGGTACGACATACGTTCATTGTAATGGATTTCTCTAAACACCTTATGTCATATGAAATGATTTTAGGACGACCATTCATGAGGGAAGCACAAATGGTTCATGATTGGTCTAAAAATCATGTCTATTTGCAATTCCAAGACTCTGTCCTTAGAGTGGATTTTGTGACTGGTAAGGTACACCCCTTAGGGAGTAAAACCATTATTGATCATCGCTCTGACACCACAGTTCACTCGGCCCCACTACAATATTGTTACACTTGTAAGAAGGATACAGACATTGGCCAAGATTCTCCTTACATGGATGTGTTACCGGGTATGACAGAATCAGACAACGTAGACTAGGTACACCTAGCTGCAACCATAGATACCTGGGGAAATAGAGGAACCACTTGGGTCACACCAGAGGGGGAAGAGGTACCACAAATTGCACCTCTGAACATGATAAGTGCCATACATGCATCTTCTAAGGGCAAGGCAATTGTGGACCAATCTGACAGTGACATCGATAGCTCAATAGAAGACTTTGACCAACACGACTTGGACACTGACTCCCAGAGTGAAACGGATTCTGAATCTCATGAATTAGAGAGTGGAGCAAGTTCAGAGTCAAAACATTCGGAAGGACCGAGCATATCAACCGATGATAGCTCCCCCGAGAGTGAAGAGGACACCAACGAGGACTCCTTTAGTGAGCCAGATCTAAATGCAAATCAAAAGCAGGTCTCAAATAAGAAAAAGAAAAACCTTAAGAGGCGTCGATATCGAGCCAATGTACGTGCTAGGATAAAAAAGAAGAGATCCTCTGCAGAATGGCTCAGTTATATAGGAGCATGTGATGCTCATCGAAAATTGGTAGACAATTGGGGTGAATATCTCCAAAATGTTATGTGGTGTAGACCACGACCCCATGACATAGCCCAATTAGAGATCATAGACAAGCCAAAGTTGAGCCGCACTGCAAGGAGGCGTCAAAACCAAGAGTTAGCTCGACAACACAAGAAAGCAGAAATGGAAGCACAAACCAAAGCACAACCAGAATCCACAGACTTGCATCCTGCACCAGAACATTTCAAATCTTACACCATAGGGAAAGCAAAGGTTGTGTACACAAAAGCCCAAAGAATACCTATCGATGGGAATAATGGAATCTATGATGGTCCGGCAATAGTTAAAGAAATAGAATTAGCTTACCCCGGTGAAGAATCAAAACCTGTTTTTATTGCCCAAGACCTCACAGAAGTTGAAGAGGCGGTCCTCAAAGAGCTTCTCAAGGAATTCAAGGACGTATTCGCTTGGACATACCATGATATGAAAGGTGTTCCACCTTCTGTGGTCCAACATACAATCCCTATGATTAGCACTGCGAAGCCCGTACAACAAAGACCCTACCCGATGAATTCTAAGTACGCAAAGATCATTCAAGAAGAACTAGAAAAGCTTATCAAATGTGGGTTCATATATCCTATTGAACACTCTGAATGGGTGTCTCCAATAGTTATCGTGCCAAAAAAGAATGGGAAACTCAGGGTGTGCGTGGACCTCAAAAAAGTTAATGCAGCTACTAGAAGAGACCATTACCCCCTACCATATTCCGAACATGTACTCGAAAGAGTTGCAGGCAAGGAAGCTTATAGCTTTCTAGATGGGTACTTAGGCTACAACCAAATCATGATAGCGCTAGAGGACCAAGCTAAAACTGCCTTCATCATATAATTTGGCGTGTTTGCATTTTGTGTGATGGCTTTTGGCTTAACAAATGCCCCTGCTACATTCCAACGATTAATAAACACTGCTTTTAAAGAATATTTGAGAGAGTTTTGTGAAGCTTTCTTAGACGACCTTTGTGTTTACTCTTCTTGGAAAGAACATCTATCATGTTTGCGGAAGGTGTTTGAAAAGTGTAGGTTATATCGTATCTCATTGAACCCGTTCAAATGCCAATTTTGGGTCAAGCATGGAGTTATTTTAGGGCATATAGTATCCAAGAATGGTATCTCAACCGATGAGAGAAAAATTAAAGTGATTCTAGAGTTACCACCACCAACCAATTACAAGGGAGTTCAAAGGTTCATGGGACACATGGGTTATTATCGACGGTTTATTTTATTTTTCGTTGAGATAGCACGTCCTTTGTACAAGCTTCTCATTGAATTTAAATGGACTGAAGAGTGTGACCAGGCCTATGAACAATTGAAGAAAACACTAGCAAGTGCTCTGATTTTAAGGACACCTAACTGGGATGTCATTTTCCATGTGCATATTGATGCATCAAACTTTGCTATTGGGTGTGTTCTCACTCAACCAGAAGAACATAAATTGGACTATCCCATTAGCTTTGCAAGCCGTCAATTGAACGATGCTGAAAGGAACTACACTACTACAGAGCGAGAAGGTTTGGCAATGGTTTATGCAGTAAAGAAATTTCGCTACTACCTTCTGGCAAACAAGTTTGTATTTTATGTGGACCATCAAGCGTTGCTGTATCTGGTAAACAAGCCATGCTCCACAGGAAGAATCACACGATGGTTGTTAATTCTTTTGGAGTTTGATTTCACGATTGTAGTGAGACCCGGTAAAAGGCACGTCATGGCTGATCATTTGTCTCACATACCCAATGGTGAAGCCCCTACACGAGTTGATGATGAATTACCCGATACTTCCCTATTCATAGTTGAGACTATGCCTGAATGGAGTGAGAACATTGTTAACTTTTTAGTTAATGGTTTTCCACCCAAGGAACTTCGTAAGGATATCGCTCGAAGGCTAGTAAAAGAATGTGAACCCTATTGTTTGATTGCCGGAACTCTGTATAGATTAGGCAAGGATGATATTCTTAGGCGTTGTGCCCGCGAGGATGAATATTTGTATATCTTGCAAGAAGCACATATGGGCATAGCAGGAGGTCATTTTTCAGGAGACCTGACTGTTAGAAAGGTGCTGCAATCAGGCTATTGGTGGCCAACTTTATTTAAGGATGCATCACTTTTTACAAAAGGGTGTGATGAGTGCCAACGTTACAAGACCACACAGCGCAAAGACAGAATGCCCTTACATCCTATTAAAGTAACCCAACCATTTGAAAAATGGGGCTTAGACTTTGTAGGTCCAATTAGTCCCGCAGCTCGCAACACTCAATCTCGATATATTCTAGTTGCTACGGACTATGTAACAAAGTGGGCTGAAGCTAAGGCTTCACAAAAAGCTGACGCGAGGACAACAACTAAGTTTCTTTTTGAGAACATTATCACAAGATTTGGTTGCCCTTTTGAAATTGTTAGTGATAATGGTACCCATTTTATAAATGAGGTAATAAGAGAGCTTACCACAACCTTTATGATATCCCACCATAAGTCTACACCTTATTACCCGCACGCTAATGGACAAGCCGAGAGCACCAACAAGACTCTAATCTCTATTTTAACCAAGACGGTAGAAGCTCATCGCACTGATTGAGATTTGAAGTTGACATCTGCTCTATGGGCTTATCGTACTGCTTATAAAGTGGCTATTAATTGTACGCCATTCAAAATGGTATACGGCCAAGAAGCGGTTATGCCTTGGGAGTTTGTCATTCCTAGTCTTAGGGTAGCTTCGCAAGAAGGATGGAATGGTAACCCCTTAACCGAGCGTTTGTATATCTTAGAAAAACTAGACGAAGAGAGACAGTTGGCTGTGCAAAATGCTCTTGTGGAAAAGGATAGGAGAAAGAAGTGGTTTGATCGCCATGTGAAGGACAAGGACATCAAAGTTGGTGATAAAGTCCTTATGTATGGAGTACGTAAAGAGAAGAAAAAGTTGAAATATGCTGGTAAAGGACCATATAGAGTATGTGAAATTACCCCACAAGGTACCCTTCGTGTGGAAACTCTTGATGGAGTTGAAACCATTGGATTCCTCAATGAGAGTAAATTCAAAAGATATTATGATCCTTTAAGCCAAGAAGAACTACGGGCCATTCATCAAAAGAAGGCCGCCAAAGCACAAACCGAGTTAAACAAGATACAAGCTCAAGCTGAGGCTAAGGAGCGACAACAACGTATAAGACAAAAACGAGAGGCTAACCTTGGAGTCACAAATGCATTCCACGTGGAAATCGAAGAGGATGGGTTGGACTCTGACACACCTCTACGATACCCTATTGAGTTAAATAGTGCCTATGGAAAAGTGCTATATAACGCCTTATTGGACACGGGTGCTAAATATAATCTGCTATCCTATGGGGTGTGGTGTCAGTTAGGGAAGCCACCTCTATCTGAGAGTATTATCCAAGTCAAGGGTGTCAACAAGAAAAAAACTACGGTTTTTGGAATCTGGCACACTTTTGTCAGTTATGACAATGGGATTGTAGCTCAAGACTTTTTGGTCATGCCTACTGGAACTATGGAGGGTAATATAAACCTAGGCCACACGTGGATGATAGCCACCAAATGCACTATTGATTGGGGGACTGGGGGTGTTACAACACAAAAACCAACTCTTAGCCCTACCACTCAAGCCATAGTCCCTGAGATATTGCCTAAGGAAATAAAACCCAAGACATTGCATGTCCAGGAGGTTGAACCATACGACCCCATAGCCCAACTCTCTAGAGCTTCAACTGATGTAGTTGAAAGAAAGCTTGAGACACACAAGAACCATCCTAATATAACACAGAAAACATACAAGTGGGTCCCTAAAGCCTCTGTAGTGAGCATGGTTGATGCAAAAAAACGGAAACCTAGTAAGAACCGTCCCACTCACTCCAAGAAATGTAAAGAAACGCTGCATTGGATTCCTAAATGACTATTGGAAGCCCAAGGATACTATGAAGGAAATGATCAAATCTGGGTGCCCAAACGTAAAGTGTACTCTTACCTATCACCTGGCCCATGTAAACCCAATCCTGTGGCTCCAAAACAAATTGAAAATCGCGGAAAGGAAAAAATCATGGAATGTTACACACCCGATCTAGAGCTAGTTTGGGTACCAAAGAAAGAACGATTTGTTCCACCTAGCTCAGGAACAGGGAAATCAAATGAAGCTTCTTGCTCTTCATGTAGTTCCTATACGCAAATAGAAGCTTCGACACAACCTCCACCTACCACTGTACATATCCATACAAGCACGAAAGAGTTTGCACCTCCCGGGGTAAGTTCACCACCTATAACAACGTTGCAAATAAAAGCATGGGAGAGTACCTTACCACCCTTGCAACTAGATGAAATGCATAGGGCGGTCGAAAACTATTGGTTAAAACCTTCACCCATAACAACTTGGAACAATTGGTTTCAAAAGGTGACGACCTCATTCCAAAAGGTATGATCTACCCAAGGAGGGGGGGAGTGTTTGCTAACATCAATCATTCACCCAAGGAAGGGGGGAGTGTTTGCTAACATCAATCATTCACTCGCTCCCCTCTCAACCTTCCTCCATGACCTCTCAATTCCAATCTTAGGGAATGTATATATATAGCCTTATACTCACAAAAAACAAAAATAGTAAAGAGCAAGAGCGACTAGAAACGAGAGAGCACCCTATCAGATCTTACATATAAGTCCAAATTCACCGTGTCAATTCAAGCAACACACAAAAACAACTCTTATGTTTTAAAGGCCTAACCAAATCTATCTGTCTTGTCAGAAATGGCTACTTCACCAGAGGCATGCACTTCTATTTTTGATGAAAGGTACCCTTTGTCTTTTCCTCAAGTGTTCTACGTATGCTACCCTATAATTTCTTGCGAATGGGATTTGATAGAGAGCCTTGCATGTGAGAGAAATTTTGAGGAGTTAGAATGGCTGATACGTCTATGGCTAACTAGTGATCCCTACCCAGTAGCGAATGTGTCTCCAATGGCACATGCTTATTCTTTTGCACAAGATGAGTATCCACGCATCGCGAGGTTCTTGATTAGCATGCTTGCACAAGAGGATGATGAAGAGGAACTAATAGAGACCGAGGAAGACTATGGCCTCACGGACAACGATTTTATTTATCTAGATGATGAGGATAGAGGCCTAGCCTTAGGGTGGCCACCCGGTTTATATAATATCCTCTTTCCTTGATTCTAAAAGGGGTGGCAGATAGGTAGGTTAGGGGTCTAGATTGTGTTTTGAGTTTGTTTTTTAGGAGTTTTAATTTTTCACACTGACATGCCTCCTAGAGGTATAGTGCCTGTTTTTGGATGTGTTAGGTAGGACTTATATGGATCTCCATCCACATGGCTGAGGACATCTGCTTCAACGAAATGAGCCACTCCATACCTCAAGGTGTACTACTTTCCATGATTCATGTTGGTGGATATGTGTAATTGCTAATAATGGTTTTTCATTCTTTGTTTGAGTGCAATAGTTAGGATTGTTTTCTGCCATTATAGATGTATAAATTTGTCTTTGCTTAAGTTGATTGAACTCCAGTTTAATCTTATGGATGAGCCTGGAGATTAGGAGACCGTGACTTTAGGTTCACTCATTTACTTGACCACTAGGCCTAGCTAATAAAATTATCCGAGTATTTGAGACCTTAGGAATGTTTTAGGCAGAGAAAGGCTTGCTCACTCAAACAACAAAAAACACTAGTGCGAATACCAAGGAAATGGAAGCAAAAAAAAAAAAAAAAACATAAGTGCCAAAAATGAAAAATCTTACGCTGGAAGAGAAATCCTGGCTTGAATTGGTACTTCACTCACATGTATTGTCTATGGTACTAGAGCCCTAGAGGTTCTCAGTGTGGGCGCTTTTCCTTGAGAAGCAAAAAACCCCGGACATACAAAATAAGCACACACGTCACATGATTGTGACCCAAAGTAAAAAAGTATTAAAAAAAAATAATTTAAAAAAAATTTTAAAAGACTTCCATTGAGCTTACAGTTAACATTTCAAGCTTTTGTTTGCAGTTGTGAGAGCGAGTTGGCTAATCAAAGCTGAAAAGCATAATTAAGGAATCTTGCATTTAGATAATCTTCTTAGCTTAGCTAGTACTAGAGTAGTTGTTTTAACCTTAGTCATAGCTAACTAATTAATAGACTCACCCAGAAGCTCAAAACTCTTGATTAATTAATTTACTCAAAGTGCAATTTATTTGTCCTTAATGGCAGTCTAACATTTCATAAATCTTGCATTTACTCATTTCCACATGTACTTTACATTCCCCTCATGATTTATGGCAATATAATTGCGCTTGCTAAAACAGCGACTTTGCCTTGCAGATTCAAATCTAGATGCTCTACAACATGGACATACCAAGCTTCAACTCAATAGCTTCCGAGGACGGAATCTACATCAAGAAGGGGGGCAATGTTAACCCTCGTGGCTCACGGACACCCTATCGCCTACGACGGACACTGTAACCGTATTATTTATTTAAGTAGAGTCAGGCACCGGGCTTGTCGGTCCAATAGGGAAAGGTAGAGTGATCGCCGATGAGAGGCTCACTCTAACACGAACATGCTAGGGTTAGTTGGCTAAGCATGGGCGCCCAAGTGTGGATGGGGTGAGCTCACATAAAAGCCAATTAAACCTAAAATTGAGTCATTCTCTCATTGTGCAATAGAAGCTGCTCTTGCTCCATCTCCACCTTCTCCTTCACCATCTCCTTGTGTGTGTGTGTGTGTGTGTGTGTGTGAGAGAGAGAGAGAGAGTGAGAGTGTGTGTGCGATCGAGCATTGCGGCGGCACGACGGCGGCGAGGCGGTTGAGCGCGGCATAGCGGTGTCTCCCTCTTCTTCGCGGCGAGGAATCCTCTACGGCAGGAGCATAAGGCGGTGAGTGACACACCATTGCCCTCTTTGAGCTTACTAGTTAAACTAGTTGTGTGCTTGGAGCCGTCTGCGGCTCGTACACGGTGTATCGGCAAGTCCCTTGCTTCGACAGTGCGGCAAGGAGCGCACAAAGAGTATAACAATGTTGTATTCTAAAATACACCTGGGCTACAAGGTTGTATTCCAGAACACACCTGTGCTACAAACTTGTATTCCAGAATACACAAGTGCTACAAACTTGTACTCCAAAATACACCTGCGCTGCAAACTTGTATTCCAGAATACACTTGCGCTGTACTTTTGTATTCTAGAACACAAGATTGTTGCAATCTTGTATTCTAGAATAGAGAAGTGCTCGAGATTGAAGTACTCTTGTCTTCTACAATGAAAAAAAATTGAATCCATAGAATACTGTTACATAATGAATAAACAAAAATCTTAACACTCGTGTATTCTAAAATACAAGTGTATTGTAAAGTTGCATTTTGGAAAAGAAGTTCAGTACAAGCTTTTATTCAAGAATACAAGAAGCTTGCGCACATGTATTTTAGAATACAAGTAGCTTGCACACATGTATTCAAGAATACACTTGTGCTACAAATTTGTTTTTCAAAACAAAAATTGACACATAAGTCGTCATGTTCGTTTTTTAAAATCAAATGAGTTGTATTAAAAAAATTAAATTTTTTATTTTTTAGAATACACTAAATAGACATACCGTGAAAATTACTTCAATTTTTTTTTTGTCAAATAACACTTTCAAGAAACAAATTTGTATTCCAGTATAAAGTTAATGACACGTTAGTGCAAAAAGCTCAAGATTAATGTTTTATTCTATTAGATTTAACAATTTGGTCTAATTTTTTCTAATTACAATGGTCTAAAACATTCCAAAAAATGAAAGGCTCTAAAACCTACAAAATTTGTACTTTAAATTTTTTGAGACAATATTGAACCATTTTACGGGTTTAAAAAGGTCTAGAATGCAAATTCAACAATTTTCTTGTAAAAAACAAGAACTTTTTTTGCTTAAAAATGATCAAACTCAAAAAGTGTGTTTTATGTATAAACAAATTGTGCAACAATAGAAAGCTAATATAACAAAATATGAAATTAAAAATCATACGTGAAAATAAACGATGGAGCAAAAAGTGTTGTTTTGCAAAGACATGCTCTAGAGATCAAATGCACAAAACTCAAAGGAAGAGTAACTCAAAATGAGACTTTGAGATCCTTTTTAAGGAATAAATAAATGTATAATTTTATTTTTTATTTTTTATTAAAAAAACTATATTTAAATAGGGTAAGAAGTGCCTAAGGCTGCTCAAACTAATTCTAACCAAAGCCAAAGCTAAAGATTTCCTTTGTGGAATCATTTTTTTAATCATTTTCAGTTTGTTGCCTCAAACATGTCATTTTCAAGCAATTCTGAATCTTTTCACTTACCTTCTTCCTTAATTACACCACAAACGGAGAATAATAGTTCTAGCGGTGAAGAGACAATCAGCCAAAGGTTTCAAAAAATGCCGGACATGGAGTTGGATAGCGCTTTTGGTTCTCAAGGAAATATTGACAGTGTTGATGATTCAAACGCTACTCTGAGCAGAACAAAAAGATTACTCAAAGGAGCAGTTTATGAAATAAAATTTTTGAGAGTATTGTTGTGCAAAGAATTATTTAAGTAGTTTAGACTTCAACAAAATCAAGCAAGAAAGAGAGATATTCTTTGGGATGAAGCAATTTACCCAAAATAATTTCTTACATGCTTCAATAGGGATAACAAATAAACACACAAGATATACAATTTTGGATGAAATTCTATGTCGAAGATTTTTTGTAAAAGTTTTTTTCTTGAGCAATCAGCGTATGAAAAAAAGTTTAGCACATTCAAGATCTAGAGAGAAGGTTATGCAGTGCTCATACACAACACGTGATACTCTAGAGATGTCATATTAAAGAATTGGTTGGATATATTTGTGGGTTACAATGGCATAAATCTTTCGAACTATAAGTTTACACACTTACCAGATAACTTTACAAAGATAGAGGTTTACAATCTTTATGCTGAAACTCTCAAGGAATGGAACATGCCAATTCTATCTCTTTGCTCGTTTCTAGGAGTTTGTAGAAAACACTTCTCTCATGTAAATATTTAAAAAAAAACAAGAATAGGCGTGTGTCAAATTTGTGCTGAATTGAAAGCAAAGTGAGACAAAGCCAAAACATCAAAACAAAAAGCTAATCTTGGTCTAGATTTTGAAGTTCAAATATAATTTTTTGGATCATTCTATTCAATAACTAATACTTTTCTTTTGTTTTGAAGCTCCTATTCAACTTGCACTCAAAATCCACCGAGAACAACAAAGCGCAGAGCGACAAAAGCTAGCAAAGAATAGGAAAAAGTGTATAGAGCACAAATATCAATACTTGGGATTGGTCATTGATGGGATGGATCAGAAGAAGACTTTACCACCTCATTTTTAACGTGCTCCAAAAAATATCAAAGAAGGAAATTTTGTGCAGCTACATGTGGTTGGAGCACTTATCTTCACTGGTGTCATGCCATCCAAAGTTTTCATCAACTTACCTAATCTACATAACGATCCAAACCTCGCACTCACTGTGATTCAAAAGATT
Organism: Adiantum capillus-veneris; assembly: GCF_014529385.1. Classification (NCBI taxonomy): domain Eukaryota; kingdom Viridiplantae; phylum Streptophyta; class Polypodiopsida; order Polypodiales; family Pteridaceae; genus Adiantum; species Adiantum capillus-veneris. The sequence goes on along the minus strand of NC_140948.1, from coordinate 27,828,123 downwards.
TTGAATGAGTGGGAAGGAGAATTACCAGGAACATTGTACGTGCAGTTTAACAACGCAGCTTGAGAAAACAAGAATCAAGTGTTGATAGCTTACTTAAGAATGCTAGAGGAAAAAGAGGTTTTTAAGAAGGTCAAACTTGGTTTTTTATTAGTGGGGCATACTCACAATCAAATTGATCAAATGTTCAGTAGATTTTCAATAAAGCTGGCAAAGAAAAGTGCATTTGATCTTCCTAAAATTTGTAAAGTCCTTAGAGAATCTTATGAGCCTCAACCGGAAGTACATGTTCTCAAAAGAACATATGATTTGTGTGAGTTTTCCATTGGTGGAGCTTTAGGTACATCATCCGTTGTACAACTAAATGATCATAGTTTTCAACATCAATTCAAGATGAAGAAGAAAGATGGTGAAACTCAACTTTGGTGCAAGAAGTATTCTAACACAGAATCATGGCATCCTTGATGGTTTAAAATTTATGTCATTTGTTCCAGAACAACATATTGTGCCATCTAGATACATGCTATTAGGATCAACAAATGAATCGGCAAAGCTCTAAAGGAGAATCAAAGCATCAATTATCTGCAGTGCTTAGCTGAAATCAAAGACACAGTACAAGCATCACATGTATATTTTCTAGCATGCTCAATGGAGTGGTGGTTTAGTTTTCTTGAGGAGCAAAAGTAGCTGATTGAGGACCTCGAAAGTGACACAACTGGAGTCATAAACTTGGATCCATTTTTTTGGCATGTGCATCAATCAAACATTATTTCTAACGATAATTTATAGAGGGTGGAAATCAAGGGACTCAATTAAGAGAGGACTTGGAGAGATTGATGCATGGAGAGACTCGAGAAGCTTATGTTGGTGCAAGAAAAACAACACAGGGACGACAAAAAGAGAAAGAGATGTGGGAGGAGAATGTCACTGAGCTAGTTGTGGGTGTCATGATTGATGTATTAAAATCAAATGACGAGAGTGGTTGTCCATTTTGGGTAGCCGAAGTCATTATGAATAAAATCATATATTCATTTGATTGATGTTCATTGGTACAAAGCGGTTGGAGAAGATGCAATTACCAGTAGGTACTATCCTAAAGTGATCAGAGTGACTAAGAAGAAGAAAAAGGAAAGTAGAGAATGGCGTATCGATAATCTAAAATGGAGGTTGTGGAAATTCTTGTTTATGGTTTCACCTTGAAGAAGTTTGGTCATCTTCGTCAAAAAACCATAATTTTTGATGAAGAAAGTTCAAGGATTGCAATTGAAAGCCTTGAGTCTTCAATTGTAAGCTTTCAGGGATGTAATTGTTTTTCTAGTGGAATGTTGTGTAATTTTTTTTAGAGATATTTACACCTTGTCTCTAAAAACTTTCTATATTGACTTTAATACAACAAAATGAAGGTTTTTTGGTAGTGTTCACTATCATTTTTTTAAGTAGCTCCAAAAATTGATGTTCTTTTAGTTTTTTGACAACTTTTTGCCAAATTAAAGATGAGGCGTAGTTTCGTGATTTAGGTGTACCATTTGATGAACAAGTGTTATTGGAAAAAATGTGAATCAAGGGTAATTGTCAAAAAGAGCAGAGGGGCTCTTGAGGAGCAACCTACCAAGCTGCAACTTAGCCAACCCCACAATTTTCCAGAGAGAGAGAGAGAGAGAGAGAGAGAGAGAGAGAGAGAGAGAGAGAGAGAGAGAGAGAGAGAGAGAGAGAGAGAGAGAGAGAGACTTTCAAGGCCTATCTCTGGACAGTCTTGGATCCTTGTAATGAATGTCTTTCAATGCCTATCTCTGTAATGAGTGTTCGCTCTTGCAACCAACCAATCGTAAAATTACACATTTTTAAAAAACAACCTCTCCTTTTTCATCAAGGAAAGGAAACATATCACTATGGCCTTAGGTCTTTGGGAAGGCCAAAAGAAATTCTAACATCATGGAGCATGTAGCATGCTCCAAAGCTTCGGTGTCGATGAGATGATCTTCACACTCGTCTAGGTACCAATGCTCTAGTGGTGGCAGCGGCGATTGCTGTGGGGATGCTTCCGTTGATGCCTCGACATCACCTTGTGTTTGACGAGGCTCCTTACCTTCCCCTTCTTTTATCGCCCCCACAACAGCCGATTTTGTAAGTCTTTTTGCATTGCTCTTTAGGTTTGGTAGTTATGTCTATTTGTACTTTTAAATTCTAACATAATGGATTCTTTGTATGCTTTGAACAATGGTTGATGATAGGACGTGACCCCACACCATACGAGCGCGAGTACGTGCAGGTAGAAAGGGCTTAAACGCCCTGATGGACATTCTGAGTTCTCACGACGGAATGTTAGTATTTCACTTTACTCTTTTACATTTGTTGTATTTTAATGATAAGTGTTAGTAGCAAGCTAACATGGATATCATTTTTCGGAGCTCTTATGTAAAAATATTATTATTTTTTATAAATCAAGAATATTATAACTCCTATTTTGCAGATAAACCTTGTAATTGATGAGCCGGGGCTACAAGCTTCCAGTTTGTATCAACCTGTCATTACCTATCTTTAGTAAGAGCTCCCAGATTATTAGTTTTGACCACCAAAAACCTTGGCTAAGGTATAAAAGCTAATTTTTGGAAGTTTTTATTAAGTTTTGGATAATGAAATACACAGCATGAGCTAACGATGCTCACTTCTCTCCTTCTCGTGCTTTCTACTCCCTCTTTGCTTGTCACATTGCAGTCACGTTTGTTGCATTGCAACCGCAGGTAAGAGCTTTATGCATTGACGTAAGCATTTCACGATATTTCATAGCTTTTGGAATCGCCAACCCGCAGCCTATGTCATCATAAGCAGGAATTTACACTTCAAAATAAAAAACTAAACATAGGCAGGATATTGGGGAATCATTGCTAAGCATTTAGGTGCATTCTGGGTCGAAAACAACTAGGTCAAAAATCCATTGCTATTAATAATAGCGATTTTGGCACTTGACCTAAATTGGGCTTGACCTAAAGTGGGATTTGAGACCATAGGCATGTGTGCTTAGGTTTTATAAACATGTCCTAGAAATTGCCTTACGTTTGGATGTCATTTGATGCTGTAACGGATATGATTTGTTTGTTGATGAGCGATTGGCTTTTGGTGATTTTAGTCACTTGAGTGTAGCTTGAGCTAGATGTGAGTTGTTTGTTGTTTTCCAAGAGATTGACAACCTCTTGTAGCCTCTATGCACTAGTCGAGTCAGCTTCGTCCCATGGATTGACAATTTAATCGTGGTTCTTGCTAGATCTGCAATAAGATAAGATAGTGAGGTTAGACACACGTCCCACATTTGGCATCGCTGCAGGGGATCGAAGAGACCTAAACTAGGGAAAAACAGGAGCGTCTTGTGAAGTTATCCTTTAACTTCCTCTAGGATCTCCTAGAGTCAAAACTTTCTTTTAAAAATCGCATAGCTTAAGATTGTCATCTTTTGTTGTGTAGAGGTAGCTTGTAAGTAATCGTACTTGTCGAGTGCCTTTAGGATTGTAGGATTGTAGAATTAGATTAGGATTTTGAGAATGATTGATAGACGAGACAAGTCTTAAGTTCAAGGCTCAAAAAACCATAAAAAACAAGAAAAAGAGTGTTTGTGGACACTTTCCACAACCCCATTGCATGAGAACATAGGAGTAGGGTAAGTAGGATCCGAGGTGCATTTCAGAACATTGCTCTCTCCGAGAGAATCATTGTAAGTTGTTATTTGAAGTTGCAAAATTTTAGGTCTATGGCTAGAAATAGCATGAGAAGACTCCAAACCACTCAATCCGACTGGAGAGTATGCTTAAAAGTTGTATGAACCACTGGTGGGTAAGTTCAAGGACACTTTGAGGTAAAAATTTCAAGAGTTTGCAAAAACTCAGATTATTTACTTTTTTCTTGACATTTTAGGCCAAATTAAGTTTTGACTTGATTCCTAGGCTTAAAATAACTTATGAAAAGACTATCCATGAAAAAAGTGCAAAAAATGGTTTATTTTAAGCGTGAAGTAAATAATCGTGATTATTTACTTTCAGCTCAAAAGTGACCAAGGTTGATACCAGTGACTCATTGCATGTGTACAAACAACTTTTGTAAAGGCACATTGGATTTGTATCACCAAACTGGCAGAAAACTGGGAAAAAACTAAAGTTTGTACTGACTTTTTGAAACTTGAGTGTAAATTGGAGAAAAAATTGTCCAAACTCAATGAAATTTGATTCATAGGCTTTATATTGATGTGATAGACATGTGTACATGCTCACTTGACCAAAAAGATGCAAAAAGTTGTTAGTTGTAAATAATCGCGATTATTTACATCTCCCCCAGTTTTCAACTTTTTTGACTAAGTTAGCAGATCACTAGTTTTACCATGTTGTAATAAGCCTATAAACCAAATTGGTAAGATTTGGATTGAAATTTGTGACCAAATTTGCAAAGTCAGTCTGCGGACACAAAATTGATGACCACTTCACCAAAAATAGTCCAAACTTGAAACTTGGCTAGAGACCTTAAGTTGAAATACATAACAAATCTGTGTCAAGGTTGGGACAAAAACTTGTAAAAAAATAGCCATAGCAAATAATCATAATTTTTTGCATCTGCTTCAAAAATTGACAATCTTGCATATTTGGGCATAACACAAGGTCAAGCATATCAAGTAGACCACACAAATCAATTTTGGTGAAATTTGGATCACAAAAGTGAGACTTAAGCCACACTCTTGAAATCAAAGTCTACGGACACGAAACAATTGATAAACTTGAACAAATTTTGTCCAAACTTGTTGAAACTTGTCCAAGGATGTAGACGATGAAGACAGTCTCAACAGGTGGGAATCATCTTCTAGAGGCCGAACAGTGGACCAGCCAATAATTACCATGGCACTTACCACATTAACCTCAAGAGGCTATAAATAGGACCCATTACATTGTAACCAGGCTGATTGTACTTTGGAGTTGTTTGCACTCTTTGACTTATTACTTCTAGTCTATTGGTTCTAGTCTTCGAAGCTGTCTTGAGTGACAATATCTTCACTTGTAACTCTACTCTGTAATCATTAATACAACGGTCCATTAAGCTTAAGTCAGTAATACCTTGTATCCGTAAACTTTGAATTTGAATCTAAAACACTTTTCCAGTCATTTAGTCTCTTCCTAGTTTCAGTATGGTATTTCAGCTCAGTAACTATTCCAGCTCAGTTTTATAATTCATTCTAATCTCATCAACTAAACTGACGACTTCCAATAGCTGTAAATTCTAACACTAGAATTAGTTATCTGAAGAGATCAGCTCCAATTCCATTTTGGTGATCACGGTGGCTAGAGCTATTTGCTCATTGACTAGACCGTTTCTCCTAGTTTGAATTTTCAGCTGAAGATATGGCACCCAAAACCAGTTGTGGTTGAAAACCATCCTACCGTGTTGACCCTATTCTTGAGGAGTCAAAAAGAGATTCTGATCCTAAGATTGAACCGAGGACTGAGACTGAGGCTCCGAAGGAGCACAGTCAAGCTGATGAGGTTAAGGGCTCTCAGCACTCTAGTCAATCTAGATGAAGAAGGTTGAGAGGGAAGAAGGCAAGGCCTGAAGTTCTTGGACCACGCATGGGGATGAAGGAGCCAAAGGCAGTAAAGGTAGTCGCCACAGTTCCAACAGAAAAGCCAGGGAAGAGACAAAAACTGAGACTGTAGAAGAAACTGGCTGGGATGCAGATACAGACCATTACTAGAAATTTTCAAAAAGGAGTCAGGTTCCTAAGATGAGAAGAGGCCGAAACGATGCTGATCGACATGACCACCTCTTCATTGAAAATTTCTTTTCCAGTATTTAAGGGTGGGAAGAGAGAAGACCCGAATGTTCATATCCAAGCCTTAGAACAATATGCTGAGTTGAAAAACATTGATGAGGATGACTGCCCCCGGGGAATACTTTCCTTAGACATTAAAGGAGGCAGCAAGGAAATGGTATTACCATTACCCAGCTTGCCAACTCAGATCGTATAACAAACTACTCAAAGCTTTCCAACTGGAATATTTAGATAACAGAGAAGATGAGGATATCCTTTGTGAGCTGGATAAGATAAAGTAAAGGAAATTATCAGTCAAAATCTATGTTGAGAAAATCAAGGAACTAACTAGGAAGCTACAAGAACCACCATCAGAAAAAATGTTGCGGGCATGGTTTTTAAATGGTTTTCGTAGTAAGAATCTTAGGGAATAGGAGGTGCCGGCACCAACATAGAAATTTAATGATCTGGTGCAGCGAGCCCTTAAGCTGGAACAGTAGGCTAAGAAGGAAACAAGTCATAAGAAGAGGAGGTCTAGTGATAGCAGTACTTCAACTGAGAACTCTAATTCCAGTAAGACCTCTAGTAGTTCTGAAAACAGCTTAGATGAGAAGAGCAAAGACAAGACTAAGAAGGGGTCTTGGTTTAGGAAGATTGATGAGATGGCCTAGAAGATTGCTGAAATGGGCCAGACCACACAACCAATAAGAAGAGCAGAAACCTGGTGTTCAAAGTCTAAATCCAAAGACCATGTTTCCAATGAATGTCCACAATGTACTTACTGCAAAGCTTACGGCCATCTATGGAACAATTGTGGCATTCGCTTTAATCATTAAAAAAAGGGAAAGATCTTTTTGTGGTGGCATTTACTAATGCGGAACCAGTAAAAGTGGAGACTACCAGTGTATCCCAAGAAGAGGAATTAGGTATCAATGGTGCTGGTATGGGGCGTGGCAAATACCAAGGAGATACTGGCCGGGGCTGAGGTCGTGGTAATTTCCAGAGTCGAAGTCTGAATTGCTATACTTGTGGCAAGTATGGGCGTTTGCGGCTCAGTGTCTAGAAACACCTGATATACTGCGGCTATTGAGGCGAAAGCCCCAAAACCAGTTCCTGTACGAGCGGTTACATGCAGCAAAGGGGTAGTGATTGAAGAAATCCCAACTAATCCAGCAAAATCAGTTAGTTTTGAAAGTAGCAAATGGGCTCAAGAGAGAGAGGTGTGGCTTTAAAGCCAAGGGTAAAGAAAAGGTGGCTGATGAATGGCGGGAGGAGAGAGAATTGGTGATGAAAATCATAGAGGATTTAGCCAAGAAGCTGTGAGAGCAGCCAGAGAATTCTAATGCTTGGGTCATTCAGAAGATACTAGCAAAGCCTTATGAGAAAGCGCAACCAAATCAGTCAAGGTTTGGAACACATGAGACCATGTTGGCTGTAGTTTAGGGATTGATACAAGAATTAGGGACTGACAAGGGAGCTGAAAGCACTAGAATAAAGGAATGGTATTGTGCAGATACTACCAATTCTTCAAGTTCTGATAGTAACTCCGATCATGAGAAGGAGGAAATTCATGTCAAAATTTGTGATAGAATTCAGAAACTCACGATGGAGTTAGAGGACATTAGAAAAACTTTGCCTGAAGCAGCAAATTTCCTCAGAAAACTATCAGAGATGATGAAGTGTCAATGATCCAGGTAGATTATAAAGTTAGGAAACAGTGGGAGCCACTATCTGGTGTCATACTAGATGGAGGAGCAGGGGTAATCATCCTGGGGGCACATCTTCAGCAAAGGATGGGAATTATAAATTTGAAACCTACACCTTTCAAAGTTTGAATGGTGGAAGACCATATTAGGTATTTTGGTAAAAATCTCACATTATGGGAATCTCCAAATCGACTAAATTCATGTAATTTGGGAATTTTCCACTTAAAGTGGGAAAACTTGAGGTGTGTGGTTAGTAAATAAAGTGAAAATCTCATAGGATTGTGGTGTTGATAAACACCAAAAGTCAAGAGGATGTACAACACATGGATTTGAATAATAACTATAAATTACATAAAACAAAGGAAGATACAAAAAAGATTTTGTTTACAAACTGACTAGTATAGTCACAATAGAAGCTCCACATAATTCTACTCCACATTTGATACCATATCTGAACTTTGATCCAAGTGTGGTTGATGTGCACGAGTGAGGCCTTCTTTGGCTTTTAGAGCATGCCTTTCTGGAATCTTTATTCTAGAAAATGGTCCTTCTTTGTTGGGTCTCCAGGACCAAACAATTGCATCTATAGTTTCCCACACTTGTGGGTCCTTATAGTTGACAGCCCAATAACCCTTCCAACAATTGCTGTAAGCTTGAGTATCTGTCATCCCACTTTTTCTCACGCAAGGTGCCCAATATTGAATCAAGATTTTTCTGTAGTTTGGTGATGTAGGCTCATTATCAATGTCAGATAAAGCCATTGCAAGCCACACTGGATAGATTTCTGTGTCACTCGGAACAAGCATAAGAAAGTCACCTTGGTGCACATCAGACATAGGGTCAAACTCTTCCCTTGGCCTATCTCGTTGAGGCCCACAAAAATGATCGTTCAACTCTTCAAGGCCTAGGAATCTTTCTGCTCCTTGTTGCAAATTCATTGTAGTGCTTTGTAGGTGAGAATATTCTTGAGTTTTTGGCCAAAACATTTCATACAAGACTCCCTCTGATATGATTGCTTTTCCAATCTCTTCAATTATCTTACTCCAATAATCTATCACGGGTCTATAATATCGCGGAATACTTGAACCATTCCCTAAATTTTTCCAAAATTTTATATAGTTCTTTAGCCCCAAAATGACTTCTTCGTGGGCCTTGACATACTCCGCCATTTGTACTAGAGGTGGATCTCCATGTGGTAACATTGGCTTGCCTTCTGTGTCTGTTTTCCAAAGGCGAATACTTCCACTCCAACTTGATACACCTACATGTGCCTTATATTGCATCATTGGTGTCTCATCCTACATAAAGAACCTGAATTGAAGTGGTTTGGAATGTCCAACAAGTATGTCTTGTCCATCACAAAGATAGCCATCACAATATTGCTTGAAATCGGGGATCTTTGTGAGAAAAAATGGAGCTGGAGATGAAGATGAGTTGTTTCGTAATGTATCCATCAAATGTGGCAAAGTATAGGTTTGTGTAACTCTCAGCTTCTCTGAAAACCTACTAAACATGGCGTCTATGTCCTCATGTGTATGCCCAACCATTAAAAATCCCAGCTGGATGGTTTTGAAAACACCCCTTGCAACAAGCATTGACAAATAGGCAAATAAGTATCGATTTTTGTTTTCCCCTGCACAATTATCCAATTGTAGCAACAAGTTCTCTGGCAATCTGCGAAATGTTGACCCCAATTCCTCTTCTGCAATTTCTGACGACTGCACAATGGGCTCTTTTCCATCACTCAAGTTATGGTAGTCCAAAGCATCCCTTGAGTTCAAAGCATGTAGTAGTGAAATATTGCTCCTTGGAAGTCCATTTGTTACTAGATCACCAAGAGGATGCTTATCTATCCTCTCTAGGTTATGTAAACAATTAGCAATTGAGCCAATTGTAAGATTTGGATCAGCTGGCCACAAACCATTCAAGAAAAAGTGTCCGTAATGACCTTCTCCATGTCCATGAGTGATCATGCCAATCAATGCTACCTGCAGATTATATCCTGAATCCACACCCTTGGGAACAATGCGTAATCTAGGAATGGCAGTCTTCTTTTGATCCATCTTATCATGGATTATGCATACATATTTTTGTGGTTGAGTTTCTGAATACGTGCGCCATGCATAATATAGGCTTCTGAAACTCTTTTGTTGTGCCATGTGAACTTCTCTCTCCCTCAAGAGAAGAGCCCTCTCTTCAAGAGAAGGTTTAGCTTCTAACCTTGCCTTGATTGAGCTACAAATATTGCACTTAGAGAACTCACTCGTCTTTGTTAAAGTGACATGTGGGTACTCTTTGTTCCAAATTCTACCAAAAGAAGATTGGGATAACTTCTTCTCATAGCCCATTTGGTCAAGTGTCGTGTTGATTTCACATAAAATATCCACTTGTTTGTATGTTGATGGAATCACCAATTGAGTCTCTCTTGAGCCATCTAGCAGTGTTCTACTTCTATGTGGCATCTTCTCAGAGTTGTTTTCCACAAACTCATTTAGTAGTGCTCTTGCTAAACTAGTATGTTGAAGTCCCCTTCTCAATGTACATGTGTTCCCATGTACATATTGGCGCACACCATTTTCAAAGTTCTCCTTGTATCGATAAAGTGATGTCTTTGGTATTCCATGTAGCTCATACCATGCTCTACAACAAACAATAGAGCCATTTAGCCTGAATTGGTATCGTGACTTCTCATCTTTCTGATAACATATAGAAAGAACATTATAAACATAATTAATGCATGATTTTTGAGACTCTCCCCAAAACTGTTGTCGTAACCTTGTCACCATATCACGATCTGCAAACTGGCAACATTTTTGTGCACAACAATCAATGCATGATACCCTTTGAATTGATTTGTTTGAAAGGTAAAAAGTCGAAGCTGGTGCTGCTTTTGATTTTTGAGTCCTGTTCATGAAAGTGTATCGTCTCTTCCTTGACAACTGGACAACATTACTCCCATCAAGTTTTTTTCCAACATTGTCATCGTTGGATACATCCTCATATGTAGCATGCATGCCATCAACAGGAACAAATCGTTGTAATGGGCTCCCATTCAACAGGAACAAATCGTTGTAATGGGCTCCCATTCAACATTGTTGTCTGCTTGATGGGCCACTTTAGCAAAGTGATGCTACCCACTTCAACCACATCATCAATGCTTGCATTTTATCTTTCAATACCCACACCCACACAATCAGGACCAAGTTCCTAAAAGTTGACATAATCATGTGGAAATACATATAAGATGGTCCCTTCATTCATGGTTTGCATCATTGTGTCATCTTTTAAAAGGACCCTCTGATTTCTCCAAGACTCTCGAATCATTGCTTCAAATTCTGGGCTTGTCATAGGTATTGCATCTGTAACTAGAGGATCAGAATGATCATGTTCTTCATCACCATTGTAGCTTTCCTGTGGATCAATTAAGTTCCCATTTAATACAAAAGATTGCAAAAGAAGCTTTGACCATCGAACAACACTCCATAATGAGCCTGGGAGAGATGAAGTATCCATTGTAGGAAAAGGTAGGACCACATCCTTCAAGCATTCCTCCACTAGTATGGAGACATTTCCTTGCCCTATCTTTGTACCACCACAAGTGGAATCTGGATCTATTCTACACACACAGCCAATACCAACAATTTCATTGTCAAGTATCATATGTACTTTCTCCCCAGATTCAAAGTCCATCCTGTAAGTGAAAAAGATTACATTGTTAAATCCATAGTTATAGAAAAATACTCTTCAAACAAAAAATCATGCTACAACATGGAAAAGGTTTGCATAGGTTGGACAAGTGGTGAACCTTGAGACCAAATCCTCCTTGCTATATTAATGGAAGCAAGGTTGGAAATTATGGTGGATCTTGAAACCAAAGCATCCTTGCTATATTAGAGCATAGGTTGGACAAGTGGTGGACCTAGTTGTAATACCCACTGCCACCTATCAACTACTATAGGACTATGCTTTCCAATGTCCAAGTATCCCTTCAGGCTTTCAAGGTTGAACACGTGGTGGACCTTGAAACAAAAATCCCCTTTCTATATCAGAGCATAGCTTGGACAAGTGGTGGATCTAGTTATAATGCCCAATATCCAAGGTGAAATACCTTAGGACCTTGCTACCTTGCTTGCCAATGTTTACGTAGCCCCTCATTTATTTAATGGAAGTAAGGTTGGACAAGTGGTGGACCTTGAAACCAAAGCCTCTTTGCTATATGAGAGCATAGGTTGAACCTAGTTGTAATACCCACTGCCACCTATCAACTACTATAGGACTATGCTTTCCAATGTCCAAGTATCCCTTCAGTCTTTCAAGGTTGAACACGTGGTGGACCTTGGAATGAAAATCCCCTTTCTATATCAGACCATAGCTTGGACAAGTGGTGGACCTAGTTATAATGCCCAATATCCAAGGTGAAACACCTTAGGACCTTGCTACCTTGCTTGCCAATGTTTACGTAGCCCCTCATTTATTTAATGGAAGTAAGGTTGGACAAGTGGTGGACCTTGAAACCAAAGCCTCTTTGCTATATGAGAGCATAGGTTGGACCTAGTTGTAATACCCACTGCCACCTATCAACTACTATAGGACTATGATTTCCAATGTCCAAGTATCCCTTGAGTCTTTCAAGGTTGAACACGTGGTGGACCTTGAAACAAAAATCCCCTTTCTATATCAGACCATAGCTTGGACAAGTGGTGGACCTAGTTATAACGCCCAATATCCAAGGTGAAACACCTTAGGACCTTGCTACCTTGCTTGCCAATGTTTACGTAGCCCCTCATTTCTTTAATGGAAGCAAGGTTGGACAAGTGGTGGACCTTGAAACTAAAGCCGCTTTGCTATATGAGAGCATAGGTTGGACCTAGTTGTAATACCCACTGCCACCTATCAACTACTATAGGACTATGCTTTCCAATGTCCAAGTATCCCTTGAGTCTTGCAAGGTTGAACACGTGGTGGACCTTGAAACGAAAATCCCCTTTCTATATCAGAGCATAGCTTGGACAAGTGGTGGACCTAGTTATAATGCCCAATATCCAAGGTGAAATACCTTAGGACCGTTCTACCTTGCTTGCCAATGTTTACGTAGCCCCTCATTTCTTTAATGGAAGCAAGGTTGGACAAGTGGTGGACCTTGAAACCAAAGCCTCTTTGCTATATCAGAGCATAGGTTGGACCTAGTTGTTATACCCACTGCCACCTATCAACTACTATAGGACTATGCTTTCCAATGTCCAAGTATCCCTTGAGTCTTGCAAGGTTGAACACGTGGTGGATTATTGAAACCAAAATCCCCTTTCTATATCAGAGAATATCTTGGACAATTGGTGGACCTAGTTATAATGCCCCTCCTTTCTTTAATGGAAGAAAGGTTGGAAAAGTGGTGAATCTTGAAACCCAAACCCTTTGGCTATATATAGAGGATAGCTTGGACAAGTGGTGGGCTTAGTTGTAGTATCCAATGTCCAAGGTCCAAGGTGAACTATGTAAAGACCTTACTTCCAAAAACAAAGTCGTACAAGTGGTTCTCCTTCAAACCAAAACGTCCTTAGTGTATTAGAACATAGCTTGGAGAAGTCGTGGACTTAGTTGTAATGGTGAATGTCCAAAGCAAACTATTATAGGACCTTGCTTCCCAAATCAAGTTTGGACAAGTGGTGGATCTTGAAACCAAAACCCCCTTACTGTATTAGAGCATAGCTTAGATAAGTGGTGGACCTAGCTGCCATGGAAAATGTTCAATGTGAACTGCTACAGGACCTTGCTATTAAATGTCTAAGTAGAGCTAGCTTCTTTAATGGAATCAAGGTTGGGAAAGTGGTGCATCTTGAAACCAAAAGCCCTTTATTGTATTAGAGCATAGCTTGGACAAGTGAGGGACCTAGTTTTAATGTGTGATGTCCAAAGAAAAGTATTACAAGACCTTGCTTTCCAATATTTGAATTGGTCAAGTGGTTAAAACTAAGTATAAAACTTTGACCATTTTCTTCTCGAATTGCCAAAAAGCTAGTTTTAGACACCCCTAAATGAAAATGGTTTAGGGTGGCCTTAAGCAACGTTTTTTCAAAGACTTGAACAAAAGGGTTGCCGAAGAGTAATGAAAATTTATTATGGCTTGAAGTGCCTGAGTATGTGAAAACAAGCCTAGGTTTTCCACGAGGCAAAAGGTGACATAATAAGAACATTGGAAACTTAGGATTGACCATGTGGCCTAAACTTTGGCAAGTGAAGTGGTGGCCAAGTTTTGTGGCACAGTGTGCACTTGGTCCTATATGTGTTGACCACTTGGCTAAATCTAGGACCATAAGGCCAAACCTTTGGCACCTTAAATATAGTATGGGACATAATCTAGAACTGCTATAGTAAATTAGTAGTATAGTTAATATGTTAATATTTGTATTATATTTAAGTATATGCTAAATATAATTTATGTTCAAAATTTCACTAATGAAGAATGTTCCCATTTAGCACTCGAGATGCGGGGTCTTAGGGCAATGCCACAATGGGGTGACAAGGCAGCGCTTCCACGTGAGGTTTGGGGGTAGCGCTCTTGATGGGGATGTGGAATATAGCGCTCTCGATGGCGGGGCTTGGGAGGCTGATTTTGGGATATTGTTACGGGCGGGGTCGAGGGGCAGCGCCCAAAGATTTTTGTTTTTTAAAGTGAATTCATAGTATAGAGTTACACATGTTTTGCATATTTTCAACCATGATTTCTTTCATTTTGGCTGTGTGAATTGGTTAATGTTTTATATTGCTTTTGTTTTTTTTAATCCTATGATAAAACATGGACTTGTAGCATACGTGGCATTCTAATAAACCCTATCAAGATTAGGCACAGAGAGCGCACGAGCAACGCACACAAAGAAAGCAGGCGAGCAGCAAACACACAGAAAGCGCACACGGATCGCACACAGTTGGAGTATACGCGCACGTAGAGGAGCAAGCTCGGCATCGTACACAACAAACAGGTGGAGCGCACAGGATTGAAAGTTCGTGCACAAGATAAAGAAACAGCAGCGTACGCAACGCTTTCCAGAAGGGCAGGATCGGGCATAGCTTCTTCACACCTCACGAATAGAGAAAAAACAGGTATTTCTCTCTATCTCACTCTCTGTCTTTCTCCATATAGAGAAGATGGTTCTCTGTAACTCTTCTTGCACACACACTCTCTCGTCAAAAGACAGAGATACGTAGTTTAAAAATATCCCCGCACACATACACATATTCCTACACATCGTCTTCCTCTCTTCCACATACATAACCACAGTGAAATCTGTTATCTTGTTGTCTCTCTCTTGAAAATACATGCAAATATTCCCACACATCGTCTTCCTCACTTCCACATACATAACCACAGTGAAATATGTTATCTTGTTGTCTCTCTCTTGAAAATACGTGCACATATTCCGATACATCGTCTTCCTCTCTTCCACATACATAAACACAGTGAAATATGTTATCTTTCTCTCTCTCCTCTCTCTAGAAAACAGGTATTTCTCTCTCTCTCTCTATCTATCTATCTCTGTATCTTGCTATCTCTCTCTTGAAAATACATGCTCATGTATGTCTGCGTGTGTGTTATCTATGTGTATGTATGTATATTTGTGTTATTTCATTGTAATACTCATACATAATGCAGATACACAATTACACTTAATTACAATATGCACACATAGTATATATACATACATAAATATCACAAATAACTAACACATTGTAATACTAGTAAACTTGAATGGAAGACTTACTTGCGTGATCTGTTAAAGTCGATTCTTGTAGCGAGTTCTGGATGTATGCTGAGCTGATTTTCCTCTAATCCATTTGTAGATATGATTGTAACTTCTGTTTCTCAAAAATAGTAGTGTTGTTTAGTGATACACCTAATGGACATAAATGATTGAAACTAGGACATGTAGACCAAAAATACGTGTATTTCTTTGGATGAATATATACACTTTTTGGTGACCCTTACCACAAGTGGTGGACCTTGAGACCAGTGGACTATAAGGACCTCCAAACAATACCTTGTACACTCAATCCTTCTTGGTATCTAGGTTGGACAAGTGGTGGACCTTGTTCAAATTCTCTAACCACTCTCTCTAACATGGTGACATAATTTAGGTGTGATAAATTCATATCTATGCAAACTAATATCAGTTTAGGCTTGTTAATTTGAATTTGTTTGAATTTATGTACAATATAATGATTTGAGGTTTGCATATTTGAATTTAGGTGGTATAATGATATCTTTTTGTGGTAAACTTGAATTTAAAATCAATTTCACGTGGAATATTTTAAATTTAAGTGGTAAAATTTAAATTTTTATAAAAAAGTTTGAATTTTAAAATTTGGGCGGGATATTTTAAAATTTAGGCGGGATATTTAAAATTTAGGCGGGATATTTAAAATTTGGGAGGGATGTTTTAAATTTAGGCAATCAGATTTTGAATTTTAAATTTAGGCGGGAAGGTTTTGAATTTATAGCGAGATCTCCCTTACATAAGAGAGTATAGGTTGGACAAGTGGTGGACCTTAAAGCTACAGCATCCATGCTACTGGACATGATAGGCAGGGAATCTAGTTGAATATTGTATGTATAATATATATGTAATAGATCTAGCTTGGACAAGTGGTGGACCTTGGAACAAAACCCCATGTAAAACATATCATGCACATTCCAAGTGGTGAGAAAAAATATCATTTAAGATATAGCCTTATAGGTTGGACAAGTGGTGGACCTTAATACCAAGATATTCTTAATGTAATTACATAGAGTGGAAAGCTGGTGAATCTTGAGACCAAACCATGCTACTAGCACTAATAGCTTGGACAAGTGGTGGACTTTGAAAGTAATCCCCCCATCTACGAAATATCGTGGGTTTAAGGTATTTTGATGGAGCCTAGCATCTTGGAGACATGGTGCACCTTGCTTCTCTTCATGTTTCAATGGAGCCTATCTTGGACAAATGGTGGAGCATCCTTCTCTCCATGTTTCAATGGACCCTAGCTTGCACAAGTGGTGGACCTTTGCTTTTCTCTATGATTCAAGTGGTGGACCTTGGAACCAAACCCCCATGTAAAACCTATCATGGTCACTCCAAGTGGTGAGAAAGAATAACCTTTAAGATATAGCCTTATAGGTTGGACAAGTGGTGGACCTTAACACCCAAATATTCTTAATATAATGACATAGAACGAAAAAGTGGTGAATCTTGAGACAAAACCACTCATGCTACTAGCGATAATAGCTTGGACAACTGGTGGACCTTGAACGTAAACCCCCCATGTTTCAATAGACTTAGCTTCGACAAATGGTGGAGCATCGTTCTCTCCATGTTTCAATGGAGCCTAGCTTGGACAAGTGGTGGACATTTGTTTCTCTCTATGTTTCAATAGAGTTAGCTTGGACAAGTGGTGGACCTTGGAACCAAACCCCCATGTAAAACCTATCATAGTCACTCCAAGTGGTGAGAAAGAATAACCTTAATGATATATCCTTATAGGTTGGACAAGTGGTGAACCTTAACACCCAGATATTCTTAATATAATGGCATAGACTGGAAAAGTGGTGAATCTTGAGACCAAACCACTCAGGCTACTACCAATAATAGCTTGGACAAGTGTTGGACCTTGAATTTAAACCCCTCATCTATGACATATCGTGGATTTAATGTTTTTCGATGGAGCCTAGCATCTTGGAGACATGGTGCAGCTTGCTTCTCGTCATGTTTCAATGGAGCCTATCTTGGACAAATGGTGGAGCATCCTTCTCTCCATGTTTCAATGGAGCCTAGCTTAGACAAGTGGTGGACCTCTGCTTCTCTCTCTGTTTCAATAGAGTTAGCTTGGACAAGTGGTGGACCTTGGAACCAAATCCCCATGTAAAACCTATCATGGTCACTCCAAGTGGTAAGAGAGAATAACCTTTAAGATATAGACTTATAGGTTGGACAAGTGGTGGACCTTAACATCCACATATTCTTAATATAATGACATAGAGTGAAAAAGTGGTGAATCTTGAGACAAAACCACTCATGCTACTAGCGATAATAGCTTGGACAAGTGGTGGTACTTAAATGTAAACCCCCCATGTACAAAATATCGTGGGTTTAAGATATTTCGATGAAGCCTAGCATCTTCGAGACATGGTGCAGCTTGCTTCTCTTCATGTTTCAATGGAGTCTATCTTGGACAAATAGTGGAGCATCCTTCTCTCCATGTTTCAATGGACTCTAGCTTGGACAAGTGGTGGACCTTTGCTGATCTCTATAATTCAATAGAGTTAGCTTGGACAAGTGGTGGACCTTCAAACCAAACCCCCATGTAAAACCTATCATGGTCACTCCAAGTGGTGAGAAAGAATAACCTTTAAGATATATCCTTATAGGTTGGATAAGTGGTGGACCTTAATACCCAAATATTCTTAATATAATGACATAGAGTGAAAAAGTGGTGAATCTTGAGATAAAACCACTCATGCTACTAGCGATAATAGCTTGGACAAGTGGTGGACCTTGAACGTAAACCCCCCATGTTTCAATAGACTTAGCTTCGACAAATGGTGGAGCATCGTTCTCTCCATGTTTCAATGGAGCCTAGCTTGGACAAGTGGTCGACCTTTGTTTCTCTCTATGTTTCAATAGAGTTAGCTTGGACAAGTGGTGGAACTTGGAACCAAACCCCCATGTAAAACCTATCATGGTCACTCCAAGTGGGAAGAAAGAATAACCTTTAAGATGTAGCCTTATAAGTTGGACAAGTGGTGGCCCTTAACACCCACATATTCTTAATAAAAGTGGTGAATCTTGAGAACAACCCACTCATGCAACTAGCAATAATAGCTTAGACAAGTGGTGGACCTTGAATGTAAACCCCTCATCTACGAAGTATCATGGGTTTAATGTATTTTGATGGAGCATACCATCTTGGAGACATAGTGCAGCTTGATTCTCTTCATGTTTCAATAGAGCCTATCTTGGACAAATGGTGGAGCATCCTTCTCTCCATGTTTCAATGGACCCTAGCTTGGACAAGTGGTGGACCTTTGTTTCTCTCTATGTTTCAATAGAGTTAGCTTGGACAAGTGGTGGACCTTGGAACCAAACCCCCATGTAAAACCTATCATGTTCACTCCAAGTCGTGAGAAAGAATAACCTTTAAGATGTAGCCTTATAGGTTGGACAAGTGGTGGACCTTAGCACCCACATATTCTTAATAAAAGTGGTGAATCTTGAGACCAAACCACTCAGGCTACTAGCAATAATAGCTTGGACAAGTGGTGGACCTTGAATGTAAACCCCTCATCTACGAAATATCATGGGTTTAATGTATGTCGATGGAGCCTAGCATCTTGGAGACATGGTGCAGCTTGCTTCTCGTCATGTTTCAATGGAGCCTATCTTGAACAAATGGTGGACCATCCTTCTCTCCATGTTTCAATGGAGCCTAGCTTGGACAAGTGGTGGACCTTTGTTTCTCTCTATGTTTCAATAGAGTTAGCTTGGCCAAGTGGTGGACCTTGGAACAAAACCCCCATGTAAAACCTATCATGATCACTCCAAGTGGTAAGAAAGAATAACCTTTAAGATGTAGCCTTATAGGTTCCACAAGTGGTGGACCTTAACACCCACATATTCTTAATATAGTGACATAGAGTGGAAAAGTGGTGAATCTTGAGACCAAACAACTCAAGCTACTACCAATAATAGCTTGGACAAGTGTTGGACCTTGAATGTAAACCCCTCATCTACAACATATCGTGAGTTTAATGTTGTTCGATGGAGCCTAGCATCTTGGAGACATGGTGAAGCTTGCTTCTTGTCATGTTTCAATGCAGGCTATCTTGGACAAATGGTGGAGCATCCTTCTCTCCATGTTTCAATGGAGCCTAGCTTGGACAAGTGGTGGACCTTTTCTTCTCTCTCTGTTTCAATAGAGTTAGCTTGGACAAGTGGTGGAGCTTGGAACCAAACCCCCATGTAAAACCTATCATGGTTACTCCAAGTGGTAAGAAAGAATAACCTTTAAGATATAGACTTATAGGTTGGACAAGTGGTGGACCTTAACACCCACATATTCTTAATATAATGACATAGAGTGGAAAAGTGGTGAATCTTGAGACAAAGCCACTCATGCTACTAGCGATAATAGCTTGGACAAGTGGTGGCCCTTGAATGTAAACCCCCCATGTACAAAATATCCTGGGTTTAAGGTATTTCGATGAAGCCTAGCATCTTGCAGACATGGTGCAGCTTGCTTCTCTTCATTTTTCGATGGAGCCTATCTTGGACAAATGGTGGAGCATCCTTCTCTCCATGTTTCAATGGACCCTAGCTTGGACAAGTGGTGGACCTTTGCTTCTCTCTATGATTCAATAGAGTTTGCTTGGACAAGTGGTGGACCTTGGAACTCAAACCCCCATGTAAAACCTATCATGCTCACTCCAAGTGGTGAGAAAGAATAACCTTTAAAATATAGCCTTATAGGTTGGACAAGTGGTGGACCTTAACACCCAAATATTCTTAATATAATGACATAGAACGAAAAAGTGGTGAATTTTGAGACAAAACCACTCATGCTACTAGCGATAATAGCTTGGACAAGTGGTGAAACTTGAACGTAAACCCCCCATGTTTCATTAGATTTAGCTTCGACAAATGGTGGAGCATCGTTCTCTCCATCTTTCAATGGAGCTTAGCTTGGACAAGTAGTGGACCTTTGTTTCTCTCTATGTTTCAATAGAGTTAGCTTGGACAAGTGGTGGACCTTGGAACCAAACCCCCATGTAAAACCTATCATGTTCACTCCAAGTGGTGAGAAAGAATAACCTTAATGATATATCCTTATAGGTTGGACAAGTGGTGGACCTTAACACCCAGATATTCTTAATATAATGGCATAGAGTGGAAAAGTGGTGAATCTTGAGAGCAAACTACTCATGCTACTAGCGATATTAGGTTGGACAAGTGGTGGACCTTGAATTTAAACCCCCCATCTACGAAATATCGTGGGTTTAAGGTATTTAGATGGAGCCTAGCATCTTGGAGACATGGTGAACCTTGCTTCTCTTCATGTTTCAATGGAGCCTATCTTGGACAAATGGTGGAGCATCCTTCTCTCCATGTTTCAATGGACCCTAGCTTGCACAAGTGGTGGACCTTTGCTTCTCTCTATGTTTCAATAGAGTTAGCTTGGACAAGTGGTGGACCTTGGAACCAAACCCCAATGTAAAACCTATCATGGTCACTCCAAGTCGTGAGAAAGAATAACCTTTAAGATATAGCCTTATAGGTTGGACAAGTGGTGGACCTTAACACCAAGATATCCTTAATATAATGACATAGAGTGATAAAGTGGTGAATCATGAGACAAAACCACTCATGCTACTAGCGGTAATAGCTTGGACAAGTGGTGGACCTTGAACGTAAACCCCCCATGTTTGAATAAAGTTAGCTTCGAGAAATGATGGAGCATCCTTCTCTCCATGTTTCAATGGAGCCTAGCTTAGACAAGTGGTGGACCTTTGCTTCTCTCTATAATTCAATAGAGTTAGCTTGGACAAGTGATGGAACTTGAAACCAAACCCCCATGTAAAACCTATCATGGTCACTCCAAGTGGTAAGAAAGAATAACCTTTAAGATGTAGCCTTATAGGTTGTACAAGTGGTGGACCTTAACACCCACATATTATTAATATAATGACATAGAGTGAAAGAGTGGTGAATCTTGAGACCAAACCACTTAGGCTACTCCCAATAATAGCTTGGACAAGTGTTGGACCTTGAATGTAAACCCCTCATCTACGACATATCATGGGTTTAATGTTTTGCGATGGAGCCTAGCATCTTGGAGACATGGTGCAGCTTGCTTCTCGTCATGTTTCAATGGAGCCTATCTTGGACAAATGGTGGAGCATCCTTCTCTCCATGTTTCAATGGAGCCTAGCTTGGACAAGTGGTGGACCTTTGCTTCTCTCTCTGTTTCAATAGAGTTAGCTTGGACAAGTGGTGGAGCTTGGAACCAAACCCCCATATAAAACCTATCATGGTCACTCCAAGTGGTAAGAAAGAATAACCTTTAAGATATAGACTTATAGGTTGGACAAGTGGTGGACCTTGAATGTAAACCCCCCATCTACGAAATATGGTGGGTTTAAGGTATTTAGATGGAGCATAGCATCTTGGAGACATGGTGCACCTCGCTTCTCTTCATGTTTCAATGGAGCCTATCTTGGACAAATGGTGGAGCATCCTTCTCTCCATGTTTCAATGGACCCTAGCTTGGACAAGTGGTGGACCTTTGCTTCTCTCTATGTTTCAATAGAGTTAGCTTGGACAAGTGGTGGACCTTGGAACCAAACCCCAATGTAAAACCTATCATGGTCACTCCAAGTCGTGAGAAAGAATAACCTTTAAGATATAGTCTTATAGGTTGGACAAGTGGTGGACCTTAACACCCAAATATTCTTAACATAATGACATAGAGTGAAAAAGTGATGAATCTTGAGACAAAACCACTCATGCTACTAGCGGTAATAGCTTGGAAAAGTGGTGGACCTTGAACGTAAACCCCCCATGTTTCAATAGAGTTAGCTTCGAAAAATGGTGGAGCATCCTTCTCTCCATGTTTCAATGGAGCCTAGCTTGGACAAGTGGTGGACCTTTGCTTCTCTCTATGATTCAATAGAGTTAGCTTGGACAAGTGGTGGACCTTGGAACCAAACCCCCATGTAAAACCTATCATTGTCACTCCAAGTGGTACGAAAGAATAACCTTTAAGATGTAGCCTTATAGGTTGGACAAGTGGTGGACCTTAACACCCAGATATTTTTAATATAATGACATAGAGTGGAAAAGTGGTGAATCTTGAGACCAAACCACTCAGGCTACTACCAATAATAGCTTGGACAAGTTTTGGAGCTTGAATGTAAACCCCTCATCTACGACATATCATGGGTTTAATGTTTTTCGCTGGAGCCTAGCATCTTGGAGACATGGTGCAGCTTGCTTCTCGTCATGTTTCAATGGAGCCTATCTTGGACAAATGGTGGAGCATCCTTCTCTCCATGTTTCAATGGAGCCTAGGTTGGACAAGTGGTGGACCTTTGATCCTCTCTATGTTTCAATAGAGTTAGCTTGGACAAGTGGTGGAGCTTGGAACCAAACCCCCATATAAAACCTATCATGGTCACTCCAAGTCGTAAGAAAGAATAACCTTTAAGATATAAACTTATAGGTTGGACAAGTAGTGGACCTTAACACCCACATATTCTTAATATAATGACATAGAGTGGAAAAGTGGTGAATCTTGAGACAAAACCACTCATGCTACTAGCGATAATAGCTTGGACAAGTGGTGGCCCTTGAATGTAAACCCCCCATGTACAAAATATCCTGGGTTTAAGGTATTTCGATGAAGCCTAGCATCTTGGAGACATGGTGCAGCTTGCTTCTCTTCATGTTTTGATGGAGCCTATCTTCCACCAATGGGGGATCATCCTTCTCTAAATGTCTCAATGGAGCTTAGCTTGGACAAGTGGTGGACCTTTGCTTCTCTGTATGTTTCCATAAAGTTAGCTTGGACAAGTGGTGGACCTTGGAACCAAACCCCCATGTAAAACATATCATGGTCATTCCAAGTGGTGATAAATAATACCCTTTAAGATCTAGCCTTATAGGGTAGACAAGTGGTCGACCTTAAAACCTAGATCTTCTTAATATAACGACATAGAGTGGGAAATTGGTGAATCCTGAGACCAAACCACTCATGCTACTAAGGATAATAGGTTGGAAAAGTGGTGGACCTTGAATGTATACCCCCATGTACGAAATATCATGGGTTTAAGGTATTTCAATGGAGCCTAGCATCTTGGAGACATGGTGCAGCTTGCTTCTCTTCATGTTTCAATGGAGTCTATCTTTGACAAATGGTGGAGCATCCTTCTCTCCATGTTTCAATGGAGCCTAGCTTGGACAAGTGGTGGACCTTTGCTTCTCTCTATGTTTCAATAGATTTAGCTTGGACAAGTGGTGGGCCTTGTAACCAAACTCCCATGTAAAACCTATCATGGTAACTCCAAGTGGTGAGAAAGAATAAAGTTTAAGATATAGCCTTATAGGTTGGACAAGTGGTGGACCTTAGCACCTAGATATTCTTATATAATGACATAGAGTGGAAAAGTGGTGAATCTTAAGACCAAACCACTCATGCTACTAGAGGTAATAGGTTGGACAAGTGGTGGACCTTGAATGTAAACCCCCCATGTACGAAATATCATGGGTTTAAGGTATTTCAATGGAGATTAGCATCTTGGAGACATGGTGTAGCTTGCTTCTTTTCATGTTTCAATGGAGCGTATCTTGGACAAATGGTGGAGCATCCTTCTCTCCATGTTTCAGTGGACCCTAGCTTGGACAAGTGGTGGACCTTTGCTTCTCTCTATGTTTCAATAGAGTTATCTTGGACAAGTGGTGGACCTTGGAACCAAACCCCCATGTAAAACCTATCATGGTCACTCCAAGTGGTGAGAAAGAATAACCCTTAAGATATAGCCTTATAGGTTGGACAAGTGGTGGACCTTAACACCCACATATTCTTAATATAATGACATAGAGTGAAAAAGTGGTGAATCTAGAGACAAAGCCACTCATGCTACTAGCGATAATAGCTTGGACAAGTATCGGCCCTTGAATGTAAACCCCCCATGTTTCAATAGAGTTAGCTTCGACAAATGATAGAGCATCCTTCTCTCCATATTTCAATGGAGCCTAGCTTGGACAAGTGGTGGACCTTTGTTTCTCTCTATGTTTCAATAGAGTTAGCTTGGACAAGTGGTGGACTTGGAACCAAACCCCCATGTAAAACATATCATGGACATTTCAAGTGGTGAGAAATAATACCCTTTAAGATATACCCTTATAGGTTGGACAAGTGGTCGACCTTAACACACAGATCTTCTTAACGTAATGACATAGAGTGAAAAAGTGGTGAATCTTGAGACCAAACCACTCATGCTACTAGAGATAATAGGTTGGACAAGTGGTGGACCTTGAATGTAAACTCCCCATGTACAAAATATCGTGGGTGTAAGGTATTTCAATGGATCTTAGCATCTTGGAGACATGGTGCAGCTTGCTTCTCTTCATGTTTCAATGGAGCCTATCTTGGACAAATGGTGGAGCATCCTTCTCTCCATGTTTCAATGGACCCTAGCTTGGACAAGTGGTGGACCTTTGCTTCTCTCTATGTTTCAATAGAGTTATCTTGGACAAGTGGTGGACCTTGGAACCAAACCCCCATGTAAAACCTATCATGGTCATTCCAAGTGGTCAGAAAGAATACCCTTTAAGATATAGCCTTATAGGTTGGACAAGTGGTGGACCTTAACACCCAGATCTTCTTAATATAATGACATAGAGTGGAAAAGTGGTGAATCTTGAGACCAAACCACTCATGCTACTAGTGATAATAGGTTGGACAAGTGGTGGACCTTGAATGTAAACCCCCCATGTACGAAATATCATGGGTTTAAGATATTTCAATGGAGCCTAGCATTTTGGAGACATGGTGCAGCTTGCTTCTCTTCATGTTTCAATCGAACCTGGCTTGGACAAATGGTGGAGCATCCTTCTCTCCATGTTTCAATGGAGCCTAGCTTGGACAAGTGGTGGACCTTTGATTCTCTCTATGTTTCAATAGAGTTAGCTTGGACAAGTGGTGGACCTTGGAACCAGACCCCTATGTAAAACCTATCATGTGCATTCCAAGTGGTGGTAAATAATACCATTTTAGATATAGCCTTATAGGTTGGACAAGTGGTGGACCTTAACACCCAGATCTTCTTAATATAATGACATAGAGTGGAAAAGTGGTGAATCTTGAGACCAAACCACTCATGCTACTAGGGAGAATAGGTTGGACAAGTGGTGGACCTTGAATTTAAACCCCACATATACAAAATATCGTGGGTTTAAGGTATTTCAATGGAGCCTAGCATCTCGAAGACATGGTGCATATTGCTTCTCTTCATGTTTCAATGGAGCCTATTTTGGACAAATGGTGGAGCATCCTTCTCTCCATGTTTCAATGGACCCTAGATTGGACAAGTGGTGGACCTTTGCTTCTCTCTATGTTTCAATATAGTTAGCCTATATTAGACAATTAGTAGACCTCGAATCTCTCCATGTTGTCTAGAGCTGAGCTTGGACAAGTGGTGGACCTTACTTCTCCCTTCCCTTAGTTTACTAGCTTAAAAGATTACTATGTATACTTGCTTAGATCTAACTTGAACAAGTGGTGGACCTTGTATTCACACAAACTTAATTCATTACAAAAAAGTATATGCTAAAATAACATTTGGTTTTTTTTTGTTTCAGGAAAGATGGCTCCAAAAAAACAGGTTGCAAGGGTTGCTGTCTCAGTTGACTATACTTGCAATGATTTAGGAAATGGTATTTGGACATACATGGTATAGAGGGTGCACAATTTCATAAGGTGCATCTATTTATTTCCAAAAAGGAGAATGATAGCTTGTTTGAAGATGTTGGACAAGTTGTGGAAGCATCTGTCTCTGTAGTTGATAGTCATCCGGAGGTGGAATGCATTGACATTCTAGTTCCAATGAATCTAGAATTTCAACTATCTCCAGGAGCATATGCATTGGAGCGCATGTCTAGAAACAAAGAAGAGACAATGTTTTCTCGAGGATGGAAGTTTGCAGAATCAAATCCAAATATCACAGCAGATCAACTTCAAAGCTCCATCATTGCCACACTACAACGAAAAAAGGTGAAAGCTTCACGACCTCCATCCACAAAGAAGCAAGCAAAAGTGCAAAAAGTAGCAGCTAAGCGAACTAGTTCCATTTTGGATGTAGACAAGGCATCTTTGGCATCCTCATCAACAGAGGGTTCAATGTCAAAGATGAGAATTGTGGATCCAGATGTTTTAGAAGCTGAGGCCATGAAAGGACAAGAAAAAGATACAGGTGGAATGAATAAGTACATAAATTATTTTCCTTTCCAATATAGGGAATTTGATATCCCTATTCAAAATTGTTGGCTTGCTCCTGATCACTATAATGCACGTATTATGGATAAAAAACACGCTGAAAGTGTGTTATTTGGATTTTCACGGAGTACGACCAAGCCTGCAGCATGTGCATATTTGATGCCTGTTCGAAATGCAAAATCAAAGAAGGGGACTCCTTTGGCAGTAGAAGAGGTAGAGGAGCAAAAAATTAAAGATTATCATTATTGGATTCTTGATGGGCAGCATTCAATCTATGCTGCAAAAGTTTTGCTTCACAATGAACAAAACAACAAAGAGATATTTGAAAGACTGATTAGCGTGTATAAATTTAGAAAGGCTCGCATTGTTGTGAATGCTCCTCCATTTGTTGCAACTGCTATATCTGCCATTGCAAATGAGGAGGCTCAGGCATTGTATGTCAAGCAACCTTACAGCCAAATATTGAGACATTTACGGAGTCAATGGATCTTCTCAGGACGACCACCAAAGGCAGCAAGTGGAATTGCAGAGGGACATGCATCTCGTGCCGGATGGGATGTAAGTTATTTTCTTTGTCTTTTTGATAGTGTTTAATTAACAAATCTTGCTCAATAGTTTAATTATTTCTCTATTTCTTTTTAGGCTTTTCTTCGATTGGCAAGAATGAGTGCAGCAGCAAGTTGGATTGCTAAACAGGCACACATGGTCACGTACTCTGATTTAGTTTATGATTGCTGGATAGAAATCATTGAAAATCTAGAAGAGGAGAATAAGAAACCCCCAACAACTGTATTTAGATACCTTTGTGGCCTTGAGGAATCAGAGGTAAAGACTATTCAAGAAGAGATTAGAGATGAGAAGATTTTACTGTCAAAGAGTGCAAAGGATGGTGATGCAACTGACATGTATGATCGAATCAAGCAGTTGAAGCAAGACAAATTGATTCAAGATGCACTTCTTGAAGGCTTCAACAATTTGAATGAGTCTTCACCATGTAAAGACTGGGAGGAGGTGGTCAAAATGTATAACATCAATGATGTTGTTTATAAAACAATTTTAATGCTATGCGAGGAATGGATCAAATCTAGTTTGACGCGTGGAACAAAGAAAATGGCTTTTCCAGATGGAGCAATAAAATACATGCAATGGGCAATTCACCTTCAAAAGGAGAAAACTGAGCCTAGAGATTTGCCATGGTCAATCTATGTGGTGAGCCTACAAATGGAAGGCAATCTCTACTTGATGCGCCACTTCAATAATAAAGTGCCTATTGGCTTATGTGTTTTAGATATGACAAAAAACGTTGGAGGCAATTTGAAGTGGAGTGAGGAGACATTTAACAATGCTTTGGATGGGATCTTGGCTATTGCTGGAGGGTCAACAGATCCTGGATTTGTCTTTCTTGCATTTGTGGATTTCACTAACTTCACAAAATTGCAATGTGCCTTTCACGCCATGGGAGATAATCTGAGCTACCATTGTTGTGGTGCATTGCATCACTTTCCATCAGCTCCTTGCAAAGGAGCAATTCAATTCCTAACAGTTATTGCCTTCTTGGGACAAGGCAATGCATTTGAAGACCTGAGAAGAAGATCAGAGGAACATCCCATGCCAATTGATTGTTCTCTTCTTCAAGTAGCAGATAACGATATGTCAGATTTGCAATATTTGGAGGCCAAAAAAGAGCTTTGGTCAAGCACTACATTCGTACATATTGTTTTGAAGACCGCAAGCTTGTTGATGTTTTTGGTGATGGCTCCTTGGTTGCACAAGAAGGAATACAACAGAAAAAAGAAGTTATATGCTTAATTGATAGTGTGGAGGAGGCAAAAAACGTGGAGACCATGCTGCTAGACTTTGCTAAGTCTCATGAAGATATAGAAAAATGGGCTGGACTTCAACAATCCACTTCGCAATCAGATGACATTGTGCCTGTTACAGAGGAGTGCTCTCCACAAAGAGAAGAAGAACAACAACAACAACATCCTCTGTCAATGGAGGACTTTTTGGAAATGGAGACACGTATGTTTTGAGTTTCTTGTGCATGTTAGTGTTTCTTGTTACTGATTTGATACTCTTAATGTTAGATTTTGCTTTATATAGTATTGATTGAGTTTTGTATTTTTTATCTCAAGCATTCAAGGTTTGAATGTAAATAATAAATTACTTGAGTTTTTGAATGGTGGATCTTTAGACTAAAACTATAACATTTAATACTCACAAAGACTTAATTACTTAAGAGCTTGAACTCAATAAGTTTTGGACCTTTTATCAATACCCCCTTGATATGATACATTAGATCGTAGCATGGTTAAATGGTGATGCTTCATAAATTGAACCTAGCTTAGACAGGTGTTGGAGCCTAAATTTAAACTAACCTTGCTAGAAGGGAGCTTATGTTTGGACTTTGAGAACTAGCATAAGTAATCAATTAGAGCATAGATTAGACATGTGGTGGTGGCCTTAGAGACCAAAATCTTAATGAGCTTGGAAAGGTATTTAAGTACTGCAATTTACTTAGTTTTAGTACTCACTAAAGGCATAGCTTGACAAAAGGTGGACCTTACATGGATCCTAATTTCAAGAGGTGTGGTAGACCTTCAAACCAAGATCATATAGCTTGGACATGTGGTGGACCTTGCATGGAGACTAGTTTAGACAAGTGTGGTACACCTTGTAACCAACACCCATTTGTTATATTAGCTTGGACAAGTGGTGGACCTTGCTTTTATGTTTCAATGGAGCATATTTTGGACAGGTGGTAGACCTTGTTTCTCTCCATGCTTCAATGGAGAGAAACATTAGCTTGGACAAGTGGTGGACCTTGCTTTTATGTTTTAAAGGAGCATATTTCGGACAAGTGGTAGACATTGTTTCTCTCCATGGTTCAATGGAACCCACCTTAGACAAGTGAAGTACCTTGAAACCAAACCCCCATAATACAACCTACTAAATAGGTTGGAAAATTGGTGGTATATGAAACCATCCATGATAGAGCATAGTATAGGTGAAAACGTAGTGGTCCTTATATCAATTACCCATGCATAGCTTGGACAAGTGGTGGACCTTGATTCTCTCTATGTTTCAATGGATCCTATCTTGGACTATAGATATATCTTACTTATTTCCATGCTTCAATGGATTGTAGCTTGGATAAGGAGTGGACCTTCAAACAAAACTCCACAGCATAGCATATATTAACAATTCATGGGTTTTATAGAGATTTTCTTGCCTATTTTGGAGAGTTGGTACACCTTTATTCTCCATTCTTCAATGGATCTGAGGTTGGACAAGCGGAGCTGGAGAAGTGGTCAACCTTAAAATGAAACCTCCCATGCTACAACCCATCATAGATCGTATATGTAGTGGACCTTGAAACTCTTTTATGTCCCTAGCTTAGAGAAGCATTGCACTCTTTATTATCTCCATACATGAAGGCAAGGTTGGACAAGTGGTGGACCTTCAAACCAGAATCTCTATGCAATAATAGGCAAGTGGTGGAGCTTGTTTTCTCCATGTTCCAATGGAGCCTAGCTTAGACAAACAATGGAGCTTGCTTCTCTCCATGTTTCAATGGATCCTAGCTTAGAAAAGTGGTGGAGCTTTGATTCTCTCCATGTTCCAATGGACCATAGCTTAGACAAGTGGTAGACCGTGAAAAAACCCCCCGTATACAACATATTATGGGGTTTTCATGTTTCAATGGCACCTAGCTTGGAAAATGGTAGAGCTTGCTTCTCTTTATGTTTCAATGGATCCAATCTTAGCCAAGTGGTGGACCTTGAAACAAGAATCCCCCCCCCCCCCATGTACAACGTATTATGGGTTTTGAAAGCACTGGGAGAAAATAATAGCTTTGATAAGTGGTGGACCTTGCTTCTCTCCATGCTTCAATGGAGCCGAGGTTGGACACATGTTGGAGAGAAGATGGTTGCCCATGAAATAAGACCATGCATGCTATAATCAATCATATGTTGTACACATGGTGGACCTTGCAATTGTTTTATATGCCTAACTTGGACAAGTGGAGGACCCTTGATTACCTCCAGATATCAACAACAAGCCAAGTTTGGACAAGTGTAGTACCACCAAACCAGAATCTCTATGCTACAATAGAGTATAGGTAGGACACGCAGTGAACCTTGATATCAAACCATCCATGCTACTAGAGATGATAGGTTTCACATGTGGTGGAACCTTGTATCAATGTTCTATGTGTAGTTTTTGACTAGTGATAGACCTTGAAACTAATCCCTCTAGGCTACAAGAAAAAAGAGATGGATGAGGAGGCTAGACTACTTTTGTTGCATCAATGCATCCCATGTTACCACATATACTATAGGGTTCTTGGATAAGTGTTGGATCTTGTGTCAATGCTCCATGTCTAGCTTGGACAAGTGGTGGACCTTGGTTCTCTCTATGCTTCAAATGGGCAATAGATTGGAGACACAGTGGCTTTTTTTTCCAATGATTTTATTTTTTGGAAACCTTGGAGGCACCATGTAAGAGGCACTCTAAGTCTTCCATACAATAGACCTATTGGACTATAAAATAATGATATCTTTCTTTGATATTGTCATTATTTTATGCATAATATTTTCTTCTTTTTGCAGACACAAAGGAGTTAAGTGATATAAAAACTAGATGTATTTCACACTATGATTGGCATGAAGATCCTTTTGGGACACCAACTTTTCCTATTCCCAAAGATGTAATTTTCCATATTAACGGTGTGGATTTTGAAGTGCGACTTTCATGTATTGAAGGAGCTGGTTATGGGCTATTTGTGCATACTACCCTGGAAAGTGGTTTGACTATTCTAAACTATGGAGGGCATAAGTATAGATTTCAAGACTGGAAAAAGATATGCAAAATTTTTCCAAGAGCTTATAAATATTCTCTTCTAGAGGATCCAAACATAGAAGAAGAGGAAGATCAATCATACATTATTGGTTGTGTAGAAGAAGGAAACGTGTCGGGCTATATAAATAGTTCTCACAGTACAAATGTCTGTCCCAACGTACGCTATACATTTGATCCAAATTTGCCACCTTGGCATAAATGCACCTCTTCACACATCAAGTCAGAAGAATATGGCCATGTATGCATTGAGACTATTTGTCAAGTTGAAGCAGGAGAAGAGTTGTTTGCTGACTATAACTTTACTTGACATTGTAAAGTATTGTACATGGATGGAAATCTCAAGTACATGCATCATTTTCATTTTTCATGGATGAAATCTCAAGTGAATATAACATTTGATTATTGTTTAGTTTATGCTCAACGAGAATCTAAAGTGCTCTTATGCTTTGTGTGTTGTCTAACTTATTTGACTACCTTGGCCATAGAATCTTGATTCTACTCTAGATTTGTGATAAATCTTACCAAAATTTAATCAATGTCTAGGTTGGACAAGTGGTGGGGCTTCAAACATTACTGTCTTAAACAAGTGGAGTTATCTTACTTGAATAAGTGGTGGCCTTTGAATCCAAATCTAAGCCAAATCTCTAATTGTTTGCTTGTAGTCTAGGTTGGACATTTGGTGGACCTTGTATCCATGTTTCCTCAACAAGGGTGGCTTTTAGTTTTCACTTTAAGTACTCATCTTTAATAAAGTGTAGGATGGAAAATGTTGAGTTAGTAGATTGTATTTTAGACAAGTGGTGTTTGGTGTACGAATGCTGAAAATGGTTGCAAGGATTCTAACAACGACTTTACCTTAAATAAATTTCTTACTAGGAGTTCTACATATAAATATGGTGAATAAAATTCTAGTGGTTTTGAGATACCATTTGTGTGTGTGTTTTCTTAGATTCACAAACTGGGATGGATAATGCTCCTATGGTTCAGTCAACAACTATAGAATCCATAGATTCTATGGTTTCTAAAGTGCCCAAGATGGATGATATTTCTATACTAGAGTCTAGTGTTGTGCAACTTGAGCAAGCTTCCAATAATGAGAACCAAGAAATCGATGCTTCAAAAATGCAACATACATCAAAAGAGACTGAAAAGTCCACTCACGAGCTATTGCCAATTGGTACTACGTCATGTAGCGTAGATGTTGAGAAATCCATGCTTACAATTATATTGGATTTAAATGGTCTATTGTTGAAACTTTCCCCTCAACCATCCTCACACCACAACTCAGTGCAAATGGATTCAAAAAGATATATTATACTCAGGCCAGGTTGCATCCAATTCTTGAAGACTATTTTACAGAGGTTTAATGTTGCAATTTGGTCGACAGCTACTAGGAATAATGTGTATCAAATCCTTGCAGCACTAAACAACTTAGCTGAGGATACATTGCCTTTCTTTGCAATTTGGTCGCAAGATGTTTGCTACACCGCTCAAACTCAAAAATTGTTTAGACCCGACAATCCAAACGTTGAGGCAATGTTCAAGCCTCTAGCCAAAATTGCCATGGGGTTTGAATGTGATCCACAAAGAACAGTGCTTATTGATGACTCTCCTTACAAGGGATGTATTTCACCAGCAAACAATTGCATTTTTCCACCACAATTTGATGCTGAGAAGATGGTTGACAATATGCTCTTGGAGGAGCTACTGCCATACTTGATTCAGCTTGATGAGAGAAGGGATGTGCGTGATTTAATTGCTTCTAATCGTTATGGACAACCTATAGTGACAAATGATAGTGAATACAAACAAATCATGGAGTATTGGAAGCAAAAAAATGATGTTTGGTCAGCTAAGGTGTTCTTTACAAGAAGAATACCACCTGCAAAAGGTGACAGGGATGAAACTATCATTGAAAATGCAAGTGACACAAGCCACCGCAATGAAATGAGAAGAGCCCAAATACAAGAGATCTTAGCAAAGGAGCGTACACCCATTGAAAGCATGAAGGCGTCACAATTGACCACTTTAGCTAGGCAATTGGGTTGTAACACAAAAGGAGTTTTGAAGGCAACCACAGCAAAGGCTTATATAAATAAGGTGAAAGCTGAGAACAATCTTCTAAGGCTGGATAGAAAGCAACCCTAAGGTACTAGTGACATGTCATATATTCTTGATACACATACTTGAACACTCATGTGCATGGTATCTAACAAATCTTTCTTTTTATTCCTTCCTGCAGGATCTTACAAAGGATACTACTAGATGGAGCTCAATCAATAGAGATTTTGATATGTTTGCTCAAAATAATGAAGCAGTCACCTACATTTTTTTGTTTATCAATTTCTTGAGAGACTTTCTTTTAGTTTGTAATCATCAAATGAAATGAAAAGTATCCTTCTTATAAGATTGCTGATCTTTTTCTCGTTCAAAACTTTCAATTGTGATTTATAGTTTTGTTAGCATGAGATTGTGCTTTTTTTAGTTTGAAAAAAACTGTCAAAGATCCAGTCTTTTTGGCTTTACTTAAGTTATTAATTGTGAAAGATCCAAGTCTTTTGCTTTACTTAAGTTATTGATTGTCTATGTAATAGTCCTTAAAACAATATCGGATGGCTTTCTTGCTCCCATGTCTCACATTGGTCTTTAGGTAAGACAAGTGGTGACCTTGAAAGTATGGTCTCATATCTCGATCAAGTGAAGAGACATGAAGCTTAAATATCACTACTATGTATCTAGTGTTAAACTCCATCAAGACAAAGATACTAGAGTGCCAAATTGCAGTCTAGTTTAAGTGAAAATCCATTGAGCTAAGGTAAAACTTATAGTGCCTCATTTTTCTAGGATTCTACCCATCAAGGAAGTTAGAATCTAGCACAAACCAATTAAGACTCTTTTGGAGCCTAGATAGGACAATTCGTGGAACTTAAGAGACTTTTATTGAGTTAGAGTCTATTTAGATAAGCAAAAGATCTTCAAACCAGCACTTGACTTTCTTACTATTCAATATTCAAAGTCCCTTGGGCTAACAAATTACATACCTACTTGTAACCTAACTAATGAGTAATTATATAGATCTAAGCAAGTATATATAATGAGTCTTCAAACTAATAAACCAAGGGAAGAGAGTAGCAAGGTCCACTACTTGTCCAAGCTCAGCTCTAGACAACATAGAAAGATGCTAGTTCTACTAATTGTCTAATTATAGGCATGGAGAAATGATAGAAGGTTGAACACTTGTCCAACCTATCATCTCTAGTAAGATGGGAGGTTTGGCCTTAAGATTCACCATGTAACCAACCTATACATCATTGTATTATGAAGAGTAGAAAAGCAAAGCTCCACCACTTGTCCAAGCTAGTTCTAAAATCCACATGGAGATAAGCAAGCTCCACCATTTGTCAAATCTCTCTTCCATTAAAACATGAAAAACTCAGCTATGTTGTACATGGGGACTTTTTCCAAGGTCCACCACTTGTCCAAGCTAGGATCCATTAAAACATGGAAATAAACAAAGCTCCACCACTCGTCCAACCTTTATAGTTGCAAAGTGTATGGGTTGTCTAAACTAGGTATGGGAAAATAATTGAAGGTCCACCACTTGAAACATGGAGCGAAGCAAGCTCCACCATGTCTCCAATATGCTAGACTCCATTGAAACACCCTAAACCCATGATATTTTGTACATAGGATGTACATTCAAGATCCACCACTTGTCCAACCTAGTATCCCTAGTAGCTTGATAGCTTTGGTCTCAAGATTCACCACTTGTCCACTCTATGTCATTGTATTAAAAAGGATTGGGTGTTAAGGTCCACCACTGTCCAACCTATAAGGTTATATTTTAAATGGTTTTTTTTCTCACAACTTGAACTACCCATGATATGTTTTACATGGGAGTTTTGTTTCAATGTCCACCACTTGTCCAAGCTAACTCTATTGAAACATAGAGAGAACCAAAGATCCACCACTTGTCCAAGCTAAGCTATATTGAAACATGGAGAGAAGGATGATCCACCATTTCTCCAAGATAGCTTCATTGAAACATGGAGAGAAGAAAGCTCCACCATGTCTCCAAGCTAGGATCCATTTAAATGCCCTAAACCCATTTTATTTTGTACATGGGGGGTTTTATTCAAGGCACACCACTTGTCTAACCTATTATCCCTAGTAGCACGAGTGGTTTGGTCTCAAGATACACCACTTGTACACTCTATGTCATTATATTGGAAGAACTATGTATTAAGGTCCACCACTTGTCCAACCTATAAGGTTATATCTTAAATGGTATCCTTTCTCACCACTTGAAATGCCCATGATATTTTTACATGGGGGTTCATTCCAAGGTCCACCACTGTCCAAGCTAACTCTATTCAAACATAGAGAGAAGCAAAGGTCCACCACTTGTCCAAGCTAACTCTATTCAAACATAGAGAAAGCAAAGGTTCACCACTTGTCAAAGCTAGGCTCCATTGAAGCATGGAGAGAAGTAACCTCCATCATTTTTCCAAGATAGGTGCCATTCAAACATGGAAAGAATCAAGATCTACCATGTCTCCAAGATTCTAGGCTCCATTGAAACACCCTAAAACCATGATATTTTGTACATGGGTGTTTACATTCAAGGTCTACCACTTCTCTAACATTATACCTAGTAGCATGAGTGGTTTGGTCTTAAGATTCACCACTTATCCACTCTATGTCATTATATTAAGAATAACTGGGTGTTAAGTCCACCACTTGTCCAACCTATAAGGGTATATCTTAAATGGTATCCTTCACCACTTGTCAAGGTCCATCACCACTTTTCCAACCTGTAAGGTTATATCTTGAATGATATTTTTCCTTATCACTTGTAATGTCCATGCTATGTTTTACAAAGGGGTTTTGTTCCAAGACCCACCACTTGTCCAAGCTAACTCTATTGAAACATAGAGAGAAGCAAAGGTCCACCACTTGTCCAAGGTAGGCTCCATTGAAACATGGAGAGAAGGATGATCCACCATTTCTCCAAGATAGGTTCCATTGAAACAATTGAGAGAAGCAATCTCCACCATGTCTCCAAGCTAGGCTCCATTGAAAAACCCTAAACCCATAATTTTGTACATGAGGGTTTACATTCAAGGTCCACCACTTGTCCAACCTAATTTCCCTAGTAGCACGAGTGGTTTGTCTCAAGATTCACCACTTGTACACTCTATGTCATTATATAAAAGAATAACTATGTTTAAGGTCCACCACTTGTCCAACCTATAAGTTATATATTTAAATGGTATCCTTTCTCACACTTGAAATGCCATGATATGTTTTACATGGGGTTTCATTCCAAGGTCCACCACTTGTCCAAGCTAACTCTATTAAAACATATAGAGAAAGAAAGGTCCACCACTTGTCCAAGCTAGGCTCATTGAAACATGGAGAGAAGGAACCTCCACTGTTTCTCCTAGATAGGCTCCATTGAAACATGGAGAGAAATAAGCTCCACCATGTCTCCAAGTTGCTAGGCTCCATTGAAATACCCAATACCCATAATATTTTGTACATGGGGGGTTTACATTCAAGGTTCACCACTTCCCAACCTATTATCCCTAGTAGGTTTGGTCTCATGATTCACCACTTGTCCACTCTATGTCATTATATTAAGAGGAATTGGGTGTTAAGGTCCACCACTTGTCCAACCTATAATGTTATAGCTTGAATGGTATTTTTTCTCACCACTTGTAATGCCCATGACATGATTTACATGGGGTTTTGTTCCAAGTTCCACCACTTGTCCAAGCTAAATCTATTGAAACATAGAGAGAAACAAAGGTCCACCACTTTTCCAAGCTAGGCTGCATTGAAACATGACCTTAATACCAAATTATTTCTAGTAGCATGAGTGATATTTTGTACATGGGGGGTTTACATTCAAGGTCCACCACTTGTCGAACCTATTTCCCTAGTAGGTTTGGTCCCAAGTTCACCACTTATCCACTCTATGTCATTATATAAGAATAATTGGGTGTTAAGGTCCACCACTTGTCCAACCTATAAGTTATATATTAAATGGTATTTTTTCTCACCACTTGTAATGCCCATGATATGTTTTACATGGGGGTTTTGTTCCAAGGTCCCACCATTTTCCAAGATAACTCTATTCAAACATAGAGAGAAATAAAGGTCCACCACTTGTCCAAGCTAGGCTCCATTGAAACATGGAGAGAATGATGCTCCACCATTTATCCAAGATAGGCTGCATTGAAACATGGAGAGAAGCAAGCTTTACCATGTTTCCAAGCTAGCTCCATTGAAACACTCTAGGGGTTTTATTTCAAGGCCCACCACTTGTTAACCTATTATCCCTAGTAGCATGAGTGGTTTGGTTTCAAGATTCACCACTTGTACACTCTATGTCATTATATTGGTTTAAGGTCCACCACTTGTCCAACCTATAAGGTTATATCTTAAATGTATCCTTTCTCGCCACTTGAAATGCCCATGATATTTTTACATGGGAGTTTCATTCCAAGATCCACCACTTGTCCAAGCTAACCATATTTAAACATAGAGAGAAACAAAGGTCCACGACTTGTCCCAAGCTAGGCTCCATTAAAACATGGAGAGAAGGAACCTCCACCATTTCTCCTAGATAGGCTCCATTAAAACATGGACATAAGTAAGTTCCACCATGTCTCCTAATATGCTAGGCTCCATTGAAATACGCAAAACCCATGATATTTTGTACATGGTGATTTACATTCAAGGTCAACCATTTGTCCACCCTATTATCCCTAGTAGGTTGGTCTCACAATTCACCACTTTTCCACTCTATGTCATTATAATAAGAGGAATTTGGGTGCTAAGGTCCACCACTTGTCCAGCCTATAAGGTTATACCTTGAATGGTATTTTTTTTCCACCACTTGTAATGCCCATGACATGCTTTACATGGGGTTTTGTTCCAAGGTTCACCACTTGTCCAAGCTAATTCTATTGAAACATAGAGAGAAACAAAGGTCCCACCACTTTCCAAGCTAGGCTCCATTGAAACATGGACCTTAATACCAAATTATTCCTAGTAGCATGAGTGATATTTTGTACATGGGGGTTTGCATTCAAGGTCCCACCACTTGTCCAACCTACTTTTCCTAGTAGGTTTGGTCGCAAGATTCACCACTTGTCCACTCTATGTCATTATATTAATAATAATTGGGTGTTAAGTCCACCACTTGTCCAACCTATAAGGTATATATTGAATGGTATTTTTTTCTCACCACTTGTTAATGTCCATGATATGTTTTACATGGGGATTTTGTTCCAAGGTCCACCACTGTCCAAGCTAAATCTGTTCAAACATAGAGAGAAACAACTCCACCACTTGTCCAAGCTAGCTCCATTGAACATGGAGAGAATGAGCTCCACCATTTATCCAAGATAGACTCCATTGAAACATGGAGAAGAAGTAAGCTCCACCATGTCTCGAAGATGCTAGAGTCGATGAAATACCCAAAACCCCTGATACTTTGTACATGGGGGGTTTACATTCAAGGTCCACCACTTGTCCAACCTATTATCCCTAGTAGCATGAGTGTTGGTCTCAGGATTCACCACTTGTCCACTCTAATATCATTATATTAAGAAAAATTGGGTTTCCATATCTAAATGGATCTTTGCTTGGATAAGTGGTAGACCTTGAGACCTAAATACCCATTCTACACTAGAGCATTGGTTAAGCCTTATGCACTTCAAGCATACCTTTAACAACAAGTATAGTTATTAGTTGACTTAAGTCTAGTTGAC
Source organism: Adiantum capillus-veneris (assembly GCF_014529385.1). Taxonomy (NCBI): domain Eukaryota; kingdom Viridiplantae; phylum Streptophyta; class Polypodiopsida; order Polypodiales; family Pteridaceae; genus Adiantum; species Adiantum capillus-veneris. The sequence continues at coordinate 27,788,977 of NC_140948.1, read as the reverse complement.
CTCCATGTGTATTGAGACTAAGAAGAGTTGTAGCATAAAAAAGAGTCAGGATTTTAATTTAACTTTCTTTCTATTAATGAGTAGATCATAGATGGATTTGGTATCTAATAAAACCTTAGGGTAGACAATGTAAAACTCATGTCTATTGTTGTGTTTGCATTAAGTGTTCTTTGTTCTTTAATTTCAGAACCATTACAGAAAAATGGATTGGCTATATGCTGGCATAAATTGAAGAAAACTATTGAATTACCCATCCAACCTCCTCCAAGACCTTGTCCAAGGAATGAATCACCTCCTTATCACCTACCACTTTCTTTCAAGGACATCAAAAGAGTACTTATCTTGGATCTAGAGGGGTTACTTCTCAAGACAATTGAAATGAAACATGGAGATTCTATGCCATCTTGGGCTCAACACATGCGACTTGTGGAGGATAAAGATGAAGTTTATCATGTGGTGCGACCAGACGCACAAAGTTTTTTGGATTTTTGTGCTGAATACTTTGAGCTATGGATATGGAGTTGCTATAACTTAACAAGGGTGCAACGCATCACACAAAAATGTTTTCCTGAGCAGTATACCAAGTTCAAGGTGTTTATGAGTAACAAAAATTGCCAAAATCCAAATATTATGTTAGGATTTACAAGGGTTTATCACAAAAATTTGAGTGATATTTGGAAGATATTTGAGGATTTGGATGCAAACAATACCTTAATTTTTGATGACACTCCATATAGGGTGATGTGGAACATGCCAGGGACATATCTTATATTTCCAAAGATGTGGAGGCAAACTTCCGAGCAACTTCAAAACTTCTTGCAGAGAACCATAATTCCATGGTTGGTAGGATGGTTGTATGCAAGAGATAAGAGAGTCTATACATACAACACAATTGTAAATCAGTATAGTGATTCTGAGACAAATTATGTCCTTGGTGTGTACTTGTCAACACGAAAGAATTGAATAAATATGGCCATAAGATGATTTTTTTATTCTAGTGTGTATCTTTCAACATTTGTATAATTTGATATAGTCTTTTTTATAAAAAAACAAAGGTGTGTCAATTTTATGAACACTTGAATGGAGTGCACCCTACTCTAAGGGGACTTCAATGTACTATTGGAGTGCATCCTATTGTAAGGGGACTCTGATGTATTGCTAGAGTGCACCCAAATTTTGGAGACTCGTTTTTTATTTGATTGGGGCCTATGTTGGGTTATATAGTAAAAGAAATTCATTTTTTGTCAATTCATATCGAGGTTGCATTTATTTGTAACTATGAGAGAATTGATGTTTGATGTCAAAATAAAACTTGTAAGTATGGATCAGAGAATTCATGGACTTTAAATATGTGAGAGGGATCTTTTTCATGGGCACAAATGTTTGCTTCAAGAATTTTGTCATTACATACTTTACGTGAAAGAGTTTTAGAACCTAAAAGACTTTGAAAACAAAACTATGAAATCTAAGTGCATGTATTCTTGAATGGCTTGAAAGTTGATGTATACATGCATGTCGCCTTGATGAAGATTTAGATCTGACAAGATGCAAAGCTAGAATTCTTGGACGTTACCTTTGTCAATTTGGTAATAACATATTTAACTTTCTTTTATTATGGGTGGAAAATATATTATTATGTGCATTTGGAACCTAATTGCTTGACCTTCAAACCAAGATTCCTATGTTATTTTTTCATATACTTTTTTGTAATGAATTAAGATTGTGGATACAAGGTCCACCACTTGTTCAAGCTAGATCTAAGAAAGTATATATACTGAGTCTTCAAACTAGTAAACCAAGAAAGAGAAGCAGGGTCCATCACTTGTCCAAGCTTATCTCTAGACAACATAGAGAGATGTTAGGTCTACTAATTGTCCAATATAGTCATGGAGAAATGATAGAAGGTTGATCCACTTGTCCAACCTATCATCTCTAGTAAAATGGGAGGTTTGGCCTTAAGATTCACCATGTAACCAACGTATACTTCATTGTATTATGAAGAGTAGAAAAGCAAAGCTCCACCACTTGTCTAAGGTAGTTCCAAAATCAACATGGAGAGAAGCAAGATTCACCATTTGTCCAAGATAGGTTCCATTAAAACATGGAAAACCTCATATATGTTGTACATGGAAGCTTTTTCCAAGGTCCACCACTTGTCCAAGCTAGGATCCATTAAAACATGGATAGAAACAAGGCTCCACAACTCGTCCAACCTTTATAGCTGCAAAGTGTACCGGTAGTCTAAACTAGGCATGGGAAAATAATAGAAGGTCCACCACTTATCCAATATATTATCTCTAATAGCATGGGAGGTTTGGTCTCAAGATTTAGGAATTGGCTAACCTGTATTTCATTGTATTATGATGAATTTGGTTTTAAAGTCAACTACTTATCCAAGCTATAAGTTTATATCTTGAATGGTATTCCTTCCCATCACTTAGAAAACCAATGATATGTTGTACATGGGGGGGTTTGTTACAAGGTCCACCACTTGTCCAAGCTAGTTTCATTGAAACATGGATGAAGACAAGCTCCACCATTTGTTAAATCTAGACTCCATTGAAATCTAGAAAATCCATTCTATGTTGTACATGGGGTTTTTGTTTTAAGGTCCAACACTTGTCCAAGCTAAGATCCATTGAAACATGGAGTAGAGAAACACTCCACCACTTGTCCAAGCTAGGAAACATTGATAGTAGTTGGCTTAGTTTGAAGATCCACCACGTGTCTAAGCTAACTCTATTGAAACATAGAGAGAAGCAAAGGTCCACCAACTGTTCAAGCTAGGCTCCATCGAAACATGGACAGAAGCAAGCTCCACCATTTCTCCAAGATAGGCTCCATTGAAACATGGAGAGAATCAAAGGTCCACCATTTCTCCAAGCCAAGCTCCATTTGTCCAACCTATAAGGTTATATCTTAAATGGTAATCTTTCTAATCACTTGGAATACCCATGATATGTTTTACATGGGGGTTTTGTTCCAAGATCACCACTTGTCCAAGCTAACTCTATTGAAACATAGAGAGAAGCAAAGGTCCACCACTTGTCCAAGCTAGTCTCCATTGAAACAAGGAGAGAAGCAAGCTCCATCATTTCTCCAAGATAGGCTAGCATGGATAAGTGCACCTTGAAACCAACCTTCCTATGAGGCAATAGAGCATATGCTACATATTTTATGTATGCCCCATGCCTCAAATTAAGAAGTTATAGATTAGAAGTGGACCTTGCTTGAATGTCACATGCAATAAATTAAGGAAAAATAGCCAAGTGGATTGTATTCCTCAATGGATCCTTGCTTTCACAAGTTGTGAACCTTGAGTCACTTTTACATTAACTTGGACAAGTGGTGGACCTAGATTAAATGACCTTCCATGAATGTCACATGCAATAAATTAAGAAAAATAGCCAAGTATTGTATTCCTCAATGGATCCTTGCTTTCCCAAGTGTGAACCATGAGTCAGTTTTACATTAACTTGGACAAGTGGAATGACCTAGAAAACTCAAATTTTGACATAATTCTATATTTAGACAGTATAGGACATAGACCAACGATAATGGATCCAATATCCTCGTCTCCTAATAATCCAATTGATTGAAACTATGGTACTTTAGTTGTTTTCATTGTGTATTGTATGTGCATAAAGTGGAATGAGACCTTAAGAAAACTCAAATTTTTGACAAAATCTATATATTTTGTACATGATATATTGAAAGTTGTCCAACCTGGGAATTGGGATTTTCCCACTTTACCTAATATGGTCTTGTGGACTGTCAGGTAGTGCAGGAAACTGGTATGATAGAAGGCATGCAGATAAGAGTGTGCAAGGAAAAGTTCAAAACTAGCTTCCTAGTATTAGATGTGCAAGGCGCATATGGGATGCTATTAGGGTGCCCATGGTTGAAAATGGCACAGGCTGTTCACAACTATGCTAGATGCTGACAATACAAGGTGTCAGTATTAGCAGAATTTAGATTCTGAGGAACAACACTAGGAGCTGAGACTTGAAGAGCTTTGCCAAAAGTATAAGGTGAAAAAAATTAAGAGAATGCTGGTAATAATAAATATTTTTCCATTAGCCGAGATAGATCTCAACACAGTGTTACTGGACAAATATCAGGCTGAGAACCAAAAGAAGCAATTTCCAGACCAATTCACTGAGCAGAACTTTGGAGAACGACCAGTTCAGCTAACTGGAAGACCAGAAGAACCAGTTAATTCCAGTATATCAGTGGATTTTGAACACTTGGAAGAAGTTACTGAGAATCAGAATGGCAGTTCAGAATAGAATGGTAGTTCAGAAATCAGAGGACCATCCTGGGATTGTGCTGAGGAATCAACCAAGAGAAAAGACGGAGGGCCTAACTGGTTACTTCCAGATGACTAGGAAATAGAGGAATGGAATTTAGATTCTAAGGAAAATCCTAGATTAATTAAAGTCAACAAGCATCTAAATTCTAAGATGAAAGAGAAGGCCTGACATATGTTCCAGCGGTACAAGGATGTGTTCGCATGGGGACATACTGATCTTAAAGGAGTAGATCCAAAAGTATGTCAACATAGAATACCATTGAAACCAGATGCTAGACCAGTATGGCTACAGCAATACAAAATGAATCCAAATTACGCTAAGAAGGTCAAGGAAGAGATTGATAACCTTCTAAAGGCCGGGTTCATTATTACTGAAGTAGCTAGTAGTGACTAGTTGTTACCTATTGTGGTGGTACCCAAGAAAAATGGAAAGCTCAAAGTGTGTGTGGATTATAGGAAGCTGAACGGTCAAACAATTAAGGATCCATTTCCATTACCATTTACGGATATGTTGCTTGATGAAATCGCAGGATATGAGATGTATAGCTTTATGGATGGTTATAGTGGCTATAACCAGTTACAGATTGCTCCTAAAGATCGGAGTAAAACCACTTTTATTACTGAGTGAGGAGCATTCATGTATCTGGTAATGCCAATTAGTCTTTGCAATGCACCAGCCACTTTTCAACGATGTATGATGGAAATATTCAGTGAATTCCTTCACTGATTCCTTGCCATATTTATGGATGATTTTACTATATATTCAACGGAGGTGAAGCATTTACTTTTTCTTGAAATGGTTTTCCAGCACTATCAGGAAAACAGGATTTGTTTGAATCCATTCAAATCTGTTTTCTTAGTTGGAAAGGACAGCTATACTGGGACACGTAGTGTCCAGGAATGGTATAGAAATGGCCAATGACAAGATCCAGTGTGTCCAACAGGCCAAGGCGCCTTGGAATGTGTCAGAGTTAAGCTCTTTTCTGGGATATATCAATTTTTATAGAAGATTTGTGCATAAGTTTGCCTCCTAGGCATTACCTTTGTATGAACTTACAAAGAAGACCGACCAGCAAGTTCAGCTGGACTGATAAATATGAGGAGAGTTTTCAGAATCTAAATAATGTTATTATCAGTAAGCCTGTCCTTCCACAACCAAATTGGGATGTTATTTTTCATGTACATGTTGATGCTTCAAGACTGGCGATGGGAGCAATACTGGCTCAACCCGAAGGAAGAACCGATCATAGTATACTTTGCCAGTTGCAGGTTCAGTCAAGCTGAATAGGGGTATACAACTATTGAAAGAGAAGCCTCCGGGATGGTTTTCAGTGCTACCAAATTCAAACATTATTTGTTGGGCAAGCTATTTCATTATTATGTGGATCATCAGGCCTTATTATTTTTGACCAGTAAAGTTATTATTCAATGCAGACTGATATGCTGGATGATGTTCTTGATGGAACTCGAATTTCGTATCTTCCATAATCCCGAGAAAAACCATTGTAGTGATGATTTCCTGTCCAGGAGTACGGATGGCTACTCTGAGGTGTCTTTAAGAGACAAGCCAGTAGATGTAGAACAGTTCCAATTAACAGCCCGACAGAATCAACTGATCCAGAACTGTATGAGGTATATCAGTTTCTTTCTAAAGGAGGATTCCCAGATAACTGGACTCAAAATCAGAAGAAGGCTTTAGAGTCTGAAGTTTACCATCATTGGAGGATCATTTTACAGATTGGGAGTTGATTGGGTTCTTTGTAGATGTGTGCCTATGGAGGGACAAATGCAAGTCATTTCGGAGGCACATAATGGGGATTCTAGAGGACATTTTTCTACTGATATACTTCCAAAAATATTCTACAGGCTGGTTTATGGTGGTCAACTTTAATATCTGATGTCAGAAGCTTTTGTAAAACTTTTGATATATGTCAAAGAATGGGTAGACCCATGGCAGCAGATATGACTCCTCTCACACCAGTTTAGCCACTGGGTGTTTTCATGAAATGGGGTCTAGATTTTATGGGTCCTTTCAAGAAAATTACTCCAAGGAAGAATAGGTATATATTGATGGCCACTTGTTATGTGACCAAATGGGTGGAATCTAAGGCTCTTCCCGACAACACTGCAAAATCTACTGCTATGTTTCTATTTGAGAATATTGTTTGTCGATACGGATGTCTTGTGGAGATTGTGTCAGATCAAGGTACGCATTTTATCAATGACACTATGGATATTCTCATGGATATGCTTTCAGTCAAGCATTAGAAATCCACACCATATTATCCTAGATGCAATGGGCAAGCCAAAAGCAGTAACAAGACTATTAAGACTATTCTCACTAAGATTGTGCAGAAAGAGCCACACTAGTGGGACTTGAAACTTCAAATAGCTCTATGGGCATATCGGACAACTTATAAGGTCACCACGGGATTGACACCATTTAGAATGGTGTATGGCACTGAAGTTGTTGTGCCTATGAAATTTGCCATACCTAGTCTCAGGATGGCAGTCGAGTATGGGTTAGATTTTAATCACAATCTGAAATAGAGACTAGAGGAGTTAACACATTTGGATGAGTGAAGGTAGAGGGCTATCCTAGAATAAGAAATTGTTCAGCAAAGAAGGAAACACTAACATGACAGACGAATCAGAGTCAGGGAGTTTTAGAAAGGAGATTTGGTTTTGTTATATCAATCAAAGCTAGGCCCTAAGAAAAGGAATTTAAAAATAGCTTGGGCAGGTCCATACGAAGTTGATTGGGTGTTCTCCAATGGCACAATTAGATTGAAATATTTATCTGGATTATTGTTGCTAGTGGTATATAATGGGGCCAAAATCAAGCTTTATTATTCAGTAGACAGAGATAATTCCAGCAATAAGGGTATTAGTATCTGGGAACTAAGGACCAGGAAATTCTAGAATCAACTATTTAATCCTTTTCCATGTACAGCCAGTTCCAGAACCAGTCAAAAGGTCAAAAAAGTCTCAATACGATAACACCATGCACAGTATCAGAATCTGTAAAGTGTCAAAATCAATATCAGCCTTTATGGGGAAAAGGGTCAGTTGGACTATTAGTAGTAATCATTTCAGAGAAGATGGAGAGAATTAGCCAATGCATGTGTGCCATGATTTGCGGTGCACAGGACTCTAGGAACGTAAGTAGTGGAGATTTTATGGCACGAACGCGTATAACAATAAGGTGCATGGATATTTTTCCTCGTAAATCTCCTGCACAATGTCTGCCTACTGTTGTCCATTCGCCATTGCCAAGCTCTGAAGTTTCATCACTACAACCACAAACTTCTTCATCTGAGGAAACTGTTGATTACTGTCTATGTTTACCAGCTACACCAGGATACGGATTTGAAGCTTCAAGTAAGTTCTCTTCTTCCTCTACTGAGTCATTATCTTCACGGTGTATGGGTAGGAAGAAAATGTCGGAAAGAATGCAAGAATCTGTAGAGGAAACCCAAGCACTTATTGCTGCTGCAAAAGCTTCTCTTCCACTTATTCATCAGAGTAAAATACAGCGGTATGTGTTCACTAAGCAAGCCAAAGCGTTGCTCCGAATGTGGGACTTTCATGTGGTTGTGCAAGCCACAAGAATTGAGTTTAACACAGCTATCATTAGACACATTCTTGATACTTTTTATGTGGAGGATGGAAGTGCTATGGTCTATCGTAGAAAGGTGTCAGTAACACCTGAGAATATTGCTTTTGCATTCAAAATTCCAAATGAGCCAAAGCCATCTGTAGCAATAGCAGAACAGATCAGTGCAGCTCTGAAAGAAGATTAGGCTTCCAAGAAGAAACACAAAGCCAACGTGCAAGGGGTTCTAGTAGCAGTCTGGACATTCCTCCTACTACTTATTGCTTTGTAGCTAAAGCTGTGAGTCTCAAAAACAACCCAACTTATGTGTCAATTTTTTTTTTGGCTATGTTACTAGATAGCAAACAGATTGTATGCCACAATTCCAATCAATCTATCTCGAATTCTATCACATAATATACTTCAGCAGACTGCTAAGCTGAAATCCCAAAATGTTTTCAAAGCCTGGTATGTTTGACAGTTCCTTTACTGGGTGACTTCTCAAAATGCTCATGACCACGTAAGAATGGCTTGGATCCAGAAGCCCTTTTTGATAACTAAAAAAGTGGAATTGTCATCAGATGAAGAGCCAGTTAGACATCATTGGGAAAAAGAGGAAAGCCACGCAAGAGGAGGCTGGCAGTTCAAAAATACCAAAAACTATATGGCTAAAAGCAATGCTTTTCTTAGGCAGCTGGAAAGTCAAGTAAAAACAGTGTTTGTTGAAAGAACTACAATAGACCAGACTTCAGGTGGTCAGTCAGAACAACCTGTCGTCCACACCTCTGGTGGAATCAGCCAGACAGCATGGCAAGTTTCAACAACCACCAGTGCAAAAAAAGACCAGTCAGATAGGACCAATGCTGAGCAGCTAGCGGGTCATACTAATAAGAGAAAAGGACCAATAGTACCTTCGAGTCCACCTGGTAAGGTTTCCATTCCTTACAGTGAGGCGGATCTGCATTTACCGAAGAAGGACCGATTACAATAGTTGCAGACTCATCCTCTCAAAGCATGTCTTCTCTTGCACAGGTCTGATTACACTACACTACCATACACAGTTTACGAGCTAGTTACCTGTGACTCAGCCATAGTGAATGATGGATGTTCTATATATTTAGTCATCCTGGAACACTATTGTGAATGCCATAGGACAAATGTTGGATGCCACAGTGTCAAATGTTGAATTGACCAAGTTGAAAGCTGAACTGAGGGAGACTAAGTAGCAAGTTGAAAAGTTGGAGCAGGAGAGAGGAGCCCAGTCCTTGCGGCACAGTGTCCTTGAAAATCAATTAGCTAGGACCATTCAACACTTAGAAGACAAGTTGTCCAATATGGATTCTGAGATGTGGACGCTTTGAGAAGAAAAGGAAGAGGCTGAAAGAGCTGCTGACAGATTCTAAACTATGCTGAGAATGAAGTTTCATGCTTCGGTGGGAGAACTTATGTACAGAACTAGTGCGAGAAGAGCTCTCGCAGAGAGGGGAGTTTTCTTTTACGAATACTTTTACAATGCCCCTTTCTCTGTCCATGGATTTGGCACTTTGAAACCTTTCCCTCTTCCCCAACAAGATTCCCCAAAGTGGCCAGTTCCAACATCAGAAACCTCTGAGTGTTTTAGACGCAAGCTTCATCAGGAAATTTTGCAGTGTTTGCGACCAAACATTGCAAGTAGGCAAGTACGAGTCAGTCTATTTATGCCATTACATGTCTTTATAGATTTCTTCCACGATGAGGAGGTTAGAAAAACAGAAACCATATTCATCTGCAAATCCCAAACTTGCCTTGATTTTTTGGATGATAATTGGGATGTCAGTGATTCTGAAGGCATTTTGTGCAAAGTTGACAAGCGCTCGGTTGTGTGCAAGTGTATGATAGCATCACAAAATTTTATAGTTTCTTTCTACTACATGAGGTGGCATCGAGTGAATGGTCAATTGGTAGCTATGGATCAAGATTTAAGTGAGAATGCTTTTAATCCCTTGATGTCCATCGAGATATGGTTTTCAAATTATTTGCTTACAATTATTGTGGTCAGATCAAATGTCACTTTAAGACAAGTTCGAGAGGATCTGTTAAATGAGTCCGATCTCAATTTGCCTCCAAAATTTGTTTTCAAGTGTAACATGCGAAAGGTACTAAGCTACATGTATTACTTGTATACGTTAATGTTTCTATCGTGCTCATGTATCCCAATGTCTTATCGTGTACGTTGCATTGCAGGTACCTCACAGACAAGAAAATACGACTCTTTGTGCACAGATTACCAGCGAGACAGACTTGAAATAGTGAACTTTGAACTGTACACAATGATTCAAATACTATTCTTAAAGATTACTCGACAAAGACAGCTCTCTACATTACCAAACACCATTGGATCCTCACTCTCCCATTTTTTTGGAAAGCTCTACACAACATTTTGTAAACTTTGAACCATAAAACAAAAGTCAAATTTCGATCCATTGCTTGTAATCAATTTTTCAAAAGTACATTTCATAATCTCTTTCTAATCTTGTGCGTGCGGTGATGTGGGGGCTGTTGGTTGAGGTTGAGGAGAGGTGGTGGCTTGGGGGTTTGGGGGCTCTGGAGCTGCTTCAAGAGTAGGAGAGGTGCTGGGCGGGGGGTTTAGGGGCTCTGGAGATGCTTCATGAGCAGGAGAGGTGCTGGGTGGGGGGTTTGAGGGTTTTGGAGCTGTTTCTTGAGGACGAGAGCTGGTGGGAGCTTGGGTTGGGGAGGCATCTGGGGAGATATTGATATGTGCTTGTATTGGTATGGCAGACAAGGGGTATCTTCGGTGGAGGCCTAGGCATGGGCCTTGGTGCTGACTGGATAAAAGCATCACGTGCTCCGTCTGGACGCATGGTTGCGCAATTGATCAAGTTTTCAATCATTCTATTTCTAAACACAGAAACATCAGCCTTTGAATAATCTGCCAAATTTCTTACCTGCGTTAAGAACATCATTTTTATTAACATAGCTACTAACTTATTCAGATACAAATCTGTAAACGAGTGTCAAATGCTTACACTTCTACAACTTCCATCAAGCATGACCCCTAACAAAATTTCTGCATTGATTAAAACCCTCCATCCACAAGAGTAGGCATCGTCCTGCTTAGGGACTTTGCAACTAATAATCATAAGATTATCATATATCTGCTCTTGCGTTAAAGATTCAAGAGCAGACACAAGCTTCCGAACAGATCTGCGCAAAATACAATTAAATTTCATAAGCGACTTTAAAAAAAAATTTATGCGATGTCGAACAAAATACAAAACCTCTTACCTACGTACTTCACCATGAAATCCATGGGTTGAATTAGCAAGGTAGCACTGGTTTCATTCAAGGTGTAAGAGAACAAGACTCCAATGAGCGCTGTTACAAATAAGCATAAGCAAAACATATGTCATCACAACAAATTAGAGTTCAAGATAAAATAATTTTACTATTGAAAACATTGCGTACCCTTCATGATAAGCCAAAACAAAAAATTGTCGTCTCCATGTTCACTGACTGGAACCAGTCAATTACTTCCACTAAAGATGTATTCTCGGCCGTCAAAACGACCGAGAGGTTTGAGTCAAGGACGGTGAAATCATTTTGCATATTCCAAGGCAAATTTGAAACTACAAAACTGTAAAGAAATTTGTGTCATACAAAATTCAATATATTAAAAGAATTTATTGTGAAAAAAAGAATAGCACGCACCAAAGCAAGCAATTGATGATTGAGTTTGTGAGTTTCCTCGTCCGGTTCTGTAAAATTGCAATCTCGTGGACGTGATAGGGAAAATACAGAATGTGTCCCCACAGAGGAAGGCCAACATGGAAATAGGAAAACAGCAATGACAAATCATCAGCGTTGGCATCGCTGATGGCATCTGCCATTTGTTCCTTCATCATCTCAAGGTGTAACTTCTCCAATCTTTCACTATCGTCTTCAGTTGTGTCCCGCTCGGTGTTGAGAAGGGTGTTGTATCGATGAATTTGTGTAGACACTTCATGAACTTTGACCTTGTCAATAGGTGGCATTCAAAGAATATTGTCCATCTTTTGGTCATGTCTCGCGGCATCAATGTTTCCCTATGGGCGTGGGCCGAGAGAATGTAGCTATCCTGGAAAAGCTCTACAAAAAACTCCTCGGCGGCCTCGTGCAAGCACCCCATTGCATTTCGAGAACACTGAAAATTCAGGTTGTGTTTCTCGCAAATCTCGTGAACAACTCTTTGGAATGGCAGTTTAGGTATTGCCAATGAAATGTGCTTTTGGAGCTTACGAAGTTCAAGTAGAACGCTCCTGTTTCTGCTCGTATCTTCTTCTTCCCATTGTTGCCCGTAACTGCGGCATGGTCTTGCCCGAAATCACCTGCGATGTTGACAATTGCACTGCAGACGAGCTAGCCTGGCCCTGCCGACCAGACTGGCTAGGATAAACCTTCCTTGCTGTTTTCTTTGTGCGGGCCATGACCTAAACGAGGAGAATGCGAGGAAATATGGAAATCTGGATGTGGGTAAAAACGTAGAGTGACTAGAGACACTTCGGAAAAAATGATGAGAAAAAAAGGGGGGGAGGTGTTTATATTAGCGGAATAAGTATAATCACATCTTAATCATGAGAAGAGGCGACTGCATTAATCATGACATTGCGAGGTATGACGGGAAGCGTGCGAGCATAATGATTACGCGATAAGTAAGGTCCCGGTTAGTTTGACCACAAGTATCGCGCTGTGGCGCGACAAAAAGGTGTCGCGTCACAACACGATACGAGGAGTTCTTGAGTACTCTGGATTGGCCGTATCGCGTTATGACGCGATAAGAAGCTGTCGTGCCAAAACGCGATAGCGGTGCTTTTGTGGAGTGGCGGCACCAATTTCGCGTTGTGGCGCGACCGTTCCACGACGGCTGACACATGGCGTAATCATCACGACGACTGCATGATGCATGGTGGCCGCATGATGCACGTCAATCGATGTCATCAATGTCCTCGGGAGTCCTATAAATATGACTTGCTCCCCCATTTTCCCTTTGTTTGGATGTTGTGCTCTCTCGTCTATCTTCTCTTTTGAATTTCTGTTATGGACCCCTTCAATGTTGAAGCAGAGGAGGAAGTGCCTTGCTCTCAGGATGCCCCCCAAGACAAACTATCTCATTTTCTATACCGCATTGGGCTTCAGCAGCGTGAGACAGAGATCAGGCCAATGTTCAATCCAGATTTTTCTTTGCATGAGTGGATTGTCTCTATGCAACATTACTTATCAGGTTTTGAGCAGACCTACCAGCAGCAAAAGTCCGGTGGCACTGTCGAGATACAAGGAGTTCATTTTGTTCACATGAAGGATATCAATTCGGACTCCTCCAAGAAACACATATTTTCTAGGAGTTGCCTTAAGCTGCCAGTGCACTTGCGGATAACAAACTAGAAGTGTACACTTCATAACTGCAAGTATCGAGTGGCTGAATATTATGCAGGTTTTATTTTATATTTGCATTTAATTTTGGATGAGCATGTTGATGCTGCATAGGCCTCGCTAGAGGATCAGACTGGGAAGGGTCAAGAGCCCAAGTCTCGGGGAAGCCAAGCCTTAGAGGGAGTCCAGCTTCAGGAGGGTGCTTTGCCTACTAGTGTTCTACCTACCATACCTATTGGTGATTTGCAGTATGTCATGCTTAACGACATTATGGAGCTTTTTGACCTTCGAGAGGGCTATTTCCTTGCCATTGTGGCACAAAATCTCAAAGAGGATGATGTTGTCATTAACACTGAGCACGACAAGTATTCTGTTATAGATGCCCATGTAAATGAGGATGAGTTCGTTGACCCCGCAAGTGCACTTGTGATGATTTACAATGATGTTGCTAGGTATGAGCGCACGCTTCCAACATAAAAGGAGTTCATGGAAGTGCAAAAAAAGCTAGGGATTGAAGAAATGGGTAAGGCAAGCACTTCTTCATCATCTTTGGCCTCAACCTCCAATGCGCCCAGCATCAACCTATGGAATGAGGACTTACTTGAGGAAGATGAAAACCAGAAGGTAATATTTTTTTTTTTGCCTTACCTTTTTCGTTTCTACTTATCTCATTTCATAACTTTAATTTGTTGTAGTTGGTGGTCTATGATGATACCTTCATTCCTCGCCCTCGTGGACGAGGCATGGGAGATTTAGGAAAGAATTCCTCTCTCGGCCAATACTTAAAGAATCTTAAGTATTCGAGTTTTTTGGTCTTCCTTTCGTCCTTCTCCAATGACAGCACGGAGCTACCCTTAATGACATTGAAGACACTTTCAAGATATTTAGGAGGGGCCGTCATTAGGTGGAGTGCAGATAAAATAATGCTTTTAGAAAAAAAGGCCGCATTGTATATGTTTGGCCAAGGGCCAGGAATATATGGTTTGCGTAGTCGCTATTTTTTGACCCAAGCAGCATATGGTTTGGCATGCGGAATCACTGACCCTGTGCAATTACTAGAGTATGACAAGCATGCTATGTTTCGCAATAAACAACCAATTGCGCATTTGCCTACTGAAGAAATGTCTCTTGTCGCTATGGAGGTGGAGACAAATGTATTGTCGACAAACGAACCTGCAGGACTAGGTTGCAAAAGACCAAGGCAAGAAGAAGACGATAACACACAATAGGCAAAAAGGCCAAAATATTTTGTAACTTTTTCTGACGAAGATGAAGAATAGAGAAGCTCCAATGTATATTGTCAATGCCAAAAAATAGTACATTTTCTATCAAAACAATGAGTACACTATGTTTCTCACTTTTGTGACTGGTTGTCTTCTCTTGGCACAAAAAATTATATTGTGTTACAATGTGCTATCTTTAGGAAGTCTCAAACAACTTGGATCGGAGTTGTCCAAGTTTTCCAATGCATTCTTTTTTAAGTCGCCACTCTGCATGTCGATGCCGCAGAAGATGCCTCCCATATTTCCTTCTTCCATCGTTTGCTTGCTAATCTCATTGCTTGGCCAATCTGATAGTCTGACACATTACTTTTGGTGTATTCTATGCATAAGTTTTTGATAAGTCCATTGATGTAGTTCCTCTAAACTGTTGGATTTGTTTGCACCACCTCCGTGACGAGTGTGGCTGAAATAGCCAGTACGGGCTTGGTAGTGAGTTTTCTCCATACCTTGTGCAGACCATATAGCCAAGCTACCATACTTCCTAGCAAACCAAGGCATGTGGTTGCATATGATATGCTGCAAAAAAGACCAGCCTATTGTTTATATGTAAATATATAATCACAATTTTATCAAATAAAGTAATATACCATGTCATGAGTTATGTGTGGATTTGTCCATGCAGCTATGAAAGACCTGTGGAAGGTCTCCAGAGCATCTTGAAACAATGTATAGTCAGTATCTCTCCAAGTATTGAGCTCAAAAAACTTAAATATGGAATCCAAAATTTTCCACACGTTAGCTTTGCGAGTCCTTGTTGCACCATTGTCTGCGTGGTCAACCACTGCATTGTGCAGGTTTCTCCACCGGTTGTATCTCAATGTCAACCTTTCCTGAGCACTTTGGCTTTTGCGTTGTCTGCCACTTGTTGGCATCGACAAGAAGAGACGGGCTTTCACACCACCAATAGACAACTTCTTTGGCACATCTTGACCATTCTTAGACCTCTTCTCGTCCTGCTCTATTTTCACATAACCTCCATGCAAGCCCATATCTGAGAAAACTGTTTCCAATGATAATATAGCCCTTTGTTTTGTTGATTCTGGCCGAGTGGTCCAAGAAAAACAAATGTACAAAAACATAAGTTTCTCAATGATTCTGCAGTGTGCATGCATCGTGAAAATATGTACTCTGGATAGTGGAATATCCAATACTGGGCGGAAGTTAAGGTCCTGCAAGTGCCTGTCTGGTGCTCTCCTCCAAATTCTTTTGTCAAGACCAATGACTCCTCCCATGCAATACAAACAAGGACTTTTACTTGTTGCTCCTTTTGAGATGTTGTACATACACTTTAGGGTTTTGAGATCTCCAGCCATATGCCACTCTACTGTGTATGAACCCATGCCTAATACATCGAGTGTCTTTCCATTTCTCTGTTCGCTTATGACTTCAGGAATACTTGTTTGATGGAAAACCCAGTTAAGAATATCGAAATTCTCTGCAGGCACCTGAAATGGGAAAACCAAACCAATCAAATGAAACATGTCTAACCATTTTTTTAAGCAAAAACTTGTTGATATCAAACCTTGAATGTGGCTAATAAGAAAATATTGTTTTCGGATTGCACGCTAAAGTTTCTAGGGTCGTCTGAAGCAATGCTTTCATCTAATGCTCTATTCATAAGTATTATTGTGACACGCTCAACCAAGTTTGTCTCTTTCACTAGCTCACACTCATCCAGTTTAAGCACAAACCTCAAAACTCCATTGCATTCCTCTTGAGAAACCTCGAACAATTGAACAATATATGTCTGCAAAGCTACTAAATCATAAAATATATTATTGTATTTGTCATAGACCACTTCCTCTGGTGATGGCGATTTGTACATTGCTTCAATGTGAAAAGGAGTGCCCAATGTCCGAAGCACTTCCTGGTTGACCTCCAGTCTTGTCTTTTGAATGGAGAAAGAATTTGGCAGCAACGTGTGCTTGAGATTGAACTTCTTACTTTGTTGTTGTATAGTTCTGTAAACAGAAAATTAAGTAAATGGACTATTTCCAAGTTTTCAAATGCTACACATACCCAATATACCTAAAAATTGTAGACATTTGATTTGACAGGTGAAGACAATAGATTCAAAAACGAGACATACCTAAAAATTGCAGAATAACCTTTGTTGGACATTCCGTCTTCATCCAGAATTGACTGAACATCACGTTCTTGGAGTTGATTTTGTTTCAAAAGAGTGTCAAGTTGCTTAGCAACAATCTTGCAGTAGCGCTTATTGTCTAAAATTCTGGCAACATCTTTGCGTTTAAGTATGAGACCATAAGGAATTGAAGAAGTTGGTGTGTTGCTGTCAATATTTGACTGAGGATGTAGCAACGATCTAAGCATAAATATGAAAAGTAAGATATAGAACTACAAAGGTAAAGATGAGTTAAACCTGTTTGAATGATAATCTTACTTGATTTCTTTAACCCTCTTCTTCAAACCCCCAGAACCATCCTTCATCTATTCAATGTCTCGTAAGCGTCGTTCTCTTAACCGAGGACCCAAGACAGTATTTTTTTCTTTGAGATCCTGCGTGAGCTGCGTGATGCTTTCGTCCTTGCCTTTCAATTGCTGAGCGTACTCTGTCACAGTTTGCTTCAAGCAAAAGTTTTCTTTGTGTGCAAGGTATCTCTCAAGCTTAAGAATATCATTTTTGGCCATCAAAATGCTTGGTGTAGCCATATAAATTAGAATAACCGTCTCCTACGTAGTTTAGCAATGACGCTATGTTTCTGAACGGTGGAGTTGAGTTGGTGACAGGATGCTCAGGATACATCCTGCCATCCACCCAAAGATCGACGCTTTTTTAACCTTGAAGTCTGAAGTTCTCTTTTGAAGCTTCGGAAAGGATGCCTTGCTTATTCTTCTGCTGGAGGGGCTCGTATTCGAGTTCTGTGTGAAGATGATAATGACATTGAGATGACTTGGTGAATGAGAAAGCTCAAAACAGAGGAGAGCACAAGAGTGAAGCAAATGGAAGAGAGCTCAAGGGAAGAGACTGCGCGCAGGCGGAAATCAAGAGAGACGCGAAACTGAGGAGAAGAATAACATTCAATGCACCTCGTTGAGCGCCAAATCTTAGTTTTGAAAAATCCAAAAGATTGAGATAATCGGCATTCAATTCGGAGCCGTTGTGAGCGGGATGGGAACACACAGAACGCCTCTATACTGACCCAACACACACTCTTGGAATGATATACACACACACTATGGGGCACCACTTGGCTTACACAATCCACTTTGCCGAGACAGGGAACACACCAATGGAGTGAGAGGAGAGAGACTATCCTTTTGCCCACTCCACACAGAGACACACACATACACACACACACCCAAAAACTCAGCTCAAAAGAGGAGAATTTCTGATGTTTAGATACAAATGAGCTTGGCCCAACACCAATGGGGCAAATAGTTTACATAGTATTTAAGAAATACACCAGATACAACCACAAAGTTAAGCAGAGACTTCACTCACCGGAGAAGATTACACAGAAAACAGTAGAAAAAGAGTGAGGAATTTGAAAATGGACAACGCCATCACGTCTGGAACGGCCCAAAACCCCAGTCTACAATGTCAAAGTGCTCAAATCCGACCTCGGATGAGCAGTTTACGGCCAAAACAGACTCCAAAATGAGCAAAAACACAGTTGCGGTTGTTGCTCCTCTCTTCTCCACTCTTTTTCTGGTCTTCTCTTTGTTTTTTCAGTTCCCACACTTAGCTTTTTTACTTGGGCACCCTTGGAATTTTAGATGACCTCAAACGGACCCCGAACAGGCCATAAACTAACCGTTGTCACCTTTTTTGCGTCCTCCGCACACCTGGCACTCAGCTTTTTCCAATAATGCATCCCGCCACCACGTGAAGTGGCCCCAAAATATGATCCTCATGATGACCTCTCTACATAATTATCACAAGAAAACATCCACGTTGTGTCCGTACTTATCCACGTGCAAATATTGACCCCATTCGGCCTCCTGACGCCACTAGATGCTATCTGACGCACCCGCTTACCTCATGTCGTCGGCCTGCAGATAGCTTCCTCGAGAAGTTTTATGCACTACCAACTCCTCATTATTGTAGAAAAAACACACTGGTATTGGTAATAGTGAAAATCGATGCACTATGTACATGCTGTCCTACCTGTACACATGTGGGCCCCACGTAACCACTTGGCTATGGAAAATGGGCAATCCTTTATTTGATGCACCATGCATGTGTATGTACATATGCGCAATCCCTTGCTCCAAAATACTCCTGACACCGTTGTATGTTATCATTGTCTGAGCACTTTTTGAGAGTTTTAATAAATGTACCCCCCAAATCTGATATCCGAGTTTTTTTGAAAGTGAATATCAAAAATGAAATTAGGGACTTTTTATTATCTCTCTCTAAGCTGACCTGGCATTTCTTACAAGGCCCATTTTTGTGTCCAAACTTTTCCTAATGATGCTATCAGCATGGCCGACAACTTGCCGCCTACCCCAGATCAAAACACTTGGATAGTGTCAGCCCAACCTTCCCCTCGAGCCACAAGGTCTACTAAGACAACATACAAGTCTAATGAAGAGTCTGCTAAGAGCTCGCCAGAACAGCATAGTAGTGAAAGCTCAGATAAAGAGGAAAAAAGAGCACAAAGGGAATAAATGAAGAGAAAAGACGTGGCAGCACACCAAGAAGAACTTGCACAAAAACAAGCCCGATTTGAAAGAGAAAAGCACTCTTACGAGCATAGCCACCAAGCACAAGGCAAGGACCCGGCAAAGTGGGTACAAATGGAGCTCAAAGGGGCAAGAACAAAGCACCATGCCAGTAAACAATCCAAAGACCCCACAGAATTACTGGAAAAGATGTATCAGGAAGCAGAAGCTTTGAAGCTGAGAGAAGCCAAACGGAAAGCTAAAGAGGTGGCGGAGCAGCAAAAGAAAGCAAAGGAAGCAACTGTACAAGGAGAAGCACAACATGATCAAGGTGATGTGTCTCCCCGACCTTCTTCACCTGTTTCAGAATAGCATGATCACCCCATGCCGAGTCCACCACCTTTACCAGCAAGTAAAGTCACAGAACCTGAGCCCACCAAGGAGACAGAGCCTGAACAAAGAGAAGCAGTTGAATCGGCACAACAGGAGCTGAATCTACACAAGAGTAGCAAAAAGAGCAAGACAAAGAGAAAGGGCAGTGAGTCCTACACAAGAGGACACCACAAAGTTTGAGCACACAAGAGAACATGAGTCTGAGGAAACACCTTCTACCTCAACACAACAAGAAAGGGCCGAGGCGTCCATGAAGCCTTAGGATGACATGACAGAAGAAGATCAGCCATAGCCTCAAGGGCAACAACAACCAGCCGCCATGATGCAGCCAAAAGATACACAAGAGACTATCAAAACATCAAGGCAGCTATCAAAAAATGAAGATTGGCAAACAATCAAACGATGAACTGATCCTGCAAGTCAACGAGTATGCCAAGCAAATGCAGGACATGACGGAAAGACTCCGAACAACCGCACTTAGCTGTAGCACAAGGGCAAAAGAATTAGAAATGGTGATTGACGCACTCCAAGGGGAGCTAGAAGACAGATTAAACGTCATCATCAATCTACAAAGGCAAGTGCAGGAGTTGAAAGCGGAAGTTGAACAACATCAGCTATCAAGGGATAAACAGTAAAGAAATGGAGGAGCTCGGTGATCTACTTACAAAGTTGGCAGATGCCTGCAAAGCAAAAGAAGAACAACTAACAGATTTTACCAATGAACTTATAGCAACAACCTGTCAGTTCAAAAAATGCAAGTACAGTTAGATGTAGCGAACGCCTCCCTACAATACTTAGAATAGAGAATAAAAGATCAGGCAATTTTCTTGCAGTAGATAAGAGAAAATACCGCAGTGGCCTCGATCAAAGAAGCAGATGAGGTCTACAAAGCATTAGAGAAAAAGAACAAGGACCTTGAGCTAGAGCTTAAACTGGAGCAGTCTCAGTGCAGAGACATGGCTTTAATGCGGGTGCAAAGAGAAGATGAACTGCTGAAAGAAATAGCTGAGCTTAAAAGAGTTAACTAATTGTTGAGGGAAGGATGGTCAGAAACACAAGAAGAGGCAAGAACTTTAGAGCAGCCACATATAGAGATCCCCTCAGCTTCATTTGTTGAGATGGAGACACAGCCAACCGAAGAGCTAAGTGGCGAGGAGGAATTTCAAGTACACATAACCGAAACGTATAGAGTGCCAATGGTCCAACTCTCAAAGGCTGAGGAAGATGCACTAAAAGAGAAGATTACACAAGAGGCAAATGAGTAGTGGAAGGTAGCAATGGATTGGGAGCTGAGAGGTCTTCACTCCATCAATGTTACACAACTCACTCCCAATCAAATCAATGTGTAATAGCACCAACAATCCCTACCCTATCCTTTGATAAAGGTGGATTTGCTCCAAGTCAAAGAGAGACTTTACAAAGACATGCAGGTAGAAGGCGCAGATCAAGACCACCCAAAGTGGAGGCTGATCTGGTTGAACACTTGATCTTGATTCTATTCATAAGAGCACTTGCGGACCTTCAAAAGGATCCAACTTGGCTGAACTACCCCAGATTGCCTGCTCCAAAAAAGGGACCACCGACATAAGAGTACATGGTGAAAACCCTAACAGGCACCATGTCCTTCTTCAAAAGTCTACCAAATTTATCATATGCAATGCTATATAAAATTTGTTGAATCCTGCTCACCTGCATCAAAGTTTTCCATGAGCCAAAGCAAGCAGGCACCCCTTGGATGTCAGTGGCCAAACTTCCAAAGAAGTACTCTATGGCTTCTATGCCAAATGTATGTTTTTACCTTCTCACAATATGCTGACGTTTGAGGAAGCATTCTACACAAGGTTCTTCGCTTGGCGAACGAAGATATTTGGGTCAGTGATCAACAACCTGACATCACGATTTGTATGCTACTCAATAGTGGAGCTGAAAAACAGAGTCACTATGCAATTCTTACAAGTGCCAGATAAAGAGAGGAAGATCAGATACCAAAAGGCACTAAATACACTTAAAGACCACCTCGCTAGCCGTCAACCCAAAGACTACTTCAGCCCATAAAGCTATGTCAAGGGACGACACAGGCAAGGAGGGGGGAATGTTAGCAGCAAGCTAACACGGATACCATTTTTCGGAGCTCCCATGTAAAAACACTTATTATTTTTTATAAATCAGAAATATTGTAGCTCATATTTTGTGGATAAACCTTGTAATTGATGAGTCAGGGCTACAAGCTTCCAAATTGAATCAACCTGCCATTACCTATCTTTAGTTAGAGCTCCCAGATTATTAGTTTTGACCATCGAAAACCTTGGCTAAGATATAAAAGCCAATTTTTGTAATTTTTTATTAAGTTTTGGATAATGAAATACACAGCATGAGCTAACAGTGCTCATTTCCCTCTCCGGTTGTCACATTGCAGTCGTGTTTGTTGCATTCCAACCGCAGGTAAGAGCTCTATGCATTGACGTAAGCATTTCATGGTATCTCGTAACTTAATTGGCATCGTCGACCTGTAGCCTAATTTCATTATAAGTAGGAATTTACACTTCAAAACTAAAAACTAAGCATAGGCGGGGTATTGGGGCATCATTGCTAAGCATTTAGGTGCATTTTGGGTCAAAAACAACTAGGTCAAAAATCCACTACTGTTAATAATCGCGATTTTGGCACTTGACCTAAAGTGGGATTTGAGACCATAGCCATGTGTGCTTAGGTCTTATAAACATGTCCTAGAAGTTTTGTTTTGTTTGGATTTCATTTGATGTTGTAATGGATGTGATTTGTTTGTTGATGAGCGATTGGCTTTTGGTGATTTCAGTCACTTGAGTGTAGCTTGAGTTAGATGCAAGTTGTTTGTTGTTTTCTAAGAGATTGAAAACCTCTTGTAGCCTCTATGCACTGGTCAATTCAGCTTCGTCCCATGGATTGACAATTTAATCGTGGTTCTCGCTAAATCTGCAATAAGATAGGATAGTGAGGTTAGACACACATCCCACAATACGCTAAGAAAATAGATTGTTTTGTAATTATATGTTTATACTTACAGAAAGTCTTATTGTTTTTTCTACAAAATCCTGCAGATACGCCGCTTGGACACGATGAGATGTCTGATTAGACGATGTCAGTCTCTGGCTGTAGCCAGATAGCATTAGTTTCCTTTTTTCATAGCATGTATAATGAGATGACGTGTATACGTCTTTTTGTAACTATTGAAAAACCATGTATTTTCTCGATAATGACAATTGTGTTATAACTATTACATTTGCAAAGCTTAACAATCAAGTGATTTTGCCTATGATGTGTATAATTGTCATTGATTTACTTTCATCAATTTACTTTCATCCAATTACTCTTGTCAGTTTTGTATCTTTATTCTGCAAACAATACTATGCATAATGGAGTTAATGGTTATATTGTCTTGTGGGTGACTACTTTGGGTCTACACATTGCACTTTCTTTCAAAGGTGAATCTGCGATTATCTTGGATTCATTTAGGTTTACTCTATTCTGGAAACATTCAATATGGTTGATGGGTGTTAAATGCCCTGCCACCCAAAATTTTTACTCTCGGGCGTCGCTATAAGCATCTCTATGTAAAGTTTTGCTACGTCGCTATAAAATTTGCTACAGAAGGACTGTAACCATCGCTATAATTGTCGCTATAGGTGTTGCTATATAGCGACGGTTATAGCAACGTTCTCGTAGCAGCGCTGTTATCGACGCTCTTAGCGACACTGGGGAGTATAAAAACCCAATGTATTTGCATCATTAAAAGCGTCACAAGTGCACAATACCTCTTGTAGTGTACCAAAATGGGGGATACCCATTCGGTGTGTTCTATCTTGTAGATAAACTTAGCCTCCTTTAATTTATCAGACTTCTCCTTGATGCACTTAGCAAATGTATCATTATATGTATAAGGTCTCTGTTGGTGGCTAGGCTTTGCATCGGGTTTTAAAGGGATTGTGTGCTGGAATATCGTAGGATCTACTCCTTTCAGGTCTTTATATGACCAAGTGAACACGTCCTTGTACTCCTTGAGAAGACTTATGAGCTTCTCCTCCTCTTTTTAATTTAGATCTGTTGCTATGTAGGTTGGCCGTGGCTCTTCTCCAAGTCCTACCAAGTCTATCTTCTTTGCATCCTCAAGCCCATCGTAGGAATCTTTGTCCTTTTTCTCTCATAGAGGTTGTATCATCACTACCTTTTGATCTTGAATAGTGAACTTTTTGCAGTGGAAAGGCACACTCATTTTGTCCGCATTTTTCCCGTCTTCTGCTTTCCCACAGTCTACTTCCGTTGTCCATACTTCCTTGAGCATTCTCTTAAGCTCTTGGTACTTCTTCTTTATCTCCACCTTAGTCCATTTAGTTTCTTCAAACTCAAATAATTCTTGTTCTTTTGTTTGTTTGGATTTTGTTTTAGATTTTGACTTTCTAGTTTGTTTTTGCAGGTTTCTTATGCTCTCTTTTGTTTTTGGATCTTGAGCTTCAAAGAACCTTCTACATATCTTGTCCTTGACACAATTTTCAGCCTTTACAAGCATCAAAAATAGTGTTTTATCCCTTATTCTAGGCATAGGGTTCTCTCTTGGTTTGTTTTCAGCTCTCTTTTTTCATAGTGCTCTTGACGTCTAGGTTTTTTATTTATAAAATCATAAAACCAAAAATATGCTCTCGTTCCTTTCTATTCACTCAAGTTGTCAGAGCATTCATTATCCACATCATCCTCTCGTTCAAAATTCTCTAGAGAGGTGTAAAACTCTTCTGCCTCTCCTTTTATCATTTTATCACCCTTGTCATACTTGAAGAAACTCTGCTAGCGTAATAGTGCATGTCACATGCATAGACAATATGAATATTAATCCCTTAGAGTCCATAGCCTTTCTTGACAAGAGTCTTTGAGATGGCACCGCCTTCACATCAGACTTTGCTTCATACTCTCCCATGTATGAGGGTAAGCTTTTTAAAGACTGAGGCTGACTTTCTAAAGATCATACAGATCCTTTACTCCCCCAATATGAGAAAATATCTAAATTTGCATGAGATCCTACCTCGAATTTCTCTATAGGTGGACAAAAGACATCCCCCCCCTTACTGGTTTGGTTGGCTCTCTGATTCAACTCGTTCGCCTTGTTTGCTTCTTGTATCTATCTCCAAAGGTTGTCTAAGCTATCATCCTCTCTATAGGCCTCTAGTACCATAGTATGGAAGCCCTCATATGCCTCATCTATGGTATTCATCGCTATTCGTGGCTTTTCAAATTCATCTATGGGATTCTCAATTGTTCCTTCAGTTTCATGTCTTGGTGGGGTTATCGGTGTTGGAGTTGGAACTTCTATCCAGCTCTTTGGTTTGCTTGTTGGTGGATCTGGCAAAGCTTGGGCAATTTGGATAATATTTTGACTCATCTCCAACCTTTGCTTTTCCAACTCAACGTAAGGATATGTCACCCATTTTTGTTCGTAGTTTTGGTTAGTTTGAAGTCACGCTTTGTAGGCTTTCATAAGTGCGTCTTGAGGTTTATTCACCTTTTCAACCAGCATTGATCCCCCTGAAGTTGCACTCCTTGGTCTCTTTTTCTCATTAGGTTCTCTGGTATCTAGAACTTCCAACTCAAGATTATTTTGATTCTCTAATCTCTCTAACATGTCCCTAGTTTGCTTTAACTCTTTTGCTAGGGATGTATATGCACGTTCCTTCCTAGCTTTCATGCATGCCTTCCAAGCCTTTCAAGTGTTTTGTTGACCTTTTTGTTCATAACTAGGTGCATCTTTTTTGGGTTCCTCAATTATTTATTCTTCTCTTGCTTTTTGAGCTTGATCTCTAGTGACAACATGTATAGGTATCACCATTGGATGGGGGGAAACGGGAGCACACCCAAAACCCAAACAATTTGCCTCTCTATAGCCCAGGATAATCACTACACCCCAATACACTAGAGTTCACCTTCAAAACTCACACAATCGACAACAATCCACACCAATCCGGCCCGTTTACGATCATACCGCAACACACACCACTCTCTCTTTCTCTCTCACACAAATAGAGGCCCGGTGAGGTACATACATCTCCAACACGGGCACCGGGTTGTCAAAAACTACTACAACCTACTCGGCATGGAGACCTCAAGCAACAAAGAAAAGCCTCCAATCTCTGGCTTCACCGCTCGTACAACTCTCCTCATTGAGAGCACGACCCTAAAAAACCATCTATGGTGACAGCTTCGCTTCAAACTGCTCGCCTTTGCCTCCTCGAGACCTCAGGAATGCACCTCCAAGTTCGCCTCCCCTAGGCGGAGGGCTCCCTTGAGCAAAAAGATCTCCCTACTCTTCTCCTTCCCGACTCCCCCTGAGCTCACGTGCAAAAACCTCCTCCAAAACTCTCCCCTCAACTGCCAAAATGGGGGGGGGGGGGGGGGCTTCTCCCCGTGTGAGTCTCCCCCCTCAACTGCCACCTTGTGAGGCCCTATCTGAAGCCTTTTTGGCCTAGAAAACCACATGAGGCATACATCTTCGCTTCCATTGTCTACACAAGTTCTTCCCATCTACTATGTCCCTCTGCCATGCATCTGTATACACATCATTGTATGTGCCCTCTACCATGCATCTGTATACACATCATTGTATGTGCCCTCTGTTAGGATCGACACACTTTGGCTGCACCATCATTGCCCAACCCCCTCATTGAACGTTCAACCAAAAAGCATCTTTATTCTTCTATCTCTTGCAAAAACTGGCAAACACTATCCAAAAATGTGAGCAAACCACAAAAAGCCTACCATATGTACAAGGCCCTACTCATGCATGCTACTGCCAAACTTCAAGTGGGTTGCCCCACCCCTTGCATCACATGGCTTCTACCTGGATCAAAAACATGGCACTGACTCCTTCCATCATGTAAAGCAGAGCTCATCTCCATGGAACTCCGTATCTGGCAGATAACATACCTCACTACCGCACTTACAAGGTTATACTTCAACCATGTAGTATTTCATACCTCTTTAGATAGCTTGGGCTCACCCTTGACATCTCCTTTGTCCTCCATGAAGCATGAACGATGCGATGTACTCTCCACCTGTAGAGGGATTAACCCTCGCATAACCTCTACCCTGGTCAAAGACTTATCCACAAGCACTTGCATCTCTTCATCCATAGCATCCTCAGCATCATCAAAGCCCCAATCAACTTCACTTCTACAACATACTTGATCCAAAAGGCCTACATTCATAGTATCATCATGGCAGTCCATAGGCACCTCTAGTTACTCTTCACCTTGGCCGACATTCATCACCTCATGAGCTTTGAAAATATGCCCAACCCCCTTGTTTTCTGCTTCACCATCATCCCCTTGCCAATTTGGTAGGCCAACTTGGATATCCATAAACTAAAACCTATCCTCCTTTGCAGAGCTTTGAACCAATTGTACCACCATAGCCATTTCCACAGCTACTTTCATCAACATGGCCGCCAATAGAGCAATGCATGTCACCTTTGACAGCATATCCTTTCTCACTTGCTTGGAAACTGCAACCTATTCTTCTTTTATCTTGGCTACAATCACATCATTAAACACATAATTATGTAGCTTTAACTTCATCAACACCAGCTTATCAAGCTCGGTCTCCTTGTCATAGGATGTAGGCTCATCCTGCCTATCTTCCTCACTTGTCTCCCAGAAATCGGAACTGGCATCTCCATCTTCACCAGCATGATACACTGACTCTGTATCAACATCTTCAACTGCTTTCTGCTCCACAAAAGCTTGACCATCATCTAGGCTTGGCAAACTTTCTTCGTCTTCTTTTGAATCTTTAGTTTCTACAACTTGAATGCTATCTGCTACCTTCCCATGTACACTTTCAGCAATAACAAGCTCTACCTCTTTAATCTGCTCTAGAAACCCAACACCTGCTTCCTTTTCAGCATGATTTCTTACTTCAACACGGGTCTTATCCTCTTTGACAACCTTGTCCATCACTCGCTCATGCACATCATAAACTGGAAACCTCCAAGGAACATAATCAATTGTTGGCCTTACCTCAGTAGTCTTTGCATCTTGCACAATTGGCATTGCCTTTGATTGAACTATATAATACTATGCTAGCTTTCCAACATGCAATCAGTCTGCAGGCTTCAACAAACCCAGCTCCAGCTTTCGATGCATCTTTTGGCTCTTTATCTTGGCCAAATACACCATGTCATCATAGGTATCAGCAACGTCTTCCACCTTATATCTGATCCTCAGATGCAAGCACTCAAGAAACTTTGACAGCTTCAAAAGTTGATTGCCTTTCACCCCAGTGGCAACCTCTAACTGTTTCCAACACTCTTCAAATTGCTCAAGAAAAATAGAAAATCCTTACTTACATTTTGGCATACCTCTTTTAGCTTTGCATTAGCCTTTGTCGGGGTGATCACTTCTCGAAACCGCTCCAAAAATTTCCTTTGCAATTATTGCCATGAACTTTGACCATCAGACTTTAAATCATCGTACCAAATCTTTGCCCGTCAGTGCATCAACAGCGGCACCATCTGCAACTTTTCTGCATCTGTCAACATATGCATCAATAGCACCCATAATTCAAAATCTGCAACCAATGTTCAGGGTATTCAACACCTGTAAATATGGGGCCAAAGCTCGGTTCCATCATCTCTGCTGTCTTCAAACACAATCGCCAAAAAATTGACCATCCGCCACAACTGCTTGTTGATTTTCAAACACCGCTTCAAGCTTCAAATTGGAGCATCAGTGGTCGTCAGTGGAGGCACCAAAAGATGGATGAGAGGAAAGGGGAACCCACATAGAACCCAAACATTTGGCCTCTCTATAGTACAAGATAATCACTACACCCCAATCCACTAGAGTTCACCTTCAAAACTCATAGAATCGACAACTATCCACACCAATCTTGCCCCTTTACACCATACCGTAGCACACACCACTCTCTCTTTCTCTGTCACATACACAGAGGCCCAGGGAGGTACACACATCTCCAACACCGGCACCGGGTTGTCGGAATAAAGAAAAGAGAAGAAAGAGGGAAAGGGGAAGAAACGACACCAAAAATCGATATGGTCTACTTCAATTATGACAAAAAAACCTCGTCTACATAATCATCAAAAACTGCTACAACCTGCTCGGCATGGAGACCTCAAGCAACAAAGAAAAAATTGCAATCTCTAGCTTCATTGCTTGTGCGACTCTCCTCTTCATTGAGAACACGGTCCCAAAAAACATCTACTAATAGAGCTTTACTACTAATACTTTTGGTTACTAATACAACTTTTCCTTCCTTTGGAGCTTGAGTAGCAATAATTGGGAACATACCTATTGGAGTAAATTTTTCTTCTGCCACGGACGTTGTCTCTACACCAAACATCTTCTTCACCGAAGTTGGGATCACTATGCCGCATCCCGGTGCTAAGCAGGAATCACTCAGCGTGGACAAAGTTGCGAAACAAAAATTGTGATAGGGGTGTTGGCATGGTAGCATGAAAACACCCACCACTATTTTATCATGAAGTTCCAACCCACAGGCTGTGAATGGCTCGTCAATAAATATAACACCTCAACATACATTTGGCATGATGGGAGGTGATGGAGAGAATACAGGTGCTTTGCCTTGTTGCAATTGTAAAATTTCACTGCCAACAAAAGCCTTCTGATTTTTGAGTCTCGCCAAGAGCACATTATTTTGTTGTAGCCTCTCTTGTATCGGAAAAAAAAAATCAGCAAAACTATTCAAACACAAAATAAGAGGAACAACAGTATCTTCTTGGTGTTCGCAAATCAACCTGTATGGTTGCAACATC
Source organism: Adiantum capillus-veneris (assembly GCF_014529385.1). Classification (NCBI taxonomy): domain Eukaryota; kingdom Viridiplantae; phylum Streptophyta; class Polypodiopsida; order Polypodiales; family Pteridaceae; genus Adiantum; species Adiantum capillus-veneris. The sequence continues at coordinate 27,759,548 of NC_140948.1, read as the reverse complement.
TTTGTTTTCAGACGTGCCACCCTCTACGACACCAAGAACACCAAGAACTTGCAAGTTAGCATTGATCACAACTTGCAACATCATCACATGCTACTGCCAAAATTCAAGTGGGTTGCCCCACCCCCTGCATCACATGGCTTCTGTCTGGATCAAAAACTTGGCACTAACTCCTTCCATCCATCTATAGAACCCTCAATAGTGCTTCAAACATGTCCACAACCAACCATGCACACAGTATGCCCAAATCACCTTAGCACTTCTCCTTACCTTTACCTACCTCATCAACATACCTGGCTCTGTAAGCACACCACCTGTACTAGCTAATGCACTTGGCACTTCAATTACACCATCTGCATAACCTGTACTAGCTAATGCACTTGGCACTTCAATTACACCATCTGCATAACCTGTACCCTGGTCAAAGCCTTATGCACAAGCACTTGCATCTCTTCATCCATAGGATCCTCGGCATCATCAAAGACCCAATCAGCTTCACTTCCACAACATACTTGATCCAAAAGGCCTGCATTCATAGTATCATCATGGCAGTCCATAGGCACCTCTAGCTGCTCTTCAACTTGGCCGACATTCATCACCTCATGAGCTTTGAAAATATGCCCAACCCCCTTGTTTTCCACTTCGTCATCATACCCTTGCCGATTTGATAGGCGAGCTTGGCTATCCATAAACTCAGACCTATCCTCCTTTGCAGAGCTTTGAACCAATTGTACCACCATAGCCATTTCCACTGCTACTTTCATAAACATGGCCGCCAATAGAGCAATGCATGTCACCTTTGATAGCATATCCTTTCTCACTTGCTAGGACACTTCAACCTATTATTCTTTCATCTTGGCCACAATCACATCATTAGACACATATTAGGCATCTTTACCTTCACCAACATCGGCTTATCAGGCTCGGTCTCCTTGTCATAGAATCTAGGCTCAATCGGTCCATCTTCATCGCTTGTCTCCCAGAAATCGGAACTGGCATCTCCATCTTCACCAGCATCATACACTAAATCGGTATCAACATCTTCAACCACTTCCTACTCCACAAAAGCTTGACCATCATCTAGGTTTGGCAAACTTTCTTCATCTTCTTTTAAATCTTCAGTTTCTGCAACTTGATTGCTATCTGCTACCTTCCCATGTACACTTTCCACAATAACAAGCTCTACCTCTTTAATCTGACCTGGAAACCCCACAGTTGCTTCCTTTTTAGCACGCTGGCTTACTTCAACACGGGGCTTATCGTCTTTGACAACCTTGTCCATCACTGGCTTATCCTCTTTGACAACCTCCAAGGAACATAATCAATTGTTGGCCTTACCTCAGTAGGCTTTGCATCTCGCACAATTGGCATTGCCTTTGATTGAACTATATAATACTCTGCTAGCTTTACAACATGCAAATAGTCTGCAGGCTTCAACAAACCTAGCTCTAGCTTCCGCTTCACCTTCTGGCTCTTTATCTTGGCCAAATACACCATGTCATCATAGGTACCAGCACCGTCTTCCACCTTATATTTGATCGTCGGATGCAAGCACTCAAGAAACTTTGACAGCTTCAAAAATTGATTGCCTTTCACCCAATGGCAACCTCTAACTGTTTCCAACACTCTTCAAATTTCACAAGAAAAATAGAAAATCCTTACTTACATTTTGGCATACCGCTTTTAGCTTTGCACCAGCCTTTGTTGGGGTGATCACTTCTTGAAACCACTCCAAAAATTTCCTTTGCAATTCTTGCCATGAACTTTGACCATCAAACTTTAAATCATCGTACCAAATCCTTGCTCGTCAGTGCATCAGCAGCGGCACCGTCTGTAACTTTTTTGCATCTGTCAACATATGCATCAATAGCACCCATAATTCAAAATCTGAACCAATGTTCAGGGTATTCAACACTTGTAAATATGGGGCCAAAGCTCAGTTCCATCATCTCTGCTGTCTTCAAACACAATCGCCAAAAAATTGACCATCCACCAACTGCTTGTCGATTTTCAAACATCGCTTCAACCTTCAAATCGGAGCATCAGTGGTCCTCAGTGGGGGTACCAAAAGATGAATGAGAGGAAAGGGGAACACACATAGAACCCAAACATTTTTCCTCTCTATAGCCCAAGATAATCACTACACCCCAATCCACTAGAGTTCACCTTCAAAACTCGTACAATTGACAACAATCTACACCAATCCCACCCGTTTACAACCGTACCGCAGCACACACCACTCTCTCTTTCTCTCTCACACACACAGAGGCCCGGGGAGGTACACACATCTCCAACATCGGCACCCGGTTGTTGGAATAGAGCAAAGAGAAGAAGGAGGGAAAGGGGAAGAAACGACACCAAAAATTGATATGGTCTGCTTCAATTATGACAAAAAAACCTCGTCTACACAATCATCAAAAACTGCTACAACTTGCTCGGCATGGAGACCTCAAGAAACAAAGAAAAACTTGCAATCTCTGGCTTCATTGCTTGTGTGACTCTCCTCTTCACTGAGAGCACGGCCCCAAAAAACATCTATGGTAACAGATTTGCTTCAAACTGCTCACCTTCGCCTCCTTGAGATCTCGGGAACGCGCCTCCGAGTCCGCCTCCCCTAGGCCGAGGGCTCCCTTGAGCAAAAAAGACACCCCACTCTTCTTCTTCCTCTTCTTCTTCCAGACTCCCCCCGAGCTCTCGCCTACAAAAACCTCCTCCAAAACTCTCCCCTCAAGTGCCAAAACTGGGGGGCCTTTTCTCCGTGTGAGTCTCTTCCCTCAATTGCCACTCTGTCAAGCCCTATCTGGATCCTTTTTGGCATAGAAAAACACATAAAGCATACATCTCTTCTGCCATTTGTCTGCACAAGTTCTTCCCATTTTCTCTAGCCCTCTACCATGCATCTGTAAGCATACACATCACTATTTGTGCCCTCTATTAGGATCTACACACTTTGGATGCGCCATTGTTTCATTTTCTGAACCGCTACTTGGCAGCATTGCCCTCAATATATTTAACGTTGTTTTCATCGTTTTATTTGGATTTTTAGGACAATTACTGATAAAATGAGTAATGCCTCAATCTGCACAGTATACATTCACTCTAATGATCTCTGTATGAGGACAATCTTTCATAAGGTGGTCTCCATCTGACAACCTTGACATGGCTTGATATCCAACCCCTTTCGTGTTCACATCAGCTGTTGCAAACTATTCAAGCCACGCTTAAAATGATAGTGGTGATGTTTGTAACATTTAATACATTTAATGGCCTAGTAACTTGTGTGTAGGGAAAAATAGCAATCACCACAAGCATCACATTGGACCTCAAATGGCTTTGAGAGATCCGGTAGTGTAAGAAGAGGTTGAGAGATAAGCTTTTCTTTAAGCTTTTCGAAAGCATTGTTCTCCTTGGCAGACCATGTGTACCTAACTTTTTTCTTTTTTAGGTCATGTAATGGTTCTGCAATTAGTGAGAACTTTTCTATGAAGCATCTATATTATGCACACATACCTATAAAGCTTCTTAGTTCATTAAGATTCCTTAGTTTAGGCCATCCTTTTATTACCTCTAACTTTGATGGATCCATTTGGATGCCATCTTGAGAGATAACGTGACCTAAATACTAAATCTCTTGTTAGAAAAACTCACTTTTCTTTCAATTAACATAAAGTTTATTTTCTCCTTAGAACTTGAAATATTACCTGGAGGTGTTTCTTGTGTTCGTCTAATGAATTACAGTAGATGATGATATCATCAAAGAACACTCCAGTAAAGGTTTTGTGAGGCCTAAATAGCTTCTCCATTAAGCGGTTGAATGTGGCTGGTGCATTGGTCAAGCCAAAAGGCATGACAATGTATTCGTGAAGACCAAACGTAGTGCGAAATGTGGTCTTTACAATGTCTTGATCAACTATCCTTATTCGATGATAGCCACTTTTTAGGTCAATCCTAGTGAAGTAGGTGGACCCTTGTTGCTTATCAAATAGGTCTTCTACCTATGGAACGGGAAACCTATTCTTGATAGTGATCCTACTCAGTGCTCTATAGTCGACACACATACGGTATGTGCCGTATTTCTTTTGCACTAGTAGCACAGGAGAACAAAATGGAGATGAGCGAGGCCTAACCATGCCCTTCTCAACTAACTAATGCACTTGCCGCATAATCTCCTCTTGTTGGGCTTGAGAAACTCTATAAGGAGGTTTGTTAGGCGGTGAACTTTGTGGAAGAATACAATTGCATGGTCATCATTGCCTCATTTAGGAGGTAACTCACAAGGTATGTCGTCAATAAAGACATCTTGAAACCCCTTGAGAAAATTGGATAACTCTAATTCTTTTTGATTGTGTATATTTTCTTTTGCTAAAACATTAGGTTCATTTTGAGAGTCTTTAACAAAAAATCATGTACACGAAAATAGAGCTCTTTATTGACTTTCTGAAAGCTTGTGTATGTATAATGGGTATGGTGTTACTCATTTGCTTGGCATCTATGTACATATCTTTTTCCCTGAATCTAAAGGAGATTCTCCTTTTAGGGAATTTAACATTGGCAACCATGCGATCAAACCATGTTGCCCCTAGGATTACATCCTCATGGTTGAGAGGAGAGATAAAGAAGTCCTCTTTGTCCACATAGCTTTGGACATGGAGCCTCAATTTCCCAATTAAGGGAGTGACTGAAGCTTCTTACCCGTTGAAAGCACCATCTGTGGCGGGTAGGACATTTCCTATCTCATAAGCTTGTATGCCTAGCTTGGTGGCCAACTCTGTGGATATGAAATTGTGAGTAGAACCAGGGTCAAAGAGAGTAAAAGCATCATGTTCTCTTACCTTTCCCCAAGCATAGCATAGAGAAGATCCTTTGTGGTGAGTTTCCTCCTCTTGTATGTCGACCAAGGTAGCCCTAGGAGGCTCATGGTGGGTTTTCTTTTGGGGACAAGCGCGATACGCATGCCCTTGCTCGCCGCACTTGAAACAGCGGGCTCTTCAGGAGAGAGTTTATTTTTGCCTTTGTAAACTCCCTTCTCTTTAGCTTTGTTGGAGTTGCCCTTGGGAGACTTTTGGACATTGTCCTTTCCCTTAGGCTCATTGGAACCCTTGTTTTTCGTGGGCTTAGAATTTCATTTAGCCCCCATTTGGAAATTGATTCGAGAAGCCACCATAGTATGGTGTATAACTGATGATATGGTGTGTGGCCTTTGGGAGTTGACATACTCCTCCATTTCTTCAGTTAAGCCCGCATGAAGTTTTTGATTTAACTCTCCAAAATCCAACTTCTTGAAGACGGTGACTTTGAGTTGTAAGTCCCAAAACATGTCTACATATTCATGAATGGATTCGTAGGGAGAGAGCTTCAAGCTTCGCCATTCAGTGAGTACTTTGTCTTCGGCATCAGTGGCCAAAAATTGCTTCATAATGGAAGCTCTTAAAGCTTTTCCTTGTTTGTGGAGCTTCATCGTTGGCCCGTAGGCTAGACCACCATTGTCTCGTAGACTTTTGGACTCCATGAAGCCCTCATCTATAAACGCTGCATCAAACTGTTGGATAAAGGCCAAGACTTTGTCCGTAGCTCCAAAGGTGCCATCATAGGTAAGGAAAGAGATGCTCTTCCCTCCCTCTTTGAACTTCTTGAGCTTGGATGACCTCTTTCATGTGGCATAAGATTTTCTATGGCCTCTTCTTTTTGATGGTCAAAGGTTGCACCATCACTTTCTTCAGAAGATGAAGAATTTGAGGAAGATGGAGAAGAGGGTGACCTCTTTCTTGCCTTTTTCTTGCCTTGATCTTCATTGTCTTCATCATTACTTTCATAAGAGGAAGAGGATGAAGAAGATGGAGAAGAGGGTGTCCTCTTTCTCGCCTTTTTCTTCTCTTGCTTTTTTTCATCCCTCTTCGAAGTATGGTGTGGAGAAGTATGCGATGGTCTTCTTCGTTTTGGAGGTGATGGAGAGCGTTTAGCCTGTAGTCTTTGTGGAGCCATCTCCGTCGAGGTGGCGGGAGACTCACTTCTTTCTCGTTCCTTCGGTGGGGGCGCTTGAGTTCTCCTTTGAGAAGGAGATGCGTCATCAAGGAGAAAATTTATGAGCCCTTCATATGGATCCTCTTCTTCTTCCAGAATTTGAGAGAGGCCTCTTTTGGAAGTCTCGCAAGGAGGCTTCCTAGGTGCTCTCTTGTCATGGTGCCCGGGGAGGTCACCTAATAAAAATGTAACCTATCACGTGAGTTCAACAGAAGGATATTTAAAGTTCTTGAAAAGTCTTACAAAAATATATATACAGAAGGGCATTTGTTTTTCAAATCTTACATATTTTAATAGAGAAGAGCACATTATATTCTTAACAAAATTCACAGATAAGGGATTTTACAAACATGTCTTGAACACACGTGATATGGTAATTTTACACATAGTGAACCCCCTGAGTCATGGTGGGGAGCTTGGAGAATCCCATTTGCACGAAGCTTCCATTGCACTTCACTTTGGAGGGATGGATTGCCCATGGCTTGTTAAAGCCTAGAAACAAGGTAGTTAACAAGCATAGGGGCATCATTAGTAGCCTGCTCATTATCAAAATCAAAGTTATCAACATTAATTTCACTCTCTTTACTATTGTCAATCCCTCTAACAACTTTTAGGTGTTAACTTTTTAGGTGTACTTTGGCACTTCAAGCCCTAGTTGCTACTCCTCTTTACCCCTTTAGAAAAAGCACTCAAACTATGTACCCGTGGCTCGAATACCATTAATTGCAAGAATAGAAGAGAGGTTTTCTCAACACCAAAACAACACCAGCTCATGTCAAGCTTCTAATAGCTCAATAGTGGTTAAGTCGTAGGCAATCCCGGTAGGACTCCACTATTAAGACTATAGCTCTCGACGGTGATGTCCCGTTAACTGCACAAAGACAGGCGCACTGCAAGGCTGAAAAATACCCATTCTACTTACTCACATGCAATTAATAATACCAACCATTTATAGCTAGCTTGAGGACCTCCCTTCTTGAGCAAGAAAAGAGAAACCTTGGGCTCTGATACCAATGTAACATTTCATGGCCTAGTAACTTGTGCGTAGCGGAAAATAGCATGAACATAGTGAGCATTTCATTAGAATAGATTCCTAATGAGAATAACAAGAGTGCTTGGGTGGAGAGAGAGAAACAAAAATCATAACACCTAGTTAGATAGCATGAGCAATACTTCAAAAGCGAGAGAAATTAAGCAATTGACAACAGTTGAGGACTGGATTTGCATGGAGCCGGTCCCCCCTCCAAAGGCCTTTTTATTATGGTTTCTCCCATCAAGAGAGACATTTTACAATACAATCCTTTGTGTTCCTTCAATACTAGCTAGTGAAATGAAGATGGAAACTTCAAGCACTAAGCAAAACACGTATCAAACACAATATCAATTCCCTCACGGTCTCAGACCCAAGACCTTACACCCTTCGAAGATGGTGAGACCTAGCGGCATATGAAAGTAGATTGAGAGGAAGGAGGAGTAGTCTTACGAGAAATATGTACATCTCCTCACATAATCACTCATATTATCATAGCTTAGCTTAGTAATTAGCATGGTAGAGGAGATGAGCATGCATTGAAGCTTGGCTCTTGGTTGGATTTTCATCACAAAGCCAAGAGTTGTTGGTGTAGGCCTCCCTTCACACAAGCTTGGAGTAGGTGATAAGCTTTCTATTAAAGCCTGAGAAGAGAGAGGGAGTCTTCTTACTCTACACTTGTGAGTGTGTGTGTGTGTGTGTGTGTAATTGCCTTTGAGAAATCAGTCCCCCTCTCTCTTGGTCAACCCCTCTTGATATTTGCTCTTGCTAGCACCTTATTGGACCTCCCAAGCTTAGCCAATAGGATTTTAGGAGCATAAGTGATAGCCTTCGGACATGTGTCCCCCTTTCCCCTTTTGTGAGAGCTTTAGTTAATTAATAAACGAAATTAAAGTCTCATTGGACCCCTTTGTCTCCTGGCCAATAGGAATCAGGCAAGCCATTGGGTTGTTGAATGCTCATTGGACCCCTTGGGAGACTGTCCAATAGTCTTCTAGAGAGCTTAATTCCTATTGGTTCTTTTATTAAGTGTTTTTAAATTAATTAAACTAGATTTACTCTAGCCTAATTCTCATTGGTCCACCTCCATGGCTATCCAATAGGATTTGAGTACACCTTGTGGGTATCTGGCCTAGGGAGCTGACATGTGTCCCTCTTTCCCCTTGTGTACAAAGGAAGCTTGTGAGTGTGTGTGTGTGTGTATGTGTGTGTGTTTCTCTCTCATCCCTACTTCTTGGGCTCGCCCCTCCTATGTAGGAGTTTGTGAAGACTTTTTGGGACACACACAAAGCATCCAATTTCCTAAGCCTTTGACCATGGGACACAACCTTTAAATTTTGGAACCTTGGCATTTTGGAAGTCTTAATGGGCTGAACCCTAAGGTCTTTGGATCCCATTGTTGCACATAGCTCTTTTGCAGATGGCTCCCCCTTTGAACCAATATTCTAGCTTTTTCTCCCCTAGCACTTCCATATATTAAATGATCAGTTTAACATGAGAAAATCATTTAGGAGAATTAGATATTAGTTATTATGACAATGTTTGTAAGTTATGAAGGTTAGGTAATGGATGTTTATTTGATTGTTTTGTGGTGTTGTAATCATCTCATAAGGGATTTGTAGACTTTCTTGGGGTGTCTATGGGATTTTGCTTCCCTACCGAAGCTTGTGCCATCAGTTATGGCGCTATCAATTTCTCTACATCTTCCCGATGAATTGGCTCATATTCTCATCCGTACTTATTGACAAAAATAATATGGTTTCTCATTATCAATTAGTACAAAAACAAGTACAGGACTTTGTCTATGCTTGACTCGTTCACATAGGGCTCCATGCACCGATACTAAGAGGTGACTCTTCCCTACTCGTGCTTGTGAATCCCAATATTTTCCTGAATCATCACCATTCTCTCCACTCTCTTGTCATGAATGTAGAAGGATCCCAAAAGAGTGAGTAGAGGAGGTATTTCTTGGGTCTCCATAACAATCTTCCCTATTGCTACAGTGTCTCCATATCGATTGTAATTTTCTGGGTCTTTGACAATAAGATAGTATTTTCCCTCCTCATCGCAAAGCCTATCACCATCGTCGGTTACCATGATTACTGCTAGTCCTCTCGCTAGTTGTTCTTCAATACAAATTCATTGACTTCCTTGAACATCATCCTACATTAAGGCCCCATGGCCATTGGTTGCCTTAAGAAACATTTCCGTGTTTTTTGGCATGTTTAAGGGTTTTTGAGAGGTGCTACCCCCCATGGTCCCTTGCTCCTGGAAACCTCCAAGTGTTGGTTAGCCATCCACTGATATGATCCATTAGAAGAGATATGAGTATCACTACCCTCTTCTATGATTGTTGCTAAGGGGTCAATCCTTGCTTGGTTTAGACTCTCTTCCGTTGACACTAAGCTAACTTGATCTTCAGGCACTCTCCATTCTCTTTGAATACACCTTCCAAAGCTCAAACTCATCAAATATTTCTCACACACAAGTATCAATCCAAACCTCTCACCTTAGAAGTATTCTTGTAGTGGTTCCTTTGTCTTGGTTTGCTCTCAAGCCGCTTTCTCAACTTGGTAGAGTACTTTGCAGTTCCATCTGATCACCAACTTGCAAGATCCTTGGTCTAGCTATTTGTATAAAACTTTGACTCTGCAATTATTTGTCAAATGAGTAATTATCACTTACTACTGTGAATAAAGGTAGGGCCCTTATATGAGTTCCAAGACTTAATCTAATAAGATAGATTGAGTGCTAGGATCACATGGAAGACTTATGGACCAGCTTGAGAATCAACTAGATAAAAATCTTAAGGGTTTGAGGATTGATAATGGTGGGAAATATGCCTCAAAATACTTGATATACTTCTATGTGAAAAGGGGGATATCATGGTAGTTTACTATGCCATACACACCTAGAAGGGACTTGTTGAGCATAGATCATGTCTCAAAAGACATGATACACTTCTATGTGAAGAGCGGACATTTGATGGTAGTTTACTATGCTATACGTACCTACCCCGAACGAGCTTGTTGAGCATATTAATTGCCCAATTCAAGATCATGATACGGATCTTCTTTCTATGAAAAAATTGACACAAGACTTTTGGGTTGAATTTGTTTTGACAGTGGTTCATAATATCAAGAGATTGCCTAGTAGGCCATGAAATTATAAGCAAATAAATAAGTTACAATCAAGAAATAAGACACACTTTGTATGTTTACATGTCTTTGGATGCAAGGCATATGCTCATGTACCAAACAAGATTAGAAAGATGCTTGACCCAAAGTCACACAAATGCATCTTTGATGGATATGGTGTAGATGGAGAGATGGGATATTTTTTTGGCACCCCAAATCTCATAAGATTATTTTCATTTCATACATCATCTTCAATGAGTCAAAGATGCATAAGAATCCTATCAAAGAGGTTGATTATATGGATGTTGCTCCACATTCGATCAAAAATCAAAAATCTAGTGAGAAGCTTTCTACTAGCAACACTTCAAAGAAAGCAAAGAGCAATAGTCACAGCTTGAGATGCTCTAGTAGAGCCTCACATCTACCTAAATGGTTTCAGTGAGGTGTAGACTATATCATGTTGGTTGACTACAGAGAACCATCTTGCTTCCAAGAAGCCATGTAGATGGATGATAAGATGTAGTGTAATCAAGCTATGAAATCAAAATATGATTCAAAATTGTCAAAATTGAGTCTTGAGGATTGGTTGAATTTCCTTAGGGGAAAAAAAAAGCTTTACATCACAAATGGGTTTACAAAATTATTTTAAATCAAGAGATCGAGAGCCTAAGTATAAGGCTAGACTCGTAGCTCTCTCAAGCATTAGATAGTTGTAGATTTTGATGAAATATTTTCACCAGTACTACGCGTATGGTGCATGGATTGATAGCAATTGACAACTTGGAGCTGGTCCAAATGGATGTAAGATGGCTTTCCTTCATGATGTTCTCAAAGCCTTCCTTCATGGTGATCTCCAAGAAGATGTAGTATACAACCAATGACTTGAAGGGTTTGCTAAGCCAAGCACCTAATAAGCTTGTATGTAAACTAACAGAAGGAATTTATTGCTTGAAGCAAAGATCCAAGAAATGATATGATACATTTATCCAGTATCATGGATCTACAAGGAGTCAAGAGGGTCACTCCTTGTACACAAAAAACCTTAGTGATGGATCACTCGTTCTTCTTGTGTTATATGTCAATGACCTCGGGGGGTTCACTATGTGTAAAACAACCATATCATGTGCATTCAAGACATATTTGTAAAACCCCTTATCTGTGAATTTTGTTAAGAATATAATGTACCCTTTTCTTTTAAAATATATAGGTTTTTTTCAGAATTGGAAAAATAATGCCCTTTTGTATATATATTTCTGTAAGTTTCAAGAACTTTAAATACCCTTTTGTTGAACTCACGTGATAGGTTACATTTTTATTAAGTGACCTCCCCGGGTCAATGACATGCTTGTCGCTCTAGGAAGAACCCTCACAAGATTTCCAATTTAAAGTGGATATTGATTTTGAATTTGGCTATGAAGGATTTGGGATGAGCTAGTCACTTTCTTGGTATGTGTATCAAACATGATAGGTCAAAGAGCATTCTTGAGTTATCTAAAGAATCTTACATGTAATCATTTCAATATGCAGGGGGAAGGCATGTAGTTACCCACTATCTGTATATGTGAAACTTAGCAAGGATCCTTCTTTGAATTGAATGTTGAGGAGGCCAAGATGGCTAATATTTTGTATTCCTCAATTGTGGTGGGTAGTCTCATGTACGCTATGGTGGATTTAAGGCTAGAAATTGCATTTTTAATGGGAGTGGGGAGTCATTACATGGCTACCCCTATCAAGAAACCTTGGGATGCAATGAAGAATATCCTTAGGTTAGCCAGAAAATGCTTACATTGCATAGAATGTAGGCAATAAGAGGTCTACATCTGGATATGTTTTCATATGTTTTTGGAGGAGCTATATCTTGGAGATCATGAATTCAAGATTCCATGTCCTCTTCCATTCTAGAGGTTGAGTATGTTGTAGCATCAGAGTCAAACAAGTACATTTTGTGGCTGGTACATTTAGTGGGTGATTTGGACAAGGATTTTAAAAAAATCCAATGTTGCATTCTGATAGTCAAAGTTCCATTTCTTTGGCAAACAATCCCACATTTCATTCCAAAACAAAACCAATAGAGGTAAGATATCAATTCATATAGGATGTGTTGGTAGATTGGCACATCAAGCTTGTCAAATTCCATAAAGATGACAACCCTATGGGTAATCTTATGAAGATCCTAGCTTTGGAGTAGTTTTGACAATCTATAGAGCTAATGCACGTGGGGTGAAACTATTGTCACATGCGTCACGGTTGTACATGTTTTGTATGTAGTTTTGTTTTCTCCACTTAAGACACATTGTCAATTAAGTGGGAGATTATTAGGGTATCGGCCAAGTGGTCGACTTGACAACCACACCTCCATACTTATACCTAACATCATCTGTACTCATCATAATAGAATAAGGGGTCTATGGTGTTTGTCCATATTGTGACTCCATCCACACACAACATTCTCTCTTTTCCTCCAAAGCACACACTACCGCATGCACTACTCTTTCACAAATATCCTCAAACATCCTCATACTTATACCTACCATCATTTATACTCATCACAGTAGAATAAGGGGTCTATGGTGTTTGTCCATATTGTGACTCCATCCACGCACAACATTCTCTCTTCTCCTCCAAAGCACACACTATGCATGAACTACTCTTTCACAAATATCCTCACATCCAACACGTAGTGAAGGCGAGGGAAAGACCCTCTTTTTTTGGTTCAAATGAGCAAGAGCATGTGATATAGGTGGTCTTACATCTTCAAAAGAAACTATCAAAATCTCAAGAGAAATTGGAGAGAGAAAAATAAGAGTTTGAGGGTACAAGGATAAATAAGGACAATTAAGATAAGATTATCTTGATTGTCTTCTCATTGAGGATGAAGAAAAATAATGCAGAGGAGGCATTGAACTACTTATTTATTCTTTTGGAGTGCAGGAAGGAGATGAAGGAGACCCTAGATACCTTCGGGTACCTAGCTTTAAGTTGTTGGCACTTGAAAGGGGCATGGACCTCACTTTAATTTTGATAAGTATTTTGCATACTCATGTTGACCGTTGGGTCAACATCATGACATAACCCAATGTTTACAGCAAAGTCTTATCTTCTAAAAGTTATGAAATGCTGCGGATTATGGTCATAAACTTCATTTGTATTAAGTAGCTAGTCTAGTTGCAGAAGTCGAGGTGCAATGGCACTTCCAGATTGTAGATGCAAATCCATTTGACCCTTAGAACTCTATTTTTGGTTAACCCATGGTAGCCTTAGTATACAAGGTACCTAGGTCATTTTGTACAGGACACTTAATCATATTCATAGTTTTAAGCTGTCGTTGACTGTGTGAGAGAGAGGAAGAGAGAGAGAGAGTGTGAGCTTCATGTTGGTTCTACTCCCCGCTCCTTCATCACATTGTAGATATGATTGCACCGTCACGCTAGCCTCGGCAAGAGCTACGTGACAACGCCAAGCATTCTTTGCAAAATAGAGTGAATGCACTCACGCATGTACGAGCTATTTGCGACTATAAGTATATCAAATGATGTCTTTTTTCTGCATGCAAGTAGGGCAATAGAATCGTGGCGACATAAGCTTCACATAAGTAATCATAGACTTCAATTTTGGGCACTTCCAAAATACACCTCCATCTTTATACGTGTTTTTTGTAGATGGGTCTGGAGATAGGGTTTTGAGTGTAGAGGCTTAGGGACAGGTGTATCTTAGTGAGGGGATGGTGTTCCTTAATTTTTGTGTGATTCTGGGATGGTCTTTTGAGTTTCCTTCCATTGTGTGTATGTGGGTAGGTGGTGTAGTTGAGAGCAGTGAGATTCTAGGTTGTGGTTTAGTTGGCCTTCCAGAGTGTTTTATGTGTAGGATGGTCTCATCCTGACAAGCTAAAGAGATTTCAACTGTGTGCCTATCGTGTCATCAGTGTCCTTGATAAACATTATGTTGATCTAGGTTGTGTTGCACACACTTTATGGGTGGTGTGATTTGCTCCCGCAACATTGGTGCCATTGCCGAGCATACAAGGACTTAGGTAGGTTTTCCTACCAACACTTGTGTGATGATTACTTGCTTTAGTTTCAGCTAAAGAAATCATTTTTCTTAAGTGGATCTGGAAGAGGTTATTCCGAGAACAAGTGGATAGCCAGGAAGCGTGTGTCTTGCAGAGGGTCTGCGAGATGACTAGGTAGATTTAGTTGGATTTGTAGATTAGAGTAGTTGTTGGTGGTCGAGTGATTTGTGAGGTGATAAAAGAGTTTGCTAGTCCATGTGTGGTATTGAAGCGTTTTTCTACTCATAGATGCAAAACCCCATATGATTTGTAGGAGTAGCTTTAGGTAAGTGATCTGATTCTGATCTAGAGCTATTCATCACTGATTTATTTGCTAAAGTGCTTGTAATTTGCATTTAGAATCCCTTAAAAAAGGCTGCTTTTGAGAGAAAAAATACAACAAAAAACTATCTATTGACATTTCTACATGACTGATTAGTGTTCTACATATAAGAGGACATGTGCAAGGGTTCTGTGAAGAAAATTTGAAATTCTATAAACTTGGACATCATACGCGTATGATGTCTCAAGGGGTATCTGGAGACCAAATTTGAAAAATCTGACTGCACCAAAGTGTTCACAAGGGGGATTTTACCCTAAGTATACATTGAGACTAGAGTTTTGACCGACTCTTGCCACAAGACAAAAGATGGAGTGTCTGAAACGGGAAAAAGCAAAAATATGTGATTTTGGGCACATTTTTGCATAAAAATTGGTAGAAGTGCTTGAAAACCAGTGCTAGAGACTTGGGAATGCATGTGAATGAATTCTGTCAAAAAATTCATCAGTAGAAATCATACGCGTATGATGTCTAAAGGGTCATTTTAGCAGTCAAAATGAAGTTTTGACATTATACCCATCTTCTGCATGTTGTATTGAGCACATGCACCAAATTTCATATCATTTGGGATTATAGATTGAGAGTCAAGGGGAATTTACTCTTTTTAGGGGATTTCCTTGTCAAAAAGGGATGATTTTGTGCATTTTTGACATCCAAAATGTGTTGTGAGCACATAATCTTGTTCTACACACTAAGGGGCACCTGTGGTGGAAACATAACTAAATTTTGACCAATTGAACATCATACGTGTATGATGTCATAGAGGCCAGATCTCAGGTCAAAAGTTACAACTGAGTGCATCCTTGTCATCTATATCATTTAGGAAGCATATAGGCCAAATTTCATCAAATTTGAAGCATTTTTGGGCTTGCAAAGACCACATAACGCATATGGACAAATGAATGCTTGTATTGTCCATAACTTGCACAGAAAGTGTTCAAATTCAATTCTTGAACTTGCTTGAGTTTCCAATGCAGAGAGGAACCTCTGGAGTGAAATTCACTTCATTCTAACCAATTGTCAAAATTGAGATATGAGCATATCAAGGTGTTAAGCACCACGAGACACGCTCACAGATCAAATTTTGTCAAAATCTAAGCACATAGACTTTATACACGTATAATGTCTCATGCCAATATTTAAAAGTCAAATTTCACTTTTGACCACACAAGGGGTTGGGAAATCATGTTTTAAGCATGTTTGCAAAATTTCATGTCATGCTAAGCCAAAAGACATTATTTTCATATAATGTCTTAGTGGTCAGATCTGAGTCAAAACAAACATCTGAGTATACCCCAGTGTCCTAGAGCATAAAAGAAGTCCCTAGCCAAAATTTCATTTCATTTAGAGCTCATTTGAGCTTGTAAAGGTGAGAAGACAGATCTAGACAGATTCATGCTTGAATTGATCATAACTTGCCCAAAAAGTGTCCAAATTGAATTATGAAAGTTGTTGAGATAAGGAATTATTGGGATAAAAGTCACCTCATTCTGCCACAAAAGACATTGCTTGAGTGATTAAGGAATTATTGGCATAAAATTCACCTCACCTTGCCACAAAAGACATTATACGCGTATAATGTCTCAAATGTCAAAATAAAGGTCAGAATCACAAACTGAGACTTGCAGTGGGTAGAAAACATCGAGGGGAGTCTACAATTTAAGTTTGGAGCAAATCTAAGTCAGGAGATAGTATACGCATATAAAGTCTGTAGGCATAGGTTGAGTCAGAAAAAAACTATTTTTGGCTATAACTTGAGCTTTCGATATCATATTCAAAAACTTTTTTAATCAAATGAAGCTCCATAATAGCTCTATGACTTTCAGTGTCCACCTTGAACAACAATGAAAGATCCCTACGGGGTCATTCGTTGTTGGTCAGTGCCCAAAAAAATTTCGTTTAAGGCCTCAAAATTCATCCGAAAGTTAGGGGTGTCTTAAACCGACAATTTGAGAGAATTGTGAGCACAGATCCACGATTTTGGACATAGTTTCAATTTTTCGTACTTGAACACATTGGTCCAAGTCTTTTAACATCAAGCTAGAGCTATTAAGCCCAGAGATCATGTTCTCTTTAGACTCAAACTTAGCTTACACGAGCTTCAAAATCCGAGCGATAGAGGAGCATCCGCCCACAATGGATCTTCCAAACTTGCAGTTGATAAAGACCAATTTTTTTGAGAGAATTTGGATGAAAAAACATAAGAGTGAAGGACTGTATAGATATATTGACGACAAAGAGGTCAATCTTTATAGGTGCTCACAGCGGCTACCCAGAAGAGCTGATAGATTACAAGCTCTTATACGTCTATACATGCGGAGTCAACTATCAATGGAAGTCTATATTTTTGACAAGATGGACGAGAATATAGAGTTGTACAAAGCACAAATCCATGGACATCATTAGACATAGGTGTATATTTGGTCAATGAAGTGCCACAGATACCTCCACTAAACACGAGGATTTCTATGAGAATTTCAAAGAGGGAGCCACCTGGATTCTCTTCTAGAACGATAATGAGAGATGAAATGATCACAAAGATGGCAGACATTCCTCCTCAAGTGAATCTGCCTAAGGGACCAATCTCCAACAAAACGACTAATCCCTTTGAAGAAGAACCTAGGCATGGTAGAAGAACTGAAACAAGAGAAGGATTGGGAGAGTCTATGGTTAGACCTGTAGACAATTGACAAGTTAGACCATCCCAGTTCCAAGAATGGGTAAACAAGAAATACGTCAGAGATAAAGATCCGAGAGATCACGTAGCGGCTTTCAAAAGAGTAACTAGAGCAAAGGAAGTTTTGGAAGACGAGTTGTTTGAAAAATTCATTAAATAATTCTTGCAAAAAGGCATAGGCTCACAATACGGTCTCACAAATTCACAAATTCAAACAAAAAGAGAGTGAATCGGTATGCAAAGCGGCATTACGGCTCAAAAGATAAGTCAAGTTCTATCCAAAAGAAAAACTACCTACGCAAGCACGATTAATGTTGATTTTTATCGAGGGAAAGAGACATGTGGGTCTTCAAAAGGATCTGCATATGATAAGGAGTTTGACGCTAAACAAACTTATCAAAGAAACTCTTTATTTGGTGGATAACTATGAGGAATATAAAGAAAACGATAGTAAGAGACAAGAGGATGACACGTCCTCTCAGCACAGTGATTCACAGATTCCATTGCAAAACCAGTGAGACCTATCAATCAAGAAAAGTTTATCAACAAAATGGTCAAGAGGTTAGCTCCTCTTGTAAATGCTGATTTGGGGGAGTTTAAATGGTGTGAAAATGAGAGAAATTGGACAAACCATACGAGAGAAGCGTGTTACTATGGCATGGAATATGCTAGGGAGAGGTATGTACAACCTATTCCAGTAGCACCTCCTCCACCTAGATACATTATGGGGAATGCACTAGGACCAGTAGAAGTTTCAAGGCCACAGCCTGTCTTAGGACAACAACCTACATTGCCAGGTGCTAGAATGCCTATAGACATAAGATACATTATGATGATGAAAGTATCTAACAAACAAGCGATAGTACCAACTGAAATGTATTATAACAACCAAAGTAGGTATTGCCTTCGAAGCGACAAAAGATGAGAGAAACACATGGAGTGATGAGGCCGGTACAACCTCCACCTCCTGCGTTTTGACCTGAAGAAAGAAGGTATGAGATGGACAAAAGGACATTGCAGTTCATTGTAAATAGAGGCCTAGCAAGGTCAAATCATGTTTATAGCCAAAAGGAATTGCTAGAAGAAGCTCCTCAACCAGATTTTCACAAAAGCCGTGAAAACCACTTAGTCAAAATAGTGTCCTCAGACAGAGATCACTCAAGTGAATTCTTATTGTCTTGACTATGGTATCATTCACTTTATCCCCAACTGTC
The DNA here is from genome assembly GCF_014529385.1 of Adiantum capillus-veneris. Lineage (NCBI taxonomy): Eukaryota > Viridiplantae > Streptophyta > Polypodiopsida > Polypodiales > Pteridaceae > Adiantum > Adiantum capillus-veneris. The sequence continues at coordinate 27,741,084 of NC_140948.1, read as the reverse complement.
TGAAAAATCCAAACTGAGTTAGAAAGATCACAACAAATGTCTCAGGAATTATTCAGCTACCTAGTAGCTCAAAACATGAAAACATCATCCCAGTTCAAGTAGTTACGAGAGCACGAGCTCAAAAGGAAGCTGCTAAGAACCCAAAGACAAAGAAAATAGAAATTGACGCAAGTCCAGAGACATGTGAGCCAAAGACCAACACACCTAGTCAAAAAACTAAGAGCAAACGGAATAGTTGGAAAGCTAGCAAGGCTAGGATGAAAGCACGTAGGGAACGAGAGAAGAAATCCCTGGTTGAAAAGATTACCCAATCTGAAGAGAAGATAAGACAACATGAGGAAAGGGTTTCACCTTCTCTTACAGAGATGTCTCAACCTCCAGAAGAACCATCCACAGATGAGAAACCAAGAAGTGCTAGTTCAGGAGAATTAGTATTGGTCGAGAAGGTTAATGAGCCATTAGACGCCCTCCTAAAAGCCTATGAAACATTTCTCAAAAACAAATAGACCCAAGAACAAAGGTGGATGACATATCCATATGCAGAACTAGAAAAGGACAAGCTTGAAATGTGTAAGAAAATGATCAAACTTAGCCCAAGATTTACTAGAACCACAAGTTGGAAAACCCAAGGGTGTGATCCTTGTCCCACCAATACTAGTAATTCCAACAAATCAGGAACAAAAAGAGTTAGATTCTAGTCATGAGCATAAACAAAAGCTCAAGGACCCCACATTAGATCCAAGGATAGCATTGAATACCATAAATAACTCTTTCGAGGGATTTCACATAGCTATACCTGACATCTGTAAAGAAATAGATGGTCTTGATGAATTGTGGAAACAAGTCAAAGAGGCTAATGAAGCAAGTGAGATAAGCAAACCAGTCAACCAAACGGGTAATGGAAGAGGAGTGTCCCTTCCACCAATAGAGGAATTTGAGGTTGGATCTCAAATGAATCTAGAAGTGAAATTGTATGGGGAGACAAAGGATCTGTACAGTCTATGGAAAGTCGACCCCATTCCCTTAGAACACTACCATCCTATACGGGAGAGTACTAGGCCAAGTCATAGGTTTTTGCAATCCCATCACAGAGATTGTCTTCCAACAAGGTCATCAATCTGAAAGAGCTTATAGATATTCTATCTACCCCAGTCACCTATACAATAACATTAGCCGAGTTTCTCAGAATAAGACCAAACATGTGGGCTACTGTGGGAAAATGCCTAGAGAAATTTGGTGTCAAAAAACTAATGACTCAAATCAAGGAAGGGATCAAAGAGCTTGAAATACCTCAGCTAAACACTAGGCCAATTCCATTAGACAAGGTTGGAGAGTATTATGAGGGAGAAGATGGGAACACCACTCTTCTCATGGAATTCCAAGGTGTAAAAACCATGGCAATCCTTGACAGCGGAGCTGGTGCTGCCATTGCAACAAGAGAGGTCTAGAAAAAATTGGGGAAACCAGAAAAATGATGGATAGTGGGTTGAAACTACATCTTGTAGTAGACGGACACATGGAAAGGCCCATAGGATTGTTAGAAAAAGAATTTTCTACTTCTTATGGAATTGAATATGAGCAAACCTTTTTTATTGTTGACTTTGGCAAGAAGAACAACTATGATATCATTCTAGGAAGACCATTCATGAGACAACTGAAAATGGTCCAAGATTGGGGATATGAATATACCTACCTGAGACATATGGAAACCACTCCTCAAGCTAGCTATAAATGGTTGGTATTATTAATTGCATGGGAGTAAGTAGAATAGGGAATTTTCAGCCTTGCAATGCGCCTGCCTTTGTGCAGTTAACGGGGAATCGCCGTCGAGAGCTATGGTCTTAATAGTGGAGTCCTACGGGCTTGCCTACGGCTTAACCACTACTGAGCTATTAGAAGCTTGACAGGATCTGGTGTTGTTCTGGTGTTGAACGACCCTCTCTTCTATTCCTTGCAATTAATGGTATTTGAGCCACGGGTAGAGTAGCTTGAGTGCTTTTTCTAAAGGGGTAAAGAGGAGTAGCAACTAGGGTTTGAAGTGCCAAAGTACACCTAAAAAATTCACACCTAAAATTTGTTAGTATGGCTGACAATAGTAAAGAGAGTGAAATTAATGTTGATAACTTTGACTTTGCTAATGAGCAAGCTACTAATGATGCCCCGATGCTTGTTAACTATCTTGTTTCTAGGCTTCAACAAGCCATGGGCAATCCATCCCTCCAAAGTGAAGTGCAACGGCAGCTTCCAGCTCATGGAATTCTCCAAGCTCCCCACCATGACAAGAGAGCACCTAGGAAGCCTCCTTGCGAGACTTCCAAAAGAAGACTCTCTCCAATTCAGGAAGAAGAAGAGGATCCATATGAAGGGCTCAGAAATTTTCTCCTTGATGACGCATCTCCTTCTCAAAGGAGAACTCAAGCGCCCCCACCGAAGGCACAAGAAAGAAGTGAGTCTCCCGCCACCTCGACGGAGATGGCTCCACAAAGACGACAGGCTAAACGCTCTCCATCACCTCCAAAACAAAGAAGACCATCGCATACTTCTCCACACCATACTTCGAAGAGGGATGAAAAAAAGCAAGAGAAGAAAAAGGCGAGAAAGAGGACACCCTCTTCTCCATCTTCTTCATCCTCTTCCTCTTATGAAAGAGATGGTGAAGACAATGAAGATCAAGGCAAGAAAGAGGTCACCCTCTTCTCCATCTTCCTCAAATTCTTCATCTTCTGAAGAAAGTGATGGTGCAACCTTTGACCATCAAAAAGAAGAGGCCATAGAAAATCCTATGCCACATGAAAGAGGTCATCCAAGCTCAAGAAGTTCAAAGAGGGAGGGAAGAGCATCTCTGTCCTTACCTACGATGGCACCTTTGGTGCTACATACAAAGTATTGGCCTTTATCCAACAATTCAATGAGGCGTTTGGAAATGAGGGCTTCACGGCATACTCTAAGCTATGCCATGTAGCTATGCACTTTCAAAAGTCTGCGAGAAAATGGTGGTCTAGCCTACGGGCCAATGGTGAAGCTCCACAAACATGGAAAGATTTAAGATCTTCCATTATGAAGCAGTTTTTGGCCACCAATGCCAAAGACAAAGTACTCATCGAATGGAAAAGCTTGAAGCTCTCTCCCTATGAATCCATTCACAAATATGTAGAAAAGTTTTGGGATTTACAACTCAAAGCCACTGTCTTCAAGAATTTGGATTTTGGAGAGAAAAAGCAACAATTTTGTGCAGGCTTAACTAAAGAAATGGAGGAGTATGTCAACTCCCAAATGCCACGCACCATATCGGCAGTTATACACCATACTATGGTGGCCTCTCAAATAAATTTCCAAACGGGGGCTAAAAGAAATTTTAAGCCCACGGAAAACAAGGGTTCCAATGAGCCTAAGGGCAAGGACAGTGTCCAAAAGTCTCCCAAGGGCAACTCCAACAGAGCTAAAGAGAAGGGAGTTTATAAAGGCAAAAATAAACTCTCCTGAAGAGCTTGAGCATTCTCGCAAGGATAGCTGATGTTTTAAGTGCAACGAGCAAGGGCATGCGTACCGTGCTTGTGCCCAAAAGAACACCCTCCATGAACCTCCTAGAGCTACCTTGGTCAAAATCCAAGAGAAGGAAATTCACCACAAAGGATCTCCTCTATGCCATGCTTGGGGAAAGAGTTGGCCACCAAGTTAGGCATGCAAGCCTACGAGATGGGAGAGGTAGTACCCGCAAATGGTGCTTTCAAGGGGCAAGAAGCTTCAGTCACTCCCTTAATCGGAAATTGAGGCTCCATGTCCAAAGCTATGTGGACAAAGAGGACTTCTTTATCTCTCCTCTCAAGCATGAGGATGTAATCCTAGCGGCAACATGGTTTGATCGCATGGCTGCCAATGTTAAATTCCCTAAAAGGAGAATCTCCTTTAAGTTCAGGGAAAAAGATATGTATATAGATGCTAAGGAAATGGGTAACACTATACCCATTGTACATACACAAGCTTTCAACAAGTCAATAAAGAGCTCTATTTCCGTGTACATGATTTTTGTTAAAGATTCTCAAAATGAACCTAATGTTTTAGCAAAAGAAAATATACACAATCAAAAGGAATTAGAGTTATCCAATTTTCTCAAGGGGTTTCAGGATGTCTTTATTAACGACATCCCTTGTGAGCTAATGATGACCATGCAATTGAACTTCTTCCAGGAATTTCACCACCTAACAAACCTCCTTATAGAGTTTCTCAAGCTCGACAAGAGGAGATTATGCGGCAAGTGCATGAGTTAGTCAAGAAGGGCATGGTTAGGCCTAGCTCATCTCCATTTTGTTCTCTTGTGCTACTAGTGCAAAAGAAAGACGTCACATATCGTATGTGTGTCGACTATGGAGCACTAAATAGGATCACTATCAAAATAGGTTTCTCGTTCCACGGGTAGAAGACCTATTTGATAAGATACAAGGGTCCACCTACTTCAGTAGTATTGACCTAAAAAGTGGCTATCATCAAATAAGGATAGTTGATCAAGACATTGTAAAGACCGCATTTCGCACTACGTGTGGTCTTTACGAATACATTGTCATGCCTTTTGGCTTGACCAATGCACCAGCCACATTCAACCGCTTGATGGAGAATCTATTCAGACCTCATCGAACCTTTACTAGAGTGTTCTTTGATGATATCATCATCTACTCTAATTCATTAGACGAACACAAGCAACACCTCCAGGTAATATTTCAAGTTCTAAGAGAGAATAAACTTTATGTTAATCGAAAGAAAAGTGAATTTCTCTTACGGTCACATTATCTCTCAAGATGGCATCTGAATGGATCCATCAAAGTTAGAGGTAATAAAATGATGGTCTAAACCAAGGAATCTTCATGAGTTAAGAAGCTTTATAGGTATGTGTGCATACTATAGACGCTTCATAGAAAAGTTCTCACTAATATCAGGACCATTACATGACCTAACAAAGAAAAACGTTAGGTACACATGGTCTGCCAAGGAAAACAATGCTTTCAAAAATCTTAAAGAAAAGCATATCTCTCAACTTGTGCTTACACTACCGGATCTCTCAAAGCCATTTGAGGTCCAATATGATGCTTGTGGTGATTGCCTTGGAGCTGTTTTGCTCCAAGAAGGGCATGCCATAGGCTATGAAAGTCAAAGGCTCGACCCTATTGAGCAAGCTCTAGGCATATATGAAAAGGAACTCCTCGCACTTCTACATGCCTTAGACTCATGGAAGAATTATTTATTGGGGACTCCTTTCATTCTGTGAACGGATCACCAAAGTCGTAAGTACTTCATGATGCAGACCAAGCTCTCCGACAAACAAATGAGGTGGGAAAACTTTCTTTCGCAATTTCATTTTCATATTGCTCTCATTTCTGGCAAGCTTAATCAAACAGCCGATGCACTCTCAAGACGGCCGAGAGTGAATGCGGTTTCCATAGCAACTCACAATGATCTATCTTCTATGATAGATGAGTATGCTATTGATCCCGATTTTAGAGATGTGATTTCAGCCCTTGCACTAGGGAAGAAAGAGGAACCGTTTACTTTACAAGATGGTTATCTTCTCTATGGAAATAGACTATGCGTTACTAGCTCACTACGTGAGAAAGTAATGTATGAATCTCATGCTCCTCCTTATGCAAGGCATAGAGGGATTCAGTCTACCCTAAAGGGGATTGAAACATATTTCTATTGTCCTACCATGAAATCAAACATACAAGAGTATGTTTCTAAATGTGTGGTATGCCAAAAGACGAAGTTTGATAGCTGGAAGCAACCTGGATTGCTTCAACCTTCGCCAATACCTAATTCACCATGGGAGAGCATATCCATGGATTTTATCTTTGGATTGCCTAAGTCTATCCATGGGAATACAAGGATATGGACGATAGTAGACAGGTTCAGTAAACAAGCTCACTTTATACCCGTCAAAAAAACTATCAAAGCCCATCAAATGGCAACCCTCTTCATTTCACAAATCTTCAAGTACCATGGCTTGCTAATGTCCATAGTGTCGGATAGAGATCCTAGAATGACCAGTAATTTTTGGAAGGGTCTCTTTGAGAATTTAGGAACAAGGCTAAACTTCTCTTTGGCCTTTACCCCGCAAATGGATGGTCAAAGTGAAATAGCTAACCTAACAATCCTCGATCTACTAAAAGCCTATGTAACGGAAGTAGATCAAAGATCCCAATGGGAGAAGTACTTACCCTTAGTGGAGTATGCCTACAATAACACTGTACATACTTCCACGGGAAAATCACCTTTTGAGGTAATTAAGGGAAGATCAAAAAGTCCCTTGTTACTTAAGGTACACGGGAAGATCTTGGCTGCAGATGAGTATAGGCGAGACCTACAAGAATCTTTCCAAAAGATCAAGGATGCTATCTCTATCTCACAGCAAAGGTAAAGGCTGCTATACTGACAAGCACAAAAGAGCCCAAGCCTTTAAAGAAAATGATTGGGTCTTACTCAAATTTCCCAAGGCTTGATTAAGGCACACGACGGGCAAGAATCCCACGGGACACCAAAAGTACTATGCTAAGTTAGCAAAAAGGTACTATGGTCCCTTCCAAATTCTAATTAGGCCAATCAATGAGATGGCCTATCAACTCAAGTTGCCCAACCATTGGCTCATACACAATGATTTCCATGTGAGCCTACTAAAGCCTTACAAAGGAGAGACACCTCAAGAACCAACTATTAAGACCCACCGGAGATCGCGGACCAAGAAGATGTGCTGCATCCCAAGTCCATTCTCCGACATGAAGACAAGGTACTAAGAGACGGTAAGACTATCCGACGATATCTTATTAAGTTTCAGAATTATTCTTTTGAAGATGCTAGATGGATGCAAGGCATACAATTAAAGGATAACCTAAACCTTGTCAATGCTTATGATGCTTCCCTAGAGTATGCAAATGTACAAATGTTAAAAAGATGAAAAAAGTTTTTGTCTTATAAGACTCTCTTTTTCTTTATTGTGCACAAAAACGAAGTAGTATGCATGCTTAGATCAAGTTTGCGGAGACGATGTCTCCCAAACACCAAGTAGAGCTTGTCACTCTGGAAGATTGATAGGACTAATGTGCAGACATGCTTGCGGTCGTAGGGTAACATAGGGATCCTCTACCCACTAGGAAAAAGGACTAATGAATATGCTTTATCTTCTCTACCCCATAGTCGAGGATGACTATGATTTCAAGAGAGAGGTAATGTCATCATAATCAATATCTAATTCTCCTAAATGATTTTCTCATGTTAAATTGATCATTTAATATGGGAAGTGCCAGGGGCGAAAAAGCTAGAATATTGGTTAAGTTAGCAGAAAGGCCACAATAGGGATCCAAAGGGGGGGCAATATGCAAAAGATCTATGTGCAACAACGGGCTCCAAAGACGTTAGGGTTCAGCCCATTAAGACTTCCAAAATTCAAAGGTTGTGTCCAAAGGTCAAAAACCTAGGGAAATTGGAGGCTTGGTGTGTGTCCCAAAAGTCTTCAACCATCCCTACATAGGAGGGGGCGAGCCCTAGAAGTAGGAGATGAGAGAGAAACTCACACACACTCACACACACACACACACACACACACACACACACACACACAAGCTCCCTTTACACAAAGGGAATGAGGGACACATGTCAACTCCCTAGCCTAGATGCCCACAAGTGTACTCAATTCCTATTGGATGGCCTTGGAGGTGGAACAATGAGAATTAGGCTAGAGTAAATCTAGTTTAATTAATTTAAAAACACTTAATAAAAGAAGCAATAAGAATTATGCTCTCTAAAAGAATATTGGACAGTCTCCCAAGGGGTCCAATGAGCATTCAGCATCCAAATGGCTTGCCTGATTCCTATTGGCCAGGAGGCAAAGGGGTCCAATGAGAGTTTAGTTGAATTAAGTAATTACCTAAATCTCTCACAAAAGGGAAAGGGGACACATGTCAGAAGACTATCACTTATGCTGCTTAATTTCCATTGGCTAGGCCTGGGGAGGTCCAATGAGGTGTGAGGATGAGAAAATAGCAAGAAGGGGGCTGATTTTTGCAATGAATTATCACACACACACTCACACAATCTCATGTGTGAAGCAAAGAAGACTCTCTCTCCTTCTCAAGCTTTAATAGAAAGCTTACCACCTACTCCAAGCTTGTGAGAAGGGAGGCCTACACAAACAACTCTTGGCTTTGTGATGCAAATCCAACCAAGAGCCAAGCTTCAATACATGCTCTTCTCCTCTACCATGCTAATTACTAAGCTAAGCTATGCTAATATGAGTGATTATGTGAGGAGATGTACATCTTTCTCCTAAGAATACTCCTTCTTCCTCTCAATCTACTCTCATACCCCGCTAGCTCTCACCATCTTCGAAGGTGTGTGAGGTCTTGGGTCTGAGATCGTGAGGGAATTGATGTTGCAGTGTTTGATAAGTTTTTTTCTTAGTGCATGAAGTTTACATCTTCATTGCATTAACTAGTATTGAAGGAACACAAAGAATTGTATTGTAAAATGTCTCTCTTGATGGGAGAAACCATAATACAAAGTCTTTTGGAGGGGGGACCGGCTCCATGAAAATTTGGTCCTCAAATGTTGTCAATTGCTTAATTTCTCTCTCTTTTGAGGTATTGTTCATGCTATCTAACGAAGTGTTATACTTTTTGTTGCTCTCTCCACCCAAGCACTCTTGTTATTCTCATAAGGAAGCTATTCTAATGAAATGATCACTATATTCATGCTATTTTCCGCTACACACAAGTTATTAGACCATTAAATATTACATTTATCCACATATAGAGACAAAGTTTCTATAGCCATGCAATCACCCCCACGTCACACACCCATCATGAATATTGCCTTTGAATAGCAAACGACACACTACTCACCAAATCAGTTGTGCATAACAATGCCAAACTTTCTTCTACTACTATGTGGTGTAATGTTGGAATGTTGGGCCATGGTTGGTACATGCATCCTAAGTGCCAAAAAATAGAAGTTGATGACTTAGTTGACTATGATGTCGCAAATGCAAGACCAAAACTACACGAGAGAAGCATGGGAGAGTTGCTATCATGATCACTACCTTGATTAGTATGGATGGTGAGAGGGGATGCTAATGCAGCTAAAGAATTCATCGTTCAATGCAAACACTAAATCCAAAGAAGGATATCAGATCTCTATTAGTCTATTTAGAGGGCCACTACCACTCACCAAGGTCCCATATCAATTGTGTGAGGGGGCCGTCTCTAGCCTAATCGCAAATTCGCTGCCTCCTTAGAGAGAAACATAGGATGTTAAGACAAGACATCATGCAAAAGGATCCCATTAATTAATTCATTCCCAAGAGACCTCAAATTGACCCGATAATTCTTGAACTCAACACACACACACACACACACATATATAGATAGAGGGGGGGGGGACAAACTTGCCATGATTAGGAGGAGTATGCTAGAGCTTGGCATGACCAACTAGAAGGAGATTTGTCCTTGGTCAATCCACAAGAATGTGGAGAGTAACTACACTTCATTTCTCTCTATTTAGAGGGCCACTACCACTCACCAGTGTCCCATATCAAAGGGGGGCGTCTCTAGCCTAATTGCAAATTTGTTGCCTCCTTAGAGAGAAACATAGGATGTTAAGACAAGACATCATGTGAAGGGAGCCCATTACTTAATTCATTCCCAAGAGACCTCAAATTGACTTGATAATTCTTGAACTCAACACACACACACACACACATGGATAGAGAGAGGGGGTGCGCGTAGGGGGGGAGGACAAACTTGAGGAGGAGTATGTTGGAGCTTGGCATGACCAACTAGATTTGTCCTTGGTCAATCCAAAAGAATGTGGAGAGTAACTACACTTTATGAGTTGTGTGATCTTACACTAAAAAAGGTATAGTGTTGATCCAAAAGATAGATTTGTGCTTGGTTGATGTGAATGTGGAGGGCACTTAGACCTTGTGTGTTGTCATACATTGTAATCTAGAAGGTAGTTATAGTGGTGGTTGATGCACAAGTGTATTGAAGAGCTATAAAAGCTCTTACCTGCCGTCCTCATTTGCACTCAAATTATAAGGTTTTGCTTTTTACATAATGTATGGTGGACAAGGAACCGCTGTGTGTTTGAAGGAGTTCCTGAGGTGGCAAGCTTCGCAGAAATTATACAAGAAAACAGAGTGCCAATATGGATGCTCGGGCGTAAGCAAAACTCGGATGATTGGTCTAGGGTTACCTGTGCCTTCTTGTTAGCGGAATGCTTAGATAAGGGGAAAATCATGAAACTAGAAGATTAGTGAAGAACGTGATAATGAACCTTGTATCTAAAGGGCATGGGGGTAGGTCGTTAGGGGTGGCTCCCCAGATAGCTAATGTAAGTTTGGTCTCTGGATGGTGTCATGGCTCGGCATGAGCATGGCAAGTTCTTGTAATTTTTTTGAGATGATCAATATAATTCACTCACAATTGTGATTTTTTCTATTAAAAAAAAAAGAGCTATAAAATCTCACATGAGAATCATAGGCATTTGCCCACATTTGCCCTCTTGTGAAGGGAAGGAGAACAATGGTTGCTTCAATTTAGGCACATGTAGCCACGACAACGTGCGGGTCACATACTAGTATGTACAATTAAGGTTCACTTCTTCCTTTCTAACAAATTACCCCCTCTTGTGTGGGGGGTACCTTTCTCAAACATGGTTTACGCTCCTTCATGGTGAAGGGGTGGAAAAGATCCAATGTAGGCTCCATAAAATCATTTTCTCGACCGAGGCTATATAATCTGAGAGTGATTGAGTGCCTCCTCTAAGGCCTAAATCCTGCTGGTTTTTTAATAAAGACCCTTTCATGGGATCTACGATGGAGAACTAGGCACGAACGATGGGAGGTGAGTTGGACCGTTTGATTTTACTCGGGTGTATCCGAGTTTAACTTTTTTTATCCTATTTTACTTTTACCCCTATCCAAGTTTACTTATCATGCAATTTTTTTCATCATAGACACCATACACGCATGGGAGGGTTGGATAGGCCACAAGCCTTGCATGGCACCTGCCAGCAGTAGTCAACAAAAGTGCACCTCAACTTAGCCTTGAGCTGGTTAAAAAATCTAAATAGCTGGTTGAAGGGAGAGGGAGAAGGAGAAAATCTGCTTGAGAAATTGAAGAAAATAGAGTTAAATTGCCAAAAATTTCCGGTTAGTTTGAACATTTTCCTCTTTGAATCTAGCCTAAAAGGAATTTTGTATGTTTGTTACATGAGTTTTCCCGAACAGTGTCTTCTAACGATTTCTCCGTGCCACATTTTTTGAGCCCTCAAATGTCATCGAGATTCGTGCATGCAACCAGGCATCGTTGATCCCATGTCTCCCCCTCATTTAATAGCTCGGCCTTTAGTGTCTAGGAGTGCCTCCCATGTTGATTCAACAGACAAGTCACGATTCTTCAGTCACTATCATATCCATATTTTTTGAAATCAACATTTCTTATATGTTGCTAGTAGGGGGTACCCGGCTGGGGAAAATGAAAAAAAAAAATCAAATCAATCAAGATCCGGTGTCAAGCGACGCAGCGGCAGCATTATTTCATTGAGCAACAGATGGTGCGTCTTTGCCTTGACGTCCAACACTTGCAATTCCCCTTCGACAAGGCAGAGAGCAAAAGAGGGTGAGCAAGTGCAGGAGGCGAGGAGCTATGTGCCTCTGTTATTGCTCTACCACTGTGTGCATGGTGTCTGGTTGAGGATTGTATTTTTCTATTGCATGGCTTGCATTTCGAAGCAGATACACGCGTCGATTTAGTACTTAGGGGAGCATGATACAGGCCATTACCGTACCCGTTAGCGATCGAGACCCACGTTCTCTTTAGTAAGGGTATGGGCTGTATGGCTAAATGGTAGGAAAGAGAATCTAGAGGAATCTCTCTTCCAACTAAATAAAACCAAGAACCTACCAGTAGTATTGCGCATATGTCATATGGGCCATAATCCATTTAAAAAGTGAGAAAGAAGTTGGGACATCACATTGATCACAACGTGGCTCCACAAAACTAGGTAGTAGGAGCTCATGAATAATTTTCAAATTTGCGTCCAAAATGCAGTAAAGAATCGCTTTGAGACCAACAGCCTTATTTCCTTGTTGTCCATTTCCGCATTGAGATTCCACAAATCCTTTTCCTTGAGCCTAGTGCCCATTGAGACCAACAGCCTTATTTCAGTCTTGTCCATTTCCTGCATCGAGATTCCACAAATCCTTTTTTTTTTGGCTTTCTAAAAGAGTTGTGTTGGGTTAGGGAGACTTTCACTGTTTTAGTGCACGATGGAGACTTACCTGTCATTTTCATTTCACATCCTCAAGTGTCTTTACTTTTCTTGCATTCTATTGTTTTAGAATGCTAAAGTGAAGCTTCACCTTAGATAATTATAGTAAATTTTACAAACACACAATTTTTATTTTTTTTTTGCATTCTTTTGTTTTAGAATGTTTTAAAATGCTCGCCCGGTAGACCAAGGAGGGCTCAACATTTTTAGCTCTGTATCCCATGTTGAGGCTCTTTGTGCCAAATTTATGGTATCATTGGCTAAACACGACCAAGCTTGGGCTATCATGACCAAGGAAATGCTTGATGCAATAAAATTGGGATTGAAAGGGGAAAAATGAAAGGGGGTTGTGATGCACGACAAACTTTTCACCCCGAAGTGGTCTTATCTTAAATCTGGTGGACTCTCAGGGGAGCTGATGAGAAAGTGTAAAAGTGTAGCTGAGGTTTTGGAATGGGGGAAAGCAACCAGATACTTTAAGAACTCCATTTTGCACTAGTCCCCTTGGCTCTTTAAAACATTGGGGCCACCGCAAAGCCCCTATTGGATAGAAATGGCGAGGAATGTGAATAATAAGGGACTCGTTCGACTTGAGCAATTCCGGGATAGCAACAAGAAGTGTTGGAAAACTGCTGACTCTTTAGCCACCCGATTTCAGCTGAATGGCTTTGAGATCTTACTAGTCTACAGGGTGATGAAAGAGCTTGATAAGGTGGCAATGCCAATTTGTGAATCCAACTTTGAATGGGACGCTTGGAGATGGCCCGGGAGTAGCCTCTTTTGGAAACCACATTCTAAAGGCATTTACCAGGCATTAATGCACGAAACTAAGTGGTGTAGCCCCCTCAACAAATTATGGAAGAGACATTGGATGGAAAAACGGTGGGAGGGAGTCATAAAGAACATCTGGAAGCCAAGGTGGCCTCAATATATGAAGATATTTATGTGGAAAGTGATGTGGGGTGCTCTACCGATGGGAGTGAAGATACAAGAAAGAGGAATCGGGTCCGATCGTTGCTCCGGGTGTAGAATAGCTAGTGAAGACCTAGCCCACCTTTTCATGGGATGTCAGGCAATCAGTGGCATGGCTTGGAAAATATGCAAGTGGATTCAAAGGACATGGAAAATTAAGTTCTTCAAGAATGATGTGTTCTTTGGTAGTAACAGGTTGGGAAGTCATGCTCTTCTTGTCTATACTCAAATAATCAGGTACTACTTCTTTCACCATATTTGGCAAGCAAGGGACCGCCGCGTGTTTGAGGGGGATCTGACTATGGCAAGCTTTCGTGAAATCATACAAGAGAGCAGAGTGATGATCCACATGATCGGAGGCAAACAAGCCTCAAAGGACTGGTCTAGAGCACTACATGACATCTTGTAATAAGTAAAGCCTAGGAGTAGTTGTGGTCTCTCTGTCAAGCAGAAAACTTGTAATCTTATGACCCTCAAGGCTCGGTTTGAGCTCGAGGTTGGTGTATATTTTTGATGTTCTTAATACTATCCACTCACATTGTGAGTTTTGCAAAAAAAAAAAAAAAAAAAAAACAAGAATGCTAAAGTGAAGCTTCACCTTGCATAATTTTAATAAATGATACACACACACATATATTAATTAGTTCTTTTTATTTCACATGGCTTTACATTTCTTGCATTCTATAGCTTGATTCGAGTTACTGGTAACATTCGAGAAAGTCTCTTTTATTAAGCGGCTATTGGTCAAGTTTCCTCCTCACAAAGAAGAAGACCAAAAATACTAGCAAAAATTTTGAGATTTGCAAAATTTTTGGACGACTTTCTCACATATTTTATCAGTTTTTCTTCCGTTTACCATGGTTTGCAACTAGCTAGTCTCGATTTTCAATCGGCTCAAGACTAAGCTGAGGCAATTCTTTCCCAAGCATTGATACCAGTTTAATTCAACCTAACAATTTTATCACTTTCTTATTGTTTTTGAAAGCCATCGTGACTCTTTCACTTAAAAAAATGCACAAAGGTTTTCATTTAAAATTTTAATATTGCTTATATATTATCATATGCTTCATACAATTCACTCACAAATTACAATTTTTGCACAATTTTCTTTTTGCCAAACTCACAACAGTGAGTGGAGAAATATATTAAAATTGGACATACCTCCTATGTGAAACATTTTTTTGCCTAGTAGAAACTAGAACGTGGGAAAATGTATTAAACAAACATAACTAATTTACATACGAAAGAAATGGAAACCTTGAACAGCCTGCTTTTTAGGCTTAGGATTATGTTTAGATGCTTTGTAAGGTATAGCTCTAGAGCTCGTTTGTAGTCATGTTGAGCTTCCATTGAATTAAGCCACTGGCTATTGGAAGGCTCTTTGGAAGGTTTGGGCTCATTTACCCAAAGTAAGTGTGCAATGATCCCATAGGTCACCAAATGATAGGAGCCACTTGCATCATTTTTCAATGTTTCAAGGAGCCAACCGTATTTGGTATTTCATCTTACACTTATTGAGTTCAAAGTGGGCGACACTTTTGTAGCCGATAAGTAGGCGAGAGGTGATTGATGAGATAATCTTAGCCCAGTGTTCGGAAAAATCAATTTCATAAATATAAAAAAACTGGATTCAAAGAGGAAATTTTCCAACACAATCGGCTTCTTTCACAATTTATCTGTATTTTCTTAAAAAATTTTAGCAGATTTTCTTCTTCTTCCCTTGGTCCCTTCAACTAGCTGTTTTTGATTTTTCAACCAGCTCAAGGCTAAGCTAAGGCACCCTTTTCTCTATCACTGTCTTAGCCCCTTCTCGGAGGAGCTTGCAAATTAGTCTTACGATTCAACACTCACTGAGTCAACAACAAAAAAGTCAACAAAAGACGAACTTTTCACTCTAGAGAAGGCCTATTACTTTGCTCTTCCTTAAAACCAAGACAGAAGTGCTAAGAAGAGCCCTCAAGATTGTCCAACTATTTGCTATTGCTTCCGGCTCAATGTGCAATATTGAGAAATCAAGATGGATTTTTCTCTTTGAAATTGACTCGTTTGACCGCACGATATGGTCAAGGAAAATTATTGGTAAGGGCACTGTGTTCAAGCACCTGGGAACCACATTGGACAAGCAGAGATTTGACTAGTTTCTGAACAAGATTAATAGAAAAATGAGCAGATGGGATTTTGTGCTCCTCCCCTTGCATAGCAAAGTTATTTTGATGAATTGTTTCATGATCCGTTACATTTCATTTGTGTCTCCACTTGCTAAAATAGAGTAAATCCAATTGGAAAGAATTTATGAAGCCTATCAAACAATTGTTGTGGAATAGCAACACTAAAGCCACAACCCCTTTCCAATGGGGGAAATGGGAATGGATGGTGAGACCAAAGAAACAATGTGGCATTGGATCATTGACCCCATGCTACATTCAAAAGCATTTTGTGCCAAACTAGTTATCTCATTGACGAATTAAAAGAAAGAATGGGCCATCATGGCCTAGGATATGATAAGCTTGGCAGCACCACAGGGGAACTTGTACGAAAGTGTAACAAAGTAGCCTCAACCATGGAATACATGGAGAAGTTCAGATACTTCAATGGTTCCTCTCTCCATTGGCCCCCTGGCTCTCCAAACTTGGAAGGGGTTCCTTGAACACTTTTTGGAGGGAAGTTGGTCGTTAACTAAGCAACAAAGATATTTGTACACTATCTCACCTTTGGGATGACATAAACCACTCCTGGAAGTCTGGAAGGATGTGGAGCTGCTAGTGCTTCAACATAATTTGGGCTTGTAGGAAAGGCTTTTGCTTGGTAGACTCTTGGAAGTGTTTTCATCATCACCTTCACCCATCTTCAAGTCAAAGATAGACTATAAAGCCTGGCATTGGCAAAAAGATAGAGTGTTCTCACTCCCCAAGACCAAGGATACCTATAGTGAGCTGGTGTACAAAGCGGACTGGTTTGCCTTACTCAACAAAATATGGAAGAAATATTGGTCGGAAGAGCGTTGGCTAAGGAGTGTTAATGCCATCTGGGAGATCAAATGGCCTAAGTACATTAAGTTTTTTATCTGGAATTTGATTTGGGAGCCATGCCTAATAGGATTAGGTTTGTGCTAAAGGGATGGGCACTTACACTTGCTCGGGATGCAGATTAGCTTATGAGGATCCCCTACATTTGTTTAGAAAGTTCCCTACAAGTGACTTGATCATCCTGGGAGGGCATAATTTTCAAAGCCAAGCCAATCTACTGTGCACCCAAATCACCAGATTTTGTTACGATGAATCAAGTCTGGAGGCCACAAGTCGTAGGGAGGATGATTTTCATGATGATGAGATGGAGGATGACGAATTCGAAGATGATAAAGCCAACGCATCCACAATCGACAATTCTGTTTCTCTCTTTATTGATTTCAAGGAGCCATGGGCTTAGATTTGGATGATGGTTCTTGTAGGGATCTTTTGGAAGATGATTCATAAATATTTTGCATACTTTAAGTTATGAAATTTTTTGGTCGTGTCATCCATTCATCTCTCTCTCCCCCCCCCCCTCTTTCTCTCTCTAGTGTTGTAAAACATGCTAAATTATGTTAAGTGATGTCATTAGTTTAGCTGTAACCAAGTGTAATCCTACATAGCTAACTATTGCTTCATGTTTTCATATCTCTTTTTTTCTAATTTGAAAATGTTCGTTAATTTTTATCAAGAGGAGGGAAACACCAAAATTTGAGAGGGGGGGGGGGAGGAGGAGGAGAGGAATGTTTAAACCAAAATTTGAATGTTTAGGCGCTAAATCGTGCTCTGAGAATAAACGTGGTAATAGTAGTGGCAATATTAGAGGTAAATCTTGCGGTCATATTTGAAATGCAAAAAAAAAGATCCCTCCCTCCTCTCTCTTCCCTCTCTAGTTGATTTTGGAGCTTCTCTCTACAAAATGCAGTAAAAGACCACGGTAAACAGTTATTAATTTTTATAGTGAGACCTCTTTTCATCCTCCTCTATCTTAACATGTCCTCCATGAAAACCCATCTCTGAGAATGCTCTCTTCAAAGCTGAGATTGCCCTTTGCTTTGTAGGGAGAGGTCAAGTGGTCCAAGCAAAATAGATGTAGCGAAACATTAGTTTTTATATTATCCCACAAAGTGTATGTATTGTGCATATGTGCACTCTGGAAAGTGGGATATCTAAAATGGGTTAAAAGTTGGGGTCACAAAGATGCCTGGCCAACGCTCTTCTCTAGTATGGTTTGTCTATGATGTAAACCCCTCCCATGCAATATAAGCAAGGGATTTTACTTGTTGCTCCTTTGGAAACATTGTACATGCATTTCAAGTTCTTTAGGCCTCTGGCCATGTGCCACAGGAGCTCATGCCCTCCAAATCTAGGTTCTTTTCATTTCTTTGTTTGCTTATTATTTTTGGAATGCTAGTTTGATGAAAAATCCAATTCAATATATCAAAGTTCTCAATTAGCATCTGGAAAGATAATTTTAAGATTTTTGGAATGCGCATTCTGAAGCATACAAGTAAAACGTAACGTTAATTGATCTCAGATTACACATTGAAGTTTATGGGATTATAATTTGGTCCAATGCTTGTATCCAGAGATCTGTTCATGAGTGTGATTGCGACTCACTCAAACTTCATCTCCTTTACAAGATCGCACTATTCTAGCTTGATGACAAACCTTAGGACACCATTGTACTCTTTGGGAGTAATATTGAACAACTGCACAATGTATGTTTGCAAAGCGATCAAATCATTAAAAAATATTGTTATACTTGTCATATACCATTTCCTCCCCTTTCGGCAATCTGTATGTCAAATCGATGTGGAAAGGACTACATAGAGTTTTATGCACCTCCTTGTTAATTTCCGGTCTTGGTTTTCAAATAGAGTAAGGGTTTGGAACTAGAGTGTGCTTGATATGAATGTTTTTAACTTGTGTCTACACAAACTTGAGTACGAGGAGTTAGGATGCGCGCTAAAACCTTTCCTAATAAAATGAGAATTGCAAATGATGCTACATACTTGTAAATTGCAGTGTATACCTTATTGGATATTCTAGCCTCATCCAAAATTCAGTGAACATCGTGTGCATGGCGTCGGTTCTCCTTTAAAAGATTGTCCAACTGCTTGGCAACAATCTTACCATAGCACCTGTCATCCAAGAGGCCAACGATAACTTAGGTGATCATTAACGCAACTCTCTCTCTCTCTCTCTCTCTCTCTCTCTCTCTCATATTCTTGTGGATTGTAATTTGTGATGGTGCCAAGGACACATTAACATGGTACTCATTCTCCTCGAGTGTTGCTAAAAACATTGATGAAGCATTGCTATACACACTAATGTCATTGTCAATATCACACATGGTATATATCAATCGTGAAATAAATGCCTATAGAAATGCATAGATGCATTGTAGACCATATATAGTGACAAGCTATACTGCCATGCATTGTGTACATAAATATGTTTGGGGTGGTAGAGTCTGCATCAACCATAGAATAAACAAGGCCATGCCTCACTCAACTTACTAACAATATCAACGACTTTTCAATTGGACTTCCAAATCACCACAATCTAATAATATATCATAGACAAGATGATTACATAATTAAGACTTCAAACACTTTGTATATTTCATTCACCCTTATTCATGTTAGATTTGGACTCCGTTACTACCGATGTTTTAGTCCTTGGCTTCTATATCCGAAGAACAATACGCGTATGCATGCATTGTTTCTTTGAGCGTCCTTTCTTTGGATTGTTTGGAAGACAAAAAATAAATTCCTCTCTCTCTCTCTCTCTCTCTCTCTCTCTCATACATATATACCCCCACGAGACCCCCAGGGCCCACGCTCTCTTTTTATTAATCGAAATTTTGAAATTTGGACTAGTCTTTGAAAGGATTAACTTATTATTAGCTGGGTTGGACCCAGTCAGCTTGCTAGCTGCATGTACAGTGACGACTCACGATCAGTCACGAGGCGCATTGCGCGCCTTGTCTCTATACAATATTGTATACAACACAATTACGAGCGCCTAGAGGGCTGAATCAAAGTTTGACTTTTAAATTAGAAAAATTATAACTTGCAGCCTGTCAAATAGCAGACAACGCAGTACAAAGCTACGGTGCTGCCCTGCCCATGTACATATTTATTCCTTCTGCAATGCACATTGCACATCGTCAGCTCAGAGATTGTAGCTAGAAATCACTGCTTTCCTTTCCTGTAATTTTGCGTCGTCAATCTCCCTAGTATAGTTGCAATTAATTATAGCTGCGATTCTGCGGCTGCAGTGCATGGCCCTGTTCAAGTACGTCTCGGCGCCCTCCATATCCAGCAGCACTACTACTAGCGCCACAACACTTGCAACAGCACGCCTCAATAGCTGCCGCCCCCTCTCTTCCTCTAATAAGCTTAGCAGTGCCCATGCTGTTATAGCAGCCCGTGCCCAGCACTCTGATCATCGCCTGCAAGAAGACATCCACCTGCATCGCGACCATGTTGCCATCTCCACCCCCAGTACCGAGGAAGAGTTCGTTTCTGCGCGTGCACACCCCCTTGCTTATAATTGGGACACCCACAAGACCCTTGACCTGCACCCTAATCATATTCAAGTAGCCACGCCCCATTATCATGCTGCCGACCAAAATGTGGCGCCAGCGGAGGAGGCCGAACTTAGCGCCCCCGCTGATCTGATGCTCACAGCAGAGTTGCGGCTTCTGGCTAACGCTGTCTCAGACAGAGCGGAGATGCATTCCATCCTGGCCCAGCAGCGAGACAACTGGAACAAGCTCTTCCAGCGCACGCTCACTTCCACCGCTCTCACCGCTTGCCTGCTTAGCGCCTTAGCGGCCAGCGCCCAATATAACGCCGTCCTTAGTGTGCCCGCGCTGTTGCTCAACGCAGGAACGGCCGCCATGATGGCTGTCATCAACCACTTCCAGCCCTCTCAATTAGCCGAGGAGCAGCGCACTGCTGCTCGTCTCTTTCTCAAGCTTGCCAGCGACATCCACTACGCCTTGCATCTGTCTCCTCTCTTGCGCCAGAGCCCTTCCTCCTTCCTGACCGACTGCAAGCGCCGCCTTCGCGCATTAGACAAGGCCTTCCCCATGCCTCTCACGCCCGGCGGCCTTGAGAAATTCCCCGCTAAAGTTGTACCACCTGCTCTCATGATAGAACCCGCGCTATTGATGCAGAGTGACGATAGTGCAACGCGTCATCAGAATCCGTTACATTCCCTGCATGCAGTCAGTGATGGCCTCGACCACTGCATTAATGGCTGGACCAGGCAGCTGACTCATGATTTGAAGGATGTAGCCACCATGCTCCGCCGCTCTGACATCCCCAAATACACGGGCTGGGCTCAGAATCTGGTGAGAGTGAACAAGTCTCTAGCCATAGCCGCCCCTTTCTTTGCTGCATTGGCGGCTCTTCTCAATGGTGCCGTCGTCTTCATGAGCACCACCCACAATTACGCAGTACTGGGCATGTGGGCAGCAACATGTAGTGTTCTCTCTACCTTCGCCAGCAGTTTCTCGCACGACACGCAGTTGGGCATGGTATTTGAGCTCTATCGTAACTCAGCAGGCTACTACGCAGATGTGGAGACGACGATCAAAGAGACGTTTCGCATGCCTGTGGAGCAAAGGGAGAATGGCAGTCTCTTCCGGCAGCGTATCGCATACCAGCTGGGCAGGTGGCCCACCTCGCAGGCCGATCCTATAGTGCCGGCAGATGCCAAGGAGGTTGGCACCCTCTTCTGAACGGCAAAGCTGAGCCCAAGTCTTTGGCTTTCTAAAAGAAGCCTTAGCGTTGAGTTCGGTTAAAAGAAGCCTTAGCGTTGAGTTCGGTTAGGCATACTTTCGATGTTTTTAGTGCGTGATGGAGTTTTATCTTAAATGTTATTTTCAGCGTGATGATGAAAATTTATCTTAAATGTTTTCAGTGTGATGATGGAGACTTATCTTAATTCGAAAATAACAAGTGAAAGGGTTACGATAGCTTTTAAAACAAGAAAAAAGTGATAAATCATTAGGTTGAGTTCAACTGGAATCAATATTTGAAAAAAGATTGCCTTAGCTTAGTTTTGAGCAAGTTAAAAATCAAAACTAGTCGATTGTAAATCATGGTAAAGAAAAAAAATTGGTGAAATAATGAAAAAATAGTTCAAAAGTTATGCTAATTTTAAATGTTTAATAGTATTTTCGGTTTGCTACTTTGGTCGACCATTTAATAAAAGAGACTTTTTTCAATATATATATATATTTACTTATTTATTTATTGATTGATGATTTTTAAAAAATTTCACATTTCATTTCACAACCTCGCATTCTAGATTTTTCTTGCATTCTATAACTTAATTCTAATCAATATTGGAGAAAGTCTCTTTTATTAAATGTAATATATATATGTGTGTGTGTGTGTGTGTATATATATGTGTGTGTGTGTCTATAGAATTTATTAGAATTATGCAAGGTTAATGCAAGAGAAGTCAAGACATGTCACATGTGAAATGAAAGGCAAAATAGAAAGATGCATTTATTATTTTAGAGTTGAAGATAAGTCCCATCGATCATCACAGTGAAAACATTTAAGATATTCCGTCTTCACACTTAAAATAACATTTAAGATAAATCTCCATCATCACACTAAAAACATTTAATAAGTCTTCATCATCACACTTAAAATAACATTTAAGATAGGTTTTCATCATGGCACTGAAAACATTGAAAATATGCCTAACCAAACTCAATACTAAGGCTTCTTTTCCCATAGTGTCCAACAACTTTTGCTTCTTCGGATATATCCTACTTAGGAGTAGATGAGATGTTCTATATTAGAGACTTTACTAAGGAGCCAAAAACTTACTTGTAAAAATTAGATCTAAGGTAGATGCTCTCAAGAACTAACCCCTTTGCTGTTAGCTTATAGTTAGCCCTCAACTTTCTATCTGGATGCTCCCTCCTTAAGCATGTTGATATAACCTTTTGTCTTTTCTAATATAATGCCTGTTAGCAGCAAGCTAACACAGATACCACGGACACCATTTTTCGGAGTTCTCATTGTAAACACACTTATTATTTTAATAAATCGAGAATATTGTAACTCCTATTTTTTCGGATAAACCTTGTAATTGATGAGTCGGGGCTACAAGCCTCCAGATTGTATCAATTTGTCATTACCCATCTTTGGTAGAACTCCTAGATTATTAGTTTTGACCACCAAAAACCTTGGCTAAGGTATAAAAGCCTATTTTTGTAAGTTATCATAAAGTTTTGGATAATGAAATACACAGCGTGAGTTAACGGTGCTCACCTCTCTCCTTCTCGTGTTTCCTACTCCCTCCCCGGTTGTCGCACTGTAGTTGCGTTTGTTGCATTGCAACCCCAGGTAAGAGCTCTACGCATTGACATAAACACGTCACGATATTTCGTAGCTTTTGACGTCGTCGAAATTTTGTCATAACTAAAAATTTACACTTTCAAATCAAAAAATAAGTATAGGCGGGGTATTGGGGCATCATTGCTAAGCATTTAGATGCATTCTGGGTTGAAAACGACTAGGTCAAAAATCCACTGCTGTTAATAATCGCGATTTTGGCACTTGACCTAAAGTGGCAATTGATACCATAAGCATGTGTGCTTAGGTCTTTTAAACATGTCCTAGAAGTTTCATTACGTTTAGATGTCATTTGATGCTGCAATGGATGTGATTTGTTTGCCGATGAGCGATTGGCTTTTAGTGATTTTTGTCACCTGAGTGTAGCATGAGTTAGATGCGAGTTGTTAGTTGTTTTCCGAAAGATTGATATCCTCTTGTAGCCTCTATGCATTAATCAAGTCAGCTTCATCCCATGGATTGACAATTTAATCGTGGTTCTCGCTAATATTGCAATAAGATAGGATGGTGAGGCTAGACACGCGTCCCACATTTGGCGCCATTGTCGGGGATCAAAGAGACCTAAACTAGAAAAAAACACGAGCTTTTTGTGAAGTTATCCTCTAAATTCCTCTAAGATTGCCTAAAGTTCAAAACTTTCTTTTAAAAATCGTATAGCCTAAGATTGTCGTCTTTTGCTGTGTAGAGGTAGCTTGGAAGTAATCGTACTTGCTGAGTGCCTTTAGGATTGTAGAAATAGATTAGGATTTTGAGGATAATTGATAAACGAAACAAGCCTTAAGATCAATGCTCAGAAAACCATAAAAGACAAGGAAACGAGTGTTTGTGGACACTTTTCACAACCCCATTGCATGAGAATCTAAGAGTAGGGTAAGTAGGATTCGAAGTAGATTTCAGAACATTGCTCTCTTTGAAAGAATCATTGTGAGTTGTTATTGGAAGTTGCAAAATTTCAAGTCTATGGCTAGAAATAGCACGAAAAGATTCCAAACCACTCAATCCGACTGGAGAGTAAGCTTATAAGTTGTCTGAACTAGTGGGTAAGCTCAAGGACACTTCGAGGTAAAAATTTTAAGAGTTGGCCAAAACTCAAATTATTTACTTTTTCTTGACATTTTAGGCCAAATTAAGTTTTGACTTGATTCATAAGCTTAGAATAGACCATAAAGAGTCTGTCCTTGAAAATATTGCAAAAATTGGTTCATTTCAAACCTAGAGTTAATAATCGTGATTATTAACTTTTAGCTCAGATTTGACCAAGGGTCATACCATTGATTCATTGCATGTGTACAAACAACTTTTGTAAAGGCACAAAAGATTGGATCACCAAACAAACAAAAAACATGGTAAAAACTAAAGTCTGTACTGACTTCTGAATCTTGAGTATAAATTGGGGAAAAATTTGTCCAAACTTGTTGAGATTTGATTCATAGGCTTATATTGATGTGATAAACATGTGCATATGCTGAGTTAACCAAAAAGATCAACGTTGCCAAAAAAAATACAAAAGTTTTCTCTCAAAGGATCAAAAGAAGCAGAAGCAAAATATATGAGATGAGAAAACAAAAACAACGAGCTGAAATCGAGGAGAAAGCAAAAAAGCTATTCCAGGAAAAGGTGAAAGAGACTGGAAGTGAAATCAAGGAAACAACCGTTGAAATCTGGAGGATCCATTTTGGGTGATAAAATTTTTGAGCCTATTAATGCAACCTTGGAAGCTTATCAAGCGGGACTTAAAGTAGGCCAAAACATGAAAAACAAATGAAAAAACTATCCTTCTCCAGACATGGAAGTAGGTAAGCTGGAAGCTTATCAAAATTTGGTACGAATCATGCAAGAAATGCTAAAAAAAACAAAAACCCAAGCTTGAAAGTATATCAAAACCTGAGGAGCTTGTGGTAAAAGACACTAAAGAAAAATCTGATGTGATGGTAGAGCCCCACCTTGAAACAAAAGAACCAGAACTTATAGTGCCGAACAGCGAAGATGCCTTAGACGGAATTCTATTCATAAAGGAAGACTCGCCAGAATATTTATGGGAAAAAGTTAGAGAGATTAATGATGGGAGCTTAACTCTAAAGTCAACTCCTATAGAGGAAGTTTGGTTGGACAACCTACCTCCTGATATGAACATGGATGTACAATCCTTGTACGGGGATTGCGGATGTGAAGCTTCAGGAATGTCGAAACCATTGACCTTGAAAACATTACCCTCTTACTTGGGAGATAACGAAGATGAATCCATAGTGTGTAAGACCACTCAAGTAAAAAGAGCTGAGCAGACCCTAGAAGTAGACATTCATTCAATCATGTCTACACCCATCCAATGCACTCTTACCTTGGGAGAACTGTTAAAACTCAGACCATATTTATGGAATGATCTACAAAAAACCCTAGAGAAAGTGGGGATAAACGGGCTAATCTCAAGAAAAATTGAAAATTTGAAAAACAAAATGGACAACAAAGAGATTCAATCTGTTCCAATGAACAAAGTCGGAGAATATTACGAAGGGGAAGAAGAAAACACCACCCTTCCAATGAAATATAATGACATTGAAACCATGGCAATAATGGATAGTGGAGCAGGCATAGCCATAGCCACGAAAGCAGTATGGGAATCCTGGGGACAACCAGCCATTAGACAAACTCAAATGAAATTGCAATTGGCTGATGGACACATTGAGAGACCATTAGGGCTGCTTGAAAAAGTGATAGTCAATTCCTGTGGATTGAATATCAACACACTTTTGCTTTTGCCATAGTAGACTTTGGGAAAAAACTCAATTATGAAATCATATTGGGAAGACCTTTCATGCGACAGGTACATCTTATCCAAGATTGGGGAAACAATTATCTATACTTGAAGCAAGTGGGATCTATAATAAGGGTAAATCTAAAAGATCACACTTATAAAGATGTTTTGAAAACACCCATACAAGAGTTTGATTCAGTATCGTCGGCTAAAACTAAGCTTCTGTCCTGGTTAAACAAGGACACTCCTATTTGGATGTGTGTGGGAGTTTAAAACGAGAAGAATGTATTTTAGAAAGGGATTGCACAGACGAAGCTTATGTACCTGAACCCTTTCCAAAGCATTTGTTTGAGCCATTTGAGTGGACTCAAATATTAGCGACAATGGATGTATGTGTGAATATGTCTATGTCTACTCAATTTTGCAATGAGAATGGCTACAACATAATTCCCATCCAAATGATTTCAACCCTCAACATTGAAGATGAAAATGAGGAACCCAAGGACTTGATAAAACCTCAACAAGTCTTTTGAGACCTCTACTATGATGCAACACATGAGCTAGATGAACACTCAGCCACCTCAGAAGATTCGGGGTTAGAAAAAGAACATGTGAGAGCTAAACTACTCTTGAAAGGAGGGGAGGAAAAGTTTTTTGACTTTCCTAACAAGAAATCAAGAAGACAAAAATGATATAGAAAAAAAAAAGACACCAGAAACATGAAAACACGACCTATGCCATCAGTCTCCAATAGAACACAATTCCTGATGCAGATAGAGGCACATGATTGTGTCAAGGACAAATCACTGGTAGATATCCTTCAAACACAAATCCAAAAATATCGAAAACATCGTAAAAAACAAGGAAGGATACTCAAGCAAACAAACAGGATAAGGAGCCAATCATAACATGAGTTGAGCAAAAAGAAATGTCAAGAATTGAAAAAATCTCTAAAAGAGATATATATGACCGAATTGGAAACCACGGAAGAGGATGGTAAGGATGTAATGAGTGTTCCCTCCCATTACAAAAAGTATACTCTCCACGATCAAAAAATCATAGTCGAACAACCTATTAGGGAATTACAGAAACAAGGCAAGTCCTACGAAGGGCCCAAGAACGCTAAAAAGTTAGACTTGGCTGAACCAGGGGAAGAACCTAGGCCTGCCTACATTGCAAACAACCTAATAGAGGAAGAAGAAGATATTTTACAAAGCTTGCTAAAAGAATACCGAGATATCTTCGCTTGGTCTTACAAGGATCTCAAGGGTGTTGATCTAGAAATTTGTCAGCATACCATACCCATGAGAGATGATGCGAAACCAAAAAGAGATGATGCGAAACCAAAAAGACAAAGGCCATACACATATAATAAAACATTTTTCAGAAAAATCAAGGAAGAGATTGAGAAACGAAAGGAAGCCAAATTCATTTACAAAATTGAACACACAGATTGGGTGTCTCCAATTGTGGTAGTACCCAAGAAGAATGGAAAACTAAGAGTGTGTGTCAATCTCAAAAAAGTAAATGCAGCTACCATTAGAGACAATTTTCCTCTTCCAATCACTGATCATGAGTTAGATGCGATTTGTTAGTTGTTTTCCAAGAGATTGACACCCTCTTGTAGCCTCTATGTACTAGTCGAGTCAGCTTCGTCCCATGGATTTGACAATTTAATCGTGGCTCTTGCTAATATTGCAATAAGATAGGATGGTGACGTTAGACACGTGTCCCACATTTGGCGCCGCCGTTGGGGAAAAAAGCTTACAATTTCTATGATGGATTTTCGAGATATAATCAACTTTTGATTGACCCAAAAGATCAGCATAAAACTACTTTTGCAATGGAATGGGGTATTTTTGCCTATTGGGTTATGCTTTTTGGGTTAACTAATGCTCCAACCACATTTCAAAGATTGATGAGCCATGCTTTTAAAGAATATCTTAGGAAATTGTTAAAAGTGTATATGGATGATCTATGCATACATTCATCAATCCGAGGTGAACATTTTGAACACCTCAAAAAGGTACTAAAAAAATGTAGACTTTATAGGATTTGCCTAAATCATGAAAAGTGCACTTTCATGGGTAGACAAGGAGAAATTCTTGGACATATAGTGTCTAAAAATGGTATAGCTACTGATATTTAAAAAATTCATGTCATTGCTGATTTGCCTAGACCAACAACAGTGAAGGGGGTTTAAGCCTTCATGGGGCATTGTGGATATTACAAACGGTTCATTTACATGTACGCTATAATTGCAAAACCCATGTATAGCTTGATTACACACTTTGAATGGACAGAGGCATGTGAAGAATCCTTCATGAAGCTTAAGCAAGCTCTCACCTCAACTCCAATATTAAAAGCACCAGATTGAAATAAGATATTCCATATACATGTAGATGCTTCCAATTTTTCCATAGGTTGTATACTAGCTCAACCAGGAGACGAAAATTTTGACTTTCCTATTTCTTATACTAGCCAGCAATTGAACATGGCAAAAAAGAATTACACTACCACTGAAAGAGAAGGGTTAGGAATGGTCTATGCCATTAAAAAGTATAGACATTACCTATTAGCCAATAAGTTTGTGTTCTTTGTAGAACACCAAGCTTTGTTGTATTTGGTCAACAATCCATGCAACACAAGAAGAATAGTGAGATGGTTCATCATTCTTCTGGAATTTGATTTCATTGTGGTTGTAAAACAGGGCACTACACATCAAAAAGCAGATCATTTGTCAAGATTTGTTTCAGGAGAAACACCTAAAGGGGTAGACGATGATCTACCAGATACCTATTTGTTCTCCATGGAAATGATACCTCGATGGTCAGAAAACATGATATCATTGATGACAATAGCTCAAGTGGATTCACAAATACCACTTCCTATTACAATTGGATTAATTGAGAATTGGCTATGTATCAATTACTAGCTGGTAGGCTATACAAAAAGAAATCAAGATGGAATATTTCTCTTATGCATTAATCCTAGGAGAAAAATCAGTACCTACGTCAAGCACATATTACCATAGTAGGACTTTACTTTGCGGAAGACCAAACTATGTAAAAAATCTTGAGACTTGGAGTATTTTGGCTGACTATGAGGAGTGATGTTCGATCTTTTGTAAAGGATTGTCCTCAATGTCAAAAACAAACACCCATACCTCATGTAACATTGTTTCAAATGTCACATGTTCTTAATTATCTGGTTACTTACTTATCAAGCCGAACATTTCTTGAGGATATGAGTAAGCACCGCCAAAGAGAAATTGAAACTGAAGCAAGAGACTATGCTGTTATTGGGAACCAATTGTATCGGAGAGGTAAAGATCAACATTTGCGTCTTTGTGCAAATGAAGACGACTATATTCCAATTATAGAACAAGCACATTCTGGATTAGCTGGAGGTCACTTTTCTACTGAGACCACTGGAAGAGCAATCTTAATGGCAGACATATGGTGGCCAACACTTTTTGTAGATGCCAAAGAATATGTTCTAAGGTGTGATGCTTGTCAACGAGAAAAAATGCCAGCACGTGTAGAGCTTTTGCAAAGTGGGGTATAGATTTTGTTGGGCCGATACAGCCGCTTGCGTATAGAACCCAAGCTCAACATATCATTGTAGCTACATACTATTTGACCAAGTGGGTCGAGGCTAAAGAAACTCAAAAGAATGATGCTAGAACTACTGCCGCATTTTTATATGAGTATGTATTCACGAGATATGGACTGCCAATAGAAATTGTCAGTGATAGGGAAACTCATTTTCTCAATGAGGTAATCGAGTATTTGCTTAATGAGTTTATGGTCATCCATAACAAATCAGCTCCCTATCACCCACAAGCAAACGAACAAGCTGAGCATACAAACAAAACTCTTAGCTCGGTGCTGACTAAAGTGGTTAGTTCAGGAAGGACAGATTGGGAAGTGAATCTCCATGTTGCTCTATGGGCTTATCGAGTTTCATTCAAAACAGCTTTTAATGCTTTACCCTTTAACCTTGTTTATGGCCTTGATGCCATACTGCCAATAGAATTTCTATTGCCGACATTAAGGGTAGCTAAGGATCTTGAGTGGGATGGACATGAATTGTCAAAAAGACTTGAAGATTTAGAAAAGCTAGATGAGCAAAGGCTAATTGCTGTAGCTCACATCTATGCACAAAAGCAGAAACAAAAACAATTTTTTGATTCCCATCTAATAACAAAAATCTTCAAGAAAGGGGACTTAGTTTTAATCTCTTCCTTTAAGCAACACATTTTCAAGTTTAAGAAAAAGGGAAACGGACCGTTTATCATTGAAGATGTATCTCCAAGTGGAGAAGTGAAATTGTCTAGCCTAGATGGTGAACCAATGGCTAATTGGATTAGTGGATGTCATTCAAAGAAATACAATTTTCCGCTAGCCAATGAATTGCTAGAAAGAATGCATGCAGCCAAGCAAAGGAGGATTAAACGACAGCAGGTTATTGGTGAAGCCAAAGAGGAAGCTCAGCTTTGGGTTCTCAAACGAAAAGCTGCTCTCAAGAATCAATAGATACCGATTCCCATCAACTCTTTGGAAATAGATGACGACAATGGGAATTACCTAAAGATGCAGTTTCAACAGATGATGACTGGTTAGATGGAATGAAGTTGCGCGTCAAAGTACAGCTCAACAATCATTGCAAAATGCTTTGATCGACACAGGAGCTAGAGTAAATGCAGTCACTTATTCCACGTACAAGAAGGCAACAAGTCAAGCATTGACAACAAGAATAGCAACAATCAAAGGATGCAAGACGAACCCAACCCCAACATTGGGAGTAGTCAACTTGAACGTGATTGTACATGGATGTTCATGTCCTCATCATTTTGTATGCTTACCAGATGAACACATGAATGAGACGATGATTCTTGGAATTCCCTGGATGCGGACATACAAAATAGTACCAGATTGGGATACAAATCAGCTCAAGCTATCACCTAAAGGCGGGCAACTCATTGTTCAAATTGCACCAAGCAAGGAGAAATGGAAAGGAAGCAATCAGCAGACCAAACCACGAAGTAATCAATCTTATCCATCCTCTTGACAAGCAAAGGCTACAAGTAGCATGCAAGGAGCCAGACAAATTTGGGTACCAAAAGCACAGCTTAAAGATAAGCCGATTCAAATTTGGTGCCCAATTAAACATCACCGACAAAACAAAAGAAGGTTCCAAGGGTCAAAACACAGAGACAAGCATCTCCGAGCAAGGAATTTAACTTGAAATGGATTTGACAGAAAAAGGAGCACTTATCTTCTCCACAAACTGTAAAAACAATCAAGCAATGGAGCATTAAGTCTCAAAAGACTCCACCACACCATTCCACACCAAGAAAACCAGCCTACCAATGGCGAGAAAAAGCTCGATAATAGTCAAAAGTCCTACCAACAGCTCAGGCAATCAGCGTGCTGAAGCATCCTAATGGTACAATCAAACAGAGAGCACACAAGCTACAAGATTTTCTCTTTGGAAGACAGCATCAGAAAGCCTCGACATCAAAAACCCTTGAGCTAATTACTCAAGACCCAGCTCTTGCACAACATAGTGGTTTGAATTGCATCGATCTTCAAAGCATGGTAGAGTCAACCACGGCTATGCATAGACACGATTGTTCAACCCATGCACTAAAGTATTGGAACAGATGTACCAAGAAGCAGAAGATTTAAAGCTGAAAGATCCCAAACAAGCGGCGAGAAAAGCGAAAGAGCCGGAAGAACAACAAAAGAGAGCAGAGGGAACCACTGCACAAGGAGAAGCACAACATGCCCAAGGTGATGTGTCTCCCCGCATCTCTTCTCTTGTCTCTAAACACCAAGATCAACCAATGTCGAGCCCACCACCATCACCAATTGAAGACACAACAAAGGAGCCAACAAAAGAAGCAGAAGCTGAATAGAAAAGAGCAGTCATTAGAAAATTTCGGAGGTCATTTGGAGGGCCTTGTAAGAAATTGTATTTCTCTCTCTAGAAACTTTTTTAAAAATGCACTTGCACCTTGTGAGTACGTCTTAAAGGACAACCAGACACTTTAAAAAGTAGATTTATATTCCCAATCGTCCTTGAAAATGGTCACTTTTTTATTTAATGCGAGCGTCTTTTTCAGAAAGCAGGTGCGGCGCATTCAAGGCAGCTTACGTCATCATTGAAAGTTGAAAAGTCACAAACTGTCAAATAGTGATAGATTTTGAGGCTTTTGACACCACCAATGCGTCCGGAACACCAAAATACCCTAAAAACGAATGTCTACTTGTCTCATTCCGACATCCGGAGAGGCAAAAAATGTCAAAAACCCCAAAAAATGGGCTTTTTACTTAAGGCGCGCGAGGAGGCATTCTAAAATGCTAGAATGCCCCTCTGCGCGCCGTTAGTACAAAGATCCTTTTAGTGATTTTTGGACAATTATCTTTCAAGAAAGCCTATCCATGTTTCTCTATTGCAGTTTTGCACCATGCTCTCTATCTCTCTCTCTCTCTCTCTCTCTCTCTCTCTCTCTCTCTCTCTCTCTCCCCTTTCTATAGCTTAGCATATTTCAAGAGAGAGAGAGAGTGACAGACTCCCATTACTAACGGCGCGCGTGGAGCATGTTTTGACCTCAAAAAACACCTCCTCGTGCCGTTAGTATAAGGTAACAGAAAGACTCTCTCTCTCTCTCTCTCTTCCCCCCGCCTTACTTCCTCTCTCTATAACACTCACACATACACACATAAACACATACACTGGTGGATGCACAGTACTAAAGGCACGCATAGAGACATGCACACCGGTTGTGCCTCTCTACGCGCGCCTTTAGTAGAGAGAGAGAGAGAGAGAGAGAGAGAGAGAGAGAGAGAGAGAGAGAGAGAGAGAGAGAGAGGCTCTGTGTGTGTGTGTGTGTGTATGTTATATTTGTGTGTCTATATGTTTGTGAGTGTGTGTGTCTCTGTGTGTGTCTGTCTGTGTGTGTCTGTCTGTGTGTGTGTATGTTATATTTGTGTCTCTGTGTGTTTGTGTGTATGTTATATTTGTCTGTGTGTGTGTGTGTGTGTGTGTGTGTGATCAAAATGCACTTTGTAGAATTGTAACACTGGGTGTGCGTGCTCACTCTTATAGACCCGAAATTATGATCTCTAAGGCTAAGATGATGAAGAAAAAACCTATGTGATAGATGGAGGCCTTTTTAGAGATTTTTTGACATTTTCCTCTCAAAAAGCTCCCTAAAAGAGGAAAAAAAGGGGCTTTTTACTAACGGCGCGCGATGAGGCATTCCAAAATTTTGGAATGCCCCCTCGCGCGTCGTTAATAAAATGTTCTTTTAGGGGTTTTTGACATTCTTTGCCTCTTTGGATGTCAGAGCCAGGCAATTGGACATTCATTTCTAGGATATTTGGGCGTTCCGGACGCATTGACAGTATCAAAAGTTTCAAAATCTTTCACCACTTGATAGTTTTGTAACTTTTTGAATTCTAGTGATGACGTAAGCCGTATCACCGCATCTACCTTCTGAAAAAGGTGCTCACATTAAATGAAAGAGAGTGATCGTCTTCAAGGACCACTAGATTATTAAATGAGGAGAGGGACACCTTTTATATTTTTGTTATATCAATCTATTTTTCTACGTAACGTAGGCTCTTCTCTCATTGGAGGAGCTTATTTTCCTCTCTCTTCCAAAAGGCCCTCCAAAAGACCTCCAAAATCTCCTAATGACATGATACTTTCATTATCTTTGACCCTACTTCTACTCACAATTTTATATCCACAGAGTTGGCCACCAAGCTAGGCATCCAAGCCTATGAGATAGGAGGTGTCCTACGTGCCAATGGTGCTTTCAAGGGACAAGCTAAGAAGCCTCAATCACTCCCTTAATTGGACAATTGACGCTCCATGTCCAGAGCTATGTGGACAAGGAGTATTTATACATCTCTCCTCTCAAACATGGTGCTTTCAAGGGACAAGAAGCCTCATTAATTCACTCCCTTAATTGGGCAATTGACGCTCCATGTCCAAAGCTATGTGGACAAGGAGTATTTATACATATCTCCTCTCAAACATGAGGATGTAATCCTAGGGGCACCATGGTTTGATTGCATAGCTGCCAATGTTAAATTTGACCATGCAATTGAACTTCTTCCAGGAAGCTCACCACCTAATAAACCTCCTTATTGATTTTCTCAAGCTCAACAAGAGGAGATTATGCAGCAAGTGCATGAGTTGGTTGAGAAAGGCATGGTTCGGCCTAGCTCATCTCCATTTTGTTCACCAGTGTTATTAGTGCAAAAGAAAGATGGCACATATCGTATGTGTGTCAACTATAGAGCACTAAATAGGATCACTATCAAGAATAGGTTTCCCATTCCACGAGTAGAAGACCTATTTGATAAGCTACATGGGTCTACCTACTACAATATGATTGACCTAAAAAGAGGATACCATCCAATAAGGATAGTTGATCAAGACATTGTAAAGACAACGTTTTGCACTACGTTTGGTCTTTACAAGTACATTGTCGTGCCTTTTGGCTTGACCAATGCACCAGCTACATCTAATCGTTTGATGGAGAATCTATTTAGGGCTCATTGAACCTTTACTGGAGTGTTCTTTGATGATATAGTCATCTACTCTAATTCATTAGACGAACACAAGCAACACCTCCAAGTAATATTTCAAGTTTTATGATAGAATAAACTTTATATTAATTGAAAGAAATGTGAATTTTTCTTACAAGAGATTCAGTATTTAGGTCACATTATCTCTCAAGATGGAATCCAAATGGATCCATCAAAGTTAGAGGTAATCAAGGAACCTACATGAACTAAGAAGCTTTATAGGTATGTGTGCATACTATAGATGCTTCATAGAAAAGTTCTCACAAACTGCGGGACCATTACATGACCTAAAAAAGAAAAACTTTAGGTATATATGGTCCAAAAACAAGGAGAACAATCCTTTCAAAAAGCTTAAAGAGAAGCTTATCTCTCAACCCGTGCTTACACTACTAGATCTCTCAAAGCCATTTGAGGTCCAATGTGACGCTTGTGTGATTTCCTTGGAGCTGTTTTGCTCCAAGAAGGGTATGCCATAGCATATGAAAGTCAAAGGCTCGACCTGTTGAGTAAGCTCTAGGTATATATGAGAAGGAGCTCTTAGCAGTTCTACATGCTCTAGATTTGTGGATGCATTATTTATTAGGGACTCCATTAATTCTGCGAACGGATCACCAAAAAATCCTGAGTACTTCATGACGCAAACCAAGCTCTCCGACAAACAAATGAGGTGGAAACTTTTCCTTTCACAATTTCATTTTCATATTGCTCACATTGCTGGCAAGCATAATCAAGTTTTTGATGCACTCTCCCAAGATGACCGAGAGTGAATGCGGTATCCATAGCAACTCATAATGATCTATCTTCATTGATAGATGAGTACGCTATCAATCTTGATTTTAAAGATGTGATTTCAGCCCTTGCACTAGGCCCAGAAGGAAGAACCATTTACCTTACAAGATGGTTACCTTATCTATGGCAATAGACTATGCGTTACTAACTCACTACGTGAGAAAGTAATGTATGAATCCCATGCTCCTCCTTATGCAGGGCATAGAGGGATTCAGTCTACCCTAAAAGAGATAGAAACATACTTCTATTGGCCTACCATGAAATCAAACATATAAGAGTATGTTTCAAAATCTGTGGTATGCCAAAAAACGAAGTTTGATAGAGGGAAGCAACCTGGATTGCTTCAACCTTTCCAGTCCCTAATTCACCATGGGAGAGCATATCCATGGATTCTATCTTTGGATTGCCGAAGTCTATCCATGGGAATACAAGAATATGGACTATAGTAGACAAGTTTAGTAAACAAGCACATTTTATACCTGTCAAAAAGACTATCAAGGCCTATCAAATGGCAGTTCCCTCTTTATATCACAAATCTTCAAGTACCACGGCTTGCCAATGTCCATAGTGTCGGATAGAGATCCTAGAATGACCAGTAATTTCTGGAAGGGTCTCTTTTAAAATTTAGGTACAAGGCTAAACTTCTCTTTGGCCTATCACACCCGCAAACGGATGGCCAAAGTGAAATAGCTAACCTAACAATCCTTGATCTACTAAAAGCTCATGTCACAGAAGTAGATCAAAAGTCCCAATGGCAGAAGTACTTACCATTAGTGGAGTATGCTTACAATAACATTATACATACTTCCATGGGAAAAGCACCTTTTGAGGTAATCATGAGGGAAGATCAAAAAGTCCCTTGCTACTCAAAGTACATGGGAAGATCTTCACTGCTACTGCTGCAGATGAATATAGCCGAGACCTACAAGAATCTTTCCAAAAGATTAAGTATGCTATATCCATCGACTCTCAGCAAAGGCAAAAGGCTACTGTTGATAAGCACAAAAAAGCTCTAGTTTTAAACAAAATGATTGGGTCTTGCTTAAGTTTTTCAAGGCTCAGTTAAGGCGCACAACAAAAAAGAATCCTTCGGTACACCAAAAGTACTATGCTAAGTTAGCAAAAAGGTACTATAGTCCCTTTCAGATTATTAGGCCAATCAATGAGATGACCTATCAACTCAAGTTGCCCAACCATTGGCTCATACAAAATGATTTCCACATGAGCCTACTAAAGCCTTACAAAGGAGAGCCACCTCAAGAAGCAACCATTGAAGACCCACTAGAGATCGAGGACCAAGAAGAGGTGTTGCAGCCTGAGTCCATTCTTCGACATGAAGACAAGGTATTGAGAGGCGGTAAGACTATCCAACAATATCTTATCAAGTTTAAAAATTATCCTTTTGAAGATTCTAGATGTAAGCAAGGCATACAATTAAAGGATAACCTAAACCTTGTCAATGCTTACAATGATTCCCTAGATTAAGCAAAATTAAATACATATTAATGAGCAAAGTTTTTGTCTTATAGACTCTCTTTTATTTATTGTGCACAAATGTTAATAAGTATGCATGCTTAGGATCATGTTTGTAGAGACCACGTCTCCTGAACACCAAGTAGATTTTGTCACTCTACTATGGAAGATCTATACGAACTAATGTACAGACTCATGTTTGTGCAGCTAAGGCTCTCAAACACCAAATGGACTAGTCATCGAACGGTGTCATAGCGTAAAATAGGGATCCTCTACCCACTAGCAAACGGACTAATGACTATGCTTTATCTTCTCTACCTCATAGTCAAGGACGACTATTATTTCAAGAGAGAGGTAATTTCATAAAAACTAATATCTAATTCTCCCAAATGATTTTCTCATGTTAAACTCATCATTAATATGGGGAAGTATCAAGGGAGTAAAAGCTAGAATATTGGTAAGGCTACCATAACAATCTCAACAGGGATCCAAAGGGGGAAAGTCTACAAAAGAGCAATGTGCTTCAATGGGGCTTAAAAGACCTAAGGTTCATCTCCATTAAGACTTCCCTAGGCTAAAGTTCCATAAACTAATTAAATGTCCATTGGCCGAAGGTGGGGAAAATTTGGATAATTATGGGAAGACTAAAAAGTATTCCCACATCCCTAGGAAAGAGAGGGCGAGTCCTAATGGTAGGGGATGAGAGAGAAACACACACACACACACTCCCAATCTCCCTCCAAAGGGAAGAATGGACACATGGCAGGCTCCTAGCCCAGTTGCCCCCAGTCTCCCCTCAAATCCTATTGGATGGCCATAGAGGTGGACCAATGGGAATTAGGCTAGACTAAAATTAGTCTAATCAATTTAAACATGCTTGATAAAAGAACCAATAGAAATTAAGCTTCCTAGAAGACTATTGGATAGTCTACCAGGGGGTCCAATGAGCATCTAGGAGCCCAATGGCTTGCTTGATTCCTATTGGCTAGAAGATTGAAAGGTCCAATGAGAGTTCAAATGAATTATTTAATTACCTAAAGCTCTCACAAAAGGGAAAAGGGGAACACATGTCACAGAGCTATCAATTATGCTTCTTATTTGTGATTGGATAAGCCCTGCATGAACCAATGGGAAGCCAGCAAGAGCAAAAATCAAGTGGGGTCGACCAAGTAGAGAGAGTTTTGGCATTTTTAGTCTAGCTCACTTTGCTACACACAAAAACACACAACTCATGTGTTGAGCAAGAACTCCATATTCTTCTCCAAGAATTGAGAAGTAGAGGCCTACACCAACAACTCTTGGCTATGGAATGCAAATCCAACCAAGATCCAAGCTACAATGGCATGCTCATCTCCTCTACCATGCTAATTACTAAGCTAAGCTATGCTATTCGAGTAATTATGTGAGGAGAATAGTTATTTCTCATAAGATACATCTTCTTCCTCTCTCAATCTTTCCTCATTCCCTGCTAGCTCTAACCATTTTTGAGGGTGTGTGAGGTCTTGGGACTGAAGCTAGGGATACTAGGTGAATAATTTGGTGCATGAAGCTTCCATCTTCATTGCACCAATGAGTTTTGTCAAGGAACACAAAGATTGTATTGTACAAAAGTCTCCTTTGATGGGAGAAGCTATAATACAAAGCCTTTTTGGAAGGGGGACCGGCTCTCTATAAATCCGCTCCTCAACTATTGTCAATTGTTATATTTCTCTCTCCTTTAAAGTATTGTATATGCTAAACTAGATAGGTGTAAATTTCTATTTTGCCTTCTCAGATTAAGTATTCTCTCTATGCTCATTAGGAACTTGTTCTTAATGAAATGCTCACTATGTTATCAATTTCTGCTACTCACAAGTAACTAGTGCATTAAATGTTACAAAAGATACTTACCTTATGAAAGAAAGATACTTAACTAGTAATGAAAGAAAGATACTTACCTCATGTCCACAAAGCACTAAAGATATATGATTTCTTTATCTTGAAACAATATAGTTCATCCCAAGGAAAGTACTACTCAAAGTTTATAAGGCTTTGGCGTTATGCTTTGACAATGACCATAGAGTAGTAGGTAGCCCATTTTTGCCAAGGTAGAGAACCAATTAGCTCGCAAATGGAATCCATGAAACCTACTACTATACAAGATGCCTTACTATGAGCCAAACCTTTAATAAAGAAGGAAGGGATTAGAAGAAGAGTTGAATAAAATCAGAGCTTCAATGATAGCCAACCACAAAGAGCTTATGCTGCTAATGTACAAAATCCACCACCTTTCGATATTTGATTTTTTGAATGTGAAGAGTTGGGACATTATCAGAACAGTTGCTTACACCTAAACGACAGAGTTGACTTGGAATTTCTAGAGGGCACTCTACGCAGGATGGGCTTCTCAGATGCTTGGATCACAGGGGTGTCAGC
Source organism: Adiantum capillus-veneris (assembly GCF_014529385.1). Lineage (NCBI taxonomy): Eukaryota > Viridiplantae > Streptophyta > Polypodiopsida > Polypodiales > Pteridaceae > Adiantum > Adiantum capillus-veneris. The sequence goes on along the minus strand of NC_140948.1, from coordinate 27,702,362 downwards.
TTTGTATAGACAGAATCACAGTCAGGTACTTTTGGCGGGAGGTAGAGGTGATCGCTTCATGCTCACATGTTTGGTCAGATAGGGCTGTCCTCTTTCCCCCTTCCTCTTTCTGTTCTATGCAGATATGATGAGCAGGTTTTTGGTGTCACAGCAGGTTGGTCTATGGGGCTTAGCACTCCCTATTCGGGAAGATGAGATTTTGGATGCTAAGTTTGCCGATGACTCAGCCTTGTACTTAGATGGCCAGGAGGCCATCCTTCACAGGTGTGAGCAGGCTATGGAGACCTTCTGTTGTGCATCGGGCGCACCGATCAACTGGAGAAAGATAGTGGCTTTCTCGGTTGGTAGTGCTCCTGTACCCGATTGGATGCCAGGAGAGGGTTTTAGGTGGATTCCCCTGGGGACTGCAGTTCGGTACTTGGGCTATCAGGTTGGTTTGGCTTGTCTCCCGAGCAGCAGATTGCTCCCCTTCTCCTGTCTATCAGGAGAAAGTTGTTACATTGGAGCTCAGCACGATTTTCTTTGGCTGGTAGAGTAGTAGTGGCCAACCAGGTGTTGTTGGTGACTATGTGGTACATCACTTCCTTTGCTCAAGATGTGACACTCAAATAGCCCGAGCCAAAGTGGCTTGGTAGGTCATCACTCTTCCTTGTTCACAGGGAGGGCTTGGGATCATTGCCCCAGCACAGCACAGCACAACAGAGCCCTTCTTGGAAAATTCATCGTTAGAGGACTTCTTCCAAGTGAGGAGCCCTGGAAGGAGTTCTTTCTACAACCGCTTTGTGCGAAGGTGCCTCAGGCAGGAGGCCCTTGACAACCTTTGACCAGATAGATCTTCATAGAGATGCGTAGAGTTGGTTTGAGTAGGAGACTGGAGGACCGCTTTGCTGTGAGTTTGCTTCGATCTTGGGAGCTCTTGCGGCAAGGCTTGGAGTAGAGACATCCTAATTTCATGGAGGAGCGCCTACGACAGCCCCTTGTCTGGAACCCCATGGTTAGCACTCGAAGAGGCCACTTGGTTGGTAGTCGGCCTCATGTTTCCTAGGGTCCCATGGCAGCAGGTCCAACGCGCTCTTTAGGTGACTGGTTAGAGTTCACAGGCTTGTCAGAGGAGGTGCAGGGTTTCCAGGTACAGGGCAGAGAGGGGTGCAGAGCATGGGCCCGGACATTTCAAAGGCATTTCCAGCTGAGTGGCTCACGCCTCTAGAGCCAGTAGCACCCAGGTGGATGGGAGCCTTCACACGACTGGAGGTTCTCATTTCAGTCAGGGCCTGCTCAGAGATTGTTCCATCCCTCTTCTTTGAGCTTCATGGTGGGGGACGCCTACAGCGAGCTGTAGTAGAGGCCCCGCAGGTGGTAGAATGATGTTTTCAGAGGATCCCAGTAGTCGGCATTTGTGGGAGGACTTGTGTCATAGATCCTGACCCAGCAGCTCTTGAGACTGGACATTGGAGGCTGTGGGCTTGGGAGTGTTGTTCATTGGCACGAGTACAGTGGGATCCTGTTGAGTGGCTCTGGAGGGATTCCTTCTCTTCTACAGACCACCCAGGAGTCCCTTTCTTTTAGTACACTGTTCGACTGGGACGTCATATACTAGCAGCACAGAGAGAGGCCCGCCCCGCTCTGCAGCACCTCATTGGCATGAGGAGGGTCTCACAACTGAGTTCTTGGTAGACTTTTGGGAGAGGTTGTGGGACTCCAGACAGCCGAGGCAAGTCACCTTGTTTCAGTGGTGGCTGGTCGCACACAAAGATACAGTAGTTGGGAGCTAGCTAGTGCATAGTGATCTCTCAGCCGCATGTGCAGCTTGTGACCATCTTATGGAGAGTCAATGTCACTGTCTTTGGGACTGTCCCTCGGCCTAGCAGGTGTGGCTACGAGTTCTTCGGCTGATGCGTGCTCTCTCCACAGCTCGATAGTACACTTGGGGAGCAGCGGCTTGGTCCACCCTCACAGGCCCGGCACTTCAGCTTGAGCTATCTTCCACCAGCAAGATGATAGTGATGCAGGAGGGGCGACCTACACCCCAGCCTACTATAGAGCTTACGCCACAGGAGTGGTGCAGTGAGAGAGAGGAGTGTTGGGAGCTCATTAGTGGCTTCACACTCTGGTTCATCTGGCGATCCTGTTGCTTCCGCATCTTTGAGGCTCGCCCTATGCCACCAGCAGAGACTGTTTGCGATTTTTGGCTAGAGCTGATCTATACTCTCAGAGGACAGCTTGAGGGACTACATGGCAGCTCCGACCGCATGCGGGAGTGCAGAGAGGCTTTCCTTCAACTCTGGCATCCTGGGCCTTTTTACACCATGGTCCAGGGTGTACTCTGATGTCATTACCGACCACCTGTGTGGCTTTTCCCTCCCCCCATTTCTTGATTTATTGTACATATGTTGGTTTTCTCATTGGGAGAGTCTCCCATCATGGTTGTTGTAGCCCTCTCTTGAAGAGGTGGTTGTAGCCCTTTGGGTAGTTTCGGTAACTAATTGAAGGATCTTTTTCTCGGAAAAAAAACTCTACTAAAAAAACACTAGATAGCAAAACCTCTAGCTGATCATCAACGATAATTAGCCTGTCTCTTTTTAATTAGTAAAACTAATGTTAAATTATCTCTATTTTCTTAAATAATCTAAATAATTAAGAAGATTAAATATTTTCATATTATAAATTACTCTCTTAACTGTTAATATTTTGTTAATTACTTAGATTAAGATTAGGGACATTAGTCTAATTAATTATTAAGGAATATTAGGGCTAAAATTAATCTTTTCAATCTTAAATTAAGAATAAATATACTAATTAAGCTTAGATTATTACAAGATAATTATCAAAGCTTGATTAGATTGTTAAAAAGTTAGGAAAATTATATCATAATTTTCTAATTAGTTTCTATAACTATTTAGGTAAAATTAGCTATTTTAAAGCAAAAACTAATGGGAAACCTACTTGATTAACTCAAATATTCCTATCACAGTTATGAAATATTGTTAGAAATATAGAGTGATTACCTCATGCATATAAAAGTACTTTAAGTATTCAATTAAGTCAAAATAGACTGATTCTAGTTGAAAAAAAATAAAAAAAATTAGCTAATCAAGGTAGATAATTATGTTCTATTTATCAAAATTATTATACATTATAAGTAAGCCTTGATAGTTAGATTATGGTCAAAAAGCTAATCTAGCTATTTAATTACATCAAAATAGATTGATTTTAACTAAAAATAAATAGAAAAAATTAGCTATTAGAGTTAGATAATTATGTGATATTTATCAGAGTTGTTATACATTATAATTAAGCCATTATAATTAGATTATGGAGAGAAAATTCATCTAGCTATTAATTAAGCCAAAATAGACTAATTTTACCAAAAAAAAAAACTAGCTAATTAAGTCAGATACTTATGTGCTATCTATCAGAGTTAGTATATCGTGATAATTATCTTATAGTTAGAAAATTAATCTACATATTTAACTAAGTCAAAATAGACTAATTTTTATTGAAAATAAAAGAGAAAAATTAGATACCTAGCTTGGATAATTACAACATAATTACCAAAGTTAGGAAATATTGTTATCTATGTATGATAATTAATACATAATTTATTAATTAGTTTAAGTAATTATATTAGATACAAAAACCCTATTTTAAGCTAAAGCTTAATTAGAATAAATAAAAATTACTATTTAAAGTCTCTATGAAAATTACTAGAAGTATAAACCATTGATATAAAGATGTGGAAATTAAATTAAATATTTAGGAGATAATGAATATAATAATTATTGAGAAAAAAATAAGTAGATTTCAAGCTTAATAAAGATGGGAAAAATAGGAAAAAAGATGTATAAATTTATAAGAAAATTTAGAAAACCCTTAAGGAAGCTATGATAAAGTTATCTTATCCATATAAGCAAATAAAAAATTACCACGTCAAGAAATTACCATCTGGGACTACAAATTTAATCTTAATTGGATTAAAAAGAGGAATTAGATTGAATACGAAGGTTAAGTCAAGTTTTTGGATGATTTACCTAACAAATAGGTCTGTTCTTTTTTATAAATATAATAAGTCATGGCACCAAAAAGGACTCGAGCCAATCCTCAATCTGATGATGAGGGTAGCTGTGTTCCTAAAAGAGCTAGAGCATCGCACGACGACCATGCCAAGCCTAGTAATAGGCCTACTGATGAGAGCATTCAAGCCCCAACACTGCAACAAATGTCTAACTAGTCCTAGGTGGGTCTTCATTATAATTAAAGCTTTGAATAATTCAAGTTCTTCTTGCATACGTAAAAGAGCGGGTAAGGAATTAGGAAAGGTGAAATAGGCTTTAAAATGGAAGGCATCTCCCAAGAAACCAACGTATACTTGTTGTAAATTAGGAAAGAATTATTTGGGTTAAGCTAATTGAATTAGGAAAGATATGATTGATCATCTTTAAGACAGCCTGTCTCAAGACACCTCCGACTCCTTGGTATATTTTGATGAATAATGATGGCTTTCCAGCCACGAATAAGTTGGTTACCCCCATGAATGATGAGTTTCTACTCCATGCCATGTCGTGATGTTTCTACATAAGTTAGTTAGGATACCATTTTTATCCTAGGGGAGATGTGTGGTTGTATGGGAAATTGGTTTGGTGTCTAGGCACCCCAAACTTTGGGTGATGGGTTTCCACCCTAGATTATGAATAAGGAATGGGTTCCATTTTTCACCCTTAGGTGGTCTTGAGACAAGAAGAGTACCGGTCATGGTTATTATGGTCAATGTTTTTGATTGACATTACCATGTCTTAAGTTTAAAGATGTCTGTGTGCTAAAAGAATGCTTTTTAATGCTGTCTTTAATACTTTATCGAAGGAATCACTATTTCATGACGGACAGTTAAAAGAAACCATTATTTTAAATGTTAAAACAATGTGATAATATTTAGAAAACAAAAGAATCATGTGTACGTACAAGGTGGTAAGTGGGGATTGAGTAAGGTTGTCAATCATGGACGGATGGACCTGATTAGTCAACTAACTATCCATTCCCGCGCACTAAAAACATTTAGAAAATTTCTCCTATTGGAAGAGGAGCTCACCAACAACTGTGCCCTCACATTTGTTAAGGGGAAAAAAGTGTTGGTTGAGAATACCTTAGCCTAAATTGTGGAAGTTATAGGGTTGAACCCTGGCATATCTTTTGTAGTATAGTAAAGGTGGATTATCTAGAAGATTAATTTTATCTTCTAGATGACACAAAACTTGACATGCGTAGACTATTGCAAAATTAGAACCCATTGTAGTGTCTTTCACTTGGTGCCAACTTCTACCATAAAAAGATATGTGATAGTGATTGAGGATGAGTGATTCTAGGCTAGGATGAAGTTGATTTTGGGAGTGGGAAAATGATTTTGAACGACACATTTTAGAGCAAGGAGACCCTCAACAATAGGGATGCTAGGGTACAAGGACTCAACATCAAAAGTAAGGCGATGATGTGAGATGGAAGTGGGAGAGAGATAAGGTATTGTGAAAGGGGCTACTTCTTGGAGAAAAGGATAGGATAGAGTTGCAAATGAAGACACTTGGAGGTGTGACCCACAAGAAAATACTTGTGGATATTGGGAAGGAGGAAGAAAGAACAAGGTTTAGGGTTGCTTTTGGGGGTTGCTAAGATAAAACAAATTTCATTCATGGGAAGGGTAGGAATTTGGGAGAGGATAGATGAGAGGAGGGATTGCACAAATGTGAGGGGTGCCACAAAAATAATGGAATAGGTAAGTGGGTTTGAGAGGTGGCAAGAAGCCTCTTGTGGGCACCAATTTTTAGAGAGGGTTATAGGTCCAAGGTTCTTGTCTACGGGTTTAATGATTGGGTACAAAAAGAGCTTTAAAGAGCTTGAGCCATGAAAAAATGGGAGGGACTCTAAGAGAGAGAAGAGATTTTTGAGAGATGCACCAAGAATTGGGGATGGTGAAGGAGAAGATCAAGAGTAATTAGGAATGTAAAAGGGGGATAAAGAGGGTTGCATGGAGAATCTCTTCAAAACAATTTGGAGTTTATAGCTTCTCTCTAACTTAGAATAAGTCTCTAGAATAGAGGAAAGGGGAGGATGGGGAGGAATTTAATTGATTCCAAACCTTAAAAGAAAATTTCCGACAAAGAGAGATTATGTAATGAGAGGTTAGTGACCTTATGCTCTAGACAAGAAATGGATTTTCTACCCATTACAAAGATCTTAAAAAGGTGCGAGTGGTAGCCAACATTTGGCTCTTCTTTGGAAACCATGAACAAGGGGTATGGGAAGGAAGAGAGGAGAGTAGGGAGGAGGGGTCTTCGGGAAGAGAGGTGGAGTAGTAAAGAGAAATTAGGCCCACAAGGAAGGGTTCTACATCCCTACTCTCTCCTCCATTGCAAGTTATTTGCAGTATGAAGATGTTTGGAAAGGCTAAACTTGAGGTGGAGGAGCTTATTAGGAAGCTTGGGTGAAGGGGAATGTTTTGGTAAGGGTGAGGAATTGAGGGAGGTCTTATACAAGGGATAGTTAGGGTAAGGGGAGGGATAAGGGAGGGGGCTACCAAGAGGATAATTAGGGGATCTCATCCAAGGTGGGACTATTAGTGAAGAAGAAGAAACTTTGACATTGGTGGCAAAGAAAAAATTTCAAGTTTGGAGGACATATTAGAGGTTGAAAAGAGAGAGGTTTTTGGATTTTGAAAGGTTGATGATAGCTATTATCCAATGAAGCTTTGGCCTTTATACCCAAAGGCAGTGGTATGAAAGTTCTCATAAAAGAGTGATACTTATTATCAAGGGGTGCCTTTGATGGGATGTAAAGAAGCTTGCTCATTTGAATTGTGACATGTTGAACAAGCTTGCCAATCGTTTCTTACTTGGGCATGGATTCCACCTCTTCCAAAAGGATTTCTTGTGATCTCTTCCTAGCCTTGTGTGCTTCTATTTCCAAGGAGGAGACCAGGTGGGTTTGGAGGATTAAATTTTGGGTGCTAGCATGGAATTCATGGAGAGAGGATTGCTTCCAAACAAGAAGTTGGTTATTCCAAGTGGAAGGTAACACCCTTGGAAAGGAGACCATGGAGAGCTTTCTTATGAGGTATGTGAGTCACTGGTCTACACATTCATGATAAGAGTCAAAATCCTCTTGAAGATTAGATATACCAAAGCATTGGGCCTGGATGTAAACATCAGTGCAATCTAATTTTTATTGGATGTTGAAGGCCATAATTTTTTATTTGAGAAGTTTTTGTTCATGTATGTCCTCCAACATAATCCAATGTGGCCTCATACAAAGGCTTGATGGAGGGTTTTGGTTAGTCCAAAGGCTTTGAAAAGTGCAAAAGGAGCAACTTGGAAAATTCTATGGGTTTCTCCAAGGTGGGTAAAAAAGAGGGAATAGAGTTGGGGGTAGAGTGTCTCAAGGTTAAAGAAGGAACATAAAGTATAGTTGATGGGGCAAGTTGAGAGGGTGTTGAGGGAAGATGAAGAGAGAGACCCAAAAGAGAAAGAAAAAGTGAGGGAAGGTTATTGCAGGATCCACTTTGGGTTGCATGTGTAGATGCCGTTGGGGTAAGAACATTTTGGCAAGGCTTGTTCATAAGTCAAAGTCTTCCAAGGGGAGATTTTCCGTGAGCCCCCATAGCTCCTTGGGGATAAAGCTAGCCTTCTTAGAGGTTGCCAAAGCGGAGGTAGGGAAGAGAAAAGGAGTGCATCCTTATTACCAGTAGAAGTATTAGACAACACATTAATAGAGCTTGAAAGAGAGTGAGTAACTGAGGAGGGATTGAAAAACACTATCAGAGGGGCACACTATTGGAGGGGCCAAACCGGGCAGGGTTCTACTCAAAGTAGAGAACATCACACAAGGTGAGGTGCAAAGAGGAGGGCTAGTAGAGGCTAATGTTGGAGTGAGTAATGAACCACGGAAGGAGAACACCCAAAGACGATGAGGAAAGACCCACTCCAAGAGGTGGTTCAAAACCAATTGAAGAAGGATGCAATGACAAGCTTGAAGCTTCTTTAGTGCATAAGCCTGCTTGTGATTCTTTCTTAGTTGAGACACTCATTCCCATGCATGTGTGTGTGTGCTGAGTAGATAGATATGTATGCTTGCTTGTTGTGGCTATGCATTTTACTCTATGCTATTCCATATTGTGTGTCCTTGTGTAGGTTAAGATATGATGCCTAAGAAAAAAACAATGTGCTACATTAAGCAAGATAACATTAAGATCATAGCATTGGAAGATGGATAATTATTCTTATTAATGCAACCACGAGCTACACCAAAAGCAATGTCACAAACAATAAGGGGTAGAGAAAGTGTCTTTTAGGCTTCCTGTTGTAACATGCAACCATCAGAAATCACAAAAATACAGTTTTAGTACAATTGTTGAATCCAGGTGTCAAAAGAGCACAACACTTGTTATTGATGTAAAAAAAACCCAAAGCCTACCACCAAATTGCTCATTCTTTCATCTTGGTTGATGAAGATGAAAGGTCCAAGTAGATCCTCTTGCAAGATAAACCACTTTTATATAGTTGATTGTGCATGGCTTTATGGTGTCCCACTTTTCTATATTATATTGTGTATGGCTTCATGGTGATACACCATAGAGTGTAAGTGGTGCATGAGAAATTGCACATTAGTGGCAAGATCAATGCCAACTTCCTAAATATATACAGGGAAAAGTAGTGAAGCATAGTAGGGGAGGTGATGCAGAGCTACAATCCACATGCACAAGATGACATAACTCCAACAACACACAATGTATGCCTTGCAATTTTATGAATACAAATGCTAAATATTTGTAGGGGTAATCCCATAAAAGATAATTTTGTATAGCTAAAAGGTGTGGTGTACACCATGGCATTGCCCTTACCATCTTCCATTTTCAAGTTGGTTCCCATAGGCAGATATGTGTTTCTCCATCCTTCCCACTGCTAGGGTTCCCATCGTACATTATCTAGGGGTGCTAGGTCCTCTAGTTAGAGTCCTAGTTCCCACCATTCAAGAGTTTCTTTTACTTAGAAGGGTCATAGCAAGATGGAATGGGCTGAAATGTTCAAGATGGTGGTTATTTATTCTCCAAATTTTAATGAGCCTTTCAAATCCATAGTGACAAAACTTATCGACAAGTAGTCTTATATCCTTGGCTGCTAGGAGGGGTATAGTTACAAAATAGTATGGTTTTTAGCTGTGATAAGATTTGTAGAGGGCATATTATTGCTTTTATAGATATATTTGATTACATTAGGAGGAGGAATATTCTCCTTTTGAAGATTCCTCTCTAGTGTGATTTGATTGATAAGTAGATCCACATTAAAGAGTTCTGTGTGTAGCCTAGAGTGTGAATATGCGGAATTGTCCCACTATCATATTTGGTGAGGCTTTGGGGGTAAATATGATTGTGCTGATTGAGATATCAAGGGTCAGGTATATCAAATAATAAGACGCCATTGAAATATTTTTATACATACTTGAAATCCTACATCCATGGCCTTAGATTGGCTCAACCATGTTCTAAGCAAAGAATTTGTAATTTAGAGCATGCAGATACAAGGTGCAACATATGGGTGAACATGACAACCCTATTGGTATACCATTGACTTGACTAGAAAACTTATCTTGTTGTTGAATGTACATGCGAGAGATGAGGCATGAGTTATAGTTTTTTGATGTGGCTTTATCAAGGAATGTCCATTCTTGTATGGTTCCATAGACCATGTGCAAATATTGCATGTGCTGGTTATGGATCTAGATGAGATGAAAGATTCCTTGGATTGAGTGTAGAAATAGAATATGAGATTCCTGGTAAGGTTTATAACCCACTGGTCACCCTCATAGGGAATGTGTCCATAGCATTTTTTTATATCAGTAGAGTATAAAGAGAAAGTATCTTTGGGAAGGTTAGGGATAATCTCATAAAAAAGGTCAATCACTCACCATGCTTAGCTTTTCAACTGGTGGCAAAATAGGGTTTTTTAGCTTAGTATATGAACTCTTTTTTTAGCAAGGATATGCACGTCTTTAGAATGCAATCCATGATGAGTGATGCTTGAGAAAAGGAAAAAAATGAGCCACAAGTAATCCATCGAAAGGATCTTTTATGAGCCAAACACCCTTAGGACCACCAGCACACTTTTTTCCTCTTTAGGAGGTTTTTCTCCCTAGCTTGTATTTATGCCCATCACTCTTGGGAAAGCTTTATCATTGTAGTGGCACACTCGTTAAATAAAACTTCTTGTATTTTGTACTCTTGATATTCTCCTTCATCTTGCAACTGTATTTCCAAAAATTGGTATTAAGGTAGAGGGGCCAATAAGGGTATGTTTAACTTGGGGAGATTCAGTCTCTCTCCTCCGAGCTCAATTTCTTGCGCTAAGCAGCTCATTTTAATCGCCTTCTCACAAGCTTTCAATAGAATTAATTTGGGTTTGGTCGGGTTTGAGAGTCGGTAGTTGCGGCACGATTTTCAAAATCACATGTATCAAAAATCGGCATGAATAAGAACACCAACCAGGGCCAAAAGAGGTAAAAAGTAGCCATGAAGACTTGAACCCACATGTTGGCCAATGGATTCATGTTAATCCAAACCAGCTAGTCTTTTGGGCTCCACCTTTTCGTGCTCTTACTAGTCATTAAATATAATGCAATAAAGGGTTCATTTGTCCTTCCTCTCGGGGTCGTAACGCAAATGGACCCTCTACCCTAGAGCAAGCTTCAACATCCAAAGTAGCATTGCAAAAAAAATCCGAGGGCTGGACAGCCACAAGGGAACCAACCAAGGTGGGCAAGAAACTCATGCAAGCCATGCAAGACACCCCTTAATGTGAAAGGAGATGAGAAGCTATGTCAAGAAAGTGGAGAAAAAATTTCATAGAAAAGGGCACTCACATATAAAAGAGTAGAATCCTAACCTACATCAATCACCAATCTTGAGGGGGTCACTAAATTAAAAAAATGCCAATCACGTTTTCAAGAAATTTGTGGTCTTGCTAGAAAAGCACTGGGATTTTGACTGTGAGAGTTTGTGGAGAACTCCAAAAACTATTTGAAGGAGTTATACCATAGATGCCATGAAGTCTAGGGCTTGGAAGGAAGTGCAATCAAAGAAGCCCACTCTTTCTCTCTTGCACTCACACACACAAAAAAAAGAACACAAAAGACAATATCAAAACAACACAAAGATGAAAACATCAAGGCTATGGTCGTATCATATCATGAGTAATATGAAAGGGTTAATAGATGAGTCAATGGCGTTTAATCTTTGCTAACCAAATAGGCTACGAATTGTTCTTTGAAATTGTAATTTTGTGCTTACCATAATATTTATGTTTTGTCTAGTGATTGGGATTGATTGTGTGTAAAAATCCTCTTGATTCATAACAAGATAACCACACTTATGTCAAAAGAAAAGTTATAGTCTATAAGGGGTAGCATGATGGGATCGAGTGAAAGAAGTATTTTATTGAGCCTTTCTGGGCCAAAGAGAAACACTATACGTTGTTGAAAGTGTATTTTATGGCTAATCCATACGTTAATTGCAATAGATCGCACAGAGTGGAAGGGATAGAAATTCACATCATGTGGATTATTCATCTAGGATAACTCTAGTATGTGAAAAATGTATATATCAGAAAAGTGAAGTAAAGAGAATTTACCTCCCAAGCCCTATTCTTGCCCATAGGGAATAAGGATACTGCAGGGAGAGATGTACCTATAGCAAGGAGAACATAAAATTTGTAGAGAGAATGAATTTTTAAGAGTGAGAGAGATGGGTTTGGTTAGAGAAGGAGATGAAATTAGAGATATATGTTGAATTAGAGATGAAAAAGTAAACAACAAGAAATCAACAAAATATCAAAGTAGAACGCATCTTACTTGACAAACCCTTCGGGAGTTATTCACCATTATGATGGAGAGAGAAGAAGAGGGGAGACTTTAGCCTTGATTGATGCACCAAGTTCAAGACCTTCTTTGATTAGAGTTGATCTTCCAAGGATAGCTTACAAGAATGGCTAGTCTTCCTCTAGGAGCAAGTGTAGGCTTAGCCTTATGTTTAAGGCTAAGTATAATTAGGCATCAATCCTCTCACTCCCTCATGAAGTCATATCATGAATGGTTTACAAGGAAGAAGATTTACCCTTTTATAGGTGAAGGAAACCCCCAAGGGTTACACAAGAAAGAGAAGAGCCAGTGTGAACAGGAACTGAAAAAGTTTGAAAAGAGTTGTCCCTGCATGATGTGGGCAGACTGGAGGCCAGTATTTTGATCATATCTCCTCAACCATGTCTCCAAATAAAAAAGTAAAAAAAAGTGCAAAAAAATCAGCTCATAAGCTACAACTCCCATTTTATATACTTTTTTCAATTCGGACTAGAACCTTGTGTAAATAAATCATCAAAATAGGATACATTTCTGGTAGCAAAATTCTTCTTGTACCCCCTTAGCCTAGACTTTCATTTGATTCCAAAGGACACCTCATGCAATATAAAAGCATGGCATTGCTCCTTGACAAAGTTTTGTAAGCATCCTTGCAATAATTCATTAAAACAAGTGCATCTTTGAAAATCATGCAAGCTAGTGTACCACTAGGATATGATTCCTTCCTAGTAGCTATTAAAAAGAAATAGAAAAAATATAAAAATACACAAATATATATATATATATATATATATATATATATATATATATATATATATATATATATATATATATATATATAGGAAGTTACCCTAGATATAGGATCTAGCTAGGGTGTGAGATGATAATGAGATAGCAAAAAAAAAGAAATAATTCTTTTTTACCCAAGTTAAAGAGGCGGAGCTATTGACGCTTTTCCCATAGTAGTTTTTGATGATAAAGTAAGAATATATTACCCTTGAGATAAATAATAGGATGAGATAAAAAGCTTATTATTATACTTAGATATGCATATGTAAATTATAGGAAATATACTTATGTATCTAAAAAGTTGCAACATAGATCTTGTAGCATTCGTCCCCACTATGTACGTGTCACAGTGCAACAACGTGGGCTCAATAGAGGGATTAATTTTTTCTATATTTTTTCATATACAAAAGGGTATTGAAAAACTGATCTTTTAAAAAATATTATAGATTGACTAGAAAAAGGGGCCCTTTTATTGGTGAAAAATTTATAGCTAAGGGGCCATACTTGAATGCACACGATATATAGGTTTTACATATAGTGAGGCCGTGGTCGAACTCAACAAGAGCACGTTTGGCTTGCAAGCATATCCCATGCTTCTATGATCCACTACAAGAAAATTCCCTCCTGTATCATTCTCCTTCTGTGGTGACATGAACTTTGCACATTTTCACGTTTATGGTTGAATCTTGGGCACGCAAGGGATAGCTCTAAGGCCATCCCAAGGGAATCCTCCCACCAACCTAAGAGACAACACATGCTTAATCATGGTTCCAAGTTGGTGTTCAAGTCAAGGTTCATATTATGAGGATGATACTACAATTATGATCAATTTTAACAAGCTAACAATTCCAATGAGAAATTTGATGTAGGAAAGACTCATTAGTTTTTGTATTTAGCTGACCATTTCAATCACGAAGCATACAAAGCTTTGCTTGTAGATTTGAAAAATTGCAAGATTACCTCATGGAGGTCTCAAGGATCAGATAAAATAAGGCAACATATGAATTTTTGAAGAGTTTCAAAGAATTTCTTGAAGCTGGATCCAAAAAGATAACTCTTGGGAGTTCTTGAATGTTGGGGTAAAGAGGGTGTGCCACTTACCCCAATCGGATGTGTCGGAGGCATCCGACTGTCCATCACTTTTACACACCTTATTCTTTACTAATAGAAGAATAAGGGACTCTCTCACACATTGTGTTAATCTCTTCCACCCACATCCTTTCTTCTTTCTCTCTGTCCTTATCTCTCTCTACACGTGCATCACATTTGCACACTCACAATTGGTATCAGAGTGCATGGTGACTGTGGAGAGCATGGAAATGTCAAGAGCTTCAATGTGGTAGCTTGCTTGCTCTTGATGGTGGGGATACCAAGAAATCTTGGAGACTTTGTAAGAACAAAATTGGAGCTTGCCAACCTCAACTGAGAGTGATGTATGCTCTTCTGGAAGCTTAGAAGACAACATTGTGGAGGCCCAGTATGTAAGTAAAGGTGCTATCCTAAAAATTATGTGTGCAGAAACACTGTCTTAAATTTGTCCTTGTAGATTGTAGATCTGGAACTTTTGAAAACTCCTCATTGATTTTTTGATGTTTAGCTCAGATTGAGTACATGCAAAGAATTTCAAATTCTCTATTTTCATGCAGTGTGCAAGTTTGACACACTTTTGGGAGCACGGAAGGTGCTCAAAATCAAGTGCATAAATTCGAGTTGAACATGAAATTTCAACTTGTGGAGAGCTTGAGCTTTGAGGTTTTTGATAGATTTGGGTAAAGAAGAAGCGGGTAGATTTGGTCGCGAATACCCATTTTCGATCGAGATGATGTTATTGGCATTAGCAGTAAGGTGGATCTTCTTTCACAGGTTTTCATAGGACGCTTTCCTAGAAATTTTGTGCTTTGATTCATGGTCTTTGCAGACACATTTACCTCATATAGTCTACACGTAGTCACTAGTTACAGGCTCCATGTGGCCATTGAGACTTGCATCAATGTGACAATTGCAGGGCATAGTGTAGTTACATTCATGTGGGAGATTTTATGCATTAATGCAGTTGAGCACTATGAATGCTAGTGAGTCCTTTTGAGATTATTTTCTCCCTACAAGGAGCTCGTTTTGTTCCAAGTTTGGTGCATCCCTCTTCTGTATTGGTCTATGGACATTGCCCTTGCACATGCTATAGAGTCATAGCTTCACTTATGGCAGTCAATATGTGTGATAGTTATGATTCCACAAGGATGACTCATGTGAGATAGCGGTCTCCTTTGTGTGGACACTCAAGATGTTGGCATTGTAGTCACACAAGGCACATTGGTCGACCTTTCTTTAGACACATGAGAGAGTGATGCAAATATATGTGTGATACAAAGGTGTTTTTGACACGGACTAGAGAGGTGGCTTTGTATTCTAGTGATGGTGATGTCACATTTAATTCTAGTGTTTCTCTTACTTTTATGTTTGATAGAGATACCACTTGCTCTTGATGGCTATTAGATGAGTATGTAGCATTCCATGTCACATTAGTGATAACCATTTTTTGGCTATGCACATTTTCCATATTGAGTCTCCTTGCCCTTACAAAATCACCTAAACATTATGGCTATCCTCACCTTTCATTGTACATGTGTGTGTGTGTGTGTGTGTGTGTGTGTGTGTGTTAGAGGAATTTTCCCATATCTCCCTAAAAAATACTCAGCATCTACTCACTGGGCTAGTTGAGCCAAATAAAAATAAAAATAAAAAATATATTATGGCCTATTTGTGTGTAGGTATTTTACTGTATAGATGACCTAAATATAGGTATTTTTTTATTTAAGTATCTATACTTAGGTGTGTGTTATTTGCCTAAGTATGCTACATATATTGACTCATGCTATCATTATTTTTCCTACCATTGTTCATATCCCCTAGTTTATAAATTCACAAATTTGTGCAAGCCACCTAAAGATTATTGTGAGCCCACTCCAAGAAAAATACAAAAAATACTTTTCATTCAAGTCACTTTTTAGTATTTCCTACATGTATTTTCTCTTACTTTTAGTAATTAAAATTACATCAATAAAAACAAATGAGGATCCCTTCTCACATGGTTCCTCTATTTTATTTTTATTATATCTATCATATTTATCATATTTAATCTCCACCATCATGGATCTCATGTGTTCATCATTACATATTCTATGAAAAGACTATGCACTAGCTTTTTTTTCCCATCAAATCATCCTTATCTATGCATGTTTTCAAGACCTTAAGAATCTGTTAAGTCATGTTATTATGCAAGGAGGGGCTCACTCTTAGAGCTTTATGAAAATTCAACAAAAAGGGTGCCATCGAAAGACTTTTACAGTGAGAAAATATAGGTATTTTGGTCGGATCTAGTGGGAGCCTTGGTTGTGTGCATCTAGCTGATGGATGGATCACATATGACACAGAGGGTCCACAAGATGTATTCTTTTCATTATCTAGTGGTGCATCTTATATGCTACAACATGTACGTTATGTTTTTAAGATTTCTCAAAGCTTGATATCAATGAGACAGTTGAGATATAGTGGATGTCAAGTAGTGCTTAGAGATTACTCTTTCTATAGATGCACTATGGTTTGCTAATAATTATGTGGAAAGCTCGAGGTGGTTTTGGAAGACGACATAGTCTTGATTACATTACAGTCATGTCAACGAGAGACTAGACACATATCTTTTGCGGATGTGTATGCACTTAAGGTGAAAATATTAATGTGCTTCAAGCAATTTTTGCTTATGGTTGAAAATGTATCTATCAGTTTTTTATTATGGTTGAAAATGTATCTAGTTGCAGTGTGGGCACCCTCTGTTTTGATTAAGGCAAGGAGTATATGTTTAAATATTTCAATGCATTTTTGTCTAGTCTTGGCATAAGACACCAATGTAAGCAGCATACACCCCTCAAAGAAAAGGTGTTGCAGAGAGAAAAATAGGTCGTTTATGAAGATGGCACAATGTTTCGTTAGAAAAGAAGCCTTTTTGCTGCTTTGCTACATGCATTTTGTCTTGAGATTGTCATGTATATTGTGCATGTACTACATTAGGAAAAATATGAACACCAAAAGGGCCCTTTAGCTTAAGGGATGATTAAGCATGGACCAATAGGAAGAGGGTGGTGGCCACAACTATAGTCTCAAAAAGTAGGGTAGGAGAGGGCGTGGGGGTCTATTTGTTCCTCTTATTATAGTTGTGTTCCCTAGAAATAGAGAGAAGGGGGGCTTTCCCTCCATTTTCATGGGCTTCCATAAAGTAACCCTAAAATTTCAAAAACGAATTAAAATCTCTAAATCTCACATTTCACTCCCCAAAATCTCCCATAACCAAATCCATGGTCTTCATGCAATCTGCAGCCACCGGGCCTCATCGTGTTCGAGATAGTGGCAACTTGGATCAACATTGGAAAGGGAGGCTACTTGGGTTCAAAGACCATAGGATCAATGGGACGGTGGCTATTGTTCAACATGTGTATTCAATGACTAATATGCATTAGGGGCACACTAATCCAAGAATTTTTCCACCTAACTATAAGTTTCTTCTCTTTGTTGTTGAAATAGACATATGTATTGAGTTGACCTATGTGTTTAAGTATGCTAATATGTTTATTTTGAGCCATTTGATGGCTATGTAGATATATTTCCATCAAACTTGGTGAGTGTTGGAATTAGGGTTGCAGGAAAACACACACAACTTGGAGAAGATGAAGGAAGCTCAAGGCACACAACAGAGAGTATATAACTTAGTGTGCAATGGAAAGATAGATAGCCCTAGAATGATGGGCATATATACAATGCACGGGGGGAAAAACCTCCTAGTGAGGGAAAAAATGCCATGACTGTCTAAGTGTGTTCACACTCATCACTACCGCATGTATATGGTAACAAATCCCCTTTGGAGTGATGCGATGAACAAGAGCTGGTACAAAGAGTAAAGAAAAGTGCCCCCAAGGGATTAATTATTAGTAATGGGCGGATGTCACCTACGTGCATCAAAATTAGAGAAACCCCCCTATTTACGGTATCTTACAAGCTAACCTACCCCCCACAAAGGGACAAGATACGGCCGTTCTCGCAATGAGCCATCCCCCCTCATACGGATTTCGTATGGAATGTAATGTAGAAAGCACAGTCTTTGAGCTGCCCAGATGTAATTTGCTTCTGCTGTTGCTATGTCTTCATCCCCATAAAACCTATCAGCTAAGTTCCACCTTCCATGTACTCGTACACTAAGAACCTCTCTTTGCCCACCTTGCAATAGCCTAGCAAGAGCATCAAGTTTCTATGATAAATCTTTCCCATAGTCTACATCTTTGTTGTGAACTCTATGTCTCTTTGATAGCTTAATTGCGACAGCTTCTTGATGGGAACTATAGACCCATCTTTTAAATCAACTTTGTACACCTTGCCAAAGCCCCTATGCCAATGAGGCTCTCTTGGTTAAAACCATCTTTTGCTTCTATAAGATGTGGAAAAGCAAGCCACATTGATGTTGAGGGTCTCCCTCTCCCCTCGTATATTCTAGTTGCTATGTCCATGGCAGGATGCTAGATGAAGATTGTTGAGCACATATCAAAATCTACATGTTCCTCCTTAGACATCAACATGAAGATTGATGAGCACATCATCAATATCTAGTTGACCCTTCTTAGCCCTCTACATGATACCTCACATTTTCCACATACACATGAGTGCAATAGCCCGCTCAGACTCGAGATCTCTATAAAATACCTATATGGCTCATCTACACTCAAAAAGCGAGAAGCCCCACATTGAGAAGTAGGTTGCTTAAATAAAACTAATTGCATATCACCGAACTCCGATCATGCCATCATGATGCTCAAAACTAGCAAAGAGCATACACACCAAAAAGAATGCAGTAGGTTGCAAAAATTAATTGTGATTAGCTCTAAAAAAATATTCTATGTTAAATCCACATGCATTAACATAAGAATTCTATGCCATACTCTTCAAGCTTGAGAAAAACAGTGTAGAAATGTGAAAAAATAGCTCATTTATTTGAAATTTCCTCTTTGAAAACACATGGAAAGGACTTGTATATAGTTAGGAAAATGACTTTATCCTAAAAACAGGCCCATAGTGTCGAGAGAGCATATAAAGATATAGATTTCTACTAGCGCCCTAAACACTTGCCCATAGAGTCAAGAGAGCATACACAACAACAGATTTCTCCTAGCATCCACACATGCATGTTTTTCCAGGATCTCATCAACACTAACATATGCAGCACAACCTTAATTCATGAACCTCTTTTTGATGTCCAAATCTTATTAGCCAATCTCAAAACTTTGCAGATAGCATCTTCTTTGGTCTGGATTGATAATCCCTTTTGCCAATCATATCAAAGGTTTTCTACCTATATCAAGCCAAACTCAGTTGAACAACAATAGTTCAAAGAGAATTAGCAATAATCATTGATGTGTATAGCAAGTCTGACTGTAAAAACAAAATGTGTATAGAGTTCTCCATATACCTTCCCCAAGCAAATTTTCTACAAAGGTCAAGCCAAACTTAGTTGAAGAACAACATTACAAAGAGAATTAGCAACTTTGGTGACATTGCCATCTGCTCGTATGTAAGTGCAACAGCAGATGCCCGTGTCGTAAGATGTTGGACTGCCGTTCTTCTTGTAGTGCTTAACTGCAAGCTTGAACATAAATTTTTCATCAGATAAAATGAAACTAAGCAAGTGTCCATTGCATGTGAAAATTTCATTGAGGTACTGATATTTTCCTATGTCGAGAGATGCAAAAACTTTGTGGGAGAAGCATCCTATGCCAGACTCTCTCTCTCTCTCTCTCTCTCTCTCTCTCTCTCTCTCTCTCTCTCTCTCTCTCTCTCTCTCTCTCTCTCTCTCTCTCTCTCTCTCTCTCTCTCTCTCTCTCTCTCTCTCTCAATCGCAAATGTTTAATACTTTATCAAGCATTGGGAGCATACAAAAAAAAGGAACCTCTAGGCTCTGCCAATTAAAAGCTCTTCTACATGAGCAATGGTACCTGCTCACGTAGGGAAAAAGAGGGCCCTTGACTTGGAAGAAAGGTAAAGGGGCATGTACAACACAATACATAGCAGATTTAAAGCAGAGCTTTGAATATTGGAACATGGCTCAACCAAATGAAAAATAAGGATTAAAACAAGGTTAGCCAAGGAATCCACTAACAAAGAGATGAATATGCAAGCAGATGCGACAAAAAAATCAAAAAATTTGAAAAAATGTGCTTAAGTTTGAAAAAATGTATTTGAAAAAAATTTTAAAAAATGTATTTGAAAAAATTTTAATAACCTCAACCTCAAAATACATACAAGAGTAGTAGCCTCAATAGAGAGCCAAAGTGGCCGTGAAATAGTGAGGGCCTCATCTTATGGTCAAAAAATTTATTCCTGCAAAAGACATGTGTTGGAAACAATCCAACACCTTGAGCTCACAACAAAAGGATTGGACAAACCTGCAAAGAATGGGCTCAAGAAAATTCAGATGAAAAGGCTCAAGGCCTTACACAGCATGCTCAACGACTAGTACATGCAAAAACTCAGGGTGCATATCGCAACATAGACGAGCAATATTGGAAAAATCTTAACTCTGTTGATGAAGATATGTGCACGTATTAAGATAAACACAAAAATTAGGCCTGTGGGCCACATACATGTGTGCAAAGACACATGGAACCTCACTAAAAAGTCCAGACATTGCAAAAAAAGGGTTGAGGGGCACATTGCAGGAACACCTCAAAATCGAAGGTCATTGCAAATCTGTAGCCTACTTCATGCCGCCCACCACAGGTCTGTGTGCTGTTCGAGCAACTTCTCCCGCTCAAAGTGAGGGCAAGGGGGAATATGTCGACTTTACTGGGCATCAACCTTGAATGCATGCTTGTGTGGAAGCTGAGCAACAAAACGCTTAGTTGGAAGCGGATGAAGAGCACCATGGGCAGTAGCTTGAATGCAATATTCTTAGATTTTCTATCCTGTTAATGAGAATACACCCTAAGGATTTCATCTTTCTCCCTAGCAAGCGCCATTACATGCTTCTTACACACAAGGCATCACCACCAAATGCATACTGCAGTAAGGGTTTTGTAGGGACAATAGAGGGAGCTCCATGCTCTAGTGCTTTTGGCTTGCCACTTGACAACATGTACTGCCAAGCAAGTAGGGCTAGTGAAGGAAGGGACAAGGAAAAAAGGAGTTGTAAAGAGAGAGTAGGGCAAGGCCTCAAAGGAGAAGATAAAGCGACAAAGCGTGTAAGAAATGATGCCCCTAGATGTTTTACAATAGGTATCTTGTCATCCACACCCTCTTGAAATCCTATTCATCTACCAGCATTGGATCCATTTGATGCACCAATCAAAATTTTTGTCCCAAAAAATGATTCCATTTTTAGCCAGCCAAAACAACTTCATATTTCAAAACTCAAGATCTGTCCATCATTTGATTGTGGTCAAGGCTCATATCACACACGTCCCCACGTCCGCCCGGATGTGTGTTTAAATGATAGATTGATCATGGGCTGCAGTGTGCGAGAAAAACCATTTTTCCAAACATACAAAATTTCTTTTCTTGAATTTGTCAAGAGGAAAAATAAGTTTATTCTACACTACTTTTCTCTATTTTGGGATGGAAATTATCCTTTTGCACTTGCCCTCAACCAGCATTTTTGAAATCATTTTTCCCGAACACTGATGGGCTGTGAGGAATGTCTGGACCTATAGTTGTTTACTGTCAAAATCATTTTCTTCCATATTCTTAATTTTTTCGATTTGTGATTGATACACATGTTGCCCAATATTGCACTTTTTAACATGTCCGATCGCGCATGTGTGGCACGAGACTAAGATAAAGCTCTATCATTTTGTAATGTAAGCCCATATCACACCAAGGCAATGGACGCAGCTAACCTAGCGAAGCTTGGGCGTCACCTGGAAACGGTGTGCTGAGCTTTTTGAGCCTTTGTCACAGAAAGTACGAATGAGTGTGTGTATTAAATAGGAGCTGATTACAATGATGGTTGTTAAGCTGGTATCGTGGGTGCAATGAAGCTCTTGATCATGCCATTGGTGTTGCTATTGAGTTTTCATACAAAGAAGAAGAGTGACTTGGATGATGTGCAAGAAGACAAGGACAAATAAAATGAGGGTGCAGATGTGGAGACAAAGGCTATGCAGATGGTGGTATTGATGATGATGATGTTGAAGAGGCTAATGAGGGTCTGAATGTCCAAGATATTGATGCCTATTGGCTACATAAAAGAAGATTAGTCAAGTTTATGGTAGCATCGACCCCAACAAATCTAGAAGCTTGTTGAAAAAGTCTTAAAGATGTTAGCTAAGGGAGAGGATAGGGAGGTACCATATTTTGTCATTGGTATAGCTATCTTAGTTTGCTAGTGGAGTAAATTAACTCTTTGAAATACCAAGAACAACACCCTCATGTAAAAGATTCTTTAGTTGGCTTGTTAGGGCATGTGTCTTATGGAATAAGAACTTAATATCTCCCCCCGTGGGGTAGGTCCCCCCCTCCCTTATTCATAAGGTACGAGCATGAAATAATGGGGGCTACCCCTATTGTATAAGCTTTTGTTTGACCTCTAAAACCCTCCCCTCTTGTACACTCATGGGATACCATACGTAAATCAATAGTGAATCCCCTGAGAAAGTGCAATGCCCTAAGGACATGATCAGTCCACAAAGGGGAGTAAGCCCAAAGCTTTGAAGAAAGCTTTGAACTTCTCACCAGACAATGCCTTTGTGAAAAGATCTAAAAGGTTGTCCTTTGTTGGCACATAAGCCAAGCTAATCTTTTCTGCTGAGAGCCTCTACCTGACATACTGATAATGCTCCTCAATGTGCTTTGTGCGAGCATGAAAAACTGGGTTTCTCGCAACTGCCAATGCGCTCTGACTGTCAGTGTAGATAGTGTTGGCTGTAAGGTTTCCAGCTTCTGAAACCTTAGAAATTGTACAAAGCATAGCCCAATTAATTTTTTTGTTAAGAAAACAATGTAGAATTGTCCAAAAGTGGTAAATATTGGTATTTTTTGAACCGTAATCATGACTTAACTATGGTTAGAAATTTTCAGAACTGAATTCCGACAAAAACTGGCATAATTATAGGCCTTGGAAGTTTAAAATTAATCGTTAAAAGTCAAAAAAAAACAAAAAATCAATTATGTGTATCTGGGGTGCTGTGTGGGGCAGTGAGATGAACTAGTCTAGGCTAGATTTAGCAGCAAGTGGCACTAGGGGGAGGTTGGGGGCTGGCTTGAGGTGCAAGAAATTGCCAGAATCTCTCTAGGAGCCCTAAACACCTATAAATAGGCCCCCCCTCTTCACAAAAAAATTCAGACTTAGAGTCCTGGGCATTTCTATCTCACCTAGAGAGAAATCTACTCAAAAATCACTAGAGACCAAAAACTCTAGTGGATTAATCCATGGTAATTAGTTTAATCCTTTTTAATTAGAAAAATTCTGCTAATTTACTTATATTTTCGTAATAAATTCAATTAATTCAAAAGATTAAACTTAGGTACACTCTAAATTACCATCCTAATTCTTAATTCTATGCTAATTACTTAGAGTAAGATTAGGGACATTAATCTAATTAATTAGTAAGCTATATTAGGGCTAAAATTAATCATTTTAGTCATAAATTAATGGTAATTATACTAGTTAAAATTAGAATTGTATAAAATAGTTATCAAAGTTGTATTAAACTATCAAGATGCTAAGACAATTATCTCTTAATTTTATGATTAGTTTTTGTAATTAATTAAGTAAAATTTAATTATTTTTCATTAAAAATATGATGGAAAATCTATTTAATTAGCTCAAAAACTCTTAAGTTAATTAATATAGTTATAAAAAACTATTACAAACACAATGTAGATTACTCATTAATAGAAAATTAATCTAATTATTCAATAAAGCTGAAATTAATTATTTTTAGCCATAAATTAAAGGGGAAAATTATACAAACATGTTAGATAATTATGTGCTATTAATCAGAGTTAGCTTACATGTTAAAGAAGCTGTCATAATTATTTTTAGTTTGGAAAATTAATATAAATAATTATCTAAGTCAATTAGAATAATTTCAACCATAAATTAAAGAGGGAATTAGAAAAACATGTTAAATAATTAGATCCTATTTATTAGAGTTATTTTACATGTTGAAAAACCACGATAATTAGCTTAGCCACAAAAACATAATTTAGCTAATTATATTAGTCAAAAAACCCTGTTTTTGAAGATAAATTCAAGGGGGAGAGTAGTAAATTAGATTAGATATATTTGAGATAATTTTCATAGTTAGAACACATCATTAGAAAGCCGTGATAAGTAGTTTAGCTACAAAAAGTTAATTAAGCTAATTATCTTAGTTAAAAATCCATGTTTCTAAAGATAAATTAAAGGGGGAAATTAGTAAATTAGATTAGATAGCTTTGGGATAATTTTTAGAGTTAAAATACATCATTAAAAAGCTGTGATAATTAGTTTAGTCACAAAAAGTTTGTTTAGCTAATTATCTTAGGCAAAAAAATCCCTATTTCGGAGGGTAAATGAATGGGGAAACTAGTAAATTTGATAATATAGCTTTGAAATAATTTGAAGTGTTATAATACATCCTTAAGAACCAATGATAATTAACTTAACCACAAAAAGTTAGTTTAGCTAATTATCTTAGTCAAAAATCATGTTTTTGAGGATAAATTAAAGGGGTAAATTAGTAAATTAGATTAGATAGCTTTGAGATAGTTTTAAAGCTAGAATACATCCTTAGGAACCAATGATAATTAGCTTAACCATGGAAAATTAGTTTAGCTAATCATCTTAGTCAAAAAACCCTATTTTTGGGATAAATTAAAGAGAAAAACTAATTAAGTTACTTAGATAATTATATAATAATTATTAGGGATAGAAATTACTATTAGGTGCCTAAGATAAATAGTTTATGCTCAGATAATTAGTTTAGCTAATTATCTTAGCTAATATTGTTTAATTTTGTCTATAAATTGAGAAGGAAAATTAGTGAATCAATTTATAAGATAACAAGATAATTACATGGGTTCCGTTTCTCACCCCTATATACGTGATCTTGAGACAAGTCAGTACTGGTCAGAGTTACTCCAGATTGACATTATCTTGTCTTAAGTCTAAAGATGTTTGTTTGCTAAAAGAATGTTTTCAATATTGTTTTCAAGGGCTGTTTTAATGAAATCCTGTTATGAAGGATAAAAGGAATCATTATTTTAATTGTGATAAGAACGTGGTAGTAATTAAATAACAATGTATCATGTGTGACTGCGGGGTGGTAAGTGGGGATTGACTAAGGTTGTCAATCATGGATGGGTGGACCTTGTTAGTCAGGTAACTATCCATTCCCGCACACTAAAAATGTCTAGAAACTTCTCCACTTGGAAGAGAAGTCTACCAGCGACTGCGCCCTCACATATGTTAGGGGGACAAAGCGTTGGTTAAGAAAACCTTAATCCAAATGATGAAAGTTATAGGACCGAATAATTTTAGAAATTCAAATAGGTGTCCCGTTTCCAGACAGAATTAGGTCTCCTTATAGGGCTATAAACCCAAACCATTGTTAATGGTAAAGGTATAATCCCTTGATTCTTCTTGTTTAGAGACTCTAGGCCTACAGACCTGTCAAGGATCCCATCCCGCTTTTTGGTGTCGACGGGTTTGGAGATCTCACAAGTGGTATCAGAGCATGAGTTAATAAGGTAGTTATTTTTTTAAATTATAATTGTAGTATATTTTGAAATGAGAATTTCCCTATCAATATAGGAAAATGTCCACCAAGCTTATGGGAAGTTTATGATCTTCAATATCATGTTCAAGGCTCCTTGCAAATCCAGTAAAATCCTATTTTGCAAGAGTATCATGCAATTTTTAGATGAGATGTTTTTCCTCCTCCTACGTGGGGAATCAGCTGGTCACAGTTTGGCAAGATTTTCTTGATTGATATGGGACAGATAGATGGATTGGCACTAAACTTGAAGAGACTCAAATTGGTAGAAACACTTCGAACCATCGAAGTTTTCTTTTTCAGCGGGACTGAAGATCAGGATCAGAATATTACTATAGATGGGATAGAGGTGTCTCAGAATTAGTGGGTATTTGATCAAGTAGCTAAAGTTATATACCCAGGTAGAATCAAACCCATGAGGGTAGGCCCTAAGTTTAGAGGACCAAAAGCTATTATATTTTTTGATCCCCTGTCAGCCCCACGAGTAGTTAAGAAGATTTTGATATAGAGTGTTACCCTTTTGTACATAGTATGAGTCCCTCTTGTACATAGTATGAGTCAGTGATTGTATTAAGTCTTGTGTATAGCATGGTTTTATTATAATGGTATGTTTTGTGTAATTCAAATGGAATGATTATGGTAATTGTTGGAATTCTGTTTTCATTTAAGGATGAAAATATATACATGGATTAGAAATTTTCATGACAAAACAAATTACTCCTTAGCACTAAAATATTTTCATTAATTAAAATCTCAAGGCAATGCAAAAAGCCTTTACACTCCCACTCAGGAGAAGAAACTACTACTAAAACAGGTTCAACTCCCGACCTTCAAAGGAGAGGGACCTAACTTAGAACATGATGCCAAAGCTTGGCTTGACGCCATTTACGACTATTTCCTGGCGGCAGGAACCGCTTCAAAAAATCAGGCCATGCTAGGAATGTTTTGACTCACTGGAGTTGTTAAACTCTGGTGGAAATAGCATTGTAGGGATAATCCTTCCATTAGTCCATCCTTGGAGAAAATGAAACAGGAAGTAAAAGAGAGATATCTTCCTCCGACACATCAAGCTATAAGAATGAATGAATTTTTTGCCCTCCAATAGTTAGGGCTTACTTTAGAAGAATACTACACCAAATATGTATTTTTACGGCGCTATGCACCACCAATGACAACGGAACAACATATTGCTCGCTTTTGCCAGGGCCTTAACAAACCTTTAAGTACACGATTAAAAGCTATGAGGCCCACATCAATTCAATATGCCCTTCTCAGAGCTAAACCTCTGATGATGGCTGAAGGAAACCCCCCTGCAAGGAACTATCATAACTACAACAACTTTAGAGGAAGGGCGAGAGGAAATTTCAACCAAGGAAATCAATGAAGGGCAGTAACAACTGCAACAAATATAGAACAGACTTTTCCAAATATCAGATGTTATGGATGCAATCAAATGGGACACTACAGGAGCAGATATCCTGAGGAACAAAACCCCAGAGTTGTTGTTGGGACCATTCCTCAGTCTCAGTCAGGCCAAAGAAATAATCAAAGAGGAGGAAGAAATAGAGGACAAGGCAAAGGAAGAGGTAGAGGAGCTAGAGTCTATGCTGCAATGGGAGATCCAACCTTGATGAATGAAGAAGATAAAAGAGCTACTCTTTTTGTCGCTATTGATAACTCTGGAGCTCCGCAACAGTATGCAGTCATCCAAACCACTGCAAATAAACAAGGTGAACAATTTGAATTACTTATAGATTGTGGTAGCACACACTCTTTTCCCTCCCCTAAATGCTTAAGGAAGCTCAGATTAAACCAATACACCACCAAGAAATTAGTGGTAGAACTAGCAAATGGGAAAGACGTTCTATCTCAATTTACAGCTGAGGAAGTAGAATTCGAACTAGGAGGAACCCTCACATCATCTTACTTCCGGACCCTACGAGTAGGAATCTATGATGGTATTCTAGGAATGGATTGGTTAATCAAAAATCAAGCCCAGATTCATTGTGCTCAAGGGAACCTATCCTTCAAAAATCACTTAGGTGAAGAAACATTAGTACAAGGATCCAATGGGAAGCCTAAGGCTCATTTAGTTAAGGCTAGTCGACTTCTGAAAGGGTTACGCAAGGGGCAAGAGATCTTTCTAGTAAAACTCAATAAGACTGTTGATTCAAAGAACAACCCAACTCCAAAATGGCTTAAGGAATTTTTGGATATATTTTTGAAAGATCTCTCAAATTTACCTCCCCCAAGGGACATAGATCATGAAATAGAAACCTTTCCAGGTAGTGAACCAGTTTCAAAGAGACCCTACAAAATGTCACTCCCTGAAGCTATTGAATGAAAGAGTAGCTTCGTCAACTTATTGAACAAGGATTCATACGACCAAGCATTTCACCCTAGGGAGCGCTTGTTCTATTCTGAAAGAAGAAAGATGAATCTTTACGTCTTTGCATTGATTATAGTCGACGTAACCAGGTATCTGTAAAGAATAAGTATCCTATTCCTCGCATCGATGAATTACTTGATAGATTACATGGGGCCAAGGTATTCACAAAAATGGATCTCAGATCATGTTACTATCAAATCTCGATTAAAGATGCAAATATTTATAAAACCGCATTCAACACCCAATATGGGCATTACGAGTTCATAGTGATGCCTTTTGGTCTTACGAATGCTCCAACTACCTTTAATCAACTCATGCAAGACATATTCAGAGAATATCTTGATAATTTTGGCTTGGTATTTTTCGATGATATATTGGTATACTCCAAAGATGAAAAAGAGCATGAAGGCCATGTACGTAAAGTACTTCATCTTCTACGCCAACATCAGTTGTATGCTAAGATGAGTAAATGTGTGTTCTTTACTCCTGAATTTAGTTATCTTGGGTTTATTATAAACCCTGAAGGAATCTCTGTAGACCCCGCAAAGATTAAGGACATAATAGATTGGCCACAACCCAAGACGGTCAGTGAGATTTGAGGATGCTTGGGCATTACAGGATGGTATAGAATCTTCGTCAAAGATTATGCAGTCATCACCGCACCCTTGACTCAACTACTTAAAAAGACAGCCAAACTTAGGAAAAAGAGTAGGAGGATTGTTTCCTCAAACTAAAACAAAATCTCACATCAGCCCCTGTACTCAAACTCCCTCATTTCACTCAAGAGTTTCAAGTAGTAATTGATGCCAGCGGCCTTGCTATAGGAGGATTCTTAAACCAAGAAGGCAGACCAGTTTCTCAAAAATTAAGAATCCATGAGCTGAATATTATCCAACTCATGATCTGGAACTCCTAGCCGTCATCCATGCTCTCAAGCTCTGGAGGCACTACCTTCTAGGGGGAAAGTTTCAGTTAATCACTGATTATAAAAGTCTGAAGTGGATTTTTTCTCAAGCACCACTCAACATGAGGCAACGCAGATGGATAGAACTCTTACAAGAGTATGATTTTGAAATAAAGTATAAACCAGGTAAGGAGAATGTGGTTGCTGATGCCCTTAGCCGCAAGGTTTTTCTTCAGGCCATTTCTACAGTCAACAAGCCCATTCTAGACAAGGTTAAGGAAGCCTCCTTGGAAGAAGAAGATTATCAAAAATTCTTACAAGTTATTAATCCAAAGGACCTAAAGAGGAAAGAGAAGGACAGAATCAAGGATTATTCACTTGAAGATAGGCTTCTCTATTACAAGCACCGACTTTACAATTCTAAGAGTTCAACCCTGTAGGATTTAATCCTTTATGAAGGACAAAACGCTCCAGTAGCCGGCCATTGTGGCTATGCAAAGACCCTTAATGCCATGAGAAAAATATTTTTTTGGCCAGGCATGAAAGGAGATATACTTCACCACATCAAAAAATTCCTTTCCTATCAAAGGATTAAGGCTGAACGGGTAATGATGCCAGGGAAACTTCAACCTCTTGACATTCCTCAAATGAAGTGGGAACTCATTAGCATGAATTTTGTAACCGGCCTTCCTACCATTCAAGGAGGCTACGACTTCATTATGGTTGTAGTGGACATGCTAACCAAGATGTCTCATTTGATGTCTGTGAAAACAACTTATATGCATCTAACATAAGCCATCTATTTGTCAAAGAAATCTTTAGATTACACCGACTTTGAAAAAGAATAGTCAGTGACAGAGATGCAAAATTTACTTCAAAATTTTGGAAGCTTTATTTGAAACCTTAGGTACCTAGCTATGTTTCAGTTGAGCCTATCACCCTCAGACTGACGGTCAAACAGAAAGAGTGAATCGGGTTATTGAAGACATCCTTAGAGCTTACTGTGTAGAGAACCCTGGAAATGGATACAATTTCTTCCTTTGGTGGAATTCTCTTATAATTCCTCATTCCATAAAAGTATTGGGATGTCACCTTTTAATGCACTTTATGGGCATGAATGTATATCACCCCTAAACTTTTATGACCCCACTACCAGAGTAGAAGCTTCAAAACAAATGCTGGAAGAGATGGACACCCAAACTAAGGCCATACAACAGGACATTCAAGCAGCTAAGGACCACCAAAGACATTATGCTGATCAAAAGTGGTCTGACCGGTCTTTCAAATAAGGGGATAAAGTATTCCTTCGAGAAGCAATCTATCCTTCACTACAAGAGGTTGTGTGCTCTTGTGACGCTGTTAGCGACGGAAATACATTGGGTTTTTATAACCCCCGGCGTCGCTAATAGCGTCGCTACGAGAGCGTCGCTATAACCGTCGCTATGACTGTCGCTATGGGCGTCACTATATGTGTCGCTATATAGAGACTCTCATAGCAACGGTTATAGCGACGTTACACTGCAGACTATAGCGACGCTACAGAGCCATAAATAGCGACGGTTATAGCGACGCCCGAGAGAATGTTTTTTTGGTGGCAGGGCATTGAATGCCCTGCCACCCATCAACCATATTGTACTTGATTCACTTTTAAAAAAAAGTGCAAGGGTAGATAATAGACCCAAAATAGTCACCCACAAGACGCATTGTTTGCAAAATTGACAATTGTACACATCATAGGCAAAATGAATTGATTGGCAAATGTAATAATGACAATTGTACAACATCATAGGCATAAAGAATTGATTGGCAAAAGGAACTGCGGTGACAAATGTAATAATATACATGGTTCAAAAAGACGTATAAAATCCGTCTCATGATACATAAGCTATGAGAAACCCTAAACTAATGCTATCTAGCTACGGCTAAACTGACGTCGTCTAGTCAGACGTCTCATCGCGTCCAAGCGGCGTATCTGTCGGATTCTGCAAAAAAAGACAATAAGACAGCTTTCAGTAAGTATAAACATATAACGACATTTATAAAACAATACAAAAAATAAAAAAGAGTAAACCCTAATACGAACCATGCCGCCGCGACAACTGAGGATGTCCATCAGGGCGTTTAAGCCCTTCCTGCCTGCGTACTCGCGCTCGTATGGTGTGGGATCACGTCCTGTCATCGACCACTGTCAAAACATACAAAGATTTCATTATGTTATAATTAAAAAACTCATAAACCCTAAACTATCGAACATAAAGAGCAATGTGAAAACACTTACAAAATCGGCCTCAAATGATGCCCATCCACCGCTCCCCAAGTGGTGCGAGCTCCCTGCCTCTACTCGCGCTCTGGCTGCATCCTTTTGTTGCTTCCACTTGTCGGGATTCTCGCGCGCTGCTTTCTTTGCATTCTTCTAATCTTCTTTGGCCAGCCAATCTGGCCTATTCCACCCATTCTTGATTTCTTTTTGCACTTTAGAACGCTTGTGTTTGCAGTATTCGCGCATTCGAATCTTCATCAGGTCTTCATTGAAGCGCTGATCCCGTGTTGGAACGGGAAACTCATCATGAAGTATGCTGATGACTCTGTTTTTTAAATCACTTGGTACTTCACTCCATTTGTTTAGTATGTAGTGTCTAAACAGCTGAGAGCAAAGACCACGCATGCGCGAGATCACCTTCTTGCCGTCATCATCCATGATGATGCCGCCGCTGAAGTCGATGGAGTAAGACAAGCCCTCTGGCCGGTGACGCGTGAACCTGGGTGTCCCGGCAAGGGTCTCTAGCGGCGTGTCAATGGGGGTACGGACATCAGGTGTCTCCACCGGCGTCTGGGCCCCGAAGCGAGGAGTGTCGAGTGGGGTGGCTCCTGGCGGAGTAGGTAGAGGTGTGTAGCTTCTAGGAACAGTCAGCCGTGCAAAACCTGGCGTAGATGGCGATGCTGTGGCTGGTGTGGGGGCGGGCAAAGAAGGGGAGGGTAAAGAGCCTCGTCGAACACGAGGCGGTGTGGAGGCATCGATGGCGGAATCCCCACAACAACCGCCACCGCCACCACTAGAGCGCCGGTGTCTAGACGAGTGTGAAGCTCGTCTCGTCGACGCCGAAGCTTCGGAGCGCGCCGAATGCTCCGAAAGAGAGGGAAATGCGGATGGAGTAGGAACGCGCGATGATGCGCCAGAGCGATGACGCTCCACGTACCACTGTCTCTGCTGCGGTGACAAAGAAGAAAGAAACTCCTCATCATCCATACCTGCATTAAACACACGAATATTTAAACTTAATATTGAATGAATAGAGTAGACAATGACGCAAAGACCATTAAATACAATGACGTAATGATGCATATAAATACAATGACGCAATGAATTGAGTGATAGAAGAGGCAAGTCGAAAACTCAGAATTTTCAATCAAAAGATGTGAGCGCGAGTAGAAAAGAGCGTTATACACCATGGAAGGTACTTAGAGAGCCAGAGCTTTTACAACACGGAGCAAAATTGTTCAAATACAATATTTGTGGCTTTAAGAGATCTCTCTCTCATCCTCGCATAACTCAGCATAACTTCCTATATCTATATAGAGCTCTCCGTTTAAACACATATCCTCTGTTTCATTTTGTAGCTCCTCTGCATGCACCCCATATAGAGTAGTAGCATCTTGATGCTCGTCTGGCACCACCGCAGCGGCTTCTGATTGAGCATCTTCTTTGATCTCCTGCATTGATGCTGTTGTGATTGGCACATGGTAGCCTTCATACGTCCTTGCACTACGAGGGGCTACCTCTATGACGTACCACCAGTTTGATGTAGACTTTGTAGGATGAAATATTACCTGCCAGAGCCACATAACTTACATGAGAGCTTTCAAGCACATAACTTGTAAAAGGGGGATGTTAACTATTTACATACTTACTTGTTCACAATGCTCGGGTAGTACGAAAGTGTCTCTTAGGTCAGTCCATTTCTTAGTAGAATCCACCTCAAGAAAACCAGACTCTCCTCTACGCACAGTAGCGTTGTGACCCTCCATGATTATCTTGAACCATTGCACGTCGAACAAGTCGACAAAAAATCCTCTGTAATCGATCCTCAAAATCTCTTGCAGCGTGCCGAAGTAAGTGAGTTCCGCCACCACAGGATCTGCATCAGAGGAACGTCGTCGACTAGACTATTCAAATTTTGCCATGATTCCACAATCTTGAGTAAAACGCTTTTTGTCGATTCGTTCCACCCTAAAATGTCGACCTTTACACCATGCTGCTGTGTATGACTTATACTACAACGAACAAAGATTATGAGTGGCCGTTCAAACGTTTATAAATAAAGTCACTTGCTAGTCGTACATTGCAAACTTACCTTGGTCGCGCAACCCCGAGAGTACTCCCACTCTTCTTCAGTCACTTCGTCACCGCATTGTTGTGCGCTTTTCAATTGGTTGTGCAACCATCTTAAGCTCATGAAGGTTGGTAGGCTCTCCAGAACCGCTGGATAGTGCATCGGTGGTCGTCTTCCCCGTCTCCACTCGATTCGTACCCTTTGTCGCTCTTGCTTTGCATCCTCATATTGTGAAATCCACTTTTGCATCACTGGATTGTGAAGCATGCAAAATCGGTTGATTTTAGCCTCTAGATCTTCCGTCATCTTCTTCTCAACACCGAGATTGCACATGACAATCCCAGATATGCGCTCATCATCTATGGTTTGCCATAGCGTGTCCCGGGATTTATCAAATCCGTCTAGCCACTCTCCAATGTACACTAGGGACTCTGATACCAATCAACCTTCTGCCATGCTACCCTCCGGACGTGCCTTTTGACACACATATCCCTTAAGAGTTTTCATGAAACGTTCTAAGAAGAACATCCATCTGGAATGAACTGTGCCAGCTATTTCCACCTCATCAACTATGTGAACAAGAAGATGCACCTGAATGGTTAGCATTGTAGTAGGAAAATGTTTCTCAAACATGCACACAAGCTCCGCAGCATTTAGTTTGGCGAATGGTATGGAGTCTACGTTGATCTCCTTTTGTGAGATCCATTGCACCAGCTTTGCAAGTTTGTAGATTGTGTTACGGATGTCGAGAGACAAACATCCCTCAATGGCAACCGGTAAAATAAACTGTAAAGTATGTGCAGCAATGATATTAAAGTCCACATTTTATGCAATGATATTAAAATCCACTATGAACGTACCTGACACATTTTATGCCAATCGTGTGACTTCAAACCGGTAAGCTTTCCTTCTTTAGTAAAACACGTTCGGAGTGAGTGCATTACGCCAGTGGGGGTCCGCAAAGATCCTTGGTGGCAGACATCCTTGGTGGCTCTCTTCCCAAAAATCCGTCGCGTAACACATGATTCTCTGGAAGATATGCTTGATGACCTTTGTAGATTTGCTTCTTCAGTGAGGGTGCCCTATGTGCATTCAGTCTAGGTCCACATGTGACACATGCTCTGTATCCGCTTGTTTGAAGCCCTGCATGTATACACATGATAATAGATCAACTATGGGAAAAAACAAGATTTACAGTGTCTGAGTGAGGAGTGTCAATAGATCACCTGAGCATTCTGTTAGCCCGGGATAGTCATGCATGGTCCACATTAGAATGCCTCTGATCAAAGCATTCCGTCGTCCTGTGTGTCGGCTCATATCCACCACCTCTATGCCAATCCACAATTGTTGTAGCTCTTCCAATAGTGGACGAAGATACACATCCATATTCCCCACTTTATATCGCCCTGGCACAATCAAGCTTAGCCATAGGTGCCCCTTCTTCGTAGTCAACCACGGGGGAATGTTGTAGTTGACGATGACAACGGGCCATACACTGTAAGATGTTGATCTTTGACCAAATGGATTTACGCCATCCATAGCCAGGCCTAAGCGCAAATTTCGAGCTTCCCTGGCAAAATCCGACCATGTTCCATCTATATGTTTCCACGCTACGCAATCTGCAGGAATTCGTAGCACACCATCCGAAGATTTATTCTCCTCATGCCATGATGCTAGGGCGGCCATGGACTTACATTCGAAGAAATGCTTGATGCGAGGAAGCAGAGGGAAATGTCGCAAAACCTTTTGTGGAATTTTTGTCCCGTGGAGATCTACTCGATATCTTTCAGAATCACATTTCGGACACTTCTCCATGTCTATGTATTCCCCTCTGAAAAGAATGCAGTCATTAGGACAAGCGTGGATAGAATTGTAATCCATCCCCAAGTTTCACAAAATCTTTCTTGCTTCATCTCGGGAATCTGGCATCACATTGTAAGCTGGTAGTACGTGCTCTTTCAGCAATCTACACAACATAAAAATATGATACAGTCGTGTAAAAATCTATCAGATCATTATACATTTAGAGTTTTATTAAAGTAAACTAATTGTAATAGATCACCTGAAAAGCGTTGTGACGCTAGTGTCACTCCATCCAAACTTTGCCTGCATGTTGAGAAGAACCAGGAGTGCTTTCAATCTAGACATACGTGCTCCATTATACAATGGCGTATCGGCTTCACTTTTCATATCATCATAGATAAGCCTTTCTGAATCCATGATCGTCTCGATCATTTCATCAATCTCGGGCTCAAACATTGCCTCATTGGGAATGTGCTCTGCATGATCATCCCCCGAGCTGCCAGAGGCTACATCTTGTGGCCTCACATATGCTGCTTGACCAAAGCGCCTACCAACACGTCTATTGGGTTGCAAGATTGCTGCTTGTTGGCCAGCGGCAGAGTCCGACGAGTTATAATTGGCAACAACTCGATCTATAATAGATGGATTGAACTCGCCGAATTCGCGAACGTGCTGCAAAGAAACACGTCTTGTCCGTCGCACAGCATGCTTGCATTGATTACAAGGACATAAGACCCTCGTTGAGAGATAGGTGTTTCGGTTGGACAGTCCCACATCCTCGTCGCTACTCATAATGAGGATAAAAAACTTATAACCTGGACAACAAATTTAATATTCTATTGGCATTCTTCGTCTTATCTCTCTCTCTCTCTCTCTCTCTCTCTCTCTCTCTCTCTCTCTCTCTCTCTCTTTACCTCACATTCTCTAGTCATGTCCAATCCCCGCACACCTCGGTCTAGAGGTGCACGGAGATCAGAACCACCGGGTTATAATCTCGTCTTTATTGGTCAATACCTATATTTGTGGGTACAAGAAATCTACACACCCACGTCTACATGATACTGCATGTAGTGGACAAAACCCCTTTGCCTCTTCTCTAGCTGTAGCACTTCACAGCATCTTAACATCTTTTCACAGTAGATCTTTTCACTGTTCGTCTAACTCTAAACCCTAAACCGTAAGTAATTCTTGCGTGGACTCGATCTAACGTAAATAAGCGTAAATCTAACTAAAAATAAACCTAAATCTAATTTAACGTAAGTCTACATCTAACCTAATCTTTAACGTCTTTTGGGATAGTTTCCTACGACGTTAAAACTCTCTTCTTCTTGTGTGTGTGTGTGTGTGTGTGTGTGTGTGTGTGGGTAAACCTAAATAAACCTAAGTCTAATCTAATATAGCATAAATCTAAATCTAACGTAAACTATGTTATATTAAAAACAAAGAGCTAAACTAACAGGGGTTATAAGAACCTTAAAACTGATTTAACACATAATTTTTCACATAACTCGGCAAGAGTTGGCATTCTCATCACTAAAGATGTGAGAGTTAACTTCCGGCGGTGACGCTGCCTCATCTCCATCCACATCTGACGACAGCAATGTGCCTTTTAGACCGTTCTTGCTCTTGTTACTAGCTTTGAAGTTGCTGTTGAATGACTAGAGGTTGTCTAGATGGTCATTGTGTCGGGGATGTAGTGACTCTTGCCGCCCTGAAGATCCACCTTCTTCCCTATCTTCTGAAGACATTTCACCAGTACTTTTGGATCGACGGAGCCCACCATGAGTGAAGGCAGCAATACCCTATATTCCATTGAGGGCTTTCTTCACCCGCTTCATGCAGGCATCGCAGTCTATGGAGACCTAAATCTAATCTAATATAACGTAAATATAAATCTAGCGTAAATAAACGTAAATCTAGTTAAAAATAAACCTAAATCTAATTTAATGTAAGTCTACATATAACCTAATCTTTAACGTCTTTTAAGATAGTTTCCTACGAGGTTATAACTCTCTTCTTCTTGTGTGTGTGCGCGTGTGTGGATGTGTGTGCCAATAAAAAGAGATAAATGGTATAACCTTTCTATCACCCATGCCAAGTATGATAGATTGATTATGCCATTTCCCTCTTTAATAATAGGTCTTGAGTTCAACTCCTCGTCGGCTCGATCTTTAGGTCTTTTAATTTTAATTAGTTTCCTACGACGTTAAATTAGTTTCTCTCTCTTTCTCTCTCAATGTGTGTGCGTTTTTTTGGATCGTATGCATGTTTTCTCTCTCTTTTCCTCTCTCAATGTGTGCGTTTTTTGTTTATGCATGTTCTCTCTCTTTTCCTCTCTCAATGCGTGCGTTTTTTGTTTATGCATGCTCTCTCTCTCTTTTTCTCTCTCAATGTGTGTGTGCATTCTTTGTTTATGTATGTGTGTGTGCGTTTTTGTTTTTGTTTGTACTCTCTCTCTCTCTCTCTCTCTCTCTCTCTCTCTCTCTCTCTCTCTCTCAAAAACACTAT
Organism: Adiantum capillus-veneris; assembly: GCF_014529385.1. NCBI lineage: Eukaryota > Viridiplantae > Streptophyta > Polypodiopsida > Polypodiales > Pteridaceae > Adiantum > Adiantum capillus-veneris. Next base: position 27,664,961 of record NC_140948.1, on the reverse strand, counting down.
GTGTGTGTGTGAGAGAGAGAGAGAGAGGGAGAGAGAAAGAGGGGAAGGGAACATGAGAATGAGGAGAGGGAAGGAGCATACCTGGCTCTCCTTCCTCTCCTCATGTGTGTGTGTGTGTGTGTGTGTGTGTGTGTGTGTGTGGAGAAGAAAGAGAGAGAGAGAGAGAGAGAGAGAGAGAGTGGGGGAGAGCGTTACCTGCTCCTTGCTTGAGGGCGCCGAAAAACTCAGATATGAGATCTGAGTTTTTGGGCGCGCTCGGTTATTTTTTTAGCCCAGCCGGCGTCGCTATGAGCGTCGCTATGAGAGTCGCAAATTTCTTTGTAAATTTGCGACGCTCATAGCGACGCCGGGATTTTTTTTTTTGAGCGTCGCTGTGTGAGCGTTGCCAATATGAATAGCCTCTTGTAGTGCTTGGGAAAATTCAAAAAGCTTAGCCCCAGATATTGTGGACCTTATGAAGTGATAAAGGTAATCAGTGATCAAGCTTACAAACTAAGTTACGTGAACACCTCAATGTCCATAATGTATTCCATATTAGTCTTCTAAAACCTTATATTCCAAACCCCAATCACACTCTAGATGATGAACAGATTGTGATGCAGAAACAAGGAATTCTTGAACTCCAACCAAATTGTATTCTCAATACTAGGGAAAGAAGTCTACGAAATAGAGTAATCAGAGAGCATATAGTAAAATGTAAGAACTACCCCACTGAAGACGCGTGACATGGAAGGACAAAGTATCACTTCTCAAAGATTTTCCCAAGTTTGATTGAGATGAGGACATCTCAATACCTTAAGTTGGGGTGATTGTAAGGTTTCTAGCTTCTGAAACCTTAGAAATTGTACAAAGCATAACCCAATTAATTTGTTTGTTAAGAAAACAATGTAGAATTTTCCAAAAGTGGCAAATATTGGTATTTTTGGAACCGTAATCATGACTTTACTATGGTTAGAAATTTTCAGAACTAAATTCCGACAAAAACTGGCATAATTATGGGCCCTGGAAGTTTACACTTTGAATTAAGTTAAATAAATAAAATTGTAAGGTTCTAGTAATCATTATTGCAAAAGACTTTTATCCTAAAGCTCCTAGATATTTACAGATAATTGTAGATATTTCCAAAATTAATCATTAAAAGTCAAAAAAATCAATTTTGTGTATCTCGGGGGTTGTGTGGGGCAATGATGGACTGGTTAGGGCTAGATTTAGCAGTAGGTGGCACTAGGGAGAGGTTGGGGGCTGGCTTGAGGTGCAAGAAACTGCCATAATCATCCCAGGAGCCCTAAAAACTTATAAATAGGCCCCCCCCTCTTCACAAAACAATTCATACACGTAGTCCTAGCCATTTCTCTCTCACCTAAAGAAAACTCTACTCAAGAATCACTAGAGAGGGAAAAATCTAGTTGATTAATCCACAGCAATTAGTTTAATCCTTTTTAATTAGTAAAATTATGCTAATTTACTTATACTTTCTTAAATAATCTAATTAATTAAGAAGATTAAACTTACCTACACTCTAAATTACCCTCCTAATTCATAATTCTTTCTTGATTACTTAGATTAAGATTAGGGATACTAATCTAATTAATTAGTAAGCTATATTAGGACTGAAATTTATCATTCAAGTCATAGATTAATGGTAATTATACTAAGTAAACTAAGAATTGTATAGGATAATTATCAAAGCTGTATTAAAGTATCAAGGTACTAGGAAAATTATCTATTGATTTTTTGATTTGTTTCTATAATTAATTAAGCAAAATTTAGCTATTTTAAATCAAAAATTACTGAAAAATCTACTTAACTAGGTAAAAAATTCTTCAATTAATTACGTCAATTAGAAAATACTATTAGAAACACAGGGTAAATTACTCATTAATAGATAATTAATCTAAGTATTTAATTCATCAAGAATTAACTATTTTTAGCCATAAATTAAAGGGGAAAATTAGACAAACATGTTAGATACCTATGTGCTATTTATTAGAGCTAGTTTACATGTTGAAAAAGCCATGATAATTATCTTGAGGTTAGAAACGTAATATATCTAATTATCTAAGTCAAATTAGACTAATTTTAGCCATAAATTAAAGAGGGAAGTTAGAAAAACATGTTAGATAATTAGATACTATTTATCGAAGTTATTTTACATACTGAAAAAGCTGTGATAATTAGGTTAACCACAAAAAATTAATTTAGCTAATTATCCTAGTCAAAAAATCCTTTTTTTAAGATAAATTCAAGGGAGAAATTAGTGAATTTAGATTAGATACTTTTGAGATATTTTCAGAGTTAGAACGCATCATTAGAAAGGTGTGATAATTAGCTTAGCTACAAAAAATTAATTTAGCTAATTATCTTAGTTAAAAATCCATATTTTTAAAGATAAATTAAAGAGAGAAAATATTAAATTAGATTAGGTAGTTTGGGACAATTTTTAGAGTTAGAATACATCATTAGAAGGCTGTGATAATTAGTTTAGCCATAGAAAATTAGTTTAGCTAAATATCTTGGTCCAAAAAACCCTATTTTGAAGGGTAAATGAGATTATTAAATTAGATTAGATAGCTTTGAGATAATTTTCAGATTTAGAATACATTTTGAGAAACCCATGATAATTAGCTTAATCACAAAAAGTTAGTTTAGCTAATTATCTTAGTCAAAAAACCCTGTTTTTTAGGGTAGATTAAAGAGAAAAATTAGTAAATTAAATAAGATAGCTATGAGATAAATTTAAAAGTTATACTACATCCTTAGAAACTCGTGATATTTAGCTTAACCATAAAAAATAGTTTAGCTAATTATCTTAGTCAAAAATTCCTTTTTTAGGATAAACTAAAAGGGAAAATTAGTTTAGTTACTTAGATAAATATATAATGATTATCAAAGATATAAATTATTGTTAGGTACTTGAAATAAATAGTTCATGCCCAAATAATTAGTCTAGCTAATTATCTTAGCTAAAATTGTCGAATTTTGTCTTTAAATTGAGAAGGGAAATTAGCAAATCAGTAAATAAGTTAACAAGATAATTACTAGGGTTATAATATATCAAAATCCACTTAGGGTAAATATCCCACAATCAGATAAGTAATCAATAAATTACTAAAGCCGAATTCTCACACCATATGCAGATATGGTGTGAGGGTATTTTGGATCAAAAATTAAATCAAGAATTTTGTAAAATAGCTCAAATAATTATAAGATAATTATCAAAAAATAATAACATTACTAGCAAGCTAAGGGGAAAATTTCTCACCCAGATATTTATCAAAGATACTTTTTTACTCCAAAAATCCCTATTTTTGGATAAAAAGAATAAGAGAGATTACTCACTTAATTCTCTAATCGATTAAGTATCCTTTTATAAAGGCTACCACTATGACTTCAAAAAGGACCCAAGGAGATCCTTTGTTTGATGAGGAAGATACAACGCACAAAAGGATTAGGGCATCCCATGACCATGAGGCTTGGCCTAGTTTTAGGCCTACGGAGGAGAGTCTGCAGGCGCCAATGCAACAACAGATGGCTGACCAGTCTCAGGTGGATTTCCATTTATTCACTTCACTCTTTAAATAGCTTAAAGTTCTTTTATAAATTACCATTGCATACGTAAGAACTAGGAAGGAGTAACTGGCCGAAAACGGAAGGTAACTTCCAAGAAACCAACGAGCATTTTTTGTAAATAGGAAAGAAATGTTTGGGCTAAGACTGGTTGACCTAGGAAAAAAATGTTTAATCATCCTTAAGATAGCTTGTCTCGAGATACCTCTGATTCCTTGGAATATTTTACTCAAGGTGATGAGTAATGATGGTGAGTCAGCCATGGATGAGTCTGTTTCCTATAAAAGGATTCATTATTTTAATTGTGATAAGAATGTGGTAGTAATTAAATAACAAAGTATCATGTGTGATTGCGGGGTGGTAAGTGGGGATTGACTAGGTTGCCAATCATGGATGGGTGGACCTGATTAGTCAGGTTACTATCCATTCCCGCGCACTAAAAACGTCTAGAAACTTCTCCACTTGGAAGAGGATTCCACCAGCGGCTTTGCCCTCACATATGTCAGGGAGAAAAACGCGTTGGTTAAGGAAACCTTAATCCAAATGATGGAAGTTATAGGGCCGAATAGTTTTAGAAATTCAAAAAATTGTCTCCTTTCCACTGCGAGACACAACTAGGTCTCCTTCTAGGGCTATAAACCCAAACCATTGTTTGGTAAAGGTATATTCCTTGGATTCTTCTTATTAAGAGACTCTGATTTTATTAGGCCTAGAGACCTCTCAAGGATCCAATCTCGCTTTTTGGTATGGGCGGGTTTGGAGACCTCACATTGGCAGTGTCTTGTGTCCAACACCCAAATCAGCCATTAGGTGTCTTAGCCATACACACTCAACCGTAGCTGCGAAGACTACCGTGTACTCAGTCTCACAACTAGAAGTGTCCATAGTAGGTTGATTCTTGCTCAACCGTGATATACATGAACTGCCAAGCATGAAACAAAAACCACTTGTGGACACTCGCGTGTCAAAACAACCAACCCAATTTGAGTTTGAAAAAGCATGTAAGTCTGGCGGTAATAATCCCACCTTGGGATAAAACAAGCCAAGATATAAAGTGCCACTCAGACAACGAAAAATACTCTTGAAATCCTACTAATGCCTAGACCCTGGGCTATGCATAAATTTGCTAGCCTATGAGACTGCAAACTGAATATTTGGCCTCGTGTTGCATACATAAATGAGACATACAACAACAGCTTGGTAAAGAGTGACATCTGCAAAATCACTAGCATCATGAGGACTCGATTTCAAACCTATTTCCATGGGAGTGGCAATAGGTTTGCAATCCTCAAGTCCAAACTCTATGTAACTTTACTCAATACCACCATCACACTACTTAAATTGTATACCCAAGTAGTGATGCACCAACCCCAAATATTTTATCTTGAAAGTAGCATTCAAATAAGCCTTAAATTCAGCAATACGTCTCTCATTTGGTCCAGTGATCAGCAAATCATCTACAAAAGGAACCACAATGAGAAGTACATCACCCTCACGCTTTACATACAATGTGATTTCTGTTGGATTGTTACGAAAGCCTCATTTGACCAAATGAGTGTCAACCTTCTCATAATAAGCATGAGGAGATTGATTCAACCCATACAAAGATTTCTTACATCTGCACATTTTATCTTCTTGTCCTTTCTTGACAAAACCGTGAGGCTGCGTTACATAAACATCCTCAAATATGTCACCATTCAATAAAGAACTAACAATGTTGGATTGATGTAAACTCCAACCAAAATGAGCTACCAATGCACATAGAAAATGCACAATATTCATATGACAAGTGGGAGCAAAAGTCTCTTCATAATCTATGCCACTTTGCTGTGCATGACCCTTTGCAACAAGTCGAGACTTATAGAGATCAATCTCACCATCCGGCTTACGTTTCAACCTATAAACCCACTTCGTACCAATGGCATAAAGTCCATGTGTCAGTTTTTAGAAGTGCATCATATTCTGATTACATGGTAGCCGTCCAATTTTTTGAATTCTGTGCTTCATCAAAAGATTGAGATTCCTCAACATCATGTAAGCTAGACACATCCAAAGCATAACAATCTGATGCATAAGATGCATGGAGAGAACCTGAGCGAGTACAACTAGACAAAGGTGCATCCAATTTATTGTTACACAAAGTATGCAGCATCCATATAGGCATATCTCTAGCTTGCTCATTTTCAGCCCTTTCCTCATCAAGTACATCATGTACATCTGCATCAATAATAGGCTAATCTGTAACATTTTCAAAAAACCCCATAGGCTAAAAATTTACATTTGCATCATTAAAATTTACATTTGAACTTCCACCACTAAAAAGAGGCAACAAAGTGTCAAAAATGTCCTGTGAGCTGACATTGATATCTCTAGTAGATGACAACAAGGGCTGAACAGAATCTTCCACAAACACAACACCCCGTGAGACCAAGATATGCTTTGTTTCCAAATGATACAACCTGTAACCTTTCCTTTCAGCACTGTAACCAACAAAAGTACATTTGAAAGCCTTATCATCTAATTTTTTGCATTGTGTTTGTTGCACCGAAGCATATGCCAAACTGCCAAAAACACGCATGTGCTCAATAGAAGGCTTTCTATCATGCCATGCTTCATATGGAGTAATAGACTGCAAAGCTTTCATAGGACGCTTATTAAGTACATAAGTGGCACACATGATGGACTCAAGCCAAAACCAATGCGATAAAGCTTGACTTTTGACCATACATCGTGTCATTTCCATAAGTGACATGTTTTACCTCAGCAACACCATTTTGTTGAGGCATATAAGACACTGTACATTGGTGTTTTATCCCACAACTAGCCAGAAATGCATTAAATTCATGAGACATATACTCCCCCCCTTGATCGGAACGGAGGGTGACCATAGTACATTTCAAGACATTTTTAGCCATAGCCAAAAATTGTTTGAAGCACATAAATGCTTTGTACTTTTCTTTAAGAGGAAATACCCATGCATTCCTAGAGAAATCATCAATGAAAGTCACGAGGTAAAGGTAATTACCCAAGAATGGATTTTACATGGGCCCACAAGCATCACTATGAACAAGATGCAACATGCATGTGGCCCTAACTGAACCATCCTTTGGAAACTTAGAACGCTGCATCTTACCCAGAATACAGCCTTCACAAACAAAATGTGCATACCAAAGTTTTGCATTTGAAATAGCCTTAGAATCCACAATTGTATTTGAAAAATTTTGTCCAGACTTGTCATACAAAGTGAGCTTATACAACCCACGGCATAAAATGCCAAATGCAATAATTTCATCACCAAAACTAAGATCATGTACTGTACATCTGTCATCCAAAAATTTGACTACAAGACCAAGTCTAGCAAGTGCAAATACAAACAAAACTGAGATCATGTATTGTACATCTTTCATCCACAAATTTGACTACAAGACCAAGTCTAGCAAGTGTGAATACAGACAAAAGACTCTTCTTGATCACAAGTACATAAAGTGCATCAACAAGTGTAAAAGAACTGCCATTTGTAGCAGTAAGCCCAATCTTTCCAACTCCCTAAACTAGATAAGAGGCATTTTTGGCAGAAGTAACTAAATTCCCATGAGGGACAGACTCAAGAGAGGTGAAGAAATCATGATGTGGGGTAATGTGATTTGTAGCACCACTGTCAAAATACCACACATGTGAATCTGCAGCAACTGACATGCATGCATCATGAACAATAGGATTATAGGTACACTCTACACTAAAAGCCCATTTTGCATCAACATCAGTATCACAGTCTCCTTCCATAAAAGACTCAACAATGGCTGCATTTGTAGTGGAACCACCCTCTTTCTTCTTAGCCTCTTTGGCCTTCAACTTAGGACACTGCTTGATCAAGTGATCATTATAATGACAAAACATCTTTGTTTTACCCTTATCACCAAAATTTCCAGACAAATTGCTGCCAGCAGAAGAATTAAGAACATGTGATTTTCCACTTGTAGAAGAACCATAAGAAGTGGTTGCATTGTTGTTACCACCTTTTCTTTGAGCAACAATAAAGGCCCGTTCAACTGCACATTGTATAGTCTTGTTTTTTTTCGGAAAGAGACTCTTACAACAACAATGTGCATAATGCATCAAACTTGACAACTTCATGATTTTCTTGGGTCATAAGTCTCCAAGTACTAGCAAAAGTCAAGTAAGAATCTGGGAAGGCATCAAGAACATGATGCATAAGGGAACTATCTAAAATGACTTCACCTGCAAAGATAAGTTGCTCATTGATATCCTTGACACTAGCAAGGAAAATGTCCATGTCATATTCCTCATGCATAATCTTTGACTCTAGCTCTTTGCGTAACAATGCAATATTTGCCTCATTGTGACTTTCATAAAGACCAGCCAGAATATTCCAAGCCTGTTTTGTTGATTTTGCTGAACAAATGTGAGGAGTAATAGTGCGCTTCATAGACAATGCAATCAAAGCATGAGCGTGTGCATCTTATATATTCTAACGAGCTTGTTCTATTGTAGTCAAAATAACTCTAATAGCAGCAATCCTTGTAACAAGGCCTGCAACATCCTCAACATCCCCTGTATCCTCGAAACCAGGATGTACATCAATGCCCTGCACAATGTTCCAAATTTCCTTTGACACAAGAACGTATTGCATCATATAAGCTCACATGGGGTAATTGTCCCCATCCAAGTGTCCTCAGCAGCAAACATCTTGAACACATTTGTCTTGTTGTCAGCCATGGTAAATGCTGCACCTGATGTGAAAACTAGCCAAAAATAGAAGGAAATTGGGAACAACACGTGCTATATAGCACAAACCATATAAGATTGTAAGGGACTTGTTATGAAAACAACGGTATTGATAGAATTTCTACACAAAATGACAAAATAGATTGTGCAATGTTGTCTGTAGTGGAAGTGGAGGCCATGTACATTGGTGCCATGATTCTTTTGTTGTGCAACCATCGACGCTACTACAAAGCAGAATCTTCTTCCACTCACACACATATGTAGTGCCCACCTTTGAGCATGATTATGGTAAGATCAGTGGAATTGACACCCCCCTAATAGAAAACTTGTAATCAGCCCCTTTTATAATTTTGTATATCAATACAATATCAATTCCACGTGACTTTCCTATCTTGACTTACAATTTGGTGTAAATACATGGATTTCAGTGAAATTTAATTTTCTAGTTCTGAATGGACAAATTTATTGTGAGTATTCTTATCTTTCTTGCATCTTTATTTGGTATAGGGACATGGTGTTCATTAGATCAATTTAAAAGCTAAGCTTGTGCAAGGGCTTTGTGGGCTGGTCTCTATCTACTGTGACAACGTCAAGCTGGCCAGACGAAGGGGTTAGTGTATAGGAGGCAAGTACATGTCACAGGATGTGTCATTAGCTTTCAAAAAATATTCTATATGCCAATCTTGTGCTAGATTTGTTCCAAAAATTGAAAAAAAAAAACATATCCACAAGGCATCAATTTTGGGCAAAACAGTGCACTTGTTTTGCCCAAAATTGATGTCCTGTGGTGGAGAGGGGTTTTTTACATTGTCTGGGCCAAAAGAAGCATATCTGGTGCCTTTCATATGTCAAAGGCATTTTGATTGTCTCTAAGTCTTGCACAAGTACATAAGGTTGGGAAGGCATTGGTAAAAAAAATCTATCAATGAATGGTTTGTTGGGTCTCATTTTCCATTTGAAATGCACACATCATATCTATTTTGTCCCTAGAGGTGCAAAAGGCCCATGTCCACAAGGCAGCCTCTGCGTTCAATGGCACAGTGTGCAAGAACCACCCAACAATGTACAGAAGACTTATTAAAAAATTATTGAACACAAATTAGATTCAAAGAACTTAAATGACATAAGAAGCGCTTGACTTACAATTTGGTGTAAATACATGGATTTCAGTGAAATTTAATTTTCTAGTTCTGAATGGACAAATTTATTGTGAGTATTCTTAGCTGCCTTGAATCTTTACTTGGTATAGAGACATGGTGGTCATTAGATCAATTGAAAAGTTATGCTTGTGCAAGGGCTTTGTGGGTCATTCTCTATCTACTGTGACAACATCAGGGGTTCCAACCGGCCAGACGGAGGGGTTAGTGTATAGGAGGCAAGTGCGTGTCACAGGATGTGTCGTTAGCTTTCCAAAAATATTCTAAATGCCAATGTTGTGCTGGATTTGTCCCAAAAATTGCAAAAAAACCCTATCCACAAGGCATCAATTTTGGGCAAACAAGTGCACTTGTTTTGCCCAAAATTAATGTCTTGTGGATAGGGGTTTTTAACACTATTTGGGCCAAAAGAAGCATATCTGGTGCCTTCCAGATGTCAATCAAAGGCATTTTGATTGTCTCTAAGTCTTCCACAAGTACATAAGGTTGGGAAGGCATTGGTAGAAAAAAGCTATCAATGAATGCTTTGTTGGGTCTCATTTTCCATTTGAAATGCACACATCATATCTATTTTGGCCCTAGAGGTGCAAAAGGCCCATGTCCACAAGGCAGCCTTTGTGTTCAATGGCATAGTGTGCAAGAACCACCCAACAATGTACAAAAGACTTATTAAAATTTTATTGAACACAATTTAGATACAAAGAACTTAAATGACATAAGAAGCGCTTGACTTACAATTTGGTATAAATACATGGATTTCAATGAAATTAAATTTTCTAGTTCTGAATGGACAAATGTATTGTGAGTATTCTTAGCTGCCTTGAATCTTTACTTGGTATAGAGACATGGTGCTCATTAGATCAATTCAAAAGCTATGCTTGTGCAAGGGCTTTGTGGGTCAGTCTCTATCTACTATGACAACATTAGGGGTCCCAACTGGCCAGACAAAGGGGTTAGTGTATAGGAGGCAAGTACATGTCACAGGATGTGTCATTAGCTTTCAAAAAATATTCTAAATGCCAATGTTGTGCTGGATTTGTCCCAAAAATTGCAAAAAACCCCTATCCACAAGGCATCAATTTTGGGCAGAACAAGTGCACTTGTTTTGCCCAAAATTAATGTCTTGTGGATAGGGGTTTTTAACACTATTTGGGCCAAAAGAAGCATATATGGTGCCTTCCAGAAGTCAATCAAAGGCATTTTGATTGTCTCTAAGTCTTACACAAGTACATAAGGTTGGGAAGGCATTGGTAGAAAAAATATATCACTGAATGCTTTGTTGGGTCTCATTTTCCATTTGAAAATGCAGACATCATATCTATTTTGGCCCTAGAGGTGCAAAAGGCCCATGTCCACAAGGCAGCCTCTGCGTTCAATGGCACAATGTGCAAGAACCACCCAACAATGTACAAAAGACTTATTAAAAGTTTATTGAACACAATTTAGATACAAAGAACTTAAATGACATAAGAAGCGCTTGACTTACAATTTTGTGTAAATACATGGATTTGAGTGAAATTTAATTTTCTAGTTATGAATGGACAAATTTATTGTGAGTATTCTTAGCTGCCTTTAATATTTATTTGGTATAGAGACATGGTGCCCATTAGATCAATTTAAAAGCTATGCTTGTGCAAGGGATTTGTGGGTCAGTCTCTATCTACTGTGGCAATGTCAGGGGTCCCAACTGGCTAGACGGAGGGGTTAGTGTATAGGAGGGAGGCAAGTACATGTCCCAGGATGTGTCATTAGCTTTCAAAAAATATTCTACATGCCAATGTTGTACTGGATTTGTCCCAGAAATTGCAAAAACCCCTATCCACAAGGCATCAATTTTGGGCAAAACAAGTACACTTGTTTTGCCCAAAATTGATGTCTTGTGGACAAGGGTTTTTAGCATTGTTTGGGCCAAAAGAAGCATATATGGTGCCTTTCAGATGTCAATCAAATGCATTTTGATTGTCTCTAAGTCTTGCACAAGTACATAAGGTTGGGAAGTCATTGGTAGAAAAAATATATCAATGAATGCTTTGTTGGGTCTCATTTTCCATTTGAAATGCACACATCATATCTGTTTTGGCCCTAGAGGTGCAAAAGGCCCCTGTCCACGAGGAAGCCTCTGCGTTCAATGGCACAATGTGCAAGAACCACCCAACAATGTACAGAAGACTTATTAAAAAATTATTGAACACAATTTAGATACAAATAAATTAAATGACATAAGAAGCGACACATTGCAAAATGATTAACCATCATTTCATTTCCAAATTCGAAGTCATTACATATCCATTGCAAAAAGGTGTTTTTGTACATATTAATAGCTACAAGTTCCCTCATATCCGATGGGCTAGTGCCAAATCTTTTTGCATTATAGTTACACACTTGGCATGGATGGCGAACAAGATGGTATCCTCAAATAAAGCCACCAAGTATGCCTCTGTGGCTTCTTGAGTCCTTCGAGGCTGATGGGCTACATGTGTAGCTCAGTGGTGTAGCTTTGCAGAATCTCCTCACATGTACACGCAAAAGGAGCCCTTCGGATGAGAATCTCCAGAGACTTTTGATAATTTCGAATCTCAACAAAGGCTCTTCTAAAACAGTGCACTCTGTGAAGTTGCCTACATAGTGTGGCTTGCCCATCTTGTTGACGCCATGCAGGTTTTTTGTGAAACTTTATTTTGTGGCAGTGCTTGGGGGGTGGGGTTGCATCCTTTGGGACAAAATTTTCATCACTAGACTCCTCTTCTTGAGGTTTTAACAATAAAAATATGACACTCATCCTCTCAAACCTTTTTTGCTTCACATGTTGGCACTCGTCAAGCTTGAGAACAAACACCAACGCAAGAGAAGAAAGGCAATATGTGAAGGTCATACAAGAACAATGAAAGGAAAACATCACCTGATTCTTTCCTCAACATTAGAAGGTAGTGCATAAAAGACAACCATTTCTTATTGAAGCCTCTTCAAATTGACAACAATATTATTTGACATAGAGTAAGGAAACCCCTTGTCAATATTATCTTCACGATTCCTTGCATTTGTATATTTCTTAGCACTTCATGAAGATTGTACAAAGATAGATGAGGTCATGGTCTCCTTGATGTGGAAATAGTGACCTAGACGTGAGCAAACATCATCATTGGAAGCCCATCTAGCAAGTTTCACCGGATATGTACCTTTTGTCATTTAGCTCCATAGCATGGAGAGATGGGTTTGTATAGCATAGGATGAAGAAGGTAGAGAGAGACCAAGGGAGAGATTATGTGCTATATATTACGTAGCTTAGGCCTACTGTAGGAAGGATTAAAAAGTTAACATTAGGAGATGAATTGCAAGATGAGAGGGGGAGGAGAGAGATTAAAATGGTTGGTTATGTTGAAAGCAAGGGAGAGGTATGAGAGAGAGAGAGAGAGATAGAGAGAGAGGAACAATGGTAAGTGTTGTAAAGTGAGAGAGAGAAAGGGGGAGAGATAAAGCTAGTGTATTGAGAAAATAACCAATGAAAAATATTTTTATGTATATATATGTGTGTTGGAAGGTGTTTTAAGTAGAAATGGGGTATATTTGAGAGTTTTGAAAATTTGATTTTTTGGGTTAAGATTATGGATGTTTTGATCATGTGGCAGAGATGGAGAAGGAGTTATATGTGGGTAGGAGGGAGGCGGGGGGTGGGGGTAGGGAGGAGGGAGGAAGATTTGGAGGGAAATTTAAAAAGAGCCAAAAATATATTTTCAAGCTGTTGTATTGAGAAAATGACTAACGAACTATTTTTATGTATGTATATGTATATATATATGTATATGTACATATATATATATGTATATATATATATATATATATATATATATATATATATATATATATATATATATTGGGAGGTAGGTTTAGGTAGAAATGGGGTCTATTTGAGAGTTTTGAAAAAAAGTGACTTTTTGGGCTAGGTTTATGCACATTTTTTTATGATGTCGCAAGGATGTGGATGGGGGGGTAGTTATTGTCATATCCCCACTCTCCCTTGTCATATCTGAAGAGGCAAAGAAAGAGTGTAGCTATCCCACCCCACTAGTCTCTATTTAAGTCTAGAAAAAGTCTATGAGGACCTTTAAAAAATCCTATAAATCTACCCTCAATCATTGACGTTGTCCCCTTAACCACACACATTTTTAGCCTTAAACCCTTAAATTAGGAATCCTTACAAGGCCCTTTTGGGGTTCATATTTCTCATAATTTTAATAGGTGTCCCACTAAATCATTACAGTGTATCACTCCTTATGAAGGTTGGCATGGCAAGAAGCCATCCATTGGCAATTTTATGTATTTGGTTGCATGGATTTTTCTTTAGTGCCTGAGAAAGAGTGCAAAAAATTAGGTGATAAGACTGTAAAATTAATTTTTTCTAATTAAAATTTAGAAAGAAAATCTTATAAATCGTATCATCTACAAATGAAGCATATCTTCATTAGTCAAGATGTTTTATTAAAGGACGATTCAACTCAAACCTTGTTGGCATATACTAAGGAGGAACTTACAAGCTCATGAAACATATCTAATATATTTTGCCTCTATTTGATGGTGGAAACATGAATGTAAGTCTTAATGAGACACATGTGCAATCTAGTGTAGGTTTCAAATGATGTTATAGATCAGTCATGTTTTGATGCAGCTTAACAAGATGCAATCCATGATGATATATCTAAAAATGAATAGGCTACAGGTATGCCAAGATGGCTGGTGCAAAATTTACACGATCGTAAATTGGCTTCAAATTTTTCTAGTTGTACTTGTTTAGGTTTTCAGCATGCCTCATACATTAGATTGTTATGTTGTACCTATGTCTAGTATGTACCGTGAGAGAAAAAACCTCTGCCATTTTCTAAGGCACAAAATTCAGAATTTTGGTTGGCTACAATGAAATCTTAGTATGAGGATATTGTGGAGAGTGGCACATGGTCCTCGTGTGACTTTGCCTCCTTCAAAAAAGCCCATTTGTACTAAGGGGTTTTTTATTTGAAACATAAGCCTAATGGTACTCTTAATTGCAATAAGGCTAGACTTGTGGCAAAAGGGTATGCTGAAGAAAAGGGCATTGATTTTAATTAGACTTTTTCTCCCACTTATCGTATGACTACCAATCGTATAATTTGTGCATTGGCATCTTAAAATGGTTGGAATGCATATCGATTGCACATGTATAAAGACTGCATTTTTGAATCATTATGGTGATTTTTTAAAGAAAGTTTATGTATTTCATCCTTATGGTTTTTTTTAAAATGGGTAGTAAAATAAGGTATGCATGCTTAAACATTGTAAGGTTTAAACACCTAAGCTCCACATGCTTGGTATGAGAAAATTCATGTTTATTTGGCTATACATGGTTTTTCCTTCGTTTTCCCCAATAGTCTAACTATAAGCACTTTGTATGTCAAGCGTACGGATGATGTATTTTTTAATCCTTTTTCTCTATGCTGATGACATGTTGCTCACTGGACCAAACAAGGGACATGTTACTAGTTTTTGCAACCGATTTGAATGCCTCTTTTGAGATATCATATTTGGGGCTTTGCATCATGATTTGGGAATATAATTTAAGCAGGTTGATAGAGAATAAATTGTTGCATAGATTCAATCGTGAGGATTAGAAACATATTGCTACTTCTATAGAAAAACATTTATATCTTAGTCTTTATGATGTTGGAGATTACTTTGGTGTCACACTCTATCATTAAGATGTTGGTTGTCTTATTTATGTATGTGTTACAAGGACAATGTTTATTATGCAGTCTCACAACTAATCAAATTTGTGCATAGCTCAAGCTCTAGGAATTGGAAGGTAGTTAAACACATTTTTGCTAGATGAGTGGCACTATGTATGTCTTGGGTTGTTTTATCCCAAAGGGGATCATTACCACTAGATTTAAATGCTTTTTAAAACTTAGATTGGGATGGTTGCTATGAAAAACGAGGGTCCGCTAGTGGGTTTTTCTTCTTCTCGATAGCTCATGCAATCTTGGTTGAGAAATAAGCAGCTCTATGATGGCCACTTCTAGTTGTGAGGTTGAGTACAGGGTAGCTCTAGGAGGCTCATGGCGGGTGTTCTGTTGGGGACAAGCGCGGTACGCATGCCCTTGCTCTCCGCACTTGAAACAACGATTATCCTTGCAATAACGCTCAAGCTCTTCAGGAGAGAGTTTGTTGCAGTTTACCTTTGTAAACTCCCTTCTCCGTAGCTTTTTTGGAGTTGCCCTTAGGAGACTTTTGGACAGTGTCCTTTCCCTTTGGCTCATTGGAACCCTTGTTTTCTGTGGGCTTAAAATTTCTTTTAGTCCCCATTTGGAAATTGATTCGAGAAGCCACCATAGGATGGTGTACAACCGCCGATATGGTGCGAGGACTTGACATACTCCGCCATATCTTCAGTTAAGCCCGCACAAAATTGTTGCTTTTGCTCTTCAAAATCTAACTTCTTGAAGATAGTGGCTTTGAGTTGTAAGTCCCAAAACTTGTCTACATATTTGTGAATGCATTCGTAGGGAGAGAGCTTCAAGATGCGCCATTCGGTGAGTACTTTTTCTTTGACACCGATGGTCAAAAACTAATTCATAATGGAGGCTCTTAAATCTTTGCATGTTTGTGGAGCTTCAACGTTGGCATGTAGGCTAGACCACCATTGTCTGGTGGACTTTTGAAAGTGCATAGCTACATGGTGTAGCTCAGAGGACTCCGTGAAGCCCTCATCTCCAAACGCCGCATCGAACTGTTCGATAAAGGCCAAGACTTTGTCCATAGCACCAAAGGTGCCATTGTAGGTAAGGAAAGAGATTCTCTTCCCTCCCTCTTTGAACTTCTTGAGCTTGGACGACCTCTTCCACGTGGCATAGGATTTCCTATGGCCTCTTCTTTTTTATGGTTCAAAGGTTGCACCATCACTTTCTTCAGAAGGTGAAGAATTTGAGGAAGATGGAGAAGAGGGTGACCTCTTTCTTGCCTTGATCTTCTTTGTCTTCACCATCACTTTCATGAGAGGAAGAGGATGAAGAAGATGGAGAAGAGGGTGTTCTCTTTCTCATCTTTTTATTCTCTTGCTTTTTTTCATCCCTCTTTCAAGTAGGATCTGGAGAAGTATGTGATGTTCTTCTCCATTTTGAAGGTGATGGAGGGTGTTTAGCCCGCCATCTTCATGGAGCCATCTTCGTTGAGGTGGCAAGAGACTCACTTATTTCTTGTTCCTTCGGTGGGGGCTCTTGAATTCGCCTTTGAGAAGGAGATGCGTCATCAAGGAGCACATTTTTGAGACCTTCATATGGATCCTCTTCTTCTTCCCAAATTGGAGAGAGACCTCTTTTGGAAGTCTCTCAAGGAGGTTTCCTAGTTGCTCTCTTTTCATGGTGGGAAGCTTGGAGAATCCCATGAGCACGAAGCTGCCGTTGCACTTCACTTTGGAGGGATGGATTGCCCATGGCTTGTTGAAGCCTAGAAACAAGATAGTTAACAAGCATCAGGGCATCATTAGTAGCCTGCTCATTAGAAAAATCAAATCTATCAACATTAATTTCACTCTCTTTACTATTGTCAGCCATTCTAACAACTTTTAGGTGTAAACTATTTAGGTGTACTTTGGCACTTCAAGCCCTAGTTGCTACTCCTCTTTACCCCTTTAGAAAAAGCACTCAAGATACTATACACGTGGCTCGAATACCATTAATTGCAAGAAATAGAAGAGAGGGTTGTTCAACACCAAAACAGAACCGGCTCCTGTCAAGCTTCTAATAGCTCAATAGTGGTTAAGCCATAGGCAAGTCCTGTAGGACTCCACTATTAAGACCATAGCTCTCGACGGTGATGCCCCATTAACTGCACAAAGGCAGGCACACTACAAGGCTAAAAAATTCCTATTCTACTTACTCACATGCAATTAATAATACCAACCATTTATAGCTAGCTTGAGGACCTCCCTTCTTGAGCAAGAAAAGAGAAACCTTGTGCTTTGATACCAATGTAACATTTAATGGCCTAGTAACTTGTGTGTAGCCAAAAATAGCATGAACATAGTGTTCATTTCATTAGAATAGATTCCAAATGAGAATAAAAAGAGTGCTTGGGTGGAGAGTGCAACAAAAAGCATAACACCTAGCTAGATAGCATGAATAATACTCCGAAAGAGAGATAAATTAAGCA
Organism: Adiantum capillus-veneris; assembly: GCF_014529385.1. NCBI lineage: Eukaryota > Viridiplantae > Streptophyta > Polypodiopsida > Polypodiales > Pteridaceae > Adiantum > Adiantum capillus-veneris. The sequence continues at coordinate 27,647,316 of NC_140948.1, read as the reverse complement.
ATTGACAATAGTTGAGGACTGGATTTGCATGGAGCTGGCCCCCCTTCCAAAAGGCTTTTATTATGGTTTCTCCCATCAAGAGAGACATTTTTAAATAAAATTATTTGTGTTCCTTCAATACTAGCTAGTGAAATGAAGATGGAAACTTTGAGCACTAAGCACAACACTTATCAAACACAACATCAATTCCCTCACAGTCTCAGACCCAAGACCTCACACACCTTCAAAGATGGTGAGAGCTAGTGGGGTATGAGAGTAGATTGAGAGGAAGGAGTAGTCTTACAAGAAGGATGTACATCTCCTCACATAATCACCCATATTAGCATAGATTAGCTTAGTAATTAGCATGGTAGAGGAGATGAGCATGCATTGAAGCTTGGCTCTTGGTTCAATTTTCATCACAAAGCTAAGATTTGTTGGTGTAGTCCTCCCTTCTCACAAGCTTGGAGTAGGTGATAAGCTTTCCATTAAAGCTTGAGAAGGAGAGAGAGAGAGAGAGAGAGAGAGTCTTCTTGCTTCACACATAGATGGTGTGTGTGTGTGTGTGTGTGTGTGTGTGTGTGTGTGTGTGTGTGTGTGTGTGTGTGTGTGTGTGTGTGTAAGTCAATGATGCCTTTGAAAAATCAGCCCCCTCTCTCTCTTGGTCGACCCCTCTTGCTATTTGCTCATGTAGACACTCCATTAAACCTCCCTAGGCTTAGCCAATAGGATTTCAAAGCATAAGTGATAGCATTCTGACATGTGTCCCCCTTTCCCCTTCTGTGAGAGATTTTGCTAATTAATTAATGCAACTACTCGCATTGGACCCCTTTGTCTCCTGGCCAATAGGAATCAGGCAAGCCATTGGTCTGTTGAATGCTCATTGGACCCCTTGGGAGACTGTCCAATAGTCTTCTAGAGAGATTAATTCCTATTCATTCTTTTATTAAGTGTTTTTAAGTTAATTAAACTATAATTACTCTAGCCTAATTCTCATTGGTCCACCTCCAAGGCCATCCAATAGGATTTGAGCACACGTTGTGGGCATCTGGGCTAGGGAGCTAACATGTGTCCCTCTTTCCCCTTGTGTACAAAGGAAGCTTTTGTGTGTGTGTGAGTTTCTCTCTCATCCCCTACTTCTTGGTCTCGCCCCCTCCTTTGTGGGCCTTGAGAAAGACTTTTGGGACACACACAAAGCATCCAATTTCCCTAGGTTTTTGACCTTAGGACACAACCTTTGAATTTTGGAACCTTAGCATTTTGGAAGTCTTAATGGGCTGAACCTTAGGGTCTTTTAAGCCCATTGTTTCACATTGCTCTTTTGTAGATGGCCCTCCCTTTGGATCCCTATTTTCCCTCCTTTGGATCTCTACTATGGCCGGTCTGCTAGCTTAACCAATATTCTAGCTTTTTCTCCCCTGGCACTTCCCCATATTAAATGATCAGTTTAACATCAGAAAATCATTTAGGAGAATTAGATATTGATTATTATGACACCTACTTAGGTACTGGACATTATTCTACCACCATGATGCATTGGCAATCAGACTAGTGTTGTAAAAATTGTGAGTAATCCAGAGTTCCATGCTCTCACAAAGCACATTGAGGTACATTATTGTAATGTCAAGGGGAGACTCGATGCACGAGAGGTCATCTTGGCTTATGTGCCTACATAAAACAACCCTACTGACCTTTTTAGAATGGCTTTGCATAGTGAGAAGTTTTAAGCATTTCACAAATCTTTGGTCTTACTCCCCTTTGTGGATTGATCACATAGAGTATGGCACTTTCCTATACATGAGTGCCACCTCATGTACACAACATCACTCCCGAGGGAGGGGGGGGGGGTTTCTACCATATTATGGTAGTGATGCATGTGAACGCACTCAAAAATGTTGAGGTACTTTTTAGCCTCTTTTGGAGGTTTTAATTCCCATCTTGTATATACGTCCATCAATCTAGAGAAAGTCTTATCTTTTTATTGACACAATCAACAATACTAATTACCATGTTGTGTGCTCTTGAGCTTCTTCTTCACATTCTCCATCTCATGTGTATTCCTATAACTGTATTTTCAACAACATATAGCTACAAAAGAACAACTAAAAGAGTTAAATTACATGAAATAATATATCTAGCAATATACCCCTGCTTATTCTCACATAAAAATATTTGTCCATAGCTACAAAGGCAATGCATTGGAAGGCAGTTAAGCACATTTTTGCTACTTGAGTGGCACTATGTATATCTTGGGTTGTTTTATGCCGAATGGGATCATAACCACAAGATTTACATGTTTTTTCATGCTTGGATTGGGATGGCTGCTATGACAAATGAGGGTCTACTAGTGGGTTTTGCTTATTGCTGGATAGGTAATGCAATCTTGTTTGAGCAATAAGTAGCTCTACAATGGCCACTTCTAGTTGGGAGGTTGAGTATAGGATAGCGTTTACAACTGCAATTGAGTGGACTTTGATGAGATGCCTAATTAGGTATTGGACATTATTCTACCACCACAATGCATTGGTAGTCATAGTGTTGTAACAATTGCGAGGAATGCAGAGTTCCATGCTCTCACAAAGCACATGAGGTACATGCTAGCTTCTCAGCTAACAAGAGCAAAAGAAGAGCATCAAGCAGGACTCCACAAGTTTTTTCAAGCTTAATGATTGTAATCATACCAATTTTATTATTGAGAAATGCCGCAAGTCCAAAGCTGTTGTGATATTAATGAGTATCAATGAGTCTAAAGGGGACAATGGCTTCCACATTTGTAATTATATGTAGTCTCTTAACCTTATATTGAGCACCAATTAGCTAGGAATGCATGTTTACACTTTGGCTAAGGTATAAAAGCCAATTTTTATAACTTTAAGACCTAAATTTTTGGATAATAAAGAGTAAGCGTTGTTGCAGCAGCTCAATAATTGTCTACTATTTCTTCAATCTCTCGTCTCTCTCACCTATGGTATTGCATTTTTGTTCTAAGCATACCAATACATTTGCAAGTGAAAGTTCTCTCTTTTAATGTAAGTTGCTCACAAGATTTTAGTCGTGCTTTCTATAAGCTGTTTTTGTTCCCTATGCATAATACACGCACTAAAACTGGAATTTGACCTTAGGGATAGATAGAGCACATATAGAGGAAGTTATAGATCCCTTCTGGGACCAGAATTGACAACCCTAAAATAGGTTTTATATCTTATGCACAATTTTTTCCACGTGGCAAAAACAATATTTGAGCACATGAGAGTGTAGAGGATACCCTACCCATGCTAGTTATTAATTTTCATTCCATTTGGAGACCTATAACTACACAAATTTTTCTAGATAATGTTGCGGGAGAGAAAGTAGCATTTGGTGTGTGACACACACTTGAGACTCAGATAAGTAGAAGAAAAATAGATTTAGGTTTTTCAAGAGATTGGCTATCTCTTGTAGCCTTCATGCACTAGTCGGGTCAGTTACGTCCCATGGATTGACATTTTATGTCTATGGTTCTCGCTTTGCTAGCATTGATATGGTGAGGCTTGGCAGCCATCCGACATTTTGGCGCCATTGCGGGGGATGAGGCAACCTAGACTAGAGAAAACCCCAAAACACTCACTTGAAATTCCATTATTTCCCCTAGTTTTGACTAGAGTAACACATTTTCTATATTTATCACGATTGAGAGGTGCTTGAGAGTAGAGATACTTGGCAAGGACCTTGGGAGCTTTAGATAGTAGTACGACTAGGTATAGGATCCTTGAGACTGGCTACTCGTTGGTATGGCTATTACCTAGATAGAAAGTAGGGATAAGTTGCATTTTCCACTTTCTAAAATCTTTTTTATGTCCAGTAGGAGTAGGGAAAGTAGAAAACCATCAGGAATGTATATGGTCAAAGGTGCATCGAAGAAAACCAAAAAAATTGACAAGTCTACCCAAAGATAGATAGGGGGTTTTTGGGACTAAAACTGATAAATTGAACTTGCAAAGTGGTAGACCAACTTTTTTAGACCATCCCCATTAATTTTGGAACCATTTGGATCATTAAAACACTTAGCCAGGCCCAAAAATTGGAAAAAACATAGACCTTAGAAAAAATCAACTAGGAAAAGACAAAGCAGGCTAAAACTTCAAACCACGGTGTGGATAAATCCTAAAACTTTTGGGAAAATCAATCTGTAAAGAAAACAATAAAAAATGTTAAAATTTGGAGGAGATTTATCTTCGGCACGCTAAAGATAAAAAAACTCACTAGAAGGGATATTTTGCTCATTTTTCAATCCCCATGGTCTACTAGGGTTATAATACAACTCCTAAGCAAGTTTCATCAAAATTGGAGGTGTGCAAAATTCAATACACCAAGGGAATTAGGAAAGCCAGCCTTCAAGCTCAAAAAGATCTAAAAACATTGGTAAGTGGTCAAAACTTTGTGAGATTCATGATACAAGCTTGAAATCACTTGAAGAACCCAACCCAAGCCACAAAATGCAAGGAAAAGTGAAAAAGAAGAAAATTTATCTTCAACACGCTGAAGATAAATCTCACACCAGGGAAGTTATTTTGCAAATTTGACATTGGGGTTGTCTTTGGCAGGCCATAAGGACTCTGTTTATGAGTTGAAAGTTGAAATTGGGCCTAGAGTGCAGCTATCTTTGGTGCACCTAAGATAGTTTGGGAAAAAAACACATCTTTTTAGCACAAAGAGTCTATCAAGGGATAGAGAAAGGAAATTTTGTATCTTTTTGACTCCTTATTGACCAAATTGATGTGAAATTGTGGAATCACATATGGTTATAAGTGTTGGTATGCAAGGACTCATGACTTGGTGACAAATTGAGAGAAAAAGCAAAAGCATTGCGGTTGAAATCAAGGCCACATTTCCAGGTTTGAAGTATTCGTTCAATTGAACGAATAAGTCCATATATGAACCTAAGATCTGGTAGAGTTTCAAAAAACTCGATTGACTTAGGAGAGAATAGGAGCAGAGCATCCATAGAAGAGAGTGTAAACCAAGGGAGACCATTAGAAAGTATTGTGGAAGAAGTGTCAGACACTTACTACGATTCAGGCTCATACATGTCTTCCTTTTTTACTCAATCAATAATAGGGACCTCACTTAAATTCAAGCATGTCCTAACTTTCTTCAAGACCAACAAATATGAAGCCCATATTTACTTGGACCCAAATGAGGAGTTTGCACTGAGGATAGATGACTTTACCATTGATTTTGAAGAGGAATTTAGGGCCAACAAATAGGATGACCTTTCTGTAGACCAAAATGGAGTATAGTATCGCAAGATACAAGATCCCAATTCAGTGGATAAATGGGGATTAGACGTCGATACTCTAATACCACAGATAAGGGTGTAAAGGAGGGACCTCCAGTGTTAGAATTAGAAGGGTATGAGTTAATAGATGCTAAACCATTATACATATCCCCATAGATAACCCACAATTTGGAGTTTATTGTTGGAAGAAAACAATATTAAGGATTTCATATGGACTACCCATGCCAGATTATGACAATTGACTCCCTTGAAAATTTTGTACATCTTCAAGATCAGGGAAAAAGAGTTAGCAAAATTCCCCGCTCATCTCTTTAGAGATTGCTACAACAACAATTTTGCTACGACGAACCCAAAAGAGATTGAAAAAACCAAGTACTAGGAAAACTAAATCCATGAAGTAATTATGGGAACCACATAGGAAATTGACTTGGATGTGGATCCAAATGCTAGATTTTATGACATCATGGCCAACCAATGAGGAAGCCCAGCAAGGAACAATCACCTCAATGGTACCAACAGAGAAAGAAAGGCTAAAACCACCTATAACATGGGAGGAATGAGTGACACCCCGGGGGATTTGTCATGAAAAACTTACCGCACCACGTAAGTTCAAGGGAGAGGGGTTTTTCAACAATTTACATAAGCGTATAAACTAGGGGTAAGCCCCCAATAATTTATCTCCCAAGCTTAAAAATAAGGGAGGGGGGTGTCATATTCATTGGGGGGGGGGGGGGGGGGGGGGGGGGGGGTTGATTACTTGTAGCAATTGGTCATCGATGTGTACTAGAACTTGGATGAATTTATGGAATTTTTTCCAGGTCACACATCAAATTTTGCATCAAGACGATCATAGATAAGGGCTAATTTGGAGCAGGTCAAGGGTTGATTTACACCAACTTTGGATGGGTCAGAATTGGATGAGTCGCCAAAGTGCAAGTTGATCAAGCACATAGTTTGAAAGTCAAACTAAGACACATTGAGGGTACATCTATCAATAGAAGTGTTCCTTAGTATGTTCCCAGTCACTATGCTATATTCTCTTTGACTAGTTTTACTCAGTTAGATTATGTGAGACCTAAATTTTATATGTAAGATAGGGATATGATAATTTTCTTCATTGAATCTCGTATAAGCGTAGAAAGGGGGTCATATTCCCTAACATGAGTCTTATATAGGGATTTTATCAAATTTGTTCGCTTGCAAGTGAAGTGTCGTTTTGTATATACAGTGAATCCCCCGGGAGTGACACAAGTACGAGAAGAGGCCCACATGAGTCACACTTACCAAACATCTTGTTTGAGGGATTAATGGGAGAGACACCGGTTAGGAGAGAAAGAGCGGGTACAAAACACAACCGTAGGGTCAGCAAATTTTCAAAAGTGGGTCAAAAAATACAGCAGATCAGGGGATCCATATGACCATTCAACTTGACACAGTTTTTAGAGCTGATACATAACCAACTTCCATACGCAGTTTGAGGGGTTTGGGATGACCTTGGAAGGCAATTCTTTTACTTGGTTTCAAACCATACCATCTAGATTGATAACAAACTTGCCAACCTTGGCAATGAGATTTGTTGCTACTTGTTCCAAAATGGAGATAAAGCACACTACAGTGGCACAAATCTATAGTTTCATGCCAAGATAGGGAGAGGCTGTAAGGGATAGTGTGAGTCAAATGAGGTAATATATAGATAGATATCTGGAGTTGGAAATTTCAACCAAGGAAAGACTCGTCTCATTATTTTTGGAAGGATTATTAAACAAGGAGCTACATGCTATCTTGTACAACAAAAAACATATGACTTGGGAAGCATGTAGTCTAGAGGCGATCAACGTGAGTGATAATTGCAAGATATATAATGAGGAAAGTAAATGTTAGAAGCTGGACACACCCTACGAAAAATGACTGCTCGGTGGATTATTATTTTTTGTAATTATTCATTTATTGAGCAAACCCGACATTTCACCTTTGTAAATATTGGGGCTTACAGAAGTTTCCAGATTGTATCCCAGTTTTGATATTTAGATGGAGTAGATGGTTAAATTGGAACATTAGGGTTTGAGATTGTAAGGTATTTATACCACTTTTTGACCTTAATGAAAAACCTTTGTCATTTTTAAAAAAGTAATGTCTGTGAGTGAGTATACTGTGTACGAGAGAGAGTGAAAGCTTCATCTTGACACTATGCGCGCACCGGTGGTCGGAATCGAGTGCGGAGAAGTGCAACGTGTTGCCCTCGATGAGAGCTACGCGCCAATACCTACATTGCGCGCGTATGGTCTGGTTTTGCAAGCTTGACCTACAAGCTTCATCTGGTGATTCAGTGAGCATACGTTGTCCATTTTTGCATTGCAGCATATCCATGCATTCGCATTGAGTAGAGCTACACATTAGGCACTTTAGTTTTTGAAAACGATGACCTGCAAATTTCGGTCAGACATCCTACGTGATTTTGCACCAGGTGTTTAGGGTTGGGATTTTGGTTCATAGACCTTAGGGAGAGCGACCTATTGGTGTTAGTAGGGTCTCCTTCAAGTTCTATGGCATTTCGAGACTGTTTGATGGGTATTCGGCTCTTGGAAGCGTTGTAGGAAAACTCCTCTTAAGCACTCTTGAAGGCTGTAGCTTAGAAATTGGGTAGAGACCTCTGTAGGAATTAGTCGAGAATCGGTCAAGTGTATATTGACACCCTATGCTTGCTTCCATGCACCTGCGGAGGTCGAGCTTCGTCCTTAGCTGACAAATCTTGTTAGGTGAGTTCTCGTTGTGCTGAATTCCATCGCGGCGTATCCGCCAACATTGGAGCCGCTGCTGGGGATGAAACCCTAGGTAGGTGACCAAGACTAGTCCTTGAGGATAGGGATTCTCTTGCTTGCTACAGTTTCATTTTACATTTAGATAGGATCAGAGAGTGGAGGACTCTCTAGGTCTTAGAGGGAGTCTAGGAAGCATGTGTCTGGCCTAGATCCTTTGACTTAGGTAGACTTAGGTAGACTGAGATAGTTTTAGGTATTAGTTGTTGTGTAGAGAGTAGGAGTTGAGTGGTAGAAAGGAGATCTTGAGAGTCCGGAGAGGCCAGGAAGCAACCAAAACACCATCATCACCATTTCACATGATGAGTGGGAGTAGGGTAAGTAGGACATCATGATTCATGATCTAGAGCACTTCATGCATGTTGTACTTGCTGTTAGGTTCATCACAAGGTTGTAAAAGACGCAAAAGAGTGTTTGAAAGCTGAAGTGAAGTTCAAAAGTTGCTGTGAGTGTTTCTGATAGAGCTACAGAGCATCAGGATCAAATCTGTCAAGAAAAAAATAAATTTTAAGCAAGAGACATCCTACACGTAGGATATCTTCAGGCTTATCAAAGGGAAATTTTGAAATTTTGAGTTGACCAGTGTGTTCAGAAGGTAGGTTTTACCCTATTTTCACCTAGAAAGTGGAAATTTGACCATATCTTGACAGGATAAGGCCAGATAGACAAAAATTGCCAGGCATCCTACCCAAATTGTGCCAAGGCATTATTTTAAGACCAAAACCATAGGATGGCTGCATGAGCATGATCTGCATGATTTATTGAGTGCCTCAGAAGGGTTTCATCTCATTTGGGTGAGAAAATTGGGTTCTAAGCAGACTTTAGCATCTTTGACTAAAAAGGGCTAGAACATCTAAAATTGGGGTCTTTTGAAATCCAAACCAAAATCTAAGCATAGCACTGAGTTGCTGACATCAAGGGGAAGGTGTGGCACAAGTCTAGGGTCAAACAGGCCAAACAGACATCCTACGCGTAGTATGTGTTTTGGGTGATCTGGCACTCCAATTCCAGCTTTGAGCATACCAAAGTGATCAGCACCTTGAGAGAAGTCTGTGCTTTGCATTTGAAGCCATTTTGAGCAATTAGACATGCTACGCGTAGAATGTCTAATGCATGAAATTGAAGCCAGAAGTTGATTGTAGGCATAGCAGGGTGTTGTATAGCTTGAGGGAAGCCTCCTAGTCAATTTTGGTCCAAAATGGAGTTGATTTGACTGGTCAAACCAACATCAAGCTGCTGGAACAGATTTCTGATCCATTGGCCAGCTTAGAGGTGTCCAAATCAAAAAGTAAAAATAGTTGTGGACTCAGCACATCAACGGGAGTCTATAGTGCAAAAATCCAGGCAAAACAGAGCAGGAGACATTCTACGCCTAGAATGTCTACAGGGGCATATTGAAGATAAAATTTGACTGAGGACATACAGTGATGCTCCATTTGACTTGAGGATTCCAGAACTTCTTTCAGAAGTGAATTTGAACCTTGTTTGACCTTTTGACGGAGCAAAGACAGAATTAAGACTTTTCAGGTAGATTGACCAACATCCGAGGGATGTATAATTCCAGACTAGCAGACCTAATCCAAAACATCAGAAGTGTATAAATACAGTAGTGGTTGAGGTTAACTCTCCAATTATACCAATCATTACTAAAAACCACCTCTAGCGGTTAAATGCTTTGATTCGATTGCCGAGATTAAATGTTTGTGTACAGGTATATTCAGAGGCAAAGCAAGAGGTTGTTCGAAAACTGATCCTTTGCCAGGTGAGTGGTTGGATTTGTGCTAAGTTGCATTGCTAAGTTTGATGAATTTAAGATCAAGAAGACACATTTTTAGAGACCAAAAGGTGGCAGTGTTGAGATGTCGAGCTCTACATCTTGAGCTGGCATCCACTACGGGTCTTGGCCGCTTACGGCATTTACTCACTGGCGCGTTAGGTGACCGACACGGAGGATCTCTGCCAGTCATTCTACATCTGGACTACATTTATAGTGCCAACCTAGTACGCTTCTAGCAAGTTCACACTTAGTGACCGCATGTACATATGTGCTACTTTTCAGTTTTAGCACTTAGTCATTTTGTACTCTCTTTTTTGTACGAAGGAGAAGAAGCTTTTCGTCTCTGTGTGCTTTGTGCTTGTCTTGTGTAGCTCTCTTGCATCCTCATTCTTTACATGGTATCAGAGCCTGGTGCAGGCAAGAGAGGCTAAGAGAGCAAGAGCATCACAATCCCTTCGTTCGCAATCCAAACAGGTCTCCAAAAGTGCAGTACACAGAGATTTACTGTACAAGTACAGGGGTTGTATGTACGCTTGATTGTGGACACTCGTTGAGTGTAGAAAGCGTTATAGGTACCACGATAGCAGGTTCAGCAGATTTGCAGGTTTTTGCAGATTACAGCTATTTTGTCTTAGTGCTTCAAGATGTCTGACGGTTTCAATCAGATTGTCACTAAGAATCTTGAGAAAAATAACTACCCTGCATGGAAGTTCAGAATAACAAATTTCCTAAAAGGAAAAGGTTATTGGGACTATGTAGAAGGAGACAATGAAAAGGAACCAGAGATTCCCGAGGCAAATGCTACAGCAGATCAAAGGAAAGCTTTGAGGGACTGGCAACAAGGCCGGAGCAAAGTGATGTATTGGCTTTCTATGAGCATCACAGATGGAATGATGGGATATCTACAGGATGCTGAAACCCCCGCCATTGCATGGAAAAACTTAGGCAGAGTGTTCGAGGTGAACACCAAGGCCAGGAAGCTTCAACTAAAGTCGGAGCTAAATCAGGTTAAGAGGAACAACCTCTCCATCAATGATTATGCCTTGAAGATCAAGAGTATCATAGGCTCTTGGATCTATTAAAGTCTCAATGGAAGACGATGACATTGTCCGTGCATGCTTGAATGGTCTAGGAGATGAGTATGTACATTTCAGGTCTTCCATGAATACAAGAGACGACATCCCCGTGTTCCAAGATTTGATTTCTATGCTTATTCTTGAGGAGAAGAACCTTGGTCTTGACATGTCTTCTTCTCGTGGCAGAAATAATTCTGAACAGGCCTTCTATTCTAACTCCAACAGAGGTAGAGGTAGAGGTCGTGGTCGAGGCCCAAGGGGTTGCAGGGGCCAATTTCAAGAAGGTCAATCAAATCAAAACAATACAGGTGGCAGGGGAAACCAGTCTCAAGGCAGGGGGAGTCAAAGAGGTCGTGGTGCAGGATCAAGCAGGCAGCAACACCAAGCCTACATGGGTAAGGTGATACAGGATGTGGAGCCCACATGTTTTGAGGATGCAGTTGGAAATGTGCATTGGGATGATGCAATGAATGAAGAGATGGCTGCATTGGAAGCAAACGACACATGGGAGTTGGTGCCATTGCCAAGTGGCAAGAAAGCTATTGTCTGTAAATGGGTGTATAAAACCAAGCATAAGGCTGATGGTAACATTGAGCGTCACAAGGCAAGGCTGGTCGCAAAGGGTTATGCACAAATGTATGGCATAGACTATGAGGAGACCTTTGCTCCAGTGGCAAAGATGACGATTGTGAGAGCTGTCATAGCAGTGGCTGCATCTAGAGGATGGATTATGCATCAAATGGATGTAAAGAATGCCTTCTTGAATGGTGAGTTGCAAGAGGAAGTGTATATGGATCAGCCACCTGGTTATGTCAATCCAGGTTACCCAGATTATGTATGCAGACTTCTCAAAGCTTTGTATGGTTTGAAGCAGGGCTCTAGAGCATGGTATGACAGGATTGCCAAGTATTTTGTCAGTATTGGTTTTAGGAGAGCTCATGCTGATCATTCACTCTATGTACGTGAGAGTGATGTGGGGATTGTGGTCCTTACCATATATGTAGATGACCTTATTATTGTGGGTGAAAATGCTATGAAGATTGACCATGTGAAGGGTCTTCTTAAACAGGAGTTTGAAATGAAAGATTTGGGCGAGTTGCGCTACGTTCTTGGCATTGAGGTGATCAGGACTCCAGAGGGTTTATGGCTCTCACAGAGACAGTATGCTTTGGACATGTTGTCAAAGTATGGTATGGCTGATTGTAAGCCAATTTCTATTCCCTTGGATGTGAATGCAAAGCTGAGTGCAGAGAAGGGTGATGTTGTTGAGGATGTCAAGATGTACAGGAAGATTGTGGGTAGTCTAATCTACTTGACTATCACAAGGCCAGACTTGAGCTACACAATAGGCTTGGAGAGTCAGTTCATGCAGATTCCGAGGAAGCCACATTTGGATGGAGTACGACGCACGCTTCGGTATGTGCAAGGGACTCTTGACTACGCATTGTTCTATGCAGCAGATGTGCCATTAGCATTGTATGGGTATACAGATGCAGATTGGGCAGGTAGCATTGTTGATAGGAGATCTACGAGTGGCTTCATGTTCTCTTTTGGGAGTGCTGTTGTTACTTGGAGCAGCAAAAAGCAGCCTACGGTTGCTTTATCGAGCACAGAGGCCAAGTATAGAGGTGCAGCAGTTGCGGCGTGCGAGGTAGCTTGGCTATGCACATTACTTGAGGACTTGGGAGTGCAGGTGGACCAGCAGATTGTCATCCATTGTGACAACCTCAGAAGCATGCAGTTGGCTAGTAACCCAGTGTTCCATGCCAAGACCAAGCACATAGAGGTCCATTATCACTACGTTCAAGAGCGAGTGTTGGCGGGCAACATCGACTTGGTCTACGTCAGCACAGAGGAACAGATAGCGGATATCTTTACCAAGGCTCTCGGAGCTGAGAAGCTTCGACGTTTCCGGACTATGCTTGGACTCTGCGACATGCAGAGCTTGAGGGGGAGTGTTGAGATGTCGAGCTCTACATCTTGAGTTGGCATCCACTACGGGTCTTGGCCGCTTATGGCATTTACTCACTGGTGCGTTAGGTGACCGACACGGAGGATCTGTGCCAGTCATTCTACAGCTGGACTACACTTATAGTACCAACCTAGTATGCTTCTAGCGAGTTCAAACTTAGTGACCGCATGTACATATGTGCTACTTTTCAGTTTTATCACTTAGTCATTTTGTACTCTCTTTTCTGTACGAAGGAGAAGAGGCTTTCCATCTCTGTGTGCTTGTCTTGTGTAGCTCTCTTGCATCCTCATTCTTTACAGGCAGGTGATCAGAGTAGCTTAGTGTCCACCGAGGAGAGTGTAACTCAGGCAAGGCTAGATCCACTAGCACCGATTATTGAGGAGGGTAGTGATACTGACACTTCATCCGATAAGTCCTTCTTCATGATGGGTAGTCAAAAGCCAGGAGGTTTCACCTATGACGGACCAATGCCAGGAGGAAGCACCTCCCTAAATCCTTTGAATGATTCCAAGTTCACTGTAATCTTCTTAGAAGGAACAAACTCGAGGGGAGCCCTAGTTTATTCTGACTATCGAGGACGCAATTGTATTTGTATTGAAGAAAGGCCGGCTCAGAGATTGGAAATAATTCGAGTGTATGATGATGGAGATAGATTTCGAGACGAAAAGGGGAACCACTATCTGATAGTTAGTAACCCTGAGGATTACAATAGATATGGAGATAACGTGACAAAAGGAAAAATGGTTTCAGAAACTCAAGAACCGCCTCCAAACATTGATCGACCTGGAGCGCTTTTTATGTACGATAATAAAACAACCAAAGTCTCAACATATAACAAGAATGTGGGGATTTACAATCATGAGAGCGAGGGACTTCCCTACCCAATTTGCAGGGTTTGGACTAACCCTAGAGGAGGATGCTGCTACTTGGTTTGACTCTGTGGAGCGTAGAGACTTTGAGTCTATGGAGGAGATGTTTGACGAGTTTATTGAGGAATTCTCACAAAGGGGGATAACTCATAATACAGTCTCACAAATCCATAAATTCAAACAGAAAGAAGGGGAATCTGTGCAAAAGTCAGTCCTACGATTAAAAAGGTATGTTAAGTTATGCCCTGTGGAAGAACTGCCAACTCAGTCCAGACTTATGCTTATATTTATTCAAGGACTAAGGAATGCAGATCTCCAGAAAGACTTACATATGAAGAGGATCACGACGTTAAATGAGTTAACTAAGGAGGCTCTTTAGCTTGTAGACAATTGTACGGTCTACAAAGAGGGTCAATTCAAGGATCTTGATGACGATTCATCCTCACAACAAAGTGGAACCAAGTCCGCTAAGACGGCACCAAAAGGAGAAGTAGTTGTAAGCTAGGAGCAGCTTGTAGAGGAAGTGCTAAAAAAGATTAACCTGTACGCCAAACCACAAGCTAAACAGCCCAAGTGGTGTGCTATTGAACAAAAATGGACAAACCATGTGATGGAGGAATGTTATTATAGCAAGGGATATGTGAGAGAGAAACCTTATGCTCCCCAAGCTCAAGTAGCATCTCCTCAACTTCCACCGATACCTAGGTATCAAGCAAGCAACCTACCAGGAACTGTAGGTGTAGAAAGACCACAACTAGTGTTGGGGCAACAACCACCCCTACCAGGATTACGACCAGTTGGCATAAGATACACACCAAGAGTAACCAAACCAGAAGAGAAGGCTTTGGTTCCTATGCCTGCATATTACGAAGATTCCAATGGATATGCTGCAAATCCTGCCTATCATTCCATCGGAAGAACCCTCAACGCCAGAACCATGGAGCATGATGGGAAATACAGGACCACCAACAACTGCACAGGCAGTGGGAGAAGGAAGATATAGCTTGGATGAACAAACATTGTTGTTCATAGCCAACGGAGGCATGGGAGGGCATAGATATGCATACCAACAAAGAGGAGCTTATGGAGTACCTCAATAGCCTAAGGGACCCTGCTACAAGTGTGGTGGAGACCATTGACTAAGAGACTGTCCTCATGATGAAATCATTAGAGTCAACACATATTGCACCGAGTGTGGAGTTACTCATTTGATTCCTGATTTCCATAAGAACCCGAGCAAAGGAGCAAAAACTACCTTGAACATGCTGGAAGCAATGCCTTCCAGTGGGGGGTCAGAAAACGAGACAATAATACCTATTTAGGTAGTGACACGAGCCCAAGCTCAAAGAATGAAGAACGAACCCATAATTGAAGAGCCAAAAACCAATGTCCCAAGTTCAGAAAGGAAGAGTCATAGAAGCACTTGGAAATCTAAAAAGGTGCATATGAAAGCCAGGAGAGAACAAGAGCAAACGGCTCTATCCAAGGAGTTAAAACACACGAAGGATAGATTAGAGCGGTTAGAGGATCTAGCTAGTATAAGCTCACACATTGCGACAACCTTAGTACCCAAGGAAATAGCAGAACCCAAAAGTGCAGGATCAGGAGGATCAGTATTGGCAGAAAAGGTAAATAAGCAGTTAGATGCACTTTTGAAAGCTTACGAAGCCAGACTCAAAAACAACCAAACCCAAGAGAAAAGATGGATGACTTATCCATATGCTGAAATAGAAAAATAGAGGTTGGAAATGTGTCGAAAGATGATTGAAAAAGCTCAATCCTTGATAGAAAACCCGCTTGGTAAACCTGCAAGTTGGCATGAAGTACCAGCTCCAACCCCTATGAAACCAACTTCACAAAAACAAGTAGAAATGAAGGAAAGACTCACAAATGCCTCTGAGTCTAGGAGAGAGACTATCATAGTGCCAAATACAACAGATGGGGCAAGTGACGGGTTCCAACCTAAAACATTGATAGAAATGGCTAAGGATTGTAATGGTCTAGATGACCTGTGGAAGCAAATCCGTGATGCCAACGAATCTAACAAGGTGAGTTACCACATGAATAGCACGAGAAAAGAGAAAAATGAGATCTTACCTCCTATTGAAGAATTTGAGGCAAGATCACAAATGAACTTTGATATGCATTCGCAAGGGGGAGACCAGGGATCAATTAGTTTGAGGCACAGCCAAGGCACAGCCAACCAGACTCACTAAAAACTCTACCCTCTTACCTAGGAGAGTATGAAGCCAAGAGCAATCCCATCTCAAAGACTTTAATTCTTCTAATAGAGTGATGGATTCACAAGGGTTGATTGAGTTATTGTCCACCCATGTGGCATGCACAATCACATTAGCCAAACTCCTGAGGTTACGACCAAACATGTGGACCACAGTAGGCAAATGCTTAGAAAAATTTGGAGTGAAAGACCCCACCTCGAAGCTTCAGGAAGGGATCAGAGAATTGGACAGACCTCAACTAAACACTAGGCCAGTACCTTTAAACAAGGTTGGAGAGTATTGTGAGGGAGAAGATGGAAACACCACGCTACCAGTAGAATTCCAAGGAGTAGTTTCCAAAGCTATTCTTGACAGTGGAGTACGAGTCGCTATTGCCACTAAGGAAATCTGGAAAAAATAGGGAAAACCGGCGTTGAGAGCTACCAGAATGAAATTGCAATTGGCAGATGGGTTTATGGAGAAGCCTCTAGGACTCCTAGAAAAAGTAATTGTCACCTCATGCGGAATCGAGTATGAGCATACATTTGCAATAGTCGATTTCGACAAAAAGAACAACTACGAGATCATCTTGGGAAGACCATTCATGAGACAATTAAAGATGGTCCAGGATTGGGGTTATGACCACATATACCTCAAGCATGGCGAGACTACAACCAAAATACACCTAAAATACCATAGTTACAAAGATGTGAACCAGACACCAGTGGAAGAGTTTGATTCAGCTACATTGGCAGGGTCCGATCTCCCAACATGGTTAGGGAAAAAAAAGGAGCTATGGATGTGCGGAGCTTCACATTGTGGGAGCTTAAAAAGAGAGGAATGCATCTTAGAACGAGCGATTGCGGACAAGGATTATATTCCGGAACCTTTTCCTGAAGATGCTTTAGAACCTCTGGAATGGGAATGCATACTAGCAACATTGGATGTCAGTACCAATACAGATAGCCCAACGATGAAATTTTGCGATAAGGATGGCTATGATGTGCTACCCTATTACATGGTAAGCCTTATACCAGGAGGAGATGAGATTGTAGAACCACCAAAACAAGAAGAGTTTTATAACTCCTCTGAGAATCTAGAGGGAAATAACGTTGCCGATAATGAGTGTTCAGACAGCTCAAGCGAGCGTGGGGAGAAAACAGTGAATGACAAGTTTTATGATTTTGTAATCAGCACCCTAGACGCCAAGAACGCTATAGGAAAAAAAGAGCAGAAAACAAAATGAGAGAGAACCTAATGCCCAGGATAAAAGATAAAACTCACTATCTAATGCTTGTCAAAGCAAAGGATTGTGTAAAAGACCAGATATCAGGAAGATTCTCGAGAGTTCGAAGAGAAAGAACGCAAGAGGAAATAAAACAAGTACGGAGAGATAAAACAGAAACAAAATTTAAAAAATCGCAAAAATCAAAACAAGAAACAACAAAATACCCAAAGTGGACCAAATTGGAGCGTAAAAATAAAATACCAAGAACTACAACGGTCTTTACAAGAGGTATGGACGACTGAGGAAGAAAGTGATGGTAGGGAGGAGTAAGAAAAAGGAAACATGAATGTACCATCACACTATCCGAAATTTACCATCCAGGACAGAAAAATCATGATGACACCACCAGTCAGGGAAAGAATAAACCAGGAATTTTACGATGGGCCGGAAAATGCAAAACGAATAGACCTCGCTGAACCAGGTAAAAAGCCTCAGCCTGTCTATATCGCAACTGATTTAGAGCCTGAAGAACAAGAACGGCTAACACAACTTCTCAAGAAGTATAAAGATGTGTTTGCTTGGTCCTACAAAGACCTCAAAGGAGTTGATCCATCGATATGCCAACATACAATTCCTTTGAAATCAGATGCCAAACCTAGCAAACAACGTCCTTATACATATAATGACTTATTTTCTAAATGAATCAAAGAGGAGATTGACAAGCTGATGGATGCTGAATTAGTCATAATAATCAATATCTAATTCCTAAATGATTTTCTCATACTAAACTGATCATTTAATGTGGGGAACTGCCAAGGGAGAAAAAGCTAGAATATTGGTTAAGCTAGCAGATCGGCCACAGTAGGGATCCAAAGGAGGGAAAATAGGGATCCAAAGGGGGGGCCATCTGCAAAAGATCCATGTGCAACAATGGGCTAAAAAGACCCTAAGGTTCAGCCCATTAAGACTTCCAAAATGCTAAGGTTCCAAAATTCAAAGGTTGTGTCCAAAGGTCAACCCCAGGGAAAATTGGATGCTTTGTGTGTGCCCTAAAAGTCTTTGCACATCCCTACATGGGAGGGAGCGAGCCCCAAAGGTAGGGGATGAGAGAGAAATCCACACACACACACACACACACACACACACACATAGGCTCCCTTTACACAAAGGGAATGAGGGACACATGTCAACTCCCTAGGCCAGATGCCCACAAGGTGTGCCCAATTCCTATTGGAAGACCCTTGAAGTGGACCAATGAGAATTAAGCTATAGTAAATGTAGTTTAATTAATTCAAAAACATTTAATAAAAGAAACCAATGAGAATTATGTCTCCTAGAAGACTATTGGGCAGTCTCCCAAAGGGTCCAATGAGCATTCAGAAGCCCCATGGCTTGCCTGATTTCTATTGGCTAGGAGACAAAGGGGTCCAATGAGAGTTTAGTTTAATTATTTAATTACCTAAAGCTCTCACAAAAGGGGAAAGGGGGACACATGTCAGAAGGCTATCACTTATGTTGCTTAATACCTATTGGCTTGACTTGGGGAGGTCCAATGAGGCAAAAGCCAGACCAAATTAGCAGCTAGGGCTCGCCCAAGAGAGAGAGGGGGCTGATTTTTGCTTGGCATTGACACACACACACTCACACTGGACCATGGGTGAAGGAAAAATACTCTATCTCCTCCCAAGCTTTAATGGAGAGCTCATCACCTACTCCAAGCTTGTGAGATAGAAGCCTACATCAACACTCTCTTGGCATGTGGATGCAAATCCAACCAAGAGCCAAGCTTCAATGCATGCTCATCTCCTCTACCAAGCTAATTACTAAGCTAAGCTATGCTAATATGAGTGATTATGTGAGGAGATGTACATCTTTCTCGTAAGATACTCCTTCTTCCTCTCAATCTACTCTCATACCCTGCTAGCTCTCACCATCTTCGAAGGTGTGTGAGGTCTTGGGTCTGAGAACGGGGATAATTCAAGTTGTGTTTGATTAAGTGTTTTGCTTGGTGTATGAAGCTTCCATCTTCATTGCACTAGCTAGTCTTGAAGGAACACAAAGAATTGTATTGTACAATGTCTCTCTTGATGGGAGAAACCATAATACAAAGCCTTTTGGAGGGGGGACTGGCTCCATGAAAATCTGGTCCTCAACTGTTGTCAATATCTTAATTTCTCTCTCTTTTGAAAGTATTGTCGATGCTATCTAACTAGGTGTTATGCTTTTTGTTGCTCTCTCCACCCAAGCACTCTTGTAATTCTCATTAGGAATCTATTCTAATGAAATGCCCACTATGTTCATGCTAATTTCCGCTACACATAAGTTATTAGGCCATTAAATGTTGCAGAATTCATCTATGAAATTGAGCATACAGATTGGGTGTCACCCATTGTGGTTGTCCCCAAAAAGAACGAAAAACTGTGAGTGTGTGTGAACCTCAAAAAGGTAAATGCCGCCACCATAAGGTAGAATTATCCCTTGCCGATCATAGAACATGTACTTGAGAGGGTGGCCAGGAAACGAGCTTATTCCTTTCTAGATGGGTTTTCAAGGTATAACCAACTAGCAATTGCAATAGAGGATCAACACAAAACAGCGTTTGCCCTAGAATGGGGAATATATGCGTATAGAGTTATGCCATTTGGCTTAACCAATGCCCCAACTACCTTTCAAAGGTTAATGACTCACGCGTTCAAAGAATACCTGAGAATATTCTTAGAAATATACATGGATGATCTTTGTGTACACTCTCTTCTACGAGAGGAACATATTGACCATTTACAAAAGGTATTTGAGAAGTGCAGAACATATCGAATCTGTCTTAACCCGGAAAAGTGTATTTTTATGGTTAGGCAAGGCCGCATCTTAGGACATATTGTCTCAAGAAATGGCATAACCACTGACGTAGAAAAAATCAAATTCATAGTAGACCTGCCCAGGCCTACTAATGCGAAACAAGTGCAATCCTTCATCACTACAAGAGGTTGTGTGCTCTCGTGACGCTTATAGCGACGGAAATACATTGGGTTTTTTAAACCCCCGACGTCGCTAAAAGCGTCGATACGAGAACGTCGCTATAGCCGTCGCTACCGCAGTCTCTATCAGCGTCGCTATATGCGTCACTATATAGCGACGCCTATAGCGACGCTGCAGGGCCATAGATAGCGATGCTTATAGCGACGCTACAGTGCACAATTTAGCGACGCCCGAGATTAAAAAATTTTGGTGGCAGGGCATTCACCCATCAACCATATTGAATGTTTCATTCGTCTATTTACCTTTGAAAAAAAGTACAAAGGTAAATATAGATCCAAAATAGTCAGCCACAAGACAATATAATCATTAACTCCATCATCCATAGTACGTATTGTTTGCAAAATAAAGATACAAAAATGACAAGCATGAATTGATGGAAGTAAATAAATGACAATTGTACACAGCAGCAAAATCACTTGATTGTTAATCATTGCAAATGTAATAGTTACAAACCATTGTCATTATTTTAAAAATATACATGGTTTTCAAAAATACATAGTTACATGGTCTCATGATACATAAGCTAGGACAAAAAGAAATTAATTCTATCTAGCTATGGCTAAACTGACGTCGTCTAATCAGACGTCTCATCGTGTCCAAGCGGCGTATTGTCGGATTCTGCAAAAAAAAAACAATAAGATAGGTTTTTGTAAGTATAAACATATAGCGAGCGACGTTTATAAAACAATACAATAAATAGAAAATAATAAACCCTAATACTAACCATGCCGCCGCGAGAAGTCACGATGTCTATAAGGGCGTTTAAGCCCTTCCTACCTGCGTACTCACGCTCGTACGGAGTGGGATCACGTCCTATAAACGACCACTGTCAAAACATACAAAGAGTCCATTATGTTAGAATTTCAAATCCCATAAACCCTAAACTATCGAACATAGATGCGAAAACACTTACAAAATCGGCCTCAAATGATGCCCACCCGCCGCTCCCCAAGTGGTGCGAGCTCCCTGCCTCTACTCGTGCTCTGGCTACCTCCTTTTGTTGCTTCCACTTGTCGGGATTCTCGCGCGTTTCTTTCTTCGCATGCTTCCAATCTTCTTTGGCCAGCCAATCTGGTCTGTTCCATCCATGCTTGATTGCTTTTTGCACTTTGAAACGCTTATGCTTGCAGTATTCGCGCATTCGAACCTTCATCACATCTTCATTGAAGCGGTCATCCCGTGTTGGAACGGGAAACTCGTCATGAAGCATGCTGATGACTCTGTCTTTTAATTCATTTGGTACTTCACTCCAGGTGTTTAGTATGTAGTGTCTAAACACCTGAGAGCTCTCCGTTTAAACAGATGTCCTCTGTTTCATTTTGTAGATCCTCTGCATGCACCCCATAGAGAGTAGCAGCTTGATGTTCATCTAGCACCACCTCCACGGCTTCTGACTGGGCATCTTCTCCGATCTCCTCCATTGATGCCGCTGTGATTGGCACATGGTAGCCTTCATACGTCCATGCACTACGAGGGGCTACCTCTATGACATACCACCAGTTTGATGCAGACTTTGTGGGATGAAATATCACCTGCCAGAGCCACATAACTTACATGAGATCTTCCAAGCACATAAATTCTAAAACACACGTTAACTATTTACATACTTACTTGTTCACAATGCTCGGGTAGTACGAAAGTGTCTCTTAGGTCAGTCCATTTCTTAGTTGAATCCACCTCAAGAAAACCAGACTCTCCTCTACACACAGTAGCATTGCAACCCTCCATGATTATCTTGAACCATTGCACGTCGAACAAGTCAACAAAAAATCCTCTATAATCGATCCTCAAAATCTCTTGTAGCGTGCCGAAGTAAGTGAGTTCCGCCACCACAGGATCTGCATCAGAGGACCGTCATCAACTAGACTGTTCAAATTTTGCCATGATTCCACAATCTTGAGTAAAACGTTTTTTGTCAATCCATTCCACCCTAAAATGTCGACCTTTACACCATGCTGCTATGTATGACTTATACTACAACCAACAAAGATTATGAGTGGTCGTTCAAACATCTAGAAAGTTACTAGTCGTACATTGCAAACTTACCTTGGTCGTGCAACCCTTAGAGTACTCCCACTCTTCCTCGGTCACTTCTTCACCGCACTGTTGTGCGCCCTTCAGTTGGTTTTGCAACCATCTTAAGCGCATGAATGTTGGTAGGCTCTCCAGACCCGTCGGATAGTGCATCGGTGGTCGTCTTCCCCATCTCCACTCGATTCTTGCCCTTTGTCGCTCTTGCTTTGCATCCTCATATTGTGAGATCCACTTCTGCATGACTGGATTGTGAAGCATGCAAAATCGGTTGATTTTAGCCTCTAGATCTTCCGTCATCTTCTTCTCAACACCGAGATTGCACATGACAATTCCAGATATGCGCTCATCATCTATGGTTCGCCATAGCGTGTCCCGGGCTTTATCAAATCCGTCTAGCCACTCTCCAATGTACACTAGGGACTCTGATACCAGCCAACCTTCTGCCATGCTACCCTCCGGATGTGCCTTCTGACGCACATATCCCTTGAGCGTTTTCATGAAACGTTCTAAAAAGAACATCCATCTGGAATGTACTCTGTCGGCTATTTCCACCTCATCAACTATGTGAACAAGAAGATGCACCTGAATGGTTAGCATGGTAGTAGGAAAATGTTTCTCAAACATACACACAACCTCCGCAGCGTTTAGTTTGGCGAATGGTATGGAATCCGCGTTGATCTCCTTTTGTGAGATCCATTGTACCAACTTCGCAAGTTTGTAGATTGTGCTACGGACGTCAAGAGACAAACATCCCTCAATGGAAACCGGTAAAATAAACTGCAAAACACGTGCAGCAATGATATTAAAGTACGTCCACACACGAATTTGTTACACAATTCTCACTATGATATACTCCACTATGAACATACCTGACACATTTTATGCCAATCGTGTGACTTCAAACCGGTAAGCTTTCCTTCTTTAGTAAAACACGTTCGGAGCGAGTGCATTACGCCAGTGGGGGGTCTGCAAAGATTGAATGGTCTCTTTTACTTTGCGTTCTTGGGCTCCTATGAAAATCCATGGTGCTTTAGGGAGTTTTATCGATCCATCGGACGCTGTTTGCGGCCAATATTTCTCCATACGATCCACATTTCTAAGGTCAACTCTGGCTCCCAAAGTATCTTTCTTGCCGGTCAGATGGTCCCATAGTAGATTACCCACATTCTTGAATATGTGCATTGGATCGAGCAAGTGATTGATCATGAATCGGGGCCAGTATGGTAACTCATACCATAGAGATAGTCTCTTCATCCCTGGGGGCAATCCGTCATCACACATCTCCTTCTGCTCTAACCATGCTTGTGCAGACATCCTCGGTGGATGTCTTCCCAAAAAGCCGTAGCGTAACACATGATTCTCTGGAAGATACACTCGATGACCTTCGTAGATTTGCTTCTTCAGTGAGGGCACCCTAAGTGCATTCAATCTAGGTCCACATGTGACACATGCTCTGTATCCGCTTGTTTGAAGCCCTGCATGTATACACATGACAATAGATCAACTTGAGAAAAAGCAAGATTTACAGTGTCTGAGTGAGGAGTGTAAATAGATCACCTAAGCATTCTGTTAGTCTGGGATAGTCATGCATGGTCCACAATAGAATGCCTATGATCAAAGCATTCCATCGACCTATGTGTCGGCTCATATCCACCACCTCTATGCCAATCCACAATTGTTGTAGCTCTTTCAATAGTGGACGAAGATACACATCCATATTCTTCACTTTATATCGCCCCGACACAATCAAGCTTAGCCATAGGTGCCCCTTCTTCGTAGTCAACCACGGGGGAATGTTGTAGTTGACAATGACAACGGGCCATACACTGTAAGATGTTGATCTTTGACCAAATGGATTTACACCATCCATAGCCAGGCCTAAGCGCAAATTTCAAGCTTCCCTGGCAAAATCCGTCCATGTTCCATCTATATGTTTCCAAGCTGCACAATCTGCAGGAATCCGTAGCACACCATCCGAAGATTTATTCTCCTCATGCCATGATGCTAGGGTGGCCATGGACTTACATTCGAAGAAATGCTTGATGCGAGGAAGCAGAGGAAAATGTCGCAAAACCTTTTGCGGAATTTTTGTTCCGTGGAGATCTACTCGATATCTTTCGGAATCACATTTCGGACACTTCTCCATGTCTATGTATTCCCCTCTAAAAAGAATGCAGTCATTAGGACAAGCGTGGATCGAATTATAATCCATCCCCAAGTTTCGCAAAATCTTTCTTGCTTCCTCTCGAGAATCTGGCATCACATTATCAAGGTAGTATGTGCTCTTTGAGCAATCTACACAACATAAAAATACGATAGAATTGTGTAAAAATCTATCATATCATTATACATTTAGAGTTTTATTAAAGTAAACTAATTGTAATAGATCACCTGAAAAGCGTTGTGACGCTAGTGTCACTCCATCCAAACTTTGTCTGCATGTTGAGAAGAACCAGGACCGCTTTCAATCTAGACACACGTGCTCCATTATACAATGGCGTATCGGCTTCACTTTTCATATCATCATAGACAAGCCTTTCTGAATCCATGATCGTCTCGATCATTTCATCAACTTCGGGCTCAAACATTGCCTCATTGGGAATGTGGTCTGGATGATCATCCCCGGAGCTGTCAGAGGCTACATCTTGTGGCCTCACATATGTTGCTTGACCAAAGCGCCTGCGAACACGTCTATTGGGTTGTAAGATTGCTGTCTGTTGGCCAGCGTCAGAGTCTGACGAGTTATAATTGGCAACAACTCAATCTATAATAGATGGATCGAACTCGCCAAATTCGCGAACGTGCAGCAAAGAAACGCACCTTGTCCGTCGGACAGCATGCTTGCAATGGTTACAAGGACATAAGATCCTTGTTGAGAGATAGGTGTTTCGGTTGGACGGCCCCACATCCTCATCACTACTCATAATGAGGGCAAAAATCTTATAACCTGGACAACAAATTTAATCTTCTATTGGAATTCTTCATCTTTTATCTCTCTCTCTCTCTCTCTCTCTCTCTCTCTCTCTCTCTCTCTCTCTCTCTCTCTCTCTGTGTGTGTGTGTGTGTGTGTGTGTGTGTGTGTGTGTGTGTGTGTGTGTGTGTGTGTGTGTGTGTGTGTGTGTGTGTGTGTGTGTGTGTGTGTGTGTGTGTGTGTGTGTGTGTGTGTGTGTGTGTGTGTGTGTGTTCACATTGTAAACTACCTCACATTCTCTAGTCATGTCCAATCCCCGCACACCTCGGTCTACAGGTGCACGGAGATCAGAACCACCGGGTTATAATCTCGTCTTTATTGGTCAATGCCTATATTTGTGGGTACAAGAAATCTACACACCCACGTCTACATGATACTGCTTGTAGTGGACAAAACCCCTTTGCCTCTTCTCTAGCTGTAGCATTTCACAGCATCTTAACATCTTTTCATAGTAGATCTTTGTTTGTAGCATGCAGGTATGTCATTCTTGCAATGTAGCTGATGTCTGCTCAAGGCACTTAATTCTTATTCTAGATTTGATGGGATGTGGTGTGTGTGTGTGTGTGTGTGTGTGTGTGTGTGTGTGTGTGTGTGTGTGTGTGTGTGTGTGTGTGTGTGACCCTTGGAATCGTCATCTTGCATCACTAATTTCTGTGTATGCTCAATTTGCTCTTCCATTAGCTGAACATGACGGCTTATTGTATGGTAGCAGCAGTGGAACATGCAGGTGGAATTGCTGGTCCGCATAGACTGTCGAGGCTGTGAGCGCAAGAAATTTTCTCGCCATTTCTTCTAACCTTATCTTAAACGATTTCTTCGCCATTTCTTCTAACCTTATCTTAAACGATTTCTTCGCCATTTCTTCTAACCTTAATTAAATAACCTAAATCTAATTTAGTATAACATATATAAACCTAAATTAATAAACCTAAATCTAATCTAATATAACGTAAATCTAAATCTAGCGTAAATAAACCTAAATCTAATCAAACATAAATCTAGCTAAAAATAAACCTAAATCTAATCTAATTTAATTTAAATAAACCTAAATCTAATTTAACGTAAGTCTACTAAAACCTTAATTAATCTTTAACGTCCTTTGGGATAGTTTCCTACGGCGTTAAAACTCTCTTCTTCTTTTGTGTGTGTGTGTGTGTGTGTGTGTGTGTGTGTGTGTGTGCCAATCAAAAGAGAAAAATGGTATAACCTTTCTATCACTCAAGTGTGGTAGATTGGTTATGCCATTTTCCTCTTGAATAACAAGTCTTGGTTTCAACTCCTCGTCGGCTAGATTTTTAGGTCTCTTTAATTAGTTTCCTACGCCGTTAAATTAAACTCTCTTCTTCTCAGGTGTGTGTGCACGCCAATAAAAAAAGGAGAAAAATGGTATAACTATTCTATCACCGAAGTGTGATAGATTGGTTATGTCATTTTCCTTATGAATAACATGTATTGAGTTCAACTCCTGTCGACTAGATCTTTAAGGTCTCTTGGGATACTTTCCTACGATGTTAAAACACTCTTCTTCTTCTTCTTCTTCTCTCTCTCTCTCTCTCTCTCTCTCTCTCTCTTTGTTTTATATATATCTCTCTCTTTCTCTCTTTTCCTCTCTCAATGTGTGTGCATTCTTTTATTATGCATGTGTGTGTGCGCTTTTTTGGTTTATGCATGCTCTCTCTCTCTCTCTCTTTTCCTCTCTCAATGTGTGTGTGCTTTCTTTGATTATGCATGTGTGTGTGCACATTTTTGGTTTATGCATGCTCTCTCTCTTTTCCTCTCTCAATGTGTGTGTTCATTTTTTTCTGTATGCATGTGTGTGTGCGTTTTTTGTTTATGCTCTCTCTCTCTCTCTCTCTCTCAAAAACACAATGTGTGTGTGTGTGTGTGTGAGTGAAAGAGAGGGAGAGAGAAAGAGGGGAAGGGACCATGAGAGTGAGGAGAGGGAAGGAGCATACCTGGCTCTCGTTCCTCTCCTCGTGTGTGTGTGTGTGTGTGTGTGTGTGTGTGTGTGTGTGTGTGTGTGTGTGTGTGAGAGAGAGAGAGAGAGAGAGAGAGAGAGAAGGAGAGAGAAAGAAGGGAAGGGAACATGAGAGTGAGGAGAGGGAAGGAGCATACCTGTCTCTCCTTCCTCTACTCGTGTGTGTGTGTGTGTGTGTGTGTGTGTGTGTGTGTGTGTGTGTGTGAGAGAGAGAGAGAGAGAGAGAGAGAGAGAGAAGGAGAGAGAAAGAGGGGAAGGGAATATGAGAGTGAGGAGAGGGAAGGAGCATACCTGGCTCTCCTTCCTCTCCTCGTGTGTGTGTGTGTGTGTGGAGAAGAAAGAGAGAGAGAGAGAGAGAGAGAGAGAGAGAGAGAGAGGGAGGGAGAGCGTTACCTTGCTTGCTTTGAGCGCGCATCGAAAACTCAGATCTGAGATTTGAGTTTTCGGATGCTCTCGGTTATTTTTTTAGCCATGTCGGCGTCGCTATGTTACTTTTAACATAGCGATGCTCATAGCGATGCTCATAGAAACACATATAGCGACGCCGTGCATTTTCATGTTTGAGCGTCGCAGTATGAGCGTCACTAATGTTAAGCATGGCTTGTAGTGCATGGGACACTACGGATATTATCGAAGATTCATATATATGTATGCAGTCATTGCACAACCTCTGTATCGTTTGTTAGTCAGTTTTGATTGGACTGAGGAGTGTGAAGCTTCATTCCAAAATCTGAAGGAAAACCTTGTATCAGCACCTGTACTTAAAGCACCAGATTGGAAAAAGATATTCCATGTTCACATTGATGCTTCTGCATATGCAATTGGGAGTATTATGGCTCAACCTGGAGACGAAACAATGGATTTCCTAGTTTGTTATGCAAGCCGACAGTTAAACAGTGCAGAAAAGAACTACACAACCATCGAAAGAGAGGGGTTAGGAATGATTTATGCTATAAAGAAATTTTGGCATTATTTGCTTGCAAACAAATTTGTGTTCTTCACAGATCATCAAGCTCTTTTGTATCTGGTAAATAAACCATGCAATACTCGGAGAATTGTACGCTGGTTTATTATATTGCTAGAGTTTGATTTCACAGTGGTGGTCAAAAAGGGTAAAACACATCTACAGGCGGATCATCTTTCAAGACTGCAAAACGGGGAAGCTCCTGAAGGAGTAGATGATGACATACCGGATGCTTATCTTTTCAATATTGAAATGATACCCAAATGGTCTCAAGAAATTGTTAGCATTCTTTCCTTTGGAGGTAGATTTGATAACAAGGAAGACAGATCCAAACAAAAAACAATTCGACAAACAAAAAACTTCCAGTTGATTGCAGGACGGCTGTATCATGTAGGATCGGACCAGATTCTACAATTATGTATAAATCCGGAGGAATTCGAGTATTATCTTGAAGAAGCACACGTCCATGGTTGTGCATTTCATTGTTCAACAATGAAAACACACCAGAGACTGAAACAAGTAGGGGTTTATTGGTCAACTATGTATGCTGACACACATGCTTATGTTAACAATTGTACTATATGTAGTGCCAACGACCAGTGGATCACGCGACATTGTTTCAGGTAAACATTGCACCTGTATGGAGTCAATATATCATTGATTTCTTAACCACAAGGAAGTTTCCTGAAAACATCACAAGAGCATGGAAAAGGGCTATAGAGTTGGAGGCTCGTGACTATAATTTAATTGGGAACCAACTCTATAAGCGAGGAAAGGACAGTCAACTTAGAATCTGTGCAAGTGAAAGTGAATACCTGCTGATTCTAGAACACGCACATGACGGCATAAGTGGAGGCCATTTTTCAGGCGATAAGACAAAAAAAATTGTCTTAACCGCAAGAATATGGTGGCCTACATTGCATATGGATGCTGACGAGTTTGTAAAGCGTTGTGGCACATGTCAGCGCACCAAAGTGCCGATAAAGAGAGATGAGATGCCACTACGGCCAATGATGGGAGCAAGGGCATTTGCAAAATGGGACATTGATTTTGCGGGGCCTATTTCACCCCCTGCATATCGCACCCGTACCCAATATATCATTGTGGCTACGGACTATCTCACAAAATGGGCGGAAGCTAAGGCAACACAAAAAGCAGATGCATGAACCACTGCACAATTTTTGTATGAGAATGTCTTTTTACGATACAGGTTACCAATAGAAATTGTCAGTGATCGAGGAACACATTTTCTTAATGAATTCATTGAATATCTCCTAGAGGAATTCATGGTCATACATAGAAAATCTGCTCCATATCATCCACAGGCAAATGGACAAGCTGAGGCCACAAATAAAAAACTATGCGTTCTTTTGACTAAAATTGTATCAGAGTCAAGGAAAAACTGGGATCAACAGTTACGCACAACAATATGGGCATACAGGGTAGCTTACAAAACATCAATAGGAACAACACCGTACAACATGGTGTTTGGCCTAAATGTTATATTACCCATAGAGTTTTTAATTCCAACTCTATGAGTAGCGAAACGCTTAGAATGGACAGGGCACTAACTCTCTTCAAGAATAGATGAACTTGAAAAGCTAGATGAACTTCGCTTACGAGCTGTAGCTTTGAGCTATGCTAAAAAGAGAAGACAAAAAGAGTTTTTTGACAAGCATGTGCGCACGAAAGAGTTCAAAACAGGTGATTATGTACTTGTTTATACCTTGAAACAACATGCCAAGGATGGGTCCCTTTGTGATGAGTGACCTATCACAAAGTGGAGTTGTCAAGCTTGCTACATTAGCAGGTGAAGAAATGCCAAATTGGATTAGTGGGTGTCGATTAAAGAAATATCATTTACCACTAACACAGGGTATACTTCAACAAATCCATCAAGAAAAACAACGGATGAAGGAGAAACAGAGGGTACGAGAAGAAGCCCAAGCAGAAGCAAAAGAACACATCGCAAAAAGACGGCTTCTACGATGACAACAACAATGTGGATCACCATTGCGAATAAATGCTATTGGACTAACGAATTTTGATGAAGACACAGTGGAGCCAATAATTGCAGTCAAAGTGGGTAGCAAATCAAGTTGAATCGACGGCCTTGCTCAATTCTAGAGCTCAAGCAAATCTAATCTCTCACAAATTATACAAACAACTCAAGCTCAAAGGTCAACTACATCCTACTCCACAAGTGCTGGAAAGTAGTACATCAGCTTCACTGAAAACGTTGGGCTGGATTATATTGCATGTACAAGTACATCAAAATATTTACCCACACAAGTTCTATGTGGTCGAGGATGAAAGCACACAACACCCCATGTTGTTGGGACAACCTTGGCAAAAAGAGTACAATGTGCAAATAGATTGGACTGTGGATGTAGTAAAAATTCAGCATGCACAAGAACAACAGGTGATAGCCTTTGCTCAGCAACCATGCAAGAACCAGATGGAAGCAACACAATCACTGGATAAATAACCCAAAGGATGGGTGACACTAAAGAAGAACATGGCAACAAACAGGGAACTGTCAACCATGTTCACTACAAACATACAACAACACAAACCGTAGTGCCAAGATCAAGGTTAGCAACACGCTACAAACAAGTATGGGTGCGGAAGGATAGACGTGACATGGTAGACAAACAGCAATACAACAAAAGAACTCAACAGAAGCACACAGTTCAACCAAAAACCAAGGGCATAAAACAGATATGGATCCCCAAAAGAATGCTTAGCAGCATATCAAATGTGACTCGCATTTGGATCCCAAAACCAAAGCAAAAGGAACTCCCTTCAGTACAAGCAACATCGGAAGGCAGAGACACACTACATATGAAACCGGCAAACCAATCTATGTGGGTGCCAATCGGCAAAAAAACAATGACAAACGCAGACATAGCAATAAACCTACAAAAACCGGCAAAGCAAAGCTACAAATGGAAAGCAAAAGAGACAAAGACTATGGTCAATTCATCCACAATAATTCTCCCAAAGGAGACAACCTTGGCCATATCGACAATAGCGGCAAACCACGCGACTTTCGCAAGAAAGACGATCAAACAAAGAGCGGTAGAGTTACAACTTTTATTTGCAAAAAAAATCTGCCAACCAAGTCAACAACAAGCAGGAAACCTCGACGGCGAATGCCACTAAGCATATCGCTTATACCCTTCTCTTGCACAGCATTAATTTTTTCCATGCATTGACCGAGTATGCATTATATAGCGCCACATTACACGGCCAATCATTAGCACAATTGTTAACCCATGTAGGGCACATACTCCGAGGCGATACCTTGTCGTCTGGGAGGACTCCGGCTAGGAGGGGGGGAGGCATTCTCAAATGCGGACCCAATGGAAAAAAGAGCAAAAAAGGGCATGTTTTTTGACTATTTCAAAGGGTTGTCATTTGAGTGTGAAATTTTCTGGACTAACCCAAGTACATATGCCCTTATACAGCATGAATCTATAAGTATATGGGGCTAAACGCCAAATCAAGCCCCTAGGTGTGTGTATATAGGTAAAAATAGTCATTTTTCGGGCAAAATATTGGTAAAACAGAGAAATCTGGCCATAAAATTTGCATGAGAGTGTATATAGTGTTTTGTGATGATGTTTTTTATTTATTATGATTTTTGGGGATTTTCTGGGTTAAATTTTCCTTTTTCCTTTTAATTTTACTAATTTCCGGCAGAAAAACTTCAAAAATACAAAAAGCAGGTAGAAAACGGTCGTAATGAAAAACAAAAAATATAGGGATAATCAGTGACTATAGGACAACCTATGGTACAGTGGGGGTGCAATTATGACAAGTGAGCGGAAAGCATGTTTTTGCCTGATTTTGACCGAAATGTCAAATTTCACGGAAAGTGGTTCGAGGACCCCCATTATAAGAAATTTTCACTTCATTTTAAGCTCATTTTCACAATTGACTTTTGAGAGAGAGCTTCCGCCACCTACAGAGAACGGGACTTCCAGCAACTTCTACGACGCGCACGACTACCCGACAGGCTCTAGACATGAGAGGTAGGCTCACCACCTTGAGCTTTTTGCGCATGTTTGTTGTTTTGTCGCAAAAACTAGCGTAGGGTTCACATAGAAAGTGAGCAGTAGAGACCTACAAGTAGAGTGACCACCTAACGGCTAACCCAAAAGCAATGAGGCTTCATCGGCAGCTTACCCTAGCATAGGAGACTACTTTTGGATGCCCAAAGGCAGTAGAAAACCATTGAAAAAAACCCTAATTCCTAGAGCCCCGCAAGAGGCCACCAAATGGGAAATCGGCGGAAAGGCGCCCAAATGCTATCAAAACTCATGGGTAGGAGCATCTCGACATTCTCGACAAGTCTATATAGCCCACATGACCATACGGTGACCCGAAGCGGCACTAAAACTCAGAAACGGCATCAGACACACAAAGCGTCAAATAGCTCTCGCGACCAAACCACATGTCCGTTTGCCACCAAACTTCACGAGCGGCCTTTCTAGACCATCAACAACCAAGTCCTATGGTGGTAGACCACCACAAGTCATCGAAGACATAAAAACGCAACCACGAGCTCTTCTAGAGCGACAAATTTCCAAAGGCAACTCCGGTGAAGCCAAAGTCGACAAAAACCATATGGCAAGGATCCCCAAGGGATCGAGAAGCTATGGAAACCAACATCAAGAAATTTCATCGCCGAAAAGCACTCCAAAAGTCAGAAAATGGCTCGGAGGCTCTGAAATCCACACAGGGAGTTTTCTTCTATCAATTTGACTCTTTTGTTGAAATAATGCTTAAAAGGGACTCAGGGCAGGCATCAGTAGCACCTCCAGCAAAAATTTCATAAGGAGTAGGATGTCTCAAGGACAAATCTGAGCACCAAGCCCAACATCTCTCATCACACAAAGTTTCTAAATAGCCTGTACAAGCTAGCCACCAAGTTTCATTACATTTGGACAAAAATTGACCTCATGTGCACCAAAAAAACGCAAAGGCAGGGCATAGAGGCAATAATGGGCCATAAACCTACCAAAACTTGTCCAAATCAAATGAAACATGCAAAATACATTCATGAGCACATTGCCAAGCTATCTATTTGGTCACATGTAAAAACTGATGAAATAGACATCCTACGCGTAGGATGTCTAAATGACATTTTTGGCCCCCAGCTTGCATTTTTCAGTTCGAGATCTCTTTATTACCCCTTCATGAGCTCATATATCAAGTTTCAAGCCATTCCCATCACATTTGGCCCCCAACACATCCAAGATGCAATTTTTGAGCCCAAAAACACCACACATGCTCTTACCAACACCAAATCTTGTCCAAATCAAAATCCAAGAGCAGGGCCATGTTCCACAGGCCAAGAGCTACCCACAGAACAAATCTCAAGCCAATTAATTTATGAAAAAGACATCCTACGCGTAGGATGTCTCCAGCATGATTTTGACCTTCTGTGCAAGAAATGACCTCATGGGAGCCATTACCATGGTACAAGAAGCTCATATATCAAGTTTCAACCCATTTTGAATATCAATTGCCACCTGTTGTGGACATCCTACCCAATTTGTGAGCTTAAAGCCTGAATTTCCCAGAAATTCACTTTTTAATGCCCAAACCTAATTCCAATCACATAGCCATGTTCAACAGGTCAAGGACCACCAGCATGCAAAGTTTCACCAAAAACTGATGAAATAGACATCCTACGCGTAGGATGTCTAAATGATATATTTTAGCCAGAAAGCCACTGTGAGCACATGCACACTTTCCCTAGTTCCTTCTAAGTTTTATTTTCAATTTTCAAGTCATTTGGATAGTTAAAACTCAGTTTCTCACCTAATATGGAAAAAACGCTAACTTCGGACTACTGAGTGCAACAGGATCCATGGCAGCCACAAAATCACCGGCAAAGAAGAAGAGGATGACAATAAAAGATTACTTGGAAGAAGTAGAGCCGTTTGTCATCCCAGAAGGAACTCTGAAGCCAACCAGCACGTGGATTCAGGAGGATTTGCTAGAGTCCAATGACTTGAAGATCTACCAAGGTGTGTTCAAAGATCCTAAAGGAAATGCAATAGAGCTACCCATGCTACCTCGGGAGATCATTGAGTTTGTCAAAAGCAAGATGGGAGAATATCTAGAGAAGATAGATCTCCATAACTACTTTGAAGCTCTGCCAGCGGGAATCGACATCAAAAGAGTGTGGGAGTTCGTAACAACTATCAAAGAAGATGGAGTGGCCAGAGTCACTGATCTGCAGGGCAAGCCGGACACTATGATTATAATCACACACAGAGTAGTGGCAGCCGCACTAGACCTCTCCAACAAAGGGGATAGTGTGACCAAAGAGAAGAGACGAAGTCAAGGTGTACTTAGAAAAGAAAAACAACTACACCTTTGAAGACATTGCAAACCCTAAAGTGGCTGTCATGAGCCATCTCTACAACCAGTACTTCCATATGTGTACAAAGCGGCCACAGAAGTACAGGATGCCTCCTGGAGCCATTGCTACCACCTTCACCTAGGCAATGCAAAAGAGCAAGCCAAAGGTGATCAATTATGCGTCCCCTTACATCCATGACAACCTGGTGAAGATGGGCAACAAAAATCCCACCAACATTGTGCCAGGTGAACTGATAACAAAAGTGGTTTATGGGGAATTGCATGCCAAAGGAAACTGACCTGACCCTCCATCTCAGAATGATTGGCTAAGGCTGAAAGAAGATAAAGAGGAAGAACAACCCAAAGCACCCAAAGTAGCCACAAGGTTGAAGCGCCGGCTAGAAACCGTGCAAGATGAGCCTCCAGAGCCGAAGAAGGGAAAGAAATAAAGCGTACAAGTGCCTATCAAAGAAACCAAATCACAGAAAGCGGCATGGCTCGAAAGATTGATGGAAAGCTTCAGAGTCGAGAGAGCACTAAAAGGAGATTTTTAGCGAGCTGTGGAAGCCCTCACTAGAAGCCATGTCGGGATCATCCCGAAGGGTGCACAGAGATAGGTTTGAAGATTACATCAAAAACTTTGAGATCCTAGATGCTACAACAAAAAATATTCCAAATGTTCCTTTCACAGAAGAAGAAGTAGATGAAGTACGATGGCAACTGCTAGAAGAGCAGGAAGGCCGAGAGAGAGAGAGAGAGAAAGACAAAGGTAGACAGGGATTTCAAGAAAAAGCAACCAACTCCACCATCAAGCCCGGAGTCCAGCCCACCGCCATCACCACCTCCTCTTAGCCCTCCACAAACCCAACAAAAGGAGGAGCTAGACACATTTGAGGAACACGAAGATTCTAAGCAAGAAAAGAGCCAAGGGGAAGAGAAGAAAGAAGAAATCAAGCCCAAAGATGAGCAGCTAGAGCCCGAGGAAAGAAAGTTTAACACATTTCTTGATCTACTAGCTGCGGGGTATTCACAAGAAGAGGCAGCCACTGTGGCATTTGAGTTGGCAAGCACAAGGCCCAAAGAACAGATGCGGAGCCTGCGGTTAGTGGAACTGAAAGATATGGCCACTGATATAGTGGACCTACAGCCACCTACCAATGATTGGGATGTGGTGATGAACAAGCTAACCAGGCTCAGGGCAAAATCAATGGCCACAAAAAATGAGATTGCTAATCTCAAAAACACTGAAGTTCATATCAAGGCTGAAGTAGACACACTACAAAGACAAAGCCAAGAGCACATAGAGAAAGAAGCAGAGCTACAAGCCAGTCTGGCCCCGGCATTACAAAGATGCCAGGACATGGAACAAGAAAATCAAGGAGCAGAAAACAAGCTTCAAAGAGCCGAAGAAGAATATAAGAAAATTAGCAAGTCATTGACAGATGCAGAGAGGGAAAGGGACAACCTAACCTTGCAACTTGCTGACGAATCCAAAGAAGTGGAAACACTCAGAAATGCCAAGGAAAAGGCAGAGATAGAGCATGAGGCAAGCCAGGATGAGGTGATAGAGCTTCAGGATCAGATTAAAGTCAAAGTTCAAACCATCCAGAGGCTGCGGGCATCTCCTGCCAGAGTCAGAGCTACTAGCTCGACTCACACTACTTTACAGACAGATTTATATGAAGAACAAATGAAAGAGCTTCAAAAGCAGTTAACCCTGGAGAAGCGGCAAAGACTGATGCTAGCTGAGGGCTCTATGGTCATGCAAAACTGCGTGGAAGAAGAGCACAAGGCCATGCAAAATCAGCTAGAAGCAATCAAGAGAAAGCTCGAGGAGGCGGAAAAGATAAATGCCGATCTAAACGACCTCCTTGTAAACATGGGAGAGCAATCAGAAGAAGAAAAAAGACACATCAAAAGCAGATAGAAGAGCTGAGAGGCCAGCAGCAAACAGAAGAGTAGTAGTTTAGCACTGGGCGAGCAGCCATGGAGGGAATAGACATAGAGAATGTGGCAAATCCAGTGGACACCACCATGCAAGAGGAAATCCTTGTAGGACCCTCACAAGAGCCACGAGATCTGACACAAGAAGAAGAAGAGAAGCTGCAAAAGGCCATAGAAGCGGCAGTTAGAGACACCGCCAAAGAAGTCTTGGAATGGGAGAAAAGGGTCTTTAAATCAATGACTATTCAGAAGATAGATGCCAACAACCTTCGGCGTGAATGTCTACAGCCTTTTCTCCCATATCCTCTGCTAAAGTATGAAGCTACCACAATCAACAAGCGGATCAGAGAGGAGCCAACAGTGCCAATGTACAAAGCAGACATCTCCAAACCTGAAGGGGTCAAGTTAATAGTCGACTGGAGGAGAAAGGGATGGCTGACAAAGTATCCACAGTATCTAATCCATCTAGTAGAGGCGCCTAAAGCGATCAGAGATAACCTCAGTATCTGCCCTCTACCAAGGATGAGGACGTGGAAAGCCCACGAGTTGCTGTAGAGAAGCCAACCTACTTGGCTAAATTACTTGAAGCTGCCAGGCTCGAAGGCAGGCGAGAGAATAAGTGAGCAATACATAGTGAAAACCCTAACGGGCGCCATCAAATTGCTCACTGGATCGCCTGACCTATCTTGCATCATGATGAGAAAGATATGCAAAACACTTTTGGCAAGGCTTCGAGACATTCAAACCAGGCCTGGCAATAGACAGTATCTTCTTCTATACAGATGTGCATACGATATGTCTGGTCAACCTTCTCACGAGGTGATACATGCAACGTATCAGAGGATCATGGTTTTACCTTCTTATCACCTCTAGGCCTTTGAAGAAGCCTTCTACACCAGCTTCTTCACAATCAGCACAGACATATTCGGCCCGACGCTACTAGCTCAGCATGCAAGATATGAGTCACTTCTCAAGATGAGACAAAGCCTACACTGAAGAAGCAGCTCAATAGCCATGTCGGGGACAACATGAACAAGGAGGGGGGGGGGGGTGTTAGAAGCTGGACACACCCTACGAAAAATGACTGCTCAGTGGATTATTATTTTTTGTAATTATTCATTTATTGAGAAAACTCGACATTTCACCTTTGTAAATATTGGTGCGTACAGAAGTTTGCAGATTGTATCCCAGTTTTGACATTTAGATGGAGTAGATGGTTAAATTGGAACATTAGGGTTTGAGATTGTAAGGTATTTATACCACTTTTTGACCTTAATGAAAAAACTTTGTCATTTTTAAAAAAGTAATGTCTGTGAGTGAGCGTATTGTGTACGCGAGAGAGTGAGAGCTTCATCTTGACGCTACACACGCACCGGTGGTCGGAATCGAGTGCGGAGAACTGCAGCATGTTTCCCCCAACGAGAGCTACGTGCCAATACCTACATTGTGCACATACGGTCTGGTTTTGCGAGCTCGATCTACGAGCTTCATCTGGTGATTCGGTGAGCATATGTTGTTCATTTTTGCATTGCAACATATCCACGCGTTCGCATTGAGTAGACCTACACATTAGGCACTTTAGTTTTCGAAAACAACAACCTGCAGATTTCAGCCAGACATCCTACATGATTTTGCACCAGGTGTTTAGGGTTGGGATTTTGGTTCATAAACCTTAGGTAGAGTGACCTATTGGTGTTAGTAGGGTCTCCTTCAAGTTCTATTGCATTTCGAGACTGTTTGATGGGTATTCGGCTCTTGGAAGCATTGTAGGAAATCTCCTCTTAAGCACTCTTGAAGGTTGTAGCTTAGACATTGGGTAGAGACCTCTGTAGGAATTAGTCGAGAGTTGGTTGAGTGTAGATTGACACCCTGTGCTTGCTTCCACGCGCCTGCGGGTCGAGCTTCGTCCTTAGCTGAAAAATCTTGTTAGGTGAGTTCTCGCTGTGCTGACGTCCTTCGCGGCATATCCGCCAACACTAAATTTAAAGACATACAAAGCAAATGAAAAACAACCATTGTACCGACACAAGTTGAACCAGCTATTGTGGATTCTGCCAGTTCTATAGAGAACATGTTGAAGCGCATGAATGATATGATGATCAACATGCAAAGGATATCGTTGAGAGACCCCACGCAAGGACCAAATCAAGAACAACCACAAAGGCAATTAAAATGGTGCACCATTGAAGAGAAATGCACAAATCATGAGACAAACGAGTGATACTACAAGCCTAAATACAATGGGAATGTTCAGTACGTGCCAATGAGGCCGGAAGGACAACACATGTATCACTACCTGCCAAATGTGGCACCCATGCAAAAGTCACCAATGAATATAGAGAGACCACAACCAATATTAGGCCAACAACCACCACTCCCTAGGAATAATGTTGTAGTGGTCAAGTATATGCTACCGGAGGGAGAGATGGATGAGCAAGCTCTAGTACCTCTGTTACTCCGTACTCTAAGTAACAATGGGGATATAAGAAGAGTGGTATAGCCAACCTGTTCCAATCCCTATAGATCCGATGTTTCAAGCACCTACTGAAACAACACCCGTTAACTTTATTGCAAATCAGGGGGTGAGACCACCAATGGTCAAGCCAATGCCCAAACCAAAAAGTGGAAATTGTCATAATTGTGGAGCGGATGATCATTGGAAGAATGATTGTCCCAAATCGGACAAGAATGCATGTCCTATAGAGGCTTATTATGGGGCATGTGGATGAAAGGGAGGACACTTTCCTGAAGATTGTCCTTGGAACCCAACTAACAAAAGAAGAACTGATATAAACATAATTCAAATCATGCGAGGTAGTTCATCATATGGGGAACCAACAATGCTTGGTCAAGTGATGACTAGCCCATGATGAGGAGAACAAGAAAAAAAAACACAAGTGGATCTGACAGATCCAGTAAATCCTCTAAAAATTCTAGAAAAGAAAGACGTAAGAGATATAAACTTAAGAGACAAAAACAACAAAAAGAAACTGAAGAGAAGATAGAAAGGAAACAAAAGAAAGAACTCTCACTCCTTCAACCGAATTCAAATAACAAAAAACAGTACTAGTCAACCAAATCTACAAACCAATCAATGCAGCTCTAGAGGCTTTCCGAGCTGGGTTGAAAGCGGGTCAAACTTTGGAAAATCCATGGAAAAATTATCCAGCACTAGATATGGAGGCGGCTAGACTAGAAGCTTACAAAAACCTTGTGCAAATCACACAAACCATGATGGAAAAATAGAATCCACAATAGGAGGTTGTGGAAAAACCGGTTGAAAATGAGACTGAAACAATGAAGGAAAGAGTTGAAGAAAAGGATGAGTTTGGAAACATAATGCACCATCACCTAAACTGGAAGTTCCTGATAGTGAGGAAGGATGGGACGAAGTGCTGATAGTTGAAGGAGATTTTTCAAACTACCTGTGGAAAAGGGTTAGAGAAGAAAAAGATGGGAGTATAAACTTGAAATCAGCTCCAATTGAGGAATTTCAGTTTGATAGATTCCCCATGGAACTGGATAAACAATCATTATATGGAGATTGGGGATCCGAGCAGTTAGGATCTTCAAAATCTGAAACTCTGTGGATGCTACAATCCTACTTAGGAGAGAATGAAGAGAAATTTATGGTCTGCAAAACAACCAAACTAGAAAGGCCAAGAAAAACCTTGGATGTGGCTAATCTACAATCCATTATGTCACTATTTTAGTGCACAATAACTTTGGGAGAAGTACTTAGGTTAAGACCGCAGTTGTGGGGAGATATACAAACCATCATGGAAAAGATGGGTCTAAAAGAAGCATCTCAAATGGACTTGGAAAATTTGCAAAACAAAGGCATACTAACTAAAATTGTCAGGTCATTACCTATAAACAAGGTAGGGGGCTACTGCGAAGGGAATGAGGAAAACACTACCCTTCCAATACAGTACAATGATATAGCTGACATGGCTATTTTAGATAGTGGCACAAGGATTGCCATAGCAACCAAAGCTATCTGGGAAGCTTGGGGAAAATCGGTAATTAGGAAAACAAGAATGAAATTGCAATTGGCAGATGCACACATAGAGAAACCAGTGGGTTTACTTGAGAATGTGATAGTCACTTCCTATGGAATTGACTACCAGCACACTTTTTGCATTGTAGATTTTGGGAAGAAACTCAACTATGAAATCATCTTGGTAATACCATTCATGAGATAGATATAATTAGTTCAAGATTGGGGCAATGATTATCTCTACCTGAAGCAAGTAGGGGCAGTTACCCAAGTAAACTTGAAAGATCATTCTTACAGGGATTTCTTGAGGACACCAATACAATAATTAGACTCTGAGACCTCTGCAGAGACTAAACTACCTTTAGGGATACATGAAGACACCCCAATTTGGATGTGTGGGGTTTCTCAGTTGGGGAGTTTGAAAAGGAAAGACTATGATGTAGACAGAGAGGTGAATAACACAGAACATATACCTAAACCATTTCCTAAACATTTATTCAAAACTTTTGAATGGACTCAGATCCTGACCACAATGGATGTATGTGTTAACAAATCAACACTTACACAATTCTATGATGTAGAAGACTATGACATAGTCCCTATCCAAATGGTATTCATCAAGATGATTGAGGAGCAACAGGTCTTTTGGGATATCTACTATGATGCCACGAACAAGTTGGAAGAAGAAACATTTAAAATTGAAGAATCAAACTCAAAAAAAGAGCATGTAAGGGCCAAACTTCTACTCCGAGGGGGGGAGAAAGATTTCTTGAGTTTCCAAACCAACATCGGATATGTCAACAGAGATACCGCAGAAAGAGAGTAAAAATTTTAAGGAAGAAAATCAAAAAATAGCCGTTAGATACCAAAACCAAATTCTGAATGAAAGTAAACGTTGCGGATTGCATAAAAGACAAGGTAACTGGAAGGTATCCCAAATCTGCACTTAAAGAGCGACAAACCCAAAAGAAACCAAAAATTTACAAGCCTGAAACAACCAAGGTGAAAGAGCCTCCAATGACAAAAACAGAGCGTAAGGCTAAGTACAAAGAGAAGGACCTTGAAAGAATCTAGACAATGGAAATGGATTAGATAGTGATAAACATGGAGAATCAATGTTCCATTTCACTATAAAAAATACACTTTGCAAGATCGTAGGATTTTTGTTGAACAACCATTACTCAGTCAACAGAACCGGGAAATTCCTATGAAGGGCCGGAAAATGTGAAATGAATCGACCTAGTAGAGCCTAGAGAAGAGCCGAGACCTGCATACATAGCTATGGATTTGTTGCAAGAAGAAGAAGAGATTATCATAAGGACATTGAAGGAATATAGAGATGTTTTTACATGGTCATATAGAGATCTGGCAAAGGAGCAGATCCTACAATATGCCATCATACCATCCCTATGAGAGATGATGCCAAGCCAAGTTGACGAAGACCATATACGTATAATGAGACCTTTGCCAAAAAAATCAAAGAAGAGATAGACAGACTTAAGGAAGCAAAGTTTATCTATGAGATAGGACATACATATTGGGTAACACCAATTTTTGTGGTGCCTTAAAAAATGGCAAACTCAGAGTGTGTGTAAATCTCAAAAAAGTGAAATCTGCCACTATACAAGATAGCTATCGTCTTCCCATCATTGATCACATGCTAGAACGGGTAGCTGGCAACGAAGCTTATAGCTTTTTAGATGGATTCTCTGGGTATAATCAACTGACAATAGACCCCAAGGACCAACATAAAACAGGCTTTGCTATAGGATGGGGAATTTTTGCCTATAGAGTCATGCCCTTCGGCTTGACCAATGCACCGGAAACATTCCAAAGGTTGATGAGCCATGCCTCTGCAAAATTTCTTAGAAGTATACATGGATGACCTTTGTGTGCACTCCACCAAACGAGAAAGTCATTTTGAGCATTTACGATGTGTCTTTGAAACATGTCGCTTATATAGGATTTGTGTAAGCCTTGAAAATTGCTTTTTTATGGTTAGACAAGGCAAAATTCTTGGACACATTGTGTCTAAAAGTGGCATAGCCACAGACATGGAAAAAGTAGCAGTTATTGCTGAGATGGCTAGACCAACAACAGCCCGAGGGGTTGAGGCATTCATGGGACATAGTGGTTACTATCGTAGATTTATATACATGTATATTATGATTGCTAAGCCCATTTATAGCCTTATTACTCATTTTGAATGGACCAACAAATGTGAAGAGTCATTTCAAAATCTTAAGCAAGCTTTGACCTCAATTTTGATATTGAAAGCTCCCGATTGGGACAAAGTATTTCATATACATGTCGATGCCTCAAGTTTTGCTATAGGTTGTATCTTTGTTCAGCTAGGAGAGGAGACCATGGATTTTCCCATCTCCTATGCTAGAGAATAGTTAAACCTGGAAAAAAAGAATTAGACAACCACGGAAAGAGAAGGCCTTGGTATGGTGTATTCAGTTAAGAAATTCAGACACTACTTGTCACTCAACAAGTTTGTCTTTTTTGTAGACCATCAAGCGTTACTCTATTTGGTAAATAAACCCTGCAATACTGGAAGGATAGTAAGATGGTTCATCATCCTACTTGAATTTGTCTTCACAGTGGTGATTAAAAAAGGCACCACACACGAAAGAACGGATCATCTATTGAGACTCATAACAGAGGAAGCACCTAAGGGGGTAGACAATGATTTGCCAAATGCATTCTGTTCTATGTGGAAATGGTTCCAAGATGGTCTGAAGAACTTTCCACCCTAATGACCATCATGCAAGTAGATTCTCAAATATCGATTCCCATTACACCATGGCTGACTGAGAAATTCATATTGTATCAGTTGTTGGCTGGACGGTTATCTTGAAAAAACAAAGATGGAATTCTGCTCTTGTGCATCAATCCTGAGGAATAAGAAGCCTCATTGATTCAAGCACATACCACAATAGTAGGACTACACTTTGCACAAAACCAAACCTTACAAACATTAACTTGGTTGAGGGTTTATTGGCCCACTATGAAGAAGGACGTTCATCAATATGTGAATGAGTGCTCCCAATGTAAAGTAAAAGCTACCATATCCCAAGTTACCATATCCCACGCCAAGTTATTCCACATTGCAACCACACCACAATGGAGTGGTTACCTGGTAGAATATCTAACCAACAAAATTCTTCCAAAAAACATGAGTAAAAGATGAAGGAGGGCAATAGAAACAAAAGCTGCCAACTACATCTTGATTGGAAACTAGCTCTATCGACGAGGGAAAGACCAATATCTTAGACCGTGCACAAATGAGGAGGAATATCTTCATATTTTAGAACAAGCACATGCAGGTCTAGCAGGAGGTCACTTCTCTCATGAAACCACAACCAAAGCTATATTGATGGTAAGCATCTGGTGGCCAACTTTATTTTTTTACACAAAAGAGTTTGTTCGACGATGTGATGCATGTCAAAGAGAA
This sequence comes from Adiantum capillus-veneris, assembly GCF_014529385.1. Classification (NCBI taxonomy): domain Eukaryota; kingdom Viridiplantae; phylum Streptophyta; class Polypodiopsida; order Polypodiales; family Pteridaceae; genus Adiantum; species Adiantum capillus-veneris. The sequence goes on along the minus strand of NC_140948.1, from coordinate 27,603,337 downwards.
AAAAAACCAACAAGGGTCGATAATAAGCCACTGCGACCTATAGTCTATGATGGGAGCACAAGTCTTTGCTAAGTGGGGTATAGACTTTGTAGGACCAATCCAATCGCCAACTTACAAAACTCAGGCACAATATATTATTGTGGCCTCAGATTACTTAACCAAGTGGGCTGAGGCACGGGCCACCAGGAAGAACGATGCTAGAACCACTGCTTCATTCTTGTACGAATGTGTATTCACTAGATATGGACTTCCTATCGAGCTTGTGAGTGATCGCGGATCACATTTCCTTAATGAGGTGATAGAACATCTGTTAGATGAGTTCATGGTAATCCATAACAAATCTGCTCCCTATCATCCTCAAGTGAATGGTCAAGCGAAACATGCAAACAAAATTCTCCGCTCAGTACTAACTAAAACTGTTGGTTCAGGCAGAACATACTGGGAAATGAATCTTCATTTTGCCTTATGGGCTTATTGATTTTCCTTCAAAATAGCTTTAAAAACGACTCCTTTTAATTTGGTATATGGCATGGACGCGATCTTGCCAATGGAATTCTTATTACCCATTGTCAGAGTTGCTACTGAGTTAGAATGGAAGAGACACGGATTGTGGGAACAACTTGAAGATTTGGAACAATTAGATGGGAAACGAGCGGCCATTGCTCACATCTAACAAAAACAAAAACAAAAACAATTCTTTGACTCACAATTACTAACCAAAGTTTTCAAACCAAGGGATTAAGTCTTAGTATATTCATTGAAACAACAAGTACGGTATATCCAAACTCCAGAAAAAAGGACATGGTCCTTTTTTCATTGAAGATGTTTCACCAAGCAATGCAGTCAAGTTAGCTACACTAGACGGAGAAATTATGGAAAATTGGATTAGTGGATGTTCGCTCCATAAATATAATCTTCCCTTGACTAATGAGATTTTGCAGAGAATGCACGCAGCCAAGGAAAGAAAGATTAAACAACAAATAGTGATAGGCGAGGCTCGCATTCGGATTCTAAAACAAAAAGTTGCAAGGCAACCTGTTCTACAAGTTGTACCACTCAATACTCTCCAAATTTCAACCATAACTGAGGATGAGGTCTCGCATGAGGTAGAGACTCATGAAAAGTGGATGGATGGTCTTGATGTGCGGATCAACGTGAATCTGAAAGAGGGATACAAAGTGAAAGCTTTAGCGGACTACTCAACTTATCTCAAGGCAGCTACTCAACCATTTAAGTACTGTCAAGCCACTGTCAAAGGCTATAGCACTAGGAAAAATTAACTTGAATATATGGTTCATGGATTTTCCTTCATATGTATTGCGGATGAACACATGAATCAAGACCTAATACTAGGGGTTCCATGGATGAGAACCTACAAAGTAGTACAAGATTGGGATGTCCGCATGCTGAAACTCACACTTAAAGGTGGAAAACTAAGAATATCATTTGCATACAGTAAGGAAGAATGGAAAGGATCTCTCAGTGATACTTCTACTTGAGCGTTAAATTTCATTTCTTCCTTTTTGTACCATTCCTTTCCTCTTGATTCATCCGTGGGTGGTAACCCATTAAAGCAGTTTACATGAGCATGCCGTTCATTTACATCATCTCTGTATAGATATCTACTCGAGTTCACTGCCACTGGTTGTGCTTGGGCAAAGTCATTAATGCACCTGGGCTTCTGGTACTCATCAAAGGTAATGGTAGTGACATTGTGAGGATTGTATTTGAGAATAGGTCCATAGACTCTATTGAACCATTCTTAAGGTACATAATAGAATTGGTTTTCGCCATTTGACTTCTTCCATAATTTGATTATGACCTTTTCACAAAAGTTGTATCTTTGGTTTAGCATGAAGGCCTTCTTACTAAGTATGAATTCTCAACTTGGTATGTCCAAAAGAGAACATAGGTTAAGGTAAGAACATATCCCTTTACTTTAACGTCGTCTTCTTGGATCTTTTCCTTGACCCAAAGTTGTCGATTGGCCATAAACCTATCAGGCACTTGTGTTCAATGTTCACGTTGAGCTTCAACATATAACTCCCATGCTACGTAAGTGTTTGGAACAAGGTAGTCTTTAGTTCCCTTTGAAGCTTGAACCACTTCAATTTCCCAATTGAAACAACCGCATAATTGAAAAAGACCCTTTGTGCAAAATCACTTAGGAGTTCATCTAGACAATTAAGAAGATCCATCTAAAAACAAGAGAAGGAGAGAGAAAACTTAGTACACATGTGAACCAAAACTGAGTATATGCTTCTTTTATTCATCAAAACCTGATTTCTATGATTTCATTACAATATTAGGGGTGTCTCGGAGCCAATTCTCTAAATATTCTTTTAACTCTCATGACAGGGTATTCTCTCAGACCTCGCACGCAACAACACGGTCTGTAGTTATCTTCTAGTTTTTATTTCCCTATGACAGCTGTAAGAGCTTCAAACTTCCTAACAACTTCAGTAACCCTTAACATCTGGGAACGCATCGCCAACTAGTAGAACATGTCTTCTAGGCCTAACCATATTTTGAGTTCAAGTAGCCTAAGACTGGAAAATCAGTCTCTTGGACTAACGTCAATATAGATGAAGAACTGACGGAAGGGTTCTTGGTGACGGGTAAGATAACTACAATCAACACTCTTCCAACAAGTTGTGCTTCCTGGCATGCCAAAGACTTTGGTTCCGATTTCTAAAGTAAAAGAGTTCTCGTACATCCCTGGAAAACCGTGTCGCCATATTGTTGAACACTATGGCCAAAACCTCATTCCCCTAGCTAAAGCATTCAGACGTCACTCCGAGAGCCATTTGTTACTACAAAACAAATATTCAAAGAAATTATAACGCCATTGTTGAACACTTCAACCACTTTACCATAAATCAAACCAAACGCTCCCACTCAAGAAGACGAGTTAAACAAGTACCACCAACCAATGTCACTTATAGATGCATCACGAGTACAATATCCTTTCCCAAACAACATGCATGAATGCGGGCACGATGCATAACTAATCCAACTATTATCAGGTTTTAGGCTATCCCCATAACCTTAAGCATTAGCTCTCATACCAGGTGAGAGATACCCCTCCCGGGGGTCTATGCACAAAATATACAATTTACACTTTTATAGGATTTTCACATATACATCAGAGTTGTGAAAGCATTTGCATTGGGGAGGAGTTCTCAATGCCTGACCAAACATGGAGTTTAGGCCATGAGCCGGACTGCATCCAGAGGCACCATGGACTAGTGCTACCCCTATGGGTGTTATGAATGAAAGCGTACTCAAGAAAAATATAACATTGTGGAGGGTGAATATCTACACTGCAGGAAGAGAGAGAGAGAGAGAGAGAGAGAGAGAGAGAATATAGTGGAAGGTGAAATAGAGTGCACAGAGATGTGAGAGAATGACAACAGAGAATCTTTAAATGCCACATCAATCCATAAGTTTCCATACATCATATGATAACATTCCATCACCATAAATATTATGCAAAACAGCTCCAACCTTTAGGTCAACCATAAACCATAACTTCACGCATATGCAAAAAACAATGTTTTGACATTTTCGGGAGCATGCATAACATGCAAATGAAAGTATTTAACCTCAAAACAATGCATCACGCTCAGGTCCATAATATAGACTAGTAGTCTATCAAATCACTTTACCCATATGATACTTACACAAAAAATTATTGTAACCCAAAAAGAAAGTCACTTTAATCATATTTGCCTATGTGGTTCGGGTTGTCTAAGCATATACCCTCACATAAGTTTATGGGCATCTAATAATTGAAATCAACTCACCAAAACAAACTATAGGTCATACATAACTAGCTTGGTTAACTCATGACGTCATATCACTATAACATATGCGCGGTATTATCGCTCACATTACCGCAAAAAAAACAAACAAACTTGAAATATAAAAATTTCCGTATGCGGAAAATACTTTGGCAAGCTAGCGGTAATGGTCTAGCGGTAACTGATGCGGTAATGGATGCGGCAATATTACCGCGTGCTTTGCTACTATAGTACCCTCACATATTACCGCGTCAGGCGCGAGCATTACCGCGAAGGGATTTATTATAAAAAAACAAATGACCGTTTGGATTGTCCTTTGTAGGACCATCCAAAAGGTCATCTATTTTTTTATTTATTTTAGTTATTTTATAAAATTATTATTAATTACAACAAAATATCACAATTGGACAATACATTGAGCCAAAAAAAGATTGATAATTTCATTTACATAAGTGGAATTACAATTGGGGGAGGTATTGAGCCAAAAAATGATAGGTATTGCATTTACATAAAGGGCAAAAAAAGCCAGCGTGTACAAAATAGAGTATGGTCATGTGGGATAGGGAAAACGGGGCCCGCGTATACAAAATAGAGGATGCTCATGGGGGAGTTGGCGGCATTTCACGTGGAACTCCTTGACTCTGCAAAACCATAAAAAAGAAACAATTAACACATTGTTATTTAATATTTGATATAAAATCAACAATTTGATTATTTAGATAAGATTAAACTTACATGTTGCAGACTTTTGCACGCATTTTTGAACTCCTCTAGAGAGATCATTTGATTTTCAAACAACCAACACCAATTTTGATACTCGGTATGGTTCTCTCTATATCTCTACACTTCTCTGGTCGGGCGACTCATGGTAATGTTATACTGACAAAAAATAGAAACCAATTAATTAAATGAAAAACATTAGATTTTTTACAATAAAACTAATATTTTTACTTACATATTTGTCTTTCCAAGCCGTTTTTCCTCCCAAACCATAATGCGTAGGAGTCTGATGGGATCTGGCCTCAACTTGACGCATATACATGCTCGCACTGGTTGCCCTTTCGTCCTCTTTCTCGCCCATAGCGGTCTCCCACTCCACATCATGGACATTTCCTGACCGATAGCTATGCTCTGGAGACTCCATTGTCTTCTTTGCCGCTCTCCTCACACTAGATTTTTTGTTCTTCAAAAATGTTTTGACATGCTCTTGCAACCATTGCCTTGAGAATTGTTGCCCCTCAGGGTTGGGGAAACGCATGTGCATGGTTGTCTCTATATATATGAGGTTGTAGGGATCTTGCTGATCAAATTTGAGAAAACAATTGATATATGTGGAGTGGATTAATTAGTTGACGTGTGTGCCGAATCTCCTGCCATGTGCTGTCCCGAGATCCACCATACCTCCTCTATGAACCTGGTAGTATAACCCGCGAGCATCTAGTGAAGGCATGTCATGGTCCTCATCTTCTGCTGGAGTAGGGAGCGGTGACTGTGGAGGAGAATCTGTAGTACTCCCCCCCCCCCCCCCCCCCCCCCAAAAACAACAACTAGCTCCGCTCCCTCATCGAGATCGATCGGCGCTAGCGCGCGAGCTACCCTGACGCTGACTGCCAAAAGAGCGCCGACGTGAATCTGGGACAGAAGGTGGGATAGGTGATGGATAGGTGGATGCCCATGGCGTCGGACCCTGTGGCGTCACACCCAACGGCGTCGGACCCTGGGGCGTTGGACCCTGTGAAGGAAAAGTTAAACCTGGAGCTGTAGCTGGAAAACTCTGCAGGTATGGAGTGCCACCAGTCAGAGTAGAGACCTCTGATAATCCAAAAGCTGCTAGCTGCGCCGGTGAATAGCGCTGTGTAAGGGTCTGCTGTGAACCTAACCACTCAGCCCGAAGACGTAATGCCCTCTCCACATCTGGATCGGTCATAGGTACGGCAGTGGACCCACCTAGAGCGTCCCGAAACCAGCCGAACCCTCATGATGACTGTTGAGGCGACGGCTGTGAATGATAGGCAGAGAGAGCGTCGGGATATGACATCCCGTCTGCCATGAAATCCTCAATGCTGCGAAAGCGTGGTGTGGAAGAAGAAGACATGGTCTACATTTATTATGACAAAGATTAAACTAGGGTATAAAATTTGAATATATGATTAAAAATTTACACATTGATTTTTTTCAAATATTGGATTTTTTAACATTGGATTCTCTATAGTATGCAATGTTGAAAGAATCCAATGTGGAAAGAATCCAATGTGTGTCTACAACCTATAAAAGAGTCTTGCAAAGCCTCGAGTGCTAATAAGATATTAGTGTGTGTATTGACTAATAAGAGATTATTGTGTTTATGATTAGTGTGATCGATTGCGTGATCACTTGGACGGTCATTGGGGCCTAATACGTCACCTACGACTTAATCATGGAGGTATGTTTTTGTTTTTTTTTTTATTGTTGTTTAATTTAACATAATTAGTGTGTGTTTTAGTGTTGGCTTGTGTAATTGGCTTGTGCACACACTAATTAGTGTGTGTTAACATACACTAATTAGTGTGTGCATTGGCTTGTGCACACACTAATTAGTGTGTTTTAACATACACTAATTAGTGTGTGCATTAGATTGTGCACACACTAATTAGTGTGTGTTAACATACACTAATTAGTGTGTGCATTGGCTTGTGTAATTGGACTAATCACACACTAATTAGTGTGTACATTGGCCAATTCCATTGGTCAATGCATACACTAAATAGTGTGTGTATTGACCAATCACATTGGCCAATGCACACACTAATCACATACACTAAATAATGTGTGTATTGGCCAATCCAATTGACCAATGCACACACTAATCCAAAACTAATTAATGTGTGCATTGACCAATTACATTGGCCAATGCACACACTAATAGCACACTAATTAGTGTGTACATTGACCAATCACATTGGTCAATGCACACACTAATCACACACAAATTAGTGTGTGTTAATGAGCACTAATTAGTGTGTGCATTGACCAATCACATTGGCCAATGCACACACTAATAGCACACTAATTAGTGTGTACATTGACCAATCACATTGGTCAATGCACACACTAATCACACACTAATTAGTGTGTGAATTGGCCAACCCCATTGGTCAATGCACACACTAATAACACACTAATTAGTGTGTGCATTGACCAATCACATTGGCCAATGCACACACTAATAGCACACTAATTAGTGTCTACATTGACCAATCACATTGGTCAATGCACACACTAATCACACACAAATTAGTGTGTGTTAATGAGCACTAATTAGTGTGTGCATTGACCAATCACATTGGCCAATGCACACACTAATCACACACTAATTAGTGTGTGCATTGACCAATCACATTGGCCAATGCACACACTAATAACACACTAATTAGTGTGTGCATTGACCAATCACATTGGCCAATGCACACACTAATCACACACTAATTAGTGTGTATTAACACACACTAATTAGTGTGTGCATGGCCAATCCCAAATTTAACATATTAGGTTATGCAAGTAATAAAATCTAACAAGTTTAGATTTTGCAAGTAACTAATAATTAACAAATTTAAGTTTTGGTGTGTCTTTACTTACAATAATTAGTGTGTGCATTAGAATAATGCACACACTAATTAGTGTGTGTAAAGAACACATGCACTAATTAGTGCGTGTAATTAGTGTGTGTGTGTGTGTGTGTATGCATTTGTATGCATGTGTGTGCATGCGTGTGTATGTGTGTATGCATGTGTGTATGTGTGTGTGTGTATATGCATGTGTGTGTATGCGTGTGAAAAAATCAAAAAACATAACAACAAAACTTACATGGAATTGAAGCGCTTGTTGGGAGAGGGTAGGAGAGTGGAAGAGTAGAGATGGTGGAGAGTAGAAGAGTAGAGATAGAGGTAGAGCTCAAGGTTGTGAGGTTCGCGCTCTCGGCTTCTGTGGAGAAGACGATGAAATTCGAATTTTAGGGCATTACTTCACGGGGCATGCGGGTGCCCCTATTTATAAAAAAATTTAAAATTTGATTTTCCGCTCCTATTACCGCGAGCATTACCGCGTCTCTTGCCGCAAACATTACCGCGTATATTACCGCGGCGCAAATTTGGGCCAAATAAACAGATGGCCACGTTCTGACATTATTACTATTGATCCTCATAATCTATTGGTACTATGTTTTTTATAAAATATATATAAAATGAAAGTATTTCTAGTACTTTGAAATTGACATTTTTACCTAAATGGTTAATTTTTACTTTTTACTGATATTTTATTAACATTCTTTGGTAATTTGATTTTAATTAGTGTATGTAATTTATTAATGTAGGTTGCTTGGGATGATTTTGGCCCGTCCACTGAACCGGATAGATCACGGTGGTTGGCTGAGCGATTACCATGCCCATGCGTGCGGTGCAAATGCACCATTGCTCGACTTCGACAGATATGCTTGAGCCACGTACAGGATTATGGACTATGGGACGATCCTCGCAAGCGTGCACGGATGGAAACAAACGATATGCGAATTGTTGCGGCTATTGACGTCACCCCACATTGGCGTGTGGTTGGTGGAGGAGGGGAAAGGAGGGTGGAAGAGCGCATGCGCCAGGAATCCATTAGAGAGAGAGGAAGCACATCAAATCAGCCAAGTATTGCTGCTCCCTCTTATCCGAGTGACCACATCCCATCTCCTTACGTGGATGCAGAAGACGACCATTTGCATAGAATGGTTGAGGATCTCTTTGCACGAGAGGAGGAGCATGAACCAGAGTGTGCAAGCGAAGAAGCTTCCGAGCGAACGAGGAGTGAGCTACTCGATTCGGCACACACCGCACTATATGATAGATGCTCTTACTCCATTTTAAGGGCTTCTCTCGAAGTCCTTAACCTTCAGGCGATGTTTGGATGGAGCAATGCTAGTGTCGACACACTTTTGAGGTATGTTTACAGATTGTGAAGGATGCTTGTGGAGTGCATAAATTAGCTTCTAATGTACTTTCTTCTTGTGATAGGTTGCTAGGAAAGATGCTGCCAGTTGGCAATCACATGCCAGAGAACAGACGAAAAGCCCGCAAAGTGGTGACTGCATTAGGGATGGATTATGATCGCATTCATGCTTGCATGAACGATTGTGTGCTCTTTCGTAATGAGCATGCCGATTGTGACACATGTCCATCGTGCGGGGATCCTAGGTTCAAAGAAGGAATGCAGAGCAATAGAACTCCACGTAATGTTTTGAGGCATTTTCCACTCGTCCATCGCATCCAACACATGTATAGATCGAAGGGTACGAGCGAGCTTTTGAGTTGGCATGCAAAAAACCGCTCCATAGATGGTATTATGAGAGTGCCAGCTGACTCACCAGCGTGGAAGCACATAGAGGACACATGGCCAGAGTTCAGGGATGAGCCTCATCACTTGAGGATTGGGTTAGCTAGTGATGGAGTGAATCCATTTGGGCACCACTCTACTTCACGGAGCACTTGGCCGGTGGTTGTTGTAAACTACAATATTCCGCCTTGGGAGGCAACAAAAAAGGGAAACATTTTACTATCACTTCTCATTCCAGGAAAGCACAAGGTAAAAAACATGGATGTATATCTGCAGCCTCTTATTGATGAGCTTCAAGAACTATGGAGAGGCATAGATGTCATTGACATTTCACGGCCACCACGAGACCGCAATGCCGTCATCAAGTGCATCCTCATGTGGACCATGCATGATTACCCAGGATTTGGAGAGGTATCTGGTAAGTATGCACATGTTAATTGTACTCTTTTCTTTAGGTTTATCGTCTCATGTGTAACGTTTGTTTACCTCTTGGCAGGATTGGCAACATCTGGACATAGAGCGTATCCCACTTGTGGCCCTTCCCTTGTGACAGAGAGACCTCCTCTTCTTGGGAAGGTGATCTATCCCAACAACCATCGCTTCCTACCTCCTTCACATTGTAGATATGCTCCCCCTATCAATGGAGTGCAGCCGTTTCATTGGAACATGGCTGATTGGGCGAAGCATTGGGAGGAGCATCATGGTACCTCACCGCCTCCCAATGGGTTGCCAAAGGGTATGTCGAGGTACTTAATCTTCTTGTCGCTCCCCTATTGGGCTTCGTTGAAAATTCAGCACTTATTGGACCCTATGCATGGATTCAAAAATGTTGGGCAAGCTATATGGGATCACATAATTGGCAAAAAGGATTCATTGGGTGCTAGGGAAGATTTAAGAGCCATTAGACATCTCCCCCCTTCAGCCACGCCCCGCATGGGGGAGCGGGGAAAGATGATTCTCCCAAAAGCACCGTGGATAATGTCAAAGGCAGACCAAGAGCGGACAAAGCAAGTTATTGCATTCATCAGAACTCCAACGGGATATATGCGGTCACTCAAAGGTTCTTTCACAAAAACCAAAAAGGGTGGCTCCACTCAATTGTATGGATTGAAATCCCATGATTGGCATAAAATCCTTCAGGTAAGAGTAGAACAATTTGTGGTGTCTTTGTGTCCTTATATATAGGTTGACATTCACTAAGATGTTTTATTGCTTGTAGTTTGTACTTCCCATAACTATTAGTGGTTATGGGGACACTAAGGTGAAGGCTGCAATATTCAAAGTGGGTGAGATTGTGAGGTAATGGCTTTTTTTCAAGTACTATATCATGTTGTGCATGCATGAACTTGGAATTTTTTTTCATCTACTATATAATGTTTGCCCTGTAGATTTGTGAGCTCCAAGGAGATAGAAGTAGAAGCCATACCAGTAGCCCATCAGCTAGCACTAGAGGCAGTGTGTGCTATTGAGGATGCATTCCCACGTACAATCCTTGTTAGCCAAATACACCTATTGCTTCACCTTGTTGAGGAGATTGTCATTTGTGGGGTGGTTCACTCTAGATGGATGTTCTTCTTGGAGAGATTCTTGAAGACTTTAAAGGATTTTGTTAGATTGAGGTCACAACCGGAGGTATGCAAAATAAATACAATATAGATAGCATTTAAACGCTATGGAGTTACTAATAAAAATATGTGGTTTTAATGTTTTCAGGCGCACATGGCAGAAGGTTGGGTGGTGCAAGAGGCATTTGTGTATGTCTCACAGTATCTCATCACAGTGGATCCATCATTGCCTCGTCTGTGGAGTGAAGAAGAGGATCCTAGGAAGCACTCAACCATTCCCAGTGGAAAAGGCTCACTCTTGGTCATGGATAGAGAGTTTCATGCCATAGTCAACAACTACTCTTTACTCAATGCCACTATCATGACCAAATGGGTCAATATGTACTTGGAAGCCCGCGCAACTAGAGAAAGGGATAGAGATGCATGGAAGAGGTCCCATGGAGGTAGACGTGCACCTCCTTTTCCTAAAGATCTTGAAAAATATCCTGACTTGATTCAAGTAGAGTGGATCCATAATGCCATGACCAATGCCAAAGCACAAGGAGAACAAATAAGCCCTAAAGAATGGGAGTATGCGCGAGGATGCTTGCGCAAGGTGAGTGTGTATATGTTATGTATGCATGTATGCAAATCACTTAATGAAATGCGATGTAACCTCTTATGCATTGTGATTGTAGGGTCTCATTTTCAACTCCATTTGGTCCGAAGGCCGACATTTTCGCACCCGCAAGATAGATGAGCGTCGGACCACTAATGATTGTGGCGTGATGGGAAACTTTGACACAACAACAGATGAGGTCATATATTGTGGTACTATAGAGAGAATAATCAAAGTGGATTTCAGATCTTTTCACAAAATCCTCTTTGAGTGTCGATGGTTTGCGGGTGAGGTCAAAAGACATGAAAATGGGCTCATTATGGTGGATTCCACCCAATTCCATCGGGGAAAAACTGACAACTTGGTGTATCCTAGTAGTTGCGAGCAGGTAATTTTGGCTATGTGCAATTAACTTAAATTAAACATTTAAGTTATGTATATCAGCTTATTCTTAGTGTGTGACGTACAGGTCTTTTATGTGCCATGTATATTTCAAAGAAGACTTTGGTATGTCATTCCAGTCACGCCGCGGGGTAGATCTATCTTTGCAAAGACGGACATTGAGCCAGTAATTGATCCCATCATACCATCACCACAAGATGCAAAGGAAGATGTAGTAGAAGTTGAAGAAGGTCAGCCAAGCCTTGCAAATAGTCATCTTGAGGAGGAGGAAGAGGGAGAAAGCGATGATGATTCTACAAGAGGTGATGGAGAGGAGGAAGAATCTCTAAATTTGTTTATTGATTTGAATACTATGGGTCTAAATATGGATCCTAGTGCTTGTAGAGATCTTATACAAGATGAAAATTTAAAAAAATCTCCATTCTTTCACTTGGTGTAGTATATGATTAATTTGCAAATGTTTCGTTATGTGCTTATGAATAGTATTTGTAATGGTTTTGTTGTGAGTTCAATGATTTATGTATAGAATTTTTAGAGTGAAAGAGAGATTAAGTGAAGTGAGCAAGCATTCTGGAGAGTGTAGGAGTTGTATTGGATTTAAATGGAAACCCGCAGGAGAGGGAGGGGGAAGGGGGTCCAGCCTGTCTTAGAGGTAATGTTTGCGGCAATAATCCTGGATATTTGCACGGTAATATGTGCGGTAAAGTGCAGCTTCTGCATCAAAATGATTATCTCTCCTCATTTTGAATTCCTCTCTCTTGTTTTGCGGTAATGGCCCGCGGTAAACACCACGATCTCTCATAGTGTATGGTACTTCCCCTAGGTAGCACCCCTACACGCGTAGGTAAAACCGATTATGGAATGATTAATAACTCGCATACCCGAGGTGATAACGGAGACTTAATACATTTATTATCATGTTTTATCAATATTTTCAATTGGTTGAGTGGGTTTTCCCATCCGGTGAATCCATGTAGTGGTTCTCCAAGAAGCCTGGAGTCAAAAAATTTGACCAAGTGCAGCGGACAGCAAGCTGTTGTTTTTACCATATCTCTTAGCTCATGCGTGATTTTCACATGACAACTAAGAGAGAAAATGTTATAAATGATGTATTTTATCTCTGGTTTAAAGGGTTCAGACTGATTTATAATGGTTTTGAGTTATGACCACAACAGTGTTCCTACCGCCTCTATGACGCAAAACAAAAAGAGCTTTTTATGCACGCACGTGAGCATAAACGCATCATGTGCATAAATCGGTGTGTTAAACATGATAAAATAATCATGGGGAAACTTCATACGTACTCGATTAATCCATATATGCACTCCTATATGAAAAACAATCACCGAGAGGGTGACTGCTCAGAAAAACGACAGAGAGAGAGAGAGAGAGAGAGAGAGAGAGAGAGAGAGAGAGAGAGATGATGATGGCTATGGAGTTTAGATCTTTTCACCGTGCTTTAGAATCGCTTAGGGACTGTCAAAAGGCTTCTTGCTTTGCTGCAAGAGAGTGGTGATGAGAGCTACGTAGAGGTATTCACCACGAGAGCTTCTGGAGAGCGTGTACACCGTGAAACGAGAGAGGAGATAGTAAGCAAGTAGAGAGATAATATCCTTCTTCTTCTTCTAGTATACAAGACAGAAGAGCTTATGGAGATGGTGATGAAGAGCTTACACCACTCCGTATAATAGATACGTATAACCTTGCGGTAGTAGACGCAACAGACGACATTGAAAACTGAAGTGTCTATATGCCAATTGATAGTTTTTTCAACTACCCGGAGTGTGTCCCAAGCTATAGAAAGCACTAGTTTCACAGCTAGGAATAGCTCCATGCTTTTGGGATCTTTCCTTAAAATATGCTTTTGCTTTTGGTGGTCAACTCTACCACTTACCATTCAATTTTTACAATAAAATTGGGCAATTGAACATTATACGGCCAACTAATAGAACCTAATTAGCTAGACTATGCCGCATCGTAATGTCCCGACATAATTATGACTTTCTCGCACTGCCTCGGGGTATTTACGGTATCGCTTTTTATAAAAATAATTCTCCTAAAAATCCCGTTTGGTCACGTTTTTGCTATAGGCGATCATTTTTAAATCCGACGAAGATAAATTAGTATTTTTATGATTAGGTCATCCTAAAAAGCACATTGCTTTTCAAAAACGCCAAAAAGCATGAAAAGCTAAAAATAGTGTAAAAAGCAAAGAAAAAGTAAAATTTTCTAAAATTGAATCACGGGTTTCCCTTGTCCACTGGAATAAGAAAGCGGACTCGCTTTTCACTAAAAAGCACTAAAAATCATGAAAAGCTAAAAATAGCGTGAAAAGCACTCGAAAAGTCAATTTTTACAAAATTAAACCATAGCTTTCTTGGAACACGTAGATTAAGGATCCGACCTTGCTTTTTGCAAAAAAAAAAGCACCTAAAAAGCATAAAACAGCTAAAATAGCGATTTTTCTCAAAACTGAACCAAACGTCCGTTTAACCTATTAGAACATGGAAACGGCCTTGCTTTTTATTTTAGAACCTTCCAATACTGTCAATCAAGCATCTTAAATCAAAATTTGACAAAATAGATATTGAAAGCTATTTTTCTTATTTTTAAAAGAGACCCAAAATTTGGGGATCTTACATACATGGTGGAGACACTATCTTCGACAATACAGCTATTTTGGGGAATCCTAGATTTGGCATGCATTATGCTAGTAAAGATTGTGAAGATGCTCCTAACTTGTTTGCAAATCTTTCATAAGGCATAACAACAAATACAACATTGATATCCTTCCTCGAACTTCCTCGATGGTACACAAGGTCTATTCTATGATCTCTCTGTCAACCATTTGAGGAAGTCCTTCATGGATTCTACACTGTTTCTACATCATATTATATGCAGACATTTTAAGAAGCATTCTACATGGGTTTTTTTACTTACAGATCAAAGATCTTCGGTCCTGTCTCATCACAAACCTACGGGCTCGGTTTGTCAGCTATTCAGCAATGGAGATGAAGAATTCAATCAACATGTAATTCATGTCCAATTAAGACAAAGAGCTACATATCAAGTACCAACAAGGTCTTGAGCATCAAGCAAAGAGAATGGCGACACAAAAGCCCGACCACTACTTAGCACGCAAGGAGGGGGGAATGTTAGCTGCTCACTAACAAGAGCAAAAGAAGAGCATCAATCAAAACTTCACACGTTTTTTCAATCCTAATGATTGTAATCAAGCCCATTTTATTATTGATAAATCTAGCAAGTCTAAAGCTGCTATAATGTTTTTGAGTACCAGTGAGTCTAAAGGGGCCAGTGGCTTTTGCGTTTGTAATTCTATGCAGTCTTTTAACCTTATATTGAGCCCCAATTAGCTAGGAATCCATTTTTACACCTTGGTTAAGGTATAAAAGCTAATTTTTTGTAACTTTAAGACATAAGTTTTTCGGTAATAAAGAGTAAGCGTTGCTGCAGCAACTCAACGATAGTCTACTGTTTCTTCAATCTCTCGTCTCTCTTGCGTACGGTATTGCATTGTTGTTCTGATCATACCAATGCGTTCGTAGGTAAAAGCTCTCTCTTTTAATGTAAGTTTGTTGCGATGATAACGTGTGCTTTTAGTCGTGCTCGTTTACGAGCTATTTTTGTTCCCTATGCAAAATACACGTACTAAAACTGGATTTTGACCTTAGGGATAGATAGAGCACGTCTAGAGGAAGCTTTAGAGCCCTTCTAGGATAGAAATCGACAACCCTAGAATAGGTTGTTTATCTTATGCACGATTTTTTCCAGGTGTCACTAACTACATTTGAGCACATGAGAGTGTAGAGGATACCCTACCCATGCTAGGTATTAAGGTTCATTCCATTCGGAGACATGTAGCTACAAGAATTTCTCTAGATAAGGTTGCGGTAGAGAAAGTAGCTTTTGGTGTTTAACACACACTTGAGACTCAGATAAGTAGAAGCGCCATAGATTTGGGTTTTCCGAGAGATTGGCTATCTCTTATAGCATCCATACACTTGTCGAGTCAGCTACGTCCCACCGACTGATATTTTATGTATGTGGTTCTCGCTTTGCTAGCATTGATATGGTGAGGCTTGGCAGCCGGCCTAACAGTACATTATCGTAATGTCAAGGGGAGACTCTTTGCACGAGAGGTCATCTTGGCTTATGTGCCTACACAAAACATCCCTGCTGACCTTTTCAGAATGGCTTTGCCTAGTAAGAAGCTCAAAGACTTTTGCAAAGCTTTGGGCTTACTCCCCTTTGTGGATTGATCACATAGAGTATGTCACTTGTCTATACATGAGTGCCACCTCATGTACACAACATCACTCTCGGGGGAGGGGGTATTTGTTATCACATTATGGTAGTGATGCATGTGAATGCACTTGGGACTCTCAAGGTACTTCTTAGCCTCTTTCGGAGGTTTTTTTTCCATCTTGTATATGTGTCTATCAATATAGGGAAGGTCTTATCTTTGTATTGACACAATTAGTAATACTACTTCCCATGTTGTGTGCTCTTGAGCTTCTTCTTCACATTCTCCATCTCATGTGTATTTCTATACCTGTATTTTCAACAACATATAGCTACAAAAGAACAACTAAAAGAGTAGATATATATGCAATAATATATCTAGCAATATACCCATGCTCACATAAAAATCTTTGTCCATAGCTACAAAGACAATCTTTTTTATACTACTAGTCTAGGCATTAGAAGGCAATTAAGCATATTTTTGCTACTTGAGTGGCACTATGTATATCTTGGGTTATCTTATCCCAAGGGGATCATTATCACTAGATCGATTTACATGATTTTTTAGACTCGGATCGGTATGTTTTCTATGACAAACGATCTCGGTGGGTTCACCATTTAGTACCCCCCTACATAACATGCGTTCATAGGGTAATAAAAAAAACCCGCTTTTAACATGTGTGAATGAATAAAATGACCCCTTATTTTAGGAATTGTTCCAAAAATTAATATTAAAATCCCTTATTTTAATGCATCTATGTTAAATTGCCTAAAATTTTTACATTTTAAAACCCCTCCTTTCGAGCTCACGTTATACATTAACACATGATTACATAGTGCACCCCCCAAGCAAACGAGGGTCCACTAGTGGGTTTTGCTTCTTGCTGGATAGCTAATGCAGTCTTGGTTGAACAATAAGTAGCTCTACGATGGCCACTTCTAGTTTATGAGCTTGGGTACAGGGTAGCTTTCACAATTATAACTGAGTGGATTTTTCTCAAATGCCTAATTAGGTATTGGACATTAGTCTACCACCACGATGCACTAGCAATCAGAGTGTTGTAACAATTGCGAGGAATCCATAGTTCCATGCTCTCACAAAGCACATTGAGGTAAATGTTGGTTGCTCAACTAACAAGAGTAAAGGTAGAGGATCAAGCAGGACTCAACACGTTTTTTCAACGTAATGAGTGTAATCAAACCCATTTTATTATTGAGAAATTCCACAAGTCCAAAGTTGTTGTAATATTATTGAATACCAATGAGTCTAAAGGGGCCAATGGCTTCCATGTTTGTTATTCTATGCAGCCTCTTAACCTTATATTAAGCCCCAATTGGCTAGGAATTTATTTTAACACCCTGGCTAAGGTATAAAAGCCAATTTCTGTAACTTTTAGACCTAAGTTTATGGATAATAAAGAGTAAGTATTATTGTAGCAACTCAAGGAATGTCTACTATTTCTTCAATCTCTCGTTTCTCTCGCGTACGGTATTGCATTGCTGTTTTCAGCATACCAATGTGTTCACAGGTGAAAGCTCTCTCTTTTAATGTAAATTCTCGCAATAAAGTGTGCTTTTAGTCATGCCCGTTACGAGCTATTTTTGTTCTCTATGCACAATACACGTACTACAATTGGATTTTGACCTTGGAGATAGATAGAGCACGTCTAGAGGAAGCTATAGAGCCCTTCTGGGACCAAAATCGACAACCCTAATATAGATTGTTTATCTTATGCACAATTTTGTCCAGGTTTCAAAACCAACATTTGAATACATTAGAGTGTAGAGGATAGCCTAACCATGTTAGGTATTAAGTTTCATTCCATTTGGAGATCTACAGCTACACAAATTTGTCTAGATAAGGTTAATTGTGGTAGTAGAGAAAGTACTTAAATGGTGTTTGACACACTTGAGACTCAGATAAGTAGAAGCGATATAGATTTGGGTTTTTTGAGAGATTGGCAATCTCTTGTAGCGGCCTCCATGCACTAGTCGGGTCGGCTACGTCCCACTGATTGACATTTTATGTATGTGGTTCTCACTTTCCCAACATTGATATGGTGAGGCTTGGCAGTTGGCTGACAGTACATTATCGTAATGTCAAGGGGAGACTCTTCACATGAGAGGTCATCTTGGCTTTATGTGCCTGCATAAAACATCCCTGCTGACCTTTTCAGAATGGCTTTTCCTAGTAAGAATCTCGAGGATTTTCACAAAGCTTTGGGCTTACTCCCCTTTGTGGATTAATCACATAGAGTATGGCACTTACCTATACATGAGTGCCACCTCATGTACACCACATCACTCCCGGGGGAGGGGGTTTTGTTACCATATTATGATAGTGATTCATGTGAATGCACTCAGGAATGTGGAGGTACTTTTTAGCCTCTTTCGAATGTATAGGTATTTTTTACTAGTCTAGGCATTGGAAGGTAGTTAAGCACATTTTTGCTACATGAGTGGAACTATGTATATCTTGGGTTGTTTTATCCCAAAGGGGATCATTTATACCACTAGATTTACATGTATGCTTTTTCAGACTTGGATTGTGATGCTTGCTATGACAAATGAGGGTCCGCTAATGAGATTCTCTTCTTGCTTAGCTCATGCAATCTTGGTTGAGGAATAATCAGCTCTACGATGGCCACTTCTAGTTGTGAGGCTGAGTACAGGGTAGCTTTCACAACTATAATTGAGTGGATTTTTCTCACACTCCTAGTTAGGTATTGGACATTAGTCTACCACCACGATGCACTGGCAGTCAGAGTGTTGTAACAATTGCGAGGAATCCAAAGTTCAATCCCTCACAAAGCACATTGAGGTACATTATCCTAATGTCAAGGGGAGACTCTTTGCACGAGAGGTCATCTTGGCTTATGTGCCTACACAAAACAACCCTACTGACCTTTCAGAATGGCTTTGCCTAGTAAGAAGATCGAAGCTTTTCACAAAGCTTTGGGCTTACTCCCCTTTGTGGATTGATCACATAGAGTATGTTACTTGCCTATACATGAGTGCTACCTCATGTACACCACATCACTCCGGGGGGCGGGCGAGGGGGGGGGGGGGGGGGGGGGGGGGGGGGGGGGGGGGGGGGGGGGGGGGTACTTTTTAGTCTCTTTCAAAGGTTTTTCCCCCCATCTTGTATATACGTCCTTCGTCCATCAATCTTGGGAAAGTCTTATCTTTGTATTGGCACAATCAGTAATACTACTTCCCGTGTTGTGTGCTCTTGGGCTTCTTCTTCACATTCTCCATCTCCTGTGTATCCTTATAACTATATTTTCAACAACATATAGCTATAGAAGAAGAACTAAAAGAGTAGATATACATGCAATAATATATCTAGCAATATACCCGTGCTTATCCTCACACAAATGGCTTTGTCCATAGCTACAAAGGCAATCTTTTTCATACTACTAGTCATGACATTTTCTCTGTCTACTTTACATTGTTGTTGATCTGCAGCTCTACAAGTGTTACAGTGCTTTCAGTTTCTTGTGCAAAAGAGGATATACATTATTAACATGGGATGTGTTTAGTCTTCTGTGCAATTCATATCCACATGGATGATACATGGCTTGTGATCTTGTAAATGAAGCTATTTCATTGGCATTAAAGCAAAGTAGAAATTCGTTTGGTCCACTTACAAGATCAAATATCAATATTATACTATCATTTTATTTGTTAGATGATACATTGTTTCGAGTGAGACATGGCATATGTGTAGCTTCTAATAGCCACAAGTCTTTATTGCTCTGTAGATAAAGCCAACAGCTATATGCCCCCTATAAGAACTCAATTGCTAGCTAGAGATGCGTATGTACATGAGATGCCTTCTTATAATATTGAGTCTTGGTAGGCATTGTTATCCTCATAATTTATCAAGGTCTTAAATTCACAATTAGGTTTTCTACACAAGCAAAGGGCAAAAGAGAATGTGCAACAATAATATAAAGAATGTCAAGTAAGGTTGGTTAGCACAAATGCCTATATTAAGCTGCTTGGAAAGTCAAGAGAAGCATCAAAGCTGATGTACTTTGATAGTATTGGTTCTTTGGGGAAGCGATGTGAAGGGTAAAATCAATGACTTGTGTAAGTGTCTGCATAGATGGTTATTGCATATTGTGTGTCAGCATTTCTTTATGTGCTCCAATTCACACACCAACAATAATATAGTTACCAGGAAACTGAAATGGCTCTTACAACTGCAATGGAAATATCCATCAAGCTTAGAGATGCCACATGTTTGAGAGAGAGAGAGAGAGAATAGATGCCAACATCAAAAATTAGCCACACTTACGTTCCCATTATAAGCTCCTACCAAAGGAAGTTTTGGACAAATTCTCACAATATTTCCCACATTGTGACTTACCTCAACATCATGAGCTTCTGTGAGGGAGGCACTACATAACTAGCTAGGTACGATTGGGGGCAGGGACCGCCGGCCCGGTGGGGGGGCCGGGTCCCCTGGCCCCAATCGTACCTAGCTAGGTATGCGGTGCCTCTCGAGCAGAAGCTCATGATGTTATGCATTGTATGAAAAACATTGAGAAAGACTCCGTTTTCCTACATGAGAAAATATACTAACCACACATGATTGACAATAATCGACGTTTGTAAACAACAGAAATAATTCAAACGACTATTGACAAAAACATTATTGAAATAAAGCACCCATAGATCTTCACATGACCTGTTGGCACCTGAATCAATTATAAGGCACCCAAACATTGAACAATGGGGTTGTGTTATATTTGGCTAGAATTTAGTTGAGAGACATGCAAATGAGGAGACTTACACGAGATCAGAAGGGAGGGGTCTTTGTAATCCAAATAAGGCAGGTGAATCAAGTGGTCATTGGCGATGCCCTCGTTCTTCTCAGCATAGCCCAAATCAGTCTGTGAATGGGCTTCAATATTCATATCAACATAGTAATGTGATTGTCCTTGAGCTAGCAATTCCTTGTGCATTCTTTCAGCTTCGTGAAGTTTTGAGATCTGCAATGTCGGTCTGCCCTTCGGACCGTCCTGGCTCATGATTTGCTTGAGAAGCACATGATTATCCCCAGAATGATGTAGCACATGATGGTGATGATGATGATGGTGATGAACGTGCCTGTGCCTATGGTAGTGACGATGATCAAGCTCTTCATCGTTGCCAAAATTATCATTACGCTGCAGGACCGCGCTTTGCATACGGCCTGCATCCACACAATTCTCCAATATGTGGCTCAAATCCTGCAGCCTTGTTTGAGGCTTGGATTTTGGGTGGTTGGCTGGGTGCACGATTCTAATGGAATCCAATGTCGTTATTGAGCTGCAAAAGGTTGGAGAGCTAATTCCCAACTTGCCAGTACTGCGCAAGCGGGGAAGCGGGTGGAGGAAATCTGGTGAGGATCCGCCGCGGAGGTGGAAACCTTTGCCGGGCGATTTGCAGGGTGGATGGTTATTAAAGTGAGCCGAACTGTCTCTCGGCATGTAATTAGAGCTGCCCCTGCATTTTCTAGGGCTTGATGCATCATTAGGGGATTGCTGACCATACTCAAAATCATGAAGCCCATAATATGGGGCCGATTTCATGATATGTTTGGATTGCTGACCAGCATATTCAAAATTCTGCCCAAAATTAGCCGCGGAATTTACATTACGATCGACCGCCTTGGCCGCATACATACAGGACTTTGTTGATCTGCTGCTACAATCAACAACATTGGCAATGTCGGAAGAACTGATATGGTGCCGAAACTGCTGCCACACGGACTCTACCTCAAATTCATCCAAGAGGCTTGAGCCAGCTGCTCCATCACCGTAATTATCATATGCTTTCGACAGCTTCAGATCATGCTTTTGATCTGAAAATCCTGCAAAACCGCGTGACGATGCACTGCGCACGGTGATGTTGCAACCTTCTTTCGACATAAATCGCGGCGCAGAGTCGCCATGGAACGAGTAACGTCGCGGCGGTGAAGTAATATTACAGTCGAGCTGATTGGCGCCTTCCGACCCGTCTGAACATGCAGCTGCAAGCTCTAAGGAGGCCAGGAATTCCTTCTTGAAACGCGAAGGTGGCCGACCGGTATTTTTGCGGTTTGCAGCACCATTGAGGACTTCGGCGCGGCGGGGTGTGATGCAAGTGGTGCCGTTGCGCTCGAACCAAGCCCAAGCGGCAGCAATCTGCTGGCTGCTGTAGTACCGACCACCTCCGTCTTCAGCTACAACGCAAGGATGCTCAGCAGGAGGCATAGATGCATGCAGGGATCCTAGGTGTACCATAAGAGGAACCTCGAGCTGCGATGTGTGTGTGTGTTTGAGAGAGAGAGAGAGAGATGGCGCAGCTCGTTAAAAGAGGGGAACCTGTGTCTGTGATGAGAGAGAGAGACTAATACGATCCTTGGCACACTGAAAAAAATCCGCGCGCCTTGAAAGGTGAGTGAGAGGCTCTCAAACAGTTGCACGGTCTGGACAGCCCACCAAAATTATGGCCGCCCCACATTACTCTTGTGGCTTGCTTTTCACCAAAGTTAGCCGTGGCACTAATTAGTGAGGGGAGATAAACCTTCTCTAGTAAGCCATCTTCTTTCACAATGAGTTTTGGACAAATAATTCCCACATTGTGACTTACCTCAACATCATGAGCTTCCGTGAGGGAGGCACCACATACCTAGCTAGGTATGTGGTGCCTCTCGAGCAGAAGCTCATGATGTTATTCATTGTATGAAAAACACTAGAAAAACTCTGTTTTCCTACATGAGAAAATTTCTAGATCTTCTTGTGAATTTGGTCAAGTGACATTTCCTTCTCTAGTGAGCCATATTCTTCGAGCTTAAGATCTTGGACACGTGTGATTTCGAAAGAATCAATTGATCGCCTCAAATATTTGTGGGACCATTTGCACTCAAAATTTGTGGTACTGACTACCTACAACAATGTTTGCTCAAGAAAAGCACGACCTCTAAGCCAAATTTTGACCAAAATGTGGAAAATCATGCTTTAAAGTGCATATAGTGCTAGTATAAATGGATAATACTGTGAAATTGATGGAGAAAACTGCAAAAAAGTATAGAATTGCCATCGAAAATCAAGCTAGGTATTCATGTTAGTTGTGTTTTAGTCGACATATTCTACAGAAGATCTTTGGTTTTCCCAAAGAGATCGAGCGATGTTGTTATGGCCCCCTAGAATTTGGGCCTCAAAAAATCAGTCTAAGTTGATTCATGTGGCAATAGCTCTTAAAGGTGATTGCCAAAAAAAGAGGATAGCCATGACTATGACTCTTGTGTTCCTTATGAAAACCAAAACCAACATGCATGACACCATGAACCTTGGAGGGAAGAGTGCCACACAAAACATTTATAAAGATGATAGTCCAAGTAAAAAGAATTTCGATCTGTAATTTTCCTAGAGCACTACCAAGGCTAGAAAAATACATTTTTCCTATCCGATCAGGTCAAAGTTTGAAGCTTTTGCCGGTAATTACACTAAAACTTGTGTAAATTTGCCGGTTTTCTTAAAGGCCAGCTCAAAATCTAACCAGGATTTTATTATTTCAGTCGGTTAAAATACACTAGACCCCGGTTTTTTTCTGAGCACTACAATATGATTTCTTTCATTTTTAGTTACCCAATAAAAGTTATTAATTTCCATGGTCGCTAGAGGGTATGGTACCATCAATTTAAACTTCTTTTAATTACCTTAGTTGAATCATGCTACTTCAAGCACATGGGGAATCTAGCCAAGGTTCCTCTTTGCAAGAATTTTAATCCTTTTTTTTTTGCATTTTTCATGATTAGCCTAGAATGAACGAAAATAATATTTACCCTTTAAAACATGCATTAAATTATTTAGATAACTCATATATATATCTTTGAAACTTGGCAGGCAAGATTGCCAATCAAATTTGTTTTTTATGATGGCACACCTTTGAGGAATCGACACCTTCGAGGCATCCACTTAGAGAAAACACCATATATCATGCGTGAAAAGGAGGTCATTTTAAAAACTCGATGTAAGTTTTATTTGGTGCATTGAGTTCTCTCTTATATAAACTTTAGGTTTACTTTAAAAATCCTTCTTATAAACAAGTATAATTGATCATCTCTTTAATAAATATCTTAATATAAATAGCATGTGTTCCAACTATAAGCTTAAGTTGCTACCATTTGAATCAATTTTATATATTGTCCAATGTCTCAACATACTACATGATTACAACTACATACCTTAACACTAATTTTATACAAATTGTTATCATTATAATGTAAGCACTAATTAAACGTATAGCTATGTCTCAACATGATTACAACTACATACCTTATCATTATAATGTAAGCACTAGCTAAATATATATCTGTCTACAACCCATTTGTAGAAAGTATGTGGTTATAACTATATACTTAAACAACTATTTCATAAAAAACTCAATTAAGTAAGTACTTAAGCAAACATTCAAAAATTTAATTACTTTGAAAAACAACTAGTTAATTTTTTTAAATAGAATAAATAAGAAGATAGAAGTGAAAAATGTTAGCATTAAGCTCTAATGTATATTGTATTTTCTCTACTCTCATCCCTATGTTCTTTAACGTCTATTTTATAGAAAGCCCAATTAAGTATTAAAGTAAACACTCAAGAAATTGATTACTTTGAAAAACGACTACTTATTTTTTTTCAAAAGAGTAAATAATAAGATAGAAGTGAAAAATGGTAACATTGAGTGTAAAAAGCTCCAATTTATATTGTACACATCTCTCTATTCTCATCCACATCAATTCCCTCAACAAAAGCGGATAGTTGGTGAGCCATGTCATCGCATGAGGGTCCACCTTAAAATATGTAATTGTGGTACGTGAGTTCACGAAGAGGGTTTTTTTAATTTCACAAAAGATACAGATTTACATCGGCAAATATGGTTTTAAAAATCACTTTTGAAAAAAAACAACAAGTTTAAACTTTCTCTCTCTCTCTCTCTCTCTCTCTCTCTCTCTCTCTCTCTCTCTCTCTCTCTCTCTCTCTCTCTGTGTGTGTGTGTGTGTGTGTGTGTGTGGAAGGTATCTTCAAAATTGGGAGTATTACACTATTTTTCTGATGTTGTTTCTCGCCAAGGAGTGGAAGGAGGGTAGATTCCTCCACCTTTATAGAAAACCAGGTGTCATAGCCAAGTATCTTTTTCTAGGGCATTCCCCTACTTCCTTGGCACTAATCTACCTCCATGACTTTGCCCATCCACTTCACAAGTCTTGAAAACCAATTTCCTTGCCCGTTACCAACCTCCTTTGAGCCTCCTGCTCACATTGGGGGTACGAGAGGGAGAGGGGGGGGGGGGGGGGGGGGGATGTGACTCTGCTTGCCATGAGCTTGCTCGTTGAATTTGTTGAACAATGAATTAGTCAATTTCATCTCTGAAGGAAGAACACATGCACGAGGTAAATATTGAGCCTTCAAATGGAACTTCTTAGAATATAATTAGAAAAGAAGTGAGGAGCCAATAATTTGTTTGAATGGTAATAACTTTGTCTAGTGAATTTTCTAAATCCTAAGTTCTCTCATTTATGAGAGGACCCAAATTTTGAGGACTGTACCTCTCCTTTTTCCCTCATTTTTTGGCCTACTTAAAGGGCATGGGCTACAATATTTAGTTCCTTTTTTGCTGCTAACTGAAAATAAGGCTTTTATTTTTTGGCTTGCTAACCATGTCTTAAAGACAAAATTCAAAAGGAGTACTTTCATAGTAGCTATACATGTGGATGATGTGGATCCTTGAGTTGGAAGAGACTATCAGTGTTCACATATCCATGTTCGTAGTGTAATTTTTCCGGTTGAAAATGAAAAGTCCTTGTTGTAAATCTATTGGACCTCAATTTTTAAGGTCAAATTTTAGGAATTTTAGGTAGAACTAGTTTTGTGTCATCTAAAAGTTAGCATCAATCTTCTGAATATCCCACCTTTATTATATTACAAATTATATGTGGATGATGCCTTTGGTATCTGGCAGGGTTCTCACAATGACCTAACCAACCTCCTTGCACAGTATGGGCATCCTCTACAAGAACACATGAAAGTCATCACATCCACCTCCTCTCATGAAGCTTTTATCCTTGATACACATTTCTACAAAGGGGAGTCTTTCTCTAGTTTGGGTATCCTTGATTCCTACTACCACCAAAAGTCATTGAATTTCTATTCCTAATCACTACTTCATGGTTGTTCATAACATAAACTTCTTTCCTTACATTTTCTGTCACAGATTCCTTAAAATAGCCATTCAAACATTATCAAATCGGCACCAAAATATTATTTCCTAGAAGTGAAAAAACATACGATCCTTCTTCATTAAAACATCCAAACCCCAAGAGTTCACTCTTCGTGACAAGAGTTTATTCTCGGGGATGTCATTATATATAAACTATGTATATTATGTGCGTTCAAGGACTATTTATAAAACTCCTTATTTGTAAAATTTTACGGGGATTAAGTACGCTCTTTTCATATTCAAATTATACATTTTTTTTCCCAATTTCATTTTAGGATACCCTTCTATATGTGAAAATGTAAGAAAAAATTAAATTTTATAACCCCTTCTACTGCACTCACGTGATAGTCACATAATTATTAAGTGACCCCCCCCCCCCCCCTCGAGAGTTTATTACCCCTGGTGTCTTTGGCTACCCATACAACCAGATTGTCTTGCAATCTGGGCACAAACCCACAAGACTGTCCTACAATCTGGGCACAAATCCATAGGAACTATCTTGCAATCTTGGCACAAACCCGCAAGATATGTGCACCCATATGCACTACTGTAGTGTCCACTCCACTAAACCCTCCACCTTGGATATCAAAGGGGGTCTTGACTACATCAATATATGAATTTGAATGAAAACGTTTCGAGAGTTTCCCTTCTAGGCAAACAGTTCTTTCCTACAAGAAAATAGTCTATTTTTCAAACAATCCTTTCTTACAAAAAAAACGATTATGAATACATATGTTGTAGTTTGCAATGGATTTAGTCCCATTTGAGAATTTGTTTTCCTTTTTCCTTTCCTACTATATCATCTATGCAATGCTTGCAACACTCAACTAAATGTTGCAAGATCGATGCCTAGCAAGTTCAATGGAACATCCTCTGTGATTCTTTTTCCCTTATCAGCTTCTCGACTTGTGTCAGCCTCATCAAATTGAGTCTTGCTATGGGTCCTTTTTCAAGCCATCTTCACCACTACTTAGTTAAGTTGAACTTATGTAAACTAATTTTGGTGCAGGATAATTTGACAATAAGGTTATGGCAATGATTATTATAGCAGTTTACACTTTCCTTCCAATAATGCAAATTTATGGGAGGTAAAAATGTGATTATGTAAAGCCTAAAAGACATTCATGTCAATACACCCCTTTGATGCAACCAACACCACCTATAACTAGATGACCAAGGAGAAAAAGCTCAGTGGTAAAAAAAAGTGCCCTTGGTACATGCACATAGGATAATTATATGTATCATACTTTAAAGGAAGTTGATTTGACAATGCCAAAATACATGCAAAAATTTTGGATAATGCTATATTTACAAGATAGGGTTTAAAGGAAAATAAGCAACAAGAGGCCGCGTATTCTTTCAAGAGGGTTAAGTAGTTAGACTCCCATGCTTTATGCGTGTATGAGTGTTGAACTCTATGATGCTCCACCAATAGAAATATTAGAGTTTGAATCTTTTTTTTTTTTTGCAAAACTCACAATTGTGAGTGGATAGTATTAAGAACAGAAATATACACCAATCCTCCAGCTCAGCCTTGAGGGTCAAATGATTACAAGTTATCCTCTTGGCAGAGAAACCACTCTTACTCCTCGGCTTTACTTATTACAAGATGTTTTGTATTGTTCTACACCAGTCCTCGAAGACTTGTTTGCCTCCGATCATGTGGATCATCACTCTGCTCTCTTGCATGATTTCACAAAAGCTTGCCATAGCTAGATCCCCCTCAAACACGCGACGGTTCGTTGCTTGCCAAATATGGTGCAAGAAGTAGTACCTAATTATTTGAGTGCAGACGAGAAGAGCAGGACTTCCCATCCTGTTACTACCAAAGAACAGATCATTCTTGAAGAACTTAATTTGCCATGTCCTTTGAATCCACTTTCATATTTTCCCAGTCATGCCCCTGATTGCCTAGCATCCCATGAAAAGGTGAGCTAGGTCTTCACTAGCTATTCTGCACCCTAAGCAACAATCGGACCTTATGCCTCTTTCTTGTATCTTTACGCCCGTCGGGACAGAGCACCCCACATCACTTTCCACAGAAATATCTTCATATACCAAGGAAGTCTTGGCTTCCAGATGTTCTCCATGACTCCCTCCCATCGTTTTCCCATCCAATGCCTCTTCCATAATTTGTTGAGGGGGCTACACCAATTAGCCTCGTGCATTAATGCATGGTAAATGCCTTTAGAGTGTGGTTTCCAAAAGAGGCTACTCCCGGGCCATCTCCAAGCGTCCCATTCAAAGTTGGATTCACAGATTGGCATCACCACCTTATCAAGCTCTTTAATCACCCTATAGACTAGTAAGATCTCAAAGCCATTCAATTGAAATTGGGTGGCTAAAGAGTCAACAGTTTCCAGCACTTCCTGTTGACATCCCAGAATTTCTCTAGTCGAACGAGCCCCTTATTATTCACCTTCCTCGCCATTTCTATCCAGTAAGGGCTTTGCAGCGGCCCCGATATTTTAGAGAGCAAAGGGGACTAGTGCAATATGGAGTTCTTAAAGTACCTGGTTACTTTCCCCCATTCCAAAACCTCAGCAGAACTTTTGCACTTCCTCATCAGCTCCCCTGAGAGTCCCCCAGATCTAATAAAAGACCACTTCGGGGCGAGAAGTTTGTCGTGCATCACAACCCCCTTCCACTTTCCCCCTTCGATCCCAGTTTTTCTGCATCAAGCATTTCCTTGGTCATGATAGCCCAAGCTTGGTCCTGTTTAGCCAATGAGACCATAAATTTGGCATAAAGGGCCTCAGCATGAGATACAGGGTTAAGAATGTCGAGCCCTCCTTGGTCTACCGGGCGAGCAACTACTCCCATCTAGCCCACTGCCATGGTCGGGAGGTTTTTGTGTTGTTCTTTCAAAGAAACCTTTTCACTGGTTTTAAGAATTCTTTCTAGTTACACTTAGCCATCTTGAGCACAAGACTGAGGAAAGCAATATATAGGATCATAAAAGCATTGACCACTCTAATCCGGCTTTGGAAGGGTAGGAGAACAAACTCCCACCTTCTCATTTTGGCGCTTATTTTTTCAATGACCCATTGAAATCTTTGAATGTGGGTTACGTCCAATTAGAGTTTGAATCTTATGCCCATCTATTCGAGCAGGAGTAATTGACTTGGATGATTTAAGACTCTTATCACAATGTTTATTTGACATAAAGCTTTGAAAGTAACCTCTGCTCATTTGGTGGCTCAGCTTCTTGACACTATGCCAAAGGTTCCTTTTTGTTTATCTTCCTTGGTGACTTCACTTTATTGAGGAGACCTCTTACCATGGAGTAAAATGTGAAGTAGTTGTAATCTTAGCTTCATTGATGTTGTGGAAGGTTGGATAACACCAAAATCCATGTAAATTAATGGCTTTGGGGATTACCTCAACTTTCTTATTGGTATGGAGTTTCTTCTCTGGTACCCATTATTGATTGGGCAATCCACCATCACACGGGTGACATGGACCTTGTGACTGTGAAGCTTTTGGTTTCAATACTATGTTTATCTTTATAGGTCCATGTTGGCCTATGGGGACTATATGTACCTATTTTTTAGATCCAATTGAAGTTGGCTCTAATTGATTGGTAGCTGACTTTTGTGATTTCCTATGTAAAAGCCTTGGGAAGTGAGAAGATTCTTAGGTACCCATATTTTCATTATGTGCTTCTAAGGATAGATGTGGGCCTTGGAAGCACATGTAGCACTCTACTTTGTGGGCTAAATTTTTTTTGCTTCCACCCAAATATTTGTGACCTTTTTTGGCATTTAGATCTGTGTTGGCTTCTTGATTAGTCATTCTTTGTCTCCACTTTTTATACTATGAGTTGTGAGGTTCACCTACTTTCGATAAGTTAATAAAAAGCTCAATTTTTGCACCTATGATTTTTTTCAAAGAGTCCATAAATGATCCTAATGTCTTATCCAATGGGAATGGTAGGAATCAAGAGGAATTAGAGCTATCTAATTACCTAAAGAGATTCCAAGATGTTTTTATCAATGACATCCCTGGAGAGTTACCTCCAAAACAAGGGGATGATGCCCATTAAATAGAGCTTCTACCTGGGAGCTCACTGCCTAATAATCCTCCTTATAGATTTTATCAAGCTCAACAAGAGGAGATAATGAGGCAAGTACATGAGTTGGTAGATAAGGGGATGGTGAGTCCTAGTTCCTCTCCCTTTTGTTCAACAGTTCTTTTTGTGCAAAAGAAAGACAATACATATCATATGTGTGCTAACCATAGAGCACTAAATCGGATCACTATCAACAACAGATTTCTCGTGCCGCAGATAGAAGTTTTGTTTGATAAGGTAGAAGGCTCTACCTACTTCAGTAGGATTGACATTAAGAGTGGCTACCATCAAATAAGGATAGTCAATGAAGATATTGTAAAGACTACATTTCATACAACATTTGGTATTTATGAATATCTTGTCATGCCTTTTGGCTTGACAAATGCTCCAGCCACATTCACCCCGCTTAATGGGGAAAAAGTTAGGCCCTATCGCAAATTCAAGGGAGTATTCTTTGATGATATCATCATCTACTCCAATTTTCTTGAGGAGCATAAGGAACATCTCTAGGTAATCTTTCAATATTTGAGAACTTCATATTGGCAACCATGCGGTTGAACCATGGTACCCCTAAGATAACATCTTAGAGGTTGCAAAGGGAGATGAAAAAGTCATGTTTGTTGACGTAGATTTGGACATGAAGCCTCAATTTCCCAATTAAGGGAGTAATGGAGGCTTATTTTCCCTTGAAAGCCCCATTGGCAGTCATAGTGTCTCCCATCTCAAAAGCTTGTATGTCCAGCTTAGTGGCCAACTACGTCAATATAAAGTTGTGAGTAGAGGCATGGTCAAAAAGGAGAAAGGTATCATTCTCCCTCACCTTTCCCCAAGCATAGGAAAGGGATGATCCTTTGCAATGAGTATCCTCTTTTGGAGTTTCGACCATGGAAGCTCTAAGAGTCTCATTGCGTGAATTTCTTTTGGGGCAAGAATGATAGCCGAGTCTTTGCGCCCACACTTGAAACATATATGGTCTTTGAGAAAAGCCTCTAACTCTTCAATAGAGAGTTTATTTTTACCTTTGTAAACTCCTTTCTCCTTGATCTTGTTGTTTTTGTTGCTACAACTCCCTTGGGAAGAGTTTTGAGCATTGTTCTTTCCTCTAGGTTCATTTTGGTCTCTGGTTTCCATGGGCTTAAAATATTTTTTAGCCCCGTGTTGGAAATTTATTAGTGAAGCGACCATAGTATGGTGAATCACTTTAGTGATGGTCCTAGTCCTTTGAGAGTTGACATACCCAGCCATATCTTCAAGTATTTCCACGCAAAATTATTGATTTTGTTCGACAAAGTCTATTTTTTGGTAGATTGTAGCTTCAAGATGTAAATCCCAAAACTTGTCCACATACTTGTGGATAGACTCGTTGGGAGACAGCTTCAAACTTTTCCATTTGGTAAGAACTTTGTCTTTGTCATCGCTTGGAAGAAATGGCTTCCTTATGGAAACTCATAGAGTTTTCCATGTCTTTGGAGCTTTTCCATTGCCTCATAGACAATCCCACCATTTTCGGGAAGACTTCTAAAAATGTGTACCTTGGAGGACTCCTTGAAGCCCTCATCTCCAAAGGACGCATCAAATTGACGGATGAAGGCCAAAACTTTTTCCGTGGCACCAAAGGTGCCATCATAGGTGAGAAAAGAGATGCTCTTTCTTCCCTCCTTGAACTTCTTGAGCTTGTAGGACCTTGTCCAAGCAGCATAGGATTTGCAATTTCCTCTCTTCTTGTACTCTCTAGGAGAAAAATTGCTACTTTCATCGGAAGAGGAGGAAGATGATGAAGATGGAGAAGAGGGTGACCTCTTTCTCGCCTTTTTCTCCATTTGATTCCTCTCTTCCTTCTCAAAATGATGGGGAGAAGGACTTTATGACAATCTTTTCCTCTTGGGGGGAGTTGGGGATCGTCCAGGCTGCCGTCTTTGCAAAGCCACATCTTCCAAAAAACTTGGAGATTCACTTCTTTCTCTTTCATAGGATTCTTCCTCTTCTTTCACCAGAGAGAGTCTTCTTTTGCAAGTCTCTCCAAGAGGTTTCATTATCTCTCTCTCTTCTCGGGGAGTTTGGAGAATCCCATGAGTGCAAAGTTGCTGGATAACTTTGGCTTGCAAGGCAGGGTTATCCATAGCTTGTTGCAACCTAGTAGCAAGATAGTTCACAAACATGGGGGCATCATTAGTAGCATCTTCATGTGCAAAATCAAAGCTGTCCATATTTTTTCTCCTCTCTTTCTTATTGTCATCCATGCTAACTAAATTTATATCTATGCTACTTTGTGCTTTGGAAACCTCAAAGCTTTAATTGCGCTACTCTTCTTAACTTTTGAAAATTAGCTCTCAAGTAGCCACACCCATGATTAGAGACTATTGATTACAAAGAGTAGTGGAGAGGGTCTAACGCTAGGTTGATTATGGTTGTTGAGCTTGCTAGTAGCTCAATAATGGTTAAGTCAAAACTAAGCGCATGTCATTGAAGCTTTTCTCTTGGTTGGATTTTCATTCCATAGCTAAGAGGTGTCGGTGTAGTCTCTCTACTTCTCAAGCTTGGAGACATATGAGAGATTGTGAGAGTGTGTAAGTGAATGTACAAAAATGAGAACCCCCTTCCATGCCTTGGTTGAACCCTCTCTCTCTTTACTATAGCTTGCATTTCATTGGTACATGTCAGTGCTAGCCAATCACAATAGGGGTAGCATTTAGACAAGTTCCTTCTTTCCCCCTTTGAGAGAGAGAGCTTAATTAATTAATTACATGCATCTAAATTATCATTGGACCTCCCTAAGGGCCATCCAATTGGATTCAGGAACACTAAGTGGGCAACCTAGCTAGGGGCTTGACCTATGTCCTTTAGGAGAGGGTTTGACTTGTGTGCGCGCGCGTGTGTGTGTGTGTGTGTGTGTGTGTGTGTGTGTGTGTGTGTGTGTGTGTGTGTGTGTGTGTGTGTGTGTGTGTGTGTGTGTGTGTGTGTGTGTGTGTGTGTGTGTGTGTGCACGTGTGTGTGTTCTCTTATGCCCCTACCTTTAGGTCTTGCCCCCTCCTTTGGAGGGATCGTCTTTGACTTGAACACCACAAGCACCTTGGTCGTCAAGCATGACAAGCACCTTAGTCATCAAGCATGACAAGAACCTCAAGCACCTTAATTATTAAGCACGACAAGCACCTCAAGCACCTTAGTCAGCTCAAGCACTACAAGCACCTCAAGCACCTTAGTCAGCTCAAGCACGACAAGTACCTCAAGAACCTCAAGAACAGTCCTAGCTTGCCTAAGGTCTAAAGTACCTAAAGGTCCTAGGTCGAAGAACTTTAACACAAACCTTTGGAGGTCTGTAATTAAGCTAACCCTAAGGTCTTTTAAGCTCAATTACATTCTCATTGCTACTTGGTAGACCATCTCTAATTTGGACCCTTCATGAGATGTATCCTTCTCTCCCTTTGGTCTCGTGCTGAGATAGATCTTAAAGCACATATATATATTCTCTCTTGTTCCCATTAATTTTCCCACATTAAATTATCAATTCAATATGAGAAAATCATTTGGGATAGGTAGATATTAGATTTTATGACAAGGTCCTCTTGAAGCAATTAAAGGTGAGCGTCTTGCACCAAAATGGTAGTTGCTTGACAATCCAAAATGTGATGGAGAGGATGATTGTCTATCCCAATTGATTCATCTCAGATACCTGTAAATTGTGTATCTGCTATATCTGGGAGTGTAAGGATAGAAGCGTGCATGCCTGATCTTGGAGCAGTATGGTGGTTGTATGAGAATCTGAGAGAATTCGGCCGACTTTGATTAAGTCGGGCTATCAAACTAGGTGTGAGGGAGGGGGATTGGTCGAGGGCAATTGATGCGAAGGCCAAAGCAGGGGTATTGGAAGTGACAATGGAGGAGTGGGGTGGTGCATTAGAAATATCTATGGGAAAACTAGACTGGCAAACAAATGTGGGGAAGACGGGTGGCAATGGTCATGAAGTGCATGAAAAGTAGCATGAAATGCCAGGTGGTGTGGTTGTGCTAGTCGTAGTGCAAGAAAGTGACGAGGTGGAGACGTGGGGAGGTGAAGTATCATGTGTGGTGTCAATGTGAGTGGGGAAAGGAGGGGAAAATTTGGACAAATGGGGACCTACATGCAAGAGGTGGATGGTGCGGTGGGGAGGGAGGTGGTGTGTTGTGACTTGGAGAAGGGGAGAACACCAAGTAGAGATGGGGAGTCACAAAGAACCTTCTCCCAAAGGCAATTCGTCGGTGTACAAGGCAAAGGTGATGCGGATTTCCTTTTTCCATTATCAAAGTAAAAGGTAAAGCCAAAACAGGTGGTGGTGCCGATGTTGATGCCGATGCCAATGTAGGACTAGATTTAGGAATGGGTGCAAATGCAGATGAAATGAGTGCAAGTGGAATGCGTCTAGCTCTATGTGCACCCCTAATATTCTCTATATACCAAAGCAAGAGTGGTGTGGAATAGAATCAAAAGCGATGATGATTGTTTGTATGTTGCCTATAGATTTTTCACGTTCACGCAAGTGGTCAAGAATAAGCTTGTGAAAGGGAAATGGAGTGTGCGTAATCAAGCAGCAGGATGCATCACAAATTGTGTGAGCCCGTTGAGCCTTGGGCATGGTGTCAGGCTCTAATTGTGCTCTAAACATAAAGTAATATGAGAGAACTTTGAAGATTTTTACATTTTGGGAAAATGTGGAATGAGAAGGAGACATCAGATCATGTGTAGTGGACTCCACATCCTCAACCAAAGAATATTGTTGTTGTCTGTGATATGCTTTACTACTATTGGGAAAAGAGACCACTGCAGTATGCAAACCTATAATGTTGGCAAGAATATCTAAGGTGGGACTACTATGAGCCAAAGATGTGAAAAATTTGTGGTAGGTAATGGGTACCTCCAAAGTAGTAGCTGCTAAGGTAGAGATCCCGACAGTGGTAAGATCAGCATCACTGAAGACACTACTGAGAGTCTGGTAAGGGAGAGTATTGTCAAAGACAACCATGGGGTTGGGGGGTGTGGTAGGGTCTCCTGAAATCTCTATATCTGAAATGGACTTTGAGGCCATAGAGAACAAAGAGTCATCATCCAACCCAAAAGTCACATCCCAAAGCATCACTTGCAAATGAAAATGCAAGGTAAATTCTCTCTCAAATAGCACCACAATGTAATATACATATCAAGAGATGCAAATCGCATAATGCTCTACAATGTAGAAATCCAAACTGAACTACCGAGCACTAGCATAATATGTCAATACGCAGAAGTGAATTAGATGGGGCACGGAGACTCTTTGAGGTTGTCATTCCTCAAGAAGTAAACCTAACAAGAAAACACACCAACTCAACAAGCAAATTATCACTCAATGATCAAAAAACTTGTCTATGTCCTTTCTCACCGCTCTTGTCATCACATTGTCTCATTAACTAAATGGACTCAGAGTTCATATGGATGCCAAGGAATGTTTGCATGTTTATAGGAAGAATTCTTCCTTCAATTTCAAAGAGCTCATCCAAATGTGAATATTGGGCAGAACTATTGAGAAATTGAAGCCATACTTTGTCCGTAAACTTAAGGATAGGTACACATGATTCTGCATAACACATGTCCAGATGTCTTTTCTGAGAGACACCTCAAACCAAATAAGGCAAGGTTCTCTTGGCTTGCATTTAGTCAGTTGTACTTTCCAATGTAAAATATGCGGGTCCACTGACAAGTACAATGCATGTTCTCAAACCTACAATAGTATGACAGTACTATGGGAATTTGTTGTGTGTCCAAAGCCTCAAGGTGTTAGCCATCACAAATTAAAAATTGCATTTAGTCGGTTGTAGTTTCTAATGTAAAATATGTGGGCCCAGTGACAAGTGCAATGCATGTGCTCAAACCTACAATAGTATGATACTACTATGGGAATCTGTTGTGTGTCCAAAGCCTCAAGGTTCCAGTCATCACAAGAATCACCCATAACCACCTACTGTAGCCTAGTGTTTCTTGTTCCTCTAAACAAACTTTTTAATTTTGTCTAAAGAGAAAATGGATCTCAACTCAATGAACAAGGCATCAAAAGACACATGCATAGCATCACAAGACACATGCTTAGACACTTTGACAATGAAAGAGGAACTCCATGTTGATCCAAATAATCTATCATTACATTACAAAAGGATTGGTGTTCAAAAAAATTAGTAGTCTGATACAAAAGGATTGTGGTACACCAAAAAAGGTGCATAGTAGGTTTGGCCATAAAGCATCATTCATGGACACTTGGTAGAGTCTAAGCAAGGCATCTTTTTTCTCATGTGTTTGTAGCACCTTTTTTGAAGGGTGATGTGCTTGATGCATTGGTGTCCCCAGCCACAACCACAAAATCCTTCTCTTTAGCACTCTTTGACCCTTTTACTACATCCAACCTTTCATGCCGGTCTCCCCTTGCTCCCCCTATAGGAGAAATAACCAATTTTTAAAAAAAAACTAGCCATACATAAAACATTGTTGAAAGCTACCCTATTATACCTGAACCGCTTTGCATTTCTTGTTGTTGCAAAAGCCTCTCCAATATTAGGGCTTTTTGAGGGATATTTATCTTGGCTCACTGGTATGGATGCTAGGGCCCGGGATTGCTAGGATAGTGGCTCTTGAAGATATCCACTTCTTCACTTAGACATTACAATTTTTCAATTATTTCATGCACAATGGGTAGCACATCATCATCCATTAATTGGAGTTCTTCTATATCATGTACGTCTGTCTCTTCCTTATTAGAGAAACAATGGTCGTAGTCCCCCACTTCCACC
The DNA here is from genome assembly GCF_014529385.1 of Adiantum capillus-veneris. NCBI lineage: Eukaryota > Viridiplantae > Streptophyta > Polypodiopsida > Polypodiales > Pteridaceae > Adiantum > Adiantum capillus-veneris. The sequence goes on along the minus strand of NC_140948.1, from coordinate 27,566,242 downwards.
TCTTTGGAGATCACTTGTGCGTTTAGATCCCCCTTTCCATCATCTGATCAATAGATTGGAATCTTAGGCAACATTTACTGACACAACCATACAAATACAAAACAAATGACATCAAGGAAAAGGTTACCAAAACTATCATCTGATTTTGTTAAAAGGACCTCCACCCCACTTTTCTTCTTGGAGGTAGACTGTGCACAAGCATTAGAAAATTTAGGTTATGGAAAGCCATCCATAAATGAATATAACATTTTGTCCACAACAATGGACAAAGTGGTGCCCAATCCCATAATGCTAGATACCACTGCATTAAAAAAAAATTAGCTTTCCCCAATCTGGTAGCTACCACAATACTATTGGGTGACATCATAGTGCTAGCTAGCTCAAATCATAGTAGCATGAATTTGCTAGTACAACATTGGTACCTACCATAACAGAGGTATCTAGCATCACATTGCAGTCTATTGTTATAGCACCTAGCACACCATTTCTACCAACCAAATCTAGTTGTTAACCACCATTTTTTTTTTCCCTAGGATGTGCATCTTATGTCTAACAAGACATGCAAAAATTACAATGAAGTGATAGCTACCACCTTTGTGGTAGCCACAAATGTGCTACTTGAAGTGGTAGCTACCATGTACATGTTAACACCAGGATTTCATATTGAATGTAAGACACATATGATCATGGAAATAAAGTGGTAGCCACCCCCTACCATAGATACCACCTTTAATTTAGTTACCACATAGGCCACTAGCCACCTACTACCCATCCAACTATCATATTAGCACTTGTGACTTTGTAGTGCTAACTTGGGTGGGGTGGATACCCGGGGCGGTCACTTTTTAGAATGTGTAAGATATCACGTGAGTTAACCGGAGAGGATTATTAAAAGACCAAAATGTATAAAAATGTATACATACAGAGGGGGGTGGGGGTTTTTTAAATAGGCTCACAGTGTAAGTATAGTATGTATATCGGGGTATTATTGATTACCTCTTGAACACACATGATATAGGGGTCTTTTGATAAGTGACTGCCCCGGGAGTGGACACCACCTACCATAGCTACCACCTTTGGAATAGTTACCACATACGTCACTAACCACCTAGCCACCTACTACCCAGCTAGCGAGCGAGTCATCCAGCTAGCAAGTCAGTAATAGCTAGTCACTAGCTAGTACTGACATGGGGGCTAATAGTGGCAAGTAGTAGCTAGTGGTGGCTAGTTAGTAGCTAATAATTTAACCACCTTGCCAATAACCACCTAGATAGCTAAGGCGTACCTACCTATTACCTAGTCTAGACCACCTATATGCATGGTACGACCTAGCCAAATGCATTGCTACCACACGTGTAAGAGGTACCACAATTCATCAGGTAGGAAACTACCACCCATTAAGAAATAGGTAATTGATAGCTACCATAGCTACTTGCTAATATGGTGGCTACCCCTCTATGCACACTCCAACCCACCAGAAAGGAGAATAGACTTAAGAGTACTTGTTTGATGGCTACCTAGTAAATGCTCCACCATTACAGGTAGTACAAAGATGCTTATGTCTCTTGTCACACTATTAGATGTCTACTCCAATAATCCCCACTTTGGAAGCTCGTACTTTTGGAGATGCAGTTAGAGGTAGCCACCTTTGAGATGATCACCATTTATACCTGCAAGTTTTCATAGGCTTGAAGTTGTATTGGTAGTAGACTAGTTCTACCACAGACATAACTACCTCTTTGTTAGGTGCCTACCCATATGTTACCTAAGAAGATGGTAATAACAATGCACATTGTCAGATAGCACATGTAAAGGAGCAAAACATTTTGCTTGCCAAAATTTAAGCATGCAGGAGATGTATCACCCCCGCTGTGTATAAACATTAATTCCTTGATATTATTTGAGATGAGATGACCACAACTTGCAGCCAAGCATTTTCCCTCTCTACCAGTAGCAATGTAGGAAAAACAATATATGTGGTAAGAATGTCTATAGGGGATTATGAATATCCCCAACACCTCTTTGTCGTACATGAGCATATCACATGCAGTGTAGCTATCAGGCACCTGCAATATCTCTACAGTAGGTTGTGGCACTTTGGGGGGTGGAACTTGCAAATGAACCGGGATTTTCCTTTGTTGCATGGCGTTTACAAAATTGATGCGAGCCTTCATTGTGGGGATAATTTCTTCTTCCATCACAATATCCCTAGTATTCTCAAGTAACTCTGCATTGTAGTCATCATCCCCCACCTTAGCTTGCAAGGTCTCAAGCGTCATTTCAAGCTTGAAGACCTTTGCCTTCTTCCTTTCCATATCAGCATTGTCTGCTATAAATGATTGCAATTCCCCCAATTGATGTTTGTCTTGAGCAAGATGCATCATCACACTATGTATAATTGACATCACCCCCTCATTTTAATGCACATTTTCCTACATGGCATCTCGTTTTTCACACGCTTCATGGTATTGTGCTAATGCCTTTGCTGCTAAACTAAGTGTCACAACCATTCCAACATCATCAAGTTCACGTAGAGACAAATTGCCAAGCCTTGGAATCTTGCCGCATTGTGCAAGCTAGACCCCCTGATGGCATCCCCATCATCTCCATTTGTAACCATGGTCATGCGCCGTGAGCTCTGTGGTGCACTTGCAAAGTGGAACGCTGCCCATCTTTGTTTCTTTAGATGCAACTTGATAGACTCCATGCTGGCAACAATGCTCTCAGCAAAAGCTACCCAATTCATAGCCCCCCTCAAATATTCATAGAGGAAACCCCTGGAAAATTCCTTTGTGACCTCCATGCCATAGCTCCCAAGAGGCTCCTGGTACCCTCCTAGTACACAAAAGTAAACATGGAGTAAGATTTTCTCCAAAATTTTGTCTTCACAAACCGCATTTTACCTTGCTTCCTCGCTTTGGAACCTTAATAAACACTTGTATCCAGTCTTCATCTAAAAAATCCTCTTCATTGAGGAGCCTCGGATCTTGACCAACACAGTTGAGGTTGTACACCTCATGGGCCTTTGCTTTTGTCATGCAAAACTGGTTCTTCCTTTCAAAATTGACATGAGGAGGCTGGCAGCTAGACATTGACGTAGGAGAAGTGGGGGTTTACGTCTTTATCTGATTGAGAAAGATGCGCTTGACTCTCCTTTACAACAAGTGTTTCATGTGGAGGGTTTGTCCTTCTCTTCTTCCCCCTTGTGTGTGTCATGGTCCTCAGAATAAGAAGAAGCAGAAGAAACTCTTTTCTTTTGAGAAGCATGCACTGAGAGCTTGGGTGGTGTCTCCTCCACCTGCTTGCTCATCTTCTACCTGCCCAAGAGGATCGATAAGTACGTTTCTTAGAAATTTTACTTTCTCATTTTAATAATTTGACTGAACTATCAAAAGTTGAAGCATTATAAGGCCACGATGATGCAAAGGAAAGGCCTATTGCTACCCTTGATGAGAGATGCTAGATGTTTGGCATTGTAGATTATTGGGGTGTCACCTTTTGCTAGGCATGCAAGCAATGTGGAGCAACTGAGCGGAGGGGAAAACCAAGGCTTCAAGAAGCACAGCCCCACATCTATATGCATTGGGTGCATGGTCACTCCAAAGCATATACAGCTTGCCAGAGTTCATGCAAAATAAATACATGCCACACATTGGATGTTACACATTGAAATCTACAGCTATGAGCAGAATCCAATGTCCACAATGTAGTGTGCTACGACTTCCGATGCCAAGGGTGGTGGTTACACAAAATCAAAATGTACCTTAAATTTAAGTTTCATTTTTGAACTTATTGCAAGATTTTCTACAATGCCAACTTGACAAGAAAATGTTTATTTGGTCAAGTAGAGTTTGGCAATCAAATGACATTTGACAGCTAAGCTTCAAGAGCTATCTCTTGTAGTATTGGATAATCTCATAATTCTCAATAAGCTGCATGATTCGGCATGGTCATTCCTCTGTGAAAGATCAATAATGTTGATTCTCTTTTTCTTTGACATTTGTGTGTCAACTCGAGCACCTTTTAGCTAAGAGCAACCATGCTCCATTTTGTCTCATCTCCTCGATAAACTTATGCAAATCAAAGATTCACTTTAGGACATTTTTCCTAGAAGCTTTCAAAATTTGGAATATGCTAGTAGCATGCAAACTTGGAGAAACTTGGCAACATATCTATCTGCTTTTTATTAGAGTTCAATATGAACCAAGCCATGAGGGCATATAGGGTACATCCAACAGCTCTAAATTTCTCAGCATCTAAGGCTACAAGCTAGATTCAAACGAAGGCAATTGATATCAAAAGGGCAAAAAGGTTAGCCAATTACAAGTTCTACTTATGTTTTCTATCTTTAACTTTTCATTTGAAAAAATTTTCCTATTGTGCAAAGCAAAGTGCTATGATAGACTTAATTAGCACGAACCAAGGCTTCTATTCCATGCCAAAGTATTATCCATTGACTTAGGATCAAGAATAATGGCACACGGGTTTAGCGAATGGGAAATCACAAGATATAAGCTAACACTTACTTTTTACAATGATGAATTGTGATTTATCCATGTCAGTGCACATCGTACAATGTACATTTAACATTGGCGCACACTATTCAAACCATAATTGAATCCAACGGCTTATCACTTTATTTTTTTGATATGCATGCATACCCGTTCCAGTATGGTTGGATTCATTCCATTAAATCACCATTATGCTTCCGCTATAACATCAACTACTCTGTTTAGGAAGACTCGAGACTAGTAGATTGTCTTGTGATCTTTGTATATGTCTACAATGGCAGGCACTTTACATCATTGGTTGTATGCACAAGGTGGAGCCAATATAGAGTATGCTTTTTGTGGTAGCAAGTACGCATGGTCTAGCTAACAAGCAACTAATTCATAAGACAACATGAATAACCTGAGAGCACCTCAAAGTAAGGGATCTCTTGTTTGAACACCCAAGACAATTTAGAATGACTACCTTCTTTGGTGTGTTAGACATATTTCTCTTTTTTTTATAGAGGGATAAGATTCTTGCACGATCTAGTTATTGAAAAGATTAGTTGCTTTGTTGCAATAGTGATTATGTCTCTAGGAGTGGTATTCTCAAGGATCAGGGGGTTCACCTCTTAGACATATAAGTTACAACGTGAATTCAAATGAATGGATTTTTAAATTGCCAAAATCATAAAAGTTTAACAAGATTATATTAACAAAACGGAATTTTTTAAGTGATTTTAAAGAAAAACCTTTAAATTTTTAAAGAAAAAGGGGTCATTTCATTACCTTAAGCATGTAAGTAAAGGGACTTTTTAATACCCTTTGAACTCACATTTTATTAATAATTTCTTAAAGGTGAAGCCCCCAAGTTTCAGGGGTATGGCCCAACTAATACACAATCACTCTTGTGAGGTCCCCGTACCATACCATATTAATTGGCAATAGGAGGGTACCTGAAAGGTTGCTAGGCCCTAATCTATTGAGAAAAACATAGTCAATATAGACAAGATTTCTAATGGACAAGCTCTCATTACCAAATAACTTGAGTCTCTGAACCATTGAAAAGGTTTCCTAGCCTTGTCTTGCAAGGAAAGCATGAACAAACACAATAATCTAACGTTCATAATTCTCACCTTCCAAAAGCGAGAAACCCCAAATGCCTTTTTTCCCATAATTTTCAGAGGCACGTACAATTGGGACATCTCGACTTTTGGCACAATGATTCTCTAGTTTCACTTCTCCTATCAATAAGGAGTGGAGAGTTTCTTGACTAATCGAGACCACCCATCCTTGATTGGCAACCTGAGCCAGTCCCCACTTTCCACCCCACACTCAAGATTTTTGCTTGTTTTCTAATTACTACCACATGATTGTTCATACACAAAATTCATTTTAAGGGTTCCCATCACAAGTTTGTTATAACAACCCTTCAAACATTATCAAATTGGCACCAAGATAATCTTTCTTAGATAAAAACTCAACCTACAACATTACTTCATTATATTACAATACTCCGAGATCGTAGAAACTTCTTCCAGTGGATGTTCACTCCATCCACTGTCATTGGCTGCCCATACAACCAATAGTGAACTACACCCCCTGGAGTAACTCTTCGGTGTGCCACCTCCTATTGAAATAAAAAAATTGTCTCATAGAAACAGATCAAATTCTTGCATAAAAATGCATGGCTCATGTGTAGAAAAGCGAGCTATCTCCCTGTGATCAAAGGGAGTTTGAACTAAATCAATATTTGAATAAAATAAAATGAAGTTGAGAGAGTTCTTTCTAGGCAAACATTTCTTTCCTGATTCAAACAGTATAACCTCAAACAGCCCTTCCATACTAATACAACTTAAAGGAATTTAACAAGTTCGATTGATGCAGTGTCAAATTGGGACTGACCCAGTGTTAAAGTAGTTTTTTCTTTCGTAATTACTCATGATGCATTGAACAAAAAAGAAGTTTTCTACCTATTCTTGAGCAATAACATCACTTCGTGGGATAAGTGGCACATCCTCATTCATTGGGGCCTTTCCTTTGCCTTTACCTTCACTGGTTTTGGCTTCATGATCGTGTGATCCACCATAGCGAGTTCTCTTGGGTGCCATTCCCACTACTAGATACTTAATTTATTGAGAATTTTGTAAGCTAAAGTGTCTAAAACCCAATGGAAGTAAGGTAATTGATTTTAAGAGCTTCAATACCAACAATTTATGGTTATGACATACATTACTCTAACATATGCTTTGATTAATTCTGTCATAGTCTTATGATACACATACATTGTAACCCATGAAATATTCTCACTTCCTTGCATTTGTGGATGACCATAATACAACTTTGGAAATCTTAATGCATACTAAGTTTAGGCTAAGCACCTCACTTACCACGAGTAAATAATGATTGATTTTTAACTTCCTTTCTCTCAATTTTTAGTGCAAATTTGAACAAGAAACTTGTGTATGTCGACACAATTGAGTGCATAACGAGTATCATAATCATGAATTTTCAATCAAAATACATGTTTTATATTGTTTTCATCTTGAAACATATTGACGAATCACAGAGTATATTAGAGTTTCCGTTGTATCCCAGCAAGCTTTAGATAGATAATAAGAATGGTAGTAGTAAATTGGAAATTCTTGAGAAGAGAAGAGAATAGAGATGTAGAAGTGAATTGATGCAGCAATTTTACATTATAGGCTTGTGCCTAGGAGTTTTTGATCTCTCAAGGCCTTGTAGAAGCTTCATCAATGAGTAGTCACAACATTAGAGTCTCCCTATCTCCAATGTGTGTTCAAGTGTGTTAAAAAATGAGTGGGAATGTCCTTTATATAGAGATATGGAGGTGTCTTGTTTCCCAAATCATCCCCATACGTCCCTAGCTTGACCCCTCTTGCTAATGAGTGTGTGGAGGTGTCACAAGCTTCCACTTAGTCATTAGAGGTGTCCCTCTTTACTCTTTTGGGTGATACACCACCTGTACTTACCCATGCTTATAGCAATCATACCATAAGAGATGGGTCCATGGCTATGGGTGGGTCATTTATGGTCATCCATGAACATACATACACATGCACATACATGTCCATGCACATGCATACACATACATACCTTAGACTTAGGAATTAATTTATTAACACTAGGATGAAAATTAATTGTCTAGAGTGAGCTTAGCTTATTAAAAATTAATTATGAAATTTGCTATTAAAAGACAATCTTGAGGATGACAAGTTAAGGTGTGAGATGCACACACTTGCTATATTTTGTAGTTTTGGAGCAAGCAACTATTTTTATGGAAATTCAAGATGGGGTAGATTTAGAGGAGAGTCATGTCTAGGTGGGTGCAAGCACCTCAAAACTTACTATATTTGGACAAAAGTGACAAAAAAGTAAAAATTTCAATTTTGAAAATCTTACATCAATATATTCATCATTAGTTCATCAGAGGTGAAAAACTATCAAAAATAAAAACTTTCTATTTATGATCAAAATGTCCTGATATTAATCCTTTACATGGGAATCCCCTCTGGAAGGGTGCCAGAGACCTTACATTCTCCCCAACTTTAAGAATTGATGTGTCCTCATCTCAAAGGTAAGTCCGGATGATCTTTAAGGAGAGATGTTTTGTCTTACCACGTTGCATCTTCTTCAGATAATCTTTTGATTTGACAAGGTGTTTAATGATGCTTCTATTCCTAAGTTTTCTCTCCCGAGTTTCTAGGATATATTCAGGTTGAAGTTCAAGGACTCCTTCGGTTGGCACAACTATTTGTTTGGTATCCAAAAGTTGATTGGGGTTAGGAACATAAGGTTTCAATAGACCAACATGGAAGAAATTATGAATTTTGAGGAAGGTAGTTTTAGCTTGTAAGCTTGATCACTTATCACTTTGAAAATCTCACAGTATCTTGGGTTGAGCTTCTTGTACTTTCCCAAGGATAGGTTGCTTTTCTTGGGCCTGACCCTAAGGAATACCTTGTCTCCTTCTTTAAAGATTCATTCTGATCTCCTCTTATCTGCATAATGTTTTTGTATGTCCTAAGCAACTTGGATATCCTTACGAATCGCCTTGGTTTGAGCTTCCATGTCTTTGAGCATTTTCTTTGAGACTTCTACCTTGATAGTAGGATCTGAGAAGTTTAACGGAGCCAAACATTATTGTCCATAAAAGAGCCTTGGATGGTGACATGCCTATGCTTCTATGGTCTGAGGCATGATAGTCATATTCAACCAAAGGTAGATATTCGATCAATTTCTTTGGTTTCTATGAACAATATGCTCTAAGAATGTCCTCAATCACCTGGTTTACTCTTTCAGCCTGACCATTTGTTTGAGGATGATATGCTGTGCTGAAACACAGTTGTGTCCCAATGGCTTGAAAGAGTGAAGTCCAAAACTTTGAGGTGAATTTTGTATTCATATCACCAACAATTAGTCTAAAGATTTCCTTCATGAAGATTGGCTAATAGCAGAGGTAGTGAAGGTAGTTTTTACGGGCATCAAGTGATCTACATTCGTAAGCATATCAACAACAACAAATACTGAGTCATAGGCTCCAACAGACAGTAATCTTGTGACAAAGTCCATACTAATACATTCCCATTTCATTTGAGGTATATCAAGGTTGTCCAGGTAGTTGGATTCTTTCAGCATTAATCCATTGGTAGGAGAGACATTGCCTCACATAGTGAAGAAAACCCCCCTTCATTCGTGGCCAAAAGTAGCTTCTTCTAATAGCATTTAAGGTCTTTTCATACCCAGGGTGTCTTGAAGTTGTGCTATCATGATCCTCAAATAGAATTGGTTTCTTCAGTGTTGGATCCTTAGGTACACAAAGCCTTTGTCAAAAATAAAGACATCCCTCTTCAGCAGAGTAATCCTTTATCGATATGTTCTTTGTGTCAGGTGTCATGCCTAGTTGAATCTATAAGGATAATTTCTTATAGTCTGGGTCTTTCAAGGTTTCTTCCTTAATTCTCTCCCACATAGGATTATTAGGTATAGAGATAGCACTAAGGAAAGCTTTGTAGCTAAGCCCATCCGCAACTACATTTTCCTTCCCCGGTCTAGACTTTATGTCAAAGTCGTATTCTTGAAGAAGTTCAATCCATCTTCTTTGCCTCATGTTGAGATTGGGTTGTGTAAAGATCCACTTAAAGCTTTTATCATCAGTGACTAACTAAAATTTGACAGTGAGAAGATAATGTCTTATAGCTTTAATGCATGCACGATTGCTAAGAGTTCCAAGCCATGGGCTGGGTAATTCTTCTCATGAACTCTGAGCTTTCAAGAAGTATAGGCTATTGGCCTACCTTCTTGAGTAAGCCCCCTAAAGTGAGCTTGATAGCATCTTCTATAACTTCAAACTTCTTGAAAAAATTGGGAAGATTAAGAATAGGAGCTGATACTAGGTAACCTTTTAACTTTGCAAAACTGGTCTTGTGTTTTTCTCTCCATTCAATTCTCATTCGTCTCTTCAATGATTATGTTAAAGGTGTCGTAATGAGAGCATAATCCTTGACAAATATCATGTACCATCCTGTGATTCCAATAAATCCCCTTATTGCACTAAAGTAAGTAGGTTGATGCCATTCTACGATGTCCTTAACTTTATCTAGGTCAACTAAGATACCCTTTGAAGATATAATAAAGCCAAGATAGCTGACTTGGGAAGAACAAAAGGTAAATTTACTCTTCTTATCATAAAGTTTATGCTGACGTAAGAGCTGTAATACTTTACAAACATACTCTTCATGATCTGTATCATCTTCAGTACAGAACAAGATATCATAAAAGAAAACCAAGACAAAATCATCTAGGTAAGGTATAAAAAATATCCTGCATTAGTCGATTGAAGCTTGCAAGAGCATTAGTAAGACCAAAAGACATTCTTGTGAACTCATAATGTCCATACCTAGTATTGAAAGTCGTCTTTGGAATGTCTGATTATTTTATCCTTATTTGATAATACTCAGAGAAAAGATCAATCTTTGTAATGATCTTAGCCCTGTGTAGCCTATCCAGTAGCTTATCAATCCTAGGAATGGGTTACTTGTTCTTAACAGTAACTTGATTAAGCCCCCTATAGTCTATGCAAAGTCGTAAAGAAACATCCTTCTTATTTTGAGAAAGGATTGGAGCACCCTACGGAGAAGTACTTGGTTAGATGAATCCTTGCTCAATAAGCTTCCTAAGTTGCTCTTTGAGTTTGATTGCTTCAGGGAGTGACATCTTATAAGATCTCTTTGAAATGGGTTCACACCCAGGGATAGTCTCAATTTTGTGATCAACTTCTCTAGGAAGTGGAAGAATTGTAAGATCCTGAGGGAGCACATCTGAATACTCTCTCAACCAATCAGGTTAAAAGTTTGAATTTGTGTCTTCTACCTTGTTGAGTTTAACCGCATATATTTGTTGATCCTTTTGTAAACCCTTAAGAAGTCTACTAGACTTGACTAACTGAGCTTTAGGTTTCCCATTCTTTCCTTGAACTAGAACTTCATTCCCTAGTTTGTATGTAAAGGTAAATTTAGCTTGTGCATAGTGAATATGAGTTTGGGTTTGTTTCAACCATTCCATCTTCAATATCCCATTGTAAATCCCTAGAGGTAAAGTGCAAAAGCAACCATAAGTAGAGTATCCCCCTAGTTCAAATTCAACATGTCCTGTTGTATGCTGAGTTCGGACTTTCTTTTTGTTTGCTAGCTCTACAATTAGCCTTTTAGCATGATACTGGTATAGTTTCATTTTTCTCATGCATTTAGGAGAGATAAATGAGTGTATGCTTCCACAATCAATCAAGAATTTAACCTTTTCACCCTGGCAAGATCTTGGTTGTTGAATGATTGCATATTGCTGACGAGCACTAGGGTTGTCAATTGTGGCGTGTACAGTTTCTCTCTCTTCAACTTGGTCTCATATTGTTGGCTCTTCCATAATAATGGCATGAGTTTGAGCCATTGCTTCTCTTTTACGTCCTCTTCCTGTGTTCCTTTCTCCATGACCAACAAGTTGGCCTCTACCATTTGGTGCTATAAGAATGGCATTTGCAGTTGTTGCTATGTTTCTTCTAAGACAATGATTCTTGTAATGATTTAGCTCATTACACTCAAAGAAACACATTTTGATATTGAGGTTGAGTTACTATAGTTGATGTTGTTATAGGGCAAGGTTGAAAAGCTTGATTAGCAGGCATGGGCTCCAATTGTTGGGCTTGGCCCTTTGATTTCTAAAGTTTCCTCTTCCCTAATTCCTAGCTATCTCTTTAGCCAAAGGTGTTGCCCTTAAGAGAGAATCTTGAAGTGATGTGGGTCTCATTGATTCAATACGGGTATCCAAAGGTTGATTCAATCCTTGACAGAACCATGCTCTAAGTTGCATTATATGTTATACGGGAAACATATAATACTTCATATACGAGCATATTTTACATGACATCATATTATACAGGCGTATTATACGGTTCCACATCAGCAAAAAACGGGTAATGATTTTTTTTCTTGGTTTTTTGATCGAAAAGAAACTCCGATCAAAAAAATTCTCGATCAAAAAATACTGTGCAAAGTATTTTTTTGATAGAATATATTGATCAAAAAAAAAAGTATATATAGCGGCAACGCGCCTTGTTGAAACTAGTATTCATCACAAAAGGTATTCCATGTCAATAGTAGAGAAAAAAATCAAAAATATAATTAAACATTATTGAAATTTAAAATAGTGTTTAATTTTTTTGTGTAAAATCATTTTAATGTTTCTTTAAAAGTTGATTAATACTTTTTTTTAGGTTATGTAAGCTTTGTATGTTGTGTAGAGCTCAAACTCTCACTCATACAAGGTTGTATATTTTTTAGGAGTCACTTGCTATGTGCTCAGTTTACTGACATGTGGAAGTGAACTAGTGATATAATTTAGAGATAACCGTTGTGTGTAGAGTTTACTCTCACATGAGGTTATCATTCTGCAAAACATAATAGAATAGAGGTTAGTTTTATTTAGGTAGTTTCGATTTTGACGTGCAAATATTTTCCCACTTCAAAGTGAACATAGATAGAACTTTTTTTGTCCTGTGTAGAGCCATCACACTATGCTCTCACTGGAATCAAAATTTAGGAATTTCATGTCCAAGTACATTGATATTAAATTATCTTTATTTGGATTGCTATTTTATCATACCATGTGATCGTACATGTGCAGCAACTGCAAATAGATAAGCTCTCAAAGATCTACCATGGAGTGTGAGCACTTCATGTTCACACTTTAGATAGATATAACAATTGTCAAGGTTTGCAATTAATCCTCATTTTCCAATGAGAATCAATTGCAAGATTTGATCAATATTATCGATTATGAAAATGTGTGAATGTCGTAAGCTTGCACTTTAGATAAATTGATATAGTGCAATCTGATGATGATATTTGTTTGTATCATTTTAAATAAGTGATTAAGATTATCAATTATCATAATGTGTGAAAGCCAAAAGCTTGCACTTTAGATGAATTGATATAGTGCAATGTGAGCCAAAGAATGTGACTGCAATTGTTACAAATAATGCATCCAATTACAAGGCTGCAAGGAGGGATATCCAAGTTAAGTATCCAAAGATTACTTGGGTTCCATGTGCCGTGCATACTCTCTTAATTTGCTATTAAAATACATTGGTAAAATGGCCGTCATAAAACAAACGCTACTAGATGCAAATCATGTGGTGAAATTTATTAGAGAGGATCAATATTTGTATGCTCTTTTTATTAATAAAGTCACCCAACCAAACTTTATAGATATTCTGTGCGACAAGGTTTGGAATCACATACTATGTTCTTGCCACCTTACAAGAAGTGAAGCTTGCTTTGATTAAAACGGTAGCCGATAGACGATGGGATGCTTGGCTCAGCAAGTGTCCTAGCTACCAAGAGGCAGCTACGAGATGTGCACAGCTTGTTAACTTGCAAGTTTTTTGGCACAATGTAGAGAGAATTGTCATTGTGGCCAAACCATTTGTAGATCTTTTGCGAATAGTTGACAAAGACTCTTTCATCTTTGGTTGAGTTTATTGGTATATGTCAGAGGCATTACGCTAAGTAAGAGAGCATGTTGGCTTTGATGCAAAGGACAAAGCTTCAATAATCATAGTTGCCAACAAGCGACGGGTGCAATTGCATACGTCATTGCATGGTGTAAAAGCTTCCATAATCATAGTTGCCAACAAGCGACGAGTGCAATTGCATACGTCATTGCATGGTGTTGCATTTGTATTGGATCCCAAATTTCAAATGCACCAACAATTTTCCAATAAAGGAGTCATGACTGACATCAAAACTCAACTATTTGGACAGGAGGACGGGAAATTTTCTTTTCATCGGCGAGATGATTATGCTAATAGAACTGGCATGTTCCAAGATCCATGGCATATAGATGCCATTGCACATACAAGTGCGCCTCTATGGTGGAAGGAGTATGGTGGGGAGAAAGTGGAGCTGCAACACATTGTAGTTAGGGTGCTATCTATTGCAGCATCAAGTGGAAGCTATGAGAGAAATTGGTCGTCTTTTGACTTTATGCATATCAATAAACAAAATCCACTTCACCCTAAACATTTTACTGATTTGGTTTATGTTTTTTGCAACATGAGACTTATCCATAAGCCAGTGAACATTGCATCAAGAGCAGCACAAAAGCACTATGGTGTCTTTCAAACCCATGAAGCTATAGCTGCGGAAGTACACGATGACGATGATATGGAATGGGAGATAGCTTCAAGAAGCTCTTATATGGATGAAATAGATGATATGATTGGTGTGTTTGATGGAGAAAAAGATGCATGACTAAAGGCCTATAAGTTTTGCTCGTTGTGACTATGTGAAAATTATGACACATTGCCATGTTACACTACAAGATTTTCACCTCTCTCTCTCTCTCTCTCTCTCTCTCTCTCTCTCTCTCTCAAGTTACTTTTACAATAAGAGTCATAATTACAGCTAGATTCAATATAATTTGTTTGATTGAGAATACAAAAATGGACAGCTAAGGGGATAAATGACAAGTTGTGATAATAAAAACTGTAGCCCTTTGCATTTTCTTCAAATCAAAATAGATAGGGGTAAAGTGAGTGAAGTGCTCAATCCAAAGATTCAGTAAGCCTGTTCAGTACTTCATCTATGTTGAACTCAAGTACTTTCAAGCGCGGGAGATGGGTTGTGATCTGGCAATGGTCCGTATAGTGATGCATAATGTTGCAGCTTGGCTTGGCCTCTAATAGCTTTATCTCAAGCTCAAGGATTCTGCCATGCAAAATATCAGTTGTCTCTCCTTGGCTTGCAAGATCTTGTCCTTGTCTTGCTAATGCAACGAGAGTCTCTGATTCTTCAAGAAGCATAATTATGGGATGTTTACGTGCAGGCATTGGATTATTGGGTGACTTGCTACCACTTTCTCTGCAATCCAACCATGCCCAATGTGAGAATTCTTGGGGCGATCTGACCAATCTACACACCTCCCAAGGATGTCATAAATGTAGCACTTTTGTATAAAGTAGAGTGCCATTTGGTTATTATTTTGCATAACTCTCTCTCTCATTGTATGAATCTTCGTAGCAATACTCGTGTGAGTCCTTTGTGCTCTGCAAATCTGATAGCTTTATGCAAGCTAATTCCTTTTCATTGCCGCTGATTTGAAATAGTTGTTGGCACTCAAAGTGGTTTGGAAATAGCTTACCGCACTCCTTAAGGTTGAGAGGCGGGACTTGCAGCCCGGATTCATCCTCTTCAATTCTAGCAATAGCTTTGAGGTCTTTCTCTTGGTCATAACGCTCTCTCTCTTCTTTGTAGATGGCATGTGGTTCAATGTGGTTAAGTTCTTCTTCCATATCTGCCAATCAAATGAATATGTCATCATTAGAAAGATTTATCATGAAGGCAACAAGTCATCAATTTTAATTCTTCAAAGAAAAAGACAGGATAACTTAATCATGTTGCAAGAAAGAGACAAAATATTTATCACCATGTCTTTGGAAAGAGACAAGATAACTTGATCAATTATATAATTTACAAGTACAACTAAAGAGGAAAATAATCAAAGAAAAAGACAGGATAACTTAATCATGTTGCAAGAAAGAGACAAAATATTTATCACCATGTCATTGGAAAGAGACAAGATAACTTGATCAATTATATAATTTACAAGTACAACTAAAGAGGACAATAATCAAATCATCACTTTAATCATCAGCTAGTCGTTGACCAAAAATCATTACAATGTCATAGCCCACTCTATGGGAACCATTTACACAGAGAGAAAGATCAAAAGCGTTAGGCCAGGTTGAGGGATTGTTTTGCTTGCCACTCTCAAGGTGGGTAAGTACATTGCTCAAAAAATCCCTTTTGTTTTGCTTTTGTGGCACAGACATGCACTTGAAGAGTCTTTTATAAGTACGACACATGGAGAAGATGTCCATGGATTTATTCCAGGAAGGGGGACTAGTAGACATGCATTCTAGGGCAGCCCATGTAAAATCTCTCTCAGTCTGTTTTCTAGTTTCTATTTGGATTTGCGGAGAGGAGGAAAGCATGTTGTTGTTTTGGTCTTTGTACATGGCCCCCAATCCACAATGCCTACATAGACCCCCTTCTGTCCAAAGTGAAGCGAAAAGGTCATTGTGGAGATAGTCGTGTGCATGTAGATAATTTAGAGTCTGAAGAAGAGCATTTATTATCTGCAAATTTCTATTTTGGAACAGATCTATTGTTCCTTTAGTGGTTACATAATTCATGAATGGTAGGTTGACTACCATCTGCAGTGCACTCTTTTACCCATTGCTCTACATGGCCACCATTCCAAAAACGTGAAATGAGCATTGGATGCTCTGTGTGGTGGACCGTGGCAAGTGGATAAATAATGCAGCGATGAGTGATGTCCAAAAATGTGGCTTCATCTTTAACCTGTTGATCCACTATTGGGTCCATGCAAGTGGATGTTTAAGATCTTCATCGCATACAGTGGCTCTTTAAATGCAGGATGTGTGACACCTACATGCTTCACGTGTGCCCATCTCCCTTCTCCCATAGTGGAGCCTGTATATTGAAGTTTGCAGTTTTTGGTAGAAGATGCAATACAGGGGGGAGCTGAGATTGATCAAGAGCGAGAGTGACACTAGCACTAGTCTCTATTCTAATTGCAGCCCCTGGCTCTTCAGTAGCATAGGAAGAGTTGGCTTCCGCTCTCTTGTGCTTTGCTGCTCTTTCCAGCTTTCCCTTGCTCTTGAACTCAGTATACAAATGTTGCACAAGTTTTATGCGAGTAGCTATGCCTGGCAAAGTAATGATTATAGGATTTTTTAAATCCTAAAAAATCTTTGTGATCTATCAAATAGATTGCTTGACATGTTCAATAATGAACCTGGTGTCATTAGAGATATGTCAAAAGAAATGGTTGTAAATGCAAGCTAAATCTGCACAAATATAGACTTTGTTAAGGCCTCTGTGGATTGGTAATAATGTTCCGAAGCAGAGGGGTTTAGGCAACGACAAAGCTCATTCTCTCACATGTGATGAAAGTGACGTATTGTCACTTTCAAGGCAAATTTTTGTTGATGTTTTGCCCACCTTAGTATCCACCATATCTGCAAGATATAATTTTAAAACATAAACGTTGTCAGAGGAGAGGGGAAACTATCAAAATCGTGTCATGACCCTAATCCATACACAAGTGACAGAATTTATAGCAAACTATGATATATTATGATTACAATCCATACATTGTACAATAGAGAGGAGAACACACAAAGAGAGAGATGGAGAGAGGTGAATAGGCCAAGAGTGTGAGAAACACTTATCACAAGAACTATACCCTGTTATGTGTGCTACATAATACACGTAAATGATTGGAGCGTACATGTGAACAACCCAGCTTGTGTGAGGTATGTTCAGCACAAGGCTTGGATGTTGTTGTAATGTTGATTGATAGTTTAATTAATCTAATCCCTAATGAAGTGTGTGGAACGCACAACACAACCATCAGTGAATAGTTTAACAATCTCAAATTGTGGTCAGATATCATACATATTTACATCCAAGACAACACCAAGTCATCTACTACTGATGAGTGGTGTATCTATAGATCAAAAAGTATAAGGGCAAGGCATGTCATGATAAGATGAAGAGGGCACAAGTATGCATATCTCCACTCTTAGGTAGACAAACGTATCCCTCATATTTCTATGTAGTAAGAATGATGATGTGACTTAATCTAATCCCTCTAATGAAGTGTGTGGAACTCACAACACAAACATCAGTGGACAACTTAACAATCTCATATTCAGGTCAAATATTGTATGTATCTACATCCAAGACAACACCAAGTCATCTAGTGATGAACAATGACGTGTCTTTGGGTTCGAATCACAAGAGTAAACAGTGCATCACACAGAGATGAAGAGGGCATAAGCTATACATCTCTCCACTCTCTATTTGAAAAGCAGAACTCTTGCATTTCTATGTGATATAAATGATGATTTGAGCTGATCTAAAATTGAGAAACATATAGGTTACTCTAAAGTGAGAGGTGTAGCATCATGCCTACGACACTCCACGAGTCGGCCACCACTAAATTCTAACTCAGCTCTGTGGTGAGAGATATACTACTGCACCACATGAGTGAGAATCTAAGTCTATCCTAAAACCCTTCTCTGCAATGAGCCAAGTGGTTGCACAGCACAAGAAAAGCGACTAGCTTCTACTCACTTCTAGAGTGAGCCAGATGGCTACACACCATGAAGTGGCCTATAACCTGCAAGCCAACTCTATGATGAGAGAAAAACTATTGCACCACACACCCTTCTCTGCAATGAGCCAAGTGGTTGCACAGCACGAGAAAAGCGACTAGCTTCTACTCACTTCTAGAGTGAGCCAGATGGCTACACACCATGAAGTGGCCTATAACCTGCAAGCCAACTCTGTGATGAGAGAAAAACTACTGCACCACACAAGTCTGGCACAACACACAAAAACAAGTTAGAACAAATGTATACAACTGTAAAAGTATACCTCAATAAGCTCTAGCTGTGTGTTGCACTCTCAACTGCAGTTGCTGGTTTCGATTGAAACCGGTGACGGTCTTTACATAAGCAGTTTTTCCTCAAAATATTTTTAGATTGAAAGATATTTCAATAATTAAAAAAACGTCTATTTGGTGACTATTCGGGATTTTGGCGTGTAATGACATTTTATACGTATATTTTTTTGGTACAGGAGAATAAATGCAACGCAGATCGTGCTACCTGCTACTCAATGGACATTTTTGGGACATTCCTTTGCAAGGTTACAAATTTGGAGTAATACTCTCCCACTGATAAGGATAACTATTTTAGAGAAAAGATTTCATTCATTTTGGTGTCTCGATGAGCGGGTGAAAGATATCGTGCTATAACCGCTCCTTTATTATCCTCCCAAGACTGGAAAGATCTGAAACACCCCAGTCTTTACAGTGTTGTTTCCACCATATTTTTGCATTTCCAGTACGATAAAACATTGCAAGCGTAGTTTGGTTTACAGGTTGGGTCCCTGCAGCTTTTAGATAGTCTTCCATTCCTTCAATCCAGGCTTCATTATCACGTTCAATACAGGTTCCCTCGCCTTTAAATGTGGATGATTGGGCTTGTTTCAAGTGAATTTTTTTCTCTTGTATGGCAGTGTATAAAGCATTCAGGAGTACCTACATAATAATATGTTTGTCAATGGTTTGATTTAAGACTTAACGCCATATCAAGTGCTTTAAATTTCCACAACTCAAGATAAAAAATTTAATTAAAAATGTCATAACTTTATTCATATCAAGATATGTACAAAGTTCAGATCTCATCAAGAATCTAGATGCACATCTTTTTATTTTATTACGATGTATACAAAGGTTAGCTCTCCTAAAAACCTATATGATTCTTAGATCTGGATTCCCAGGGACATAGTGATACAATCGATAGGTATTTGTAGTTACATTTTTACAATCCACTATTTCATCTGAGAAGTAGCTTTTATATACATCTTTGAAAGATTCATAGAATACAAGCCTCTTATTTTCAGAAAAGATGTTAGGGACAAAAATGGTTTTGATCCTATAAGTAGGAATCACTTTCACCACTTGATTAAAAACCCATTCATTGAAGGTCATTTCAAGGCCATCTTTAGACATAGCAGTATAGTTATCCCTAGTAATAGTAAGGAAGTAGTAAAGCTGGATAACTCGCAGCTCTCCCCCCCACCGAAGCTTCTTTAGATAAGAGAAGAGGCATCCAAGCCTCACATTGATGTAGAAGATGCCCCCTTTGTAGTCCCATGCAAGTTTCCATCCCCTTTGGATTCTTATTGATGGAGGAAAGAAAGCCTTCATCAAAATCCTCAACATGTCGCATCAAATAGCAAAATTTGAAGAGCAACAAGCCTCGAAATACAGTATCTCCAACGTCTTGAACTTGTGATACTCAACAGCGGCATCCTCCTAAAACATTGATGTTGTTAAGTTCTCAAACTTAAGTCTCCAATTCATTTTTCCGAAATTGTCAAACAGTAACAATTTTTTTTCCAATGTCCTAGCCTAGGCTCTGATACCACGTCTGAGGTCTCCACCCCATTACCATATCTATGTGGCAATAGGAGGGTACCTGACAGGTCATTAGGCCCTAATCAATTGAGAAAAACATAGTCAAGATAAAGAATATTTCTAATGGACAGGCTCTCGTTACCAAGTAGCTTGAGTCCGAGCCATTGAAAAGGTTTCCTAGCCCTGTCTCAAAGGGAAAGCATGAACTAACACAATAATCTAACGTTCCTAATTCTCATCTTCCAAAAGAGAGAAATCCCATTGCATTTTTCTCCATAATTTTCAGAGGCACGTACAATTGGGACTTCTCGACTCTTAACACAATGAGTCTCTAGTTTTGCTTCTCCTATCAATAAGGAGTGGAGAGTTTCTCACCTAATGAGACCACGTAGTCCACTTTCCACCCCACACTCACACTTTTTGCTTGTTTTCTAATTATACCACATGGTTGTCCATACACAAAATTCCTTTTAAGGGTTCCCATCACAAGTTTGTTAAAACAACCCTTCAAACATTATCAAATCGGCACGAAGACAATCTTTCCTAGATAAAAACTCGACATACAACATTACTTCATTATATTCCAATACTCTAAAATTGTAGAAACTTCTTTCAGCGGGTGTTCACTCCATCCATTGTCATTGACTGCGCATACAACCAATAGTGAACTACACCCCCTGGAGTAACTCTCCACTGTGCCACCTTTTTTTAAGTGCTTCAGTACCAACAATTTATGGTTATGACATACATTACTCTAGCATATGATTTGGTTACTTCTGTCATAGTCTTATGATACACATACACTGTAACCCATGAAATATTCTCACTCCCTTGCATTTGTGAATGACCATAATACAACATCGGCAAGCATACTAAGTTTAGGCTAAGCACCTCACTTACCATGAGTAAATGATGATTGATTTTTAACTTCCTTTCTCTCAATTTTTAATGCAAATTTGAACAAGAGACTTGTGGGTAATAGCATGTTTAGGTGGTACCACTTTTTGCACCTTTTGGTGGTACCACCAATAGCACCTAGTTGGAAGGAAATTCAACGTTTTTCAAATTTGGGAAAAGAAGGAGACGGAAATTCTAAATTTGCATGCAATATAATTTATGTACCTATAATCTAGATGCATGCGAGCCATTATGGGGTGGAGTGGGCCCCCTTTTTTTGAGCTTACAGCCATCATGGCCTTTGTCCTCTTTCTCCTTTCCTCTCACGCAACTAGTTTGTCACTCGGAATCCCACATGTACTTGTGTGCTCGCTCTGCTCTCATAGATCGTGCTCCCCCCATTGCATGATGTAGCCATCATGCTCTGCCCCCCATTGCACCCATCACGCTCTGCCATGTCCCTAGTGGAGCTCTGTCCCCATTGCCCTCGACACAAAAGCATAAAGGTTGCAGCAGCAGCCTCTACAGAGATGACTCCCAAGAAGAACACTCCCTCCAAGAAGCGCAAAAACCCAACTCAGAGCACGGATTTGGTACAATAGGTGCCCCCTGCAACAAACACCACAGCACAGCAGACCCCGCAACAACCACCACATATCAGACCCTCCCAACACATGCGACACAGCAGACGCCTTCAACAACCACGACACAGCAGTTCCCTACAACCAACACGACGTTGCAAACCCTAGCAACAAACATGACCACCAAAACTTCCCTCTACAAATGCATGTTGTCGGTTGAAAAATATGCTTGAAAAGGTGAGTTCTACATCGCCTGTAACATTTAATGGCCTAAAAACTTGTGTGTAGCGGAAATTAGCATGAACATAGTGGGCATTTCATTAGAATAGATTCCTAATGAGAATTACAAGAGTGCTTGGGTGGAGAGAGCAACAAAAAGCATAACACTTAGTTAGATAGCATGAACAATACTTTCAAAAGAGAGAGAAATTAAGCTATTGACAACATTTGAGGACCGTATTTACATGGAGCCGGTCCCCCCTCCAAAAGGCTTTGTATTATGGTTTCTCCCATCAAGAGAGACATTGTACAATACAATTCTTTGTGTTCCTTCAAGACTAGCTAGTGCAATGAAGATGAAAGCTTCATGCACTAAGCAAAACACTTAGCAAACACAACATCAATTATCCCCGGCCTCAGACCCAAGACCTCACACACCTTCGAAGATGGTGAGAGCTAGCAGGGTATGAGAGTAGATTGAGAGGAAGAAGGAGTAGTCTTACGAGAAAGATGTACATCTCCTCACATAATCACTCATATTAGCATAGCTTAGCTTAGTAATTAGCTTGGTAGAGGAGATGAGCATGCATTGGAGCTTGGCTCTTGGTTGGATTTGCATCCACATGCCAAGAGTGTGTCGATGTAGGCTTCTATCTCACAAGCTTGGAGTAGGTGATGAGCTCTCCATTAAATCTTGGGAAGAGATAGTCTTTTTCTTGCTTCTCACATAGACTGTGTGAGAGTGTGTGTGTGATAATGCCTTGCAAAAATCAGCCCCCTCTCTCTCTCTTGGGCGATCCCTCTTGCTATTTGCTCTTGATGTCCTCTCATTGGACCTCCCTAGGGCTAGCCAATGACAATTAAGCAGCATAAGTGATAGCCTTCTGACATGTGTCCCCCTTTCCCCTTTTGTGAGAGCTTTAGGTAATTTAATAATTCAACTAAACTCTCATTGGACCCCTTTGCCTCCCGGCCAATAGGAATCAGGCAAGCCATTGGGCTGTTGAATGCTCATTGGACCCCTTGGGAGACTGTCCAATAGTCTTCTAGAGGACTCAATTCTCATTGGTTCTTCTATTAAGTGTTTTAAATTAATTAAACTAGATTTACTCTAGCGTGATTCTCATTGGTCCACCTCCAAGGACATCCAATAGGAATTGGGTACACCTTGTGGGCATCTGGCCTAGGGAGCTGACATGTGTCCCTCATTCCCTTTGTGTAAAGGGAGCTTGTGTGTGTGTGTGTGTGTGTGTGTGTGTGTGGATTTATCTCTCATCCCCTACAAGCTAGGCTCACCCCCTCCTTAGTAGGGATTTGTAAAGACTTTTTTTGACACACACAAAGCATCCAATTCCCCCATGGTTGACCTTTGGACACAACCTTTGAATTTTGGAACCTTAGCATTTTGGAAGTCTTAATGGGTTGAACCTTAGGGTCTTTTTAGCCCATTGTTTCACATGGCTCTTTTGCAGATGGCCCCCCCTTTGGATCCCTATTATCCCTCCTTTGGATCCCTACTGTGGCCGGTCTGTTAGCTTAACCAATATTCTAGCTTTTTCTCCCCTGGCACTTCCCCATATTAAATGATCAGTTTAACATGAGAAAATCATTTAGGAGAATTAGATATTGATTATTATGACATTACCTCTCTCTTGAAATCATAGTCTTCCTCGACTATGGTGTACAGAAGATAAATCATATTCATGAGTCCTTTTCTTAGCGGGTAGAGGATCCCTATGTTACCCTACGACATCATTCCACAATGATGACCAGTCCATTTGGCGCTGGAGAGCCTGAGGCTGCCACAAGCATGCCTGCACATTAGTCCTATCAATCTTCCATAGTAGAGTGACAAGCTCTACTTGGTGTTTGGGAGACGTCGTCTCCGCAAACTTCATCTAAGCATGCATACTACTTCATTTTTGTGCACAATAAAGAAAAAGAGAGTCTTATAAGACAAAAACTTTGTTCATTTTTAACATTTTGTACATTTGCTTACTCTTGGGAAGCATTGTAACCATTGACAAGGTTTAGATTATCCTTTAATTGTATGCCTTGCATCCATCTAGCATCTTCAAAAGGATAATTCTTAAACTTAATAAGATATCGTCGGATAGTCTTACTGCCTCTTAGTACCTTGTCTTCACGTCGGAGAATGGACTCGGGCTACAGCACCTCCTCTTGGTCCTCGATCTCCGGTGGGTCTTCAGTAATTGGTTCTTGAGGTGGCTCTCCTTTGTAAGGCTTTAATAGGCTCACATGGAAATCATTGTGTATGAGCCAATGATTGGGCAACTTGAGTTGATAGGCCATCTCATTGATTGGCCTAAGAATCTGGAAGGGGCCATAGTACCTTTTTGCTAGTTTAGCATAGTACTTTTGGTGTCCTGTAGGATTCTTGCCCGTTGTGTGTCTTAATCGAGCCTTGGGAAACTTTAATAAGACCCAATCATTTTCTTTAAAGGCTTGGGCTCTTCTATGCTTGTCAGCAACATCCTTTTTCCTTTGCTGTGAGATAGAGATAGCATCCTTAATCTTTTGAAAAGATTCTTGTAGGTCCCGGCTATACTCATCTGCAGCGAAGATCTTCCCATGTACCTTAAGTAGCAAGGGACTTTTTGATCTTCCCTCAATTACCTCGAAAGGTGCTTTCCCCATGGAAGTATGTACAGTGTTATACTTCACTAAGGGTAAGTACTTCTCCCATTGGGATCTTTGATCTACTTCCATTACATAGGATTTTAGTAGATCGAGAATTGTTAGGTTAGCTATTTCACTTTGGCCATCCGTTTGTGGATGATAGGCCGAAGAGAAGTTTAGCCTTGTCCCTAAATTCTCAAAGAGACCCTTCCAGAAATTACTGGTCATTCTAGGATCTCTATCCGACACTATGGACATTGGCAAGCCATGGTACTTGAAAATTTTTCAAATGAAGAGGGTTGCCATTTGATGGGCTTTGATAGTCTTTTTGATAGGTATAAAATGAGCTTGTTTACTGAACCTGTCTACTATCGTCCATATTCCCGTATTCCCATGGATAGACTTAGGCAATCCATAGATAAAATCCATGGATATGCTCTCCCATGGTGAATTAGGGATTGGCAAGGGTTGAAGCAATCCAAGTTGCTTCCCTCTATCAAATTTTGTCTTTTGGCATACCACACATTTAGAAACATACTCTTGTATGTTCACTTTCATGGGAGGCCAATAGAAATATGTTTCCATTCCCTTTAAGGTAGACTGAATCCCTCTATGCCCCGAATAAGGTGGAGCATGAGATTCATACATTACTTTCTCACGTAGTGAGTTAGTAACGCATAGTCTATTGCCATAGAGAAGGTAACCATCTTGTAAAGTAAATGGTTCTTCTTTCTTCCCTAATGCAAGGGCTGAAATCACATCTCTAAAATCAGGATCAATAGCATACTCATCTCGCATTGAAGATAGATCATTGTGAGTTGCTATGGAAACCGCATTCACTCTCAGCCATCTTGAGAGTGCATCAGCTACTTGATTATGCTTGCCAGCAATGTGAGCAATATGAAAATGAAATTGCGAAAGGAAATTTTCCCACCTCATTTTTTTGTTGGAGAGCTTGGTCTGCGTCATGAAGTACTTAAGACTTTGGTGATCCGTTCACAGAATGAAAGGAGTCTTCAATAAATAGTGCTTCCATGAGTCTAAGGCATGTAGAACTGCAAGGAGTTCCTTTTCATATATGCCTAGAGCTTGCTCAACAGGGTCGAGCCTTCGACTTTCATAGCCTATGGCATGCCCTTATTGAAGCAAAACAGCTCCAAGGCAATCACCACAAGCATCACATTGGACCTCAAATGGTTTTGAGAGATCCGGTAGTGCAAGCACAGGTTGAGAGATAAGATTTTCGAAAGCATTGTTCTCCTTAGCAGACCATGTATACCTAACGCTTTTCTTTGTTAGGTCATGTAATGGTCCCGCAATTTGTGAGAACTTTTCTATGAAGCGTCTATAGTATGCATACATACCTATAAAGCTTCTTAGTCCATGAAGATTATTTGGTTTAGGCCATCCTTTTATTACCTCTAACTTTAATGGATCCATTTGGATGCCATCTTGAGAGATAATGTGACCGAAATACTGAATCTCTTGCAAGAAAAAATCACTTTTCTTTCGATTAACATAAAGTTTATTCTCTCTTAAAACTTGAAATATTACCTGGAGGTGTTGCTTGTGTTCGTCTAATGAATTAGAGTAGATGATAATATCATCAAAGAACACTCCAAAGAAGGTTCGATGAGGCCTGAACAGCTTCTCCATCAAGCGATTGGATGTGGCTGGTGCATTGGTCAAGCCAAAAGGCATGACAATGTATTCATAAAGACCAAATGTGGTGCGAAATGCGGTCTTTACAATGTCTTGATCAACTATCCTTATTTGATGATAGCCACTTTTTAGGTCAATCCTACTGAAGTAGGTCGATCCTTGTAGCTTATCAAATAGGTCTTCTACCCGTGGAATGGGAAACCTATTCTTGATAGTGATCCTATTTAGTGCTCTATAGTCGACACACATACGATATGTGCCGTCTTTCTTTTGCACTAATAGCACAGGTGAGCAAAATGGAGAAGAGCTAGGCCTAACCATGCCCTTCTCAACTAACTCATGCACTTGCCGCATAATCTCCTCTTGGTTAGCTTGAGAAACTCTATAAGGAGGTTTGTTAGGCGGTGAACTTCCTGCAAAAAGTTCAATTGCATGGTCATCATTACCTCGTTTAGGAGGTAGCTCACAAGGGATGTCATCAATAAAAACATCTTGAAACCCCTTGAGAAGATTGGATAACTCTAATTCCTTTTGGTTGCTTTTATTTTCTTTTGCTAAAGCATTAGGTTCATTTTGAGAATCTTTAACAAAAATCATGTGCACGGAAATAGAGCTCTTTATTGACTTGTTGAAAGTTGGTGTATGTACAATGGGGATAGTGTTACACATTGCCTTAGCATCTATATACATGTCTTTTTCCCTGAACTTAAAGGAGATTCTCCTTTCAGGGAATTTAACATTGGCAGCCAGGAGATCAAACCATGGTGCCCCTAGGATTACATCCTCATGCTTGAGAGGAGAGATAAAGAAGTCCTCTTTGTCCACATAGCTTTGGACATGAAGCCTCAATTTCCCGATTAAGGGAGTGACTGAAGCTTCTTCCTCCTTGAAAGCACTGTCTGCGGGTAGGACATCTCCCATCTCGTAGGCTTGTATGCCTAGCTTGGTGGCCAACTCTATAGATATAAAATTGTGAGTAGAACCAGGGTCAAAGAGAATAAAATCATCATGTTCTCTTACGTTTCCCCAAGCATGGCATAGACGAGATCCTTTGTGGTGAATTTGGTGAGTCTCCTCCTCTTGGATTTCAACCAAGGTAGCTCTAGGAGGATCTTGGCGGTTGTTCTTTTGGGGACAAGCGCGGTACGCATGCCCTTGTTCACCGCACTTGAAACACCGATTATCCTTGCGATAACGCTCAAGCTCTTCAAGAGAGAGTTTTTTTTTACCTTTGTAAACTCCCTTCTCTTTAGCTTTGTTGGAGTTGCCCTTAAGAGAATTTTGGACATTTTCCTTCCCCTTAGGCTTGTTGGAACCCTTGTTTTCCGTGGGCTTATTATTTCTTTTAGCCCCCGTTTGGAAATTGATTCGAGAGGCCACCATAGTATGGTGTATTACCGCCGATATGCTACGTGGCCTTTGGGAGTTAACGTACTCCGCCCTTTCTTCGGTTAAACCCGCACAAAATTGTAGCTTTTGCTCTCCAAAATCCAACTTTTTGAAGACAGTGGCTTTGAGTTGTAGGTCCAAAAACTTGTCTAAATATTTGTGTATGGATTCATAGGGAGAGAACTTTAAGCTTCGCCATTCAGTGAGTACTTTGTCTTTGGCATCGGTGGCCAAAAATTGCTTCATAATGGAAGCTCTTAAAGCTTTCCATGTTCATGGAGCTTCACCGTTGGCTTGTAGGCTAGACCACCATTGCCTGGCGGACTTTTGAAAGTGCATAGCTACATGGCGTAGCTTAGAGGACTCCGTGAAGCCCTCATCTCCAAACGCCACATCAAACTATTGGATAAAGGCCAAGACTTTGTCCGTAGCACCAAAGGTGCCATCATAGGTAAGGAAAGAGATGCTCTTCCCTCCCTCTTTGAACTTCTTCAGCTTGGATGACCTCTTCCATGCAGCATAGGATTTTTAATGGCCTCTTCCTTTTGATGGTTCAAAGGTTGCACCATCACTTTCTTCAGAAGGTGAAGAATTTGAAGAAGGTGGAGAAGAGGGTGACCTCTTTCTCACCTTTTTCTTGTCTTGATCTTCATCATCTTCACCATCACTTTCATAAGAGCAAGAGGATGAAGAAGATGGAGAAGAGGGTGTCCTCTTTCTCGCCATTTTCTTCTCTTGCTTTTTATCATCCCTCTTTGAATTATGGTGTGGAGAAGGGTGAGATGGTCTTCTCCGCTTTGTTGGTGATGGAGAGCGTTTAGCCCGCCGTCTTCGTGGAGCCATCTCCGCCGAGGTGGCGGGAGACTCACTTCTTTCTCGTTCCTTCGGTGGAAGCTCTTGAGTTCTCCTTTGGGAAGGAGATGCATCATCAAGAAGTAAATTCTTGAGCCCTTCGTATGGATTCTCTTCTTCTTCCCGAATCGGAGAGAGACCTCTTTTGGAAGTCTCACAAGGAGGCTTCCTAGGTGTTCTCTCGTCATGGTGGTGAGCTTGGAGAATCCCATGAGCATGAAGCTGCCATTGCACTTCACTTTGGAGATATAGCTTAATTTCACTCTCTTTACTATTGTCAGCCATTCTAACAACTTTTAGGTGTAAACTTTTTAGGTGTACTTTGGCACTTCAAGCCCTAGTTGCTACTCCTCTTTACCCCTTAAGAAAAAGCACTCAAGCTACTGTACCCGTGGCTCGAATACCATTACTTGCAAGGAATACAAGAGAGGGTTGTTCAACACCAAAGCAGCCCCGGCTCCTGTCAAGCTTCTAATAGCTCAATAGTGGTTAAGCCGTAGGCAAGCCCCGTAGGACTCCACTATTAAGACCATAGCTCTCGACGGTGATGCCCCGTTAACTGCACGAAGGCAAGCACACTGCAAGGCTGAAAAATCCCTATTCTACTTACTCACAGGCAATTAATAATACCAACCATTTATAGCTCGCTTGAGGACCTCCCTTCTTGAGCAAGAAAAGAGAAACCTTGTGCTCTGATACCAATGCAACATTTAATGGCCTAAAAACTCGTGTGTAGCGGAAATTAGCATGAACATAGTGGGCATTTCATTAGAATAGATTCCTAATGAGAATTACAAGAGTGCTTGGGTGGAGAGAGCAACAAAAAGCATAACACCTAGTTAGATAGCATGAACAATACTTTCAAAAGAGAGAGAAATTAAGCTATTGACAACAGTTGAGGACCGGATTTACATGGAGCCGGTCCCCCCTCCAAAAGGCTTTGTATTATGGTTTCTCCCATCAAGAGAGACATTGTACAATACAATTCTTTATGTTCCTTCAAGACTAGCTAGTGCAATGAAGATGAAAGATTCATGCACTAAGCAAAACACTTAGCAAACACAACATCAATTATCCCCGGTCTCAGACCCAAGGCCTCACACACCTTCGAAGATGGTGAGAGCTAGCAGGGTATGAGAGTAGATTGAGAGGAAGAAGGAGTAGTCTTATGAGAAAGATGTACATCTCCTCACATAATCACTCATATTAGCATAGCTTAGCTTAGTAATTAGCTTGGTAGAGGAGATGAGCATGCATTGGAGCTTGGCTCTTGGTTGGATTTGCATCCACATGCCAAGAGTGTGTCGATGTAGGCTTCTATCTCACAAGCTTGGAGTAGGTGATGAGCTCTCCATTAAAGCTTGGGAAGAGATAGTCTTTTTCTTGCTTCTCACATAGACTATGTGAGAGTGTGTGTGTGATAATGCCTTGCAAAAATCAGCCCCCTCTCTCTCTCTTGGGCGATCCCTCTTGCTATTTGCTCTTGCTGTCCTCTCATTGGACCTCCCTAGGGCTAGCCAATGACAATTAAGCAGCATAAGTGATAGCCTTCTGACATGTGTCCCCCTTTCCCCTTTTGTGAGACCTTTAGGTACTTTAATAATTCAACTAAACTCTCATTGGACCCCTTTGCCTCCCGGCCAATAGGAATCTGGCAAGCCATTGGGCTGTTGAATGCTCATTGGACCCCTTGGGAGACTGTCCAATAGTCTTCTAGAGGACTCAATTCTCATTGGTTCTTCTATTAAGTGTTTTAAATTAATTAAACTAGATTTACTCTAGCCTAATTCTTATTGGTCCACCTCCAAGGCCATCCAATAGGAATTGGGTACACCTTGTGGGCATCTGGCCTAGGGAGCTGACATGTGTCCCTCATTCCCTTTGTGTAAAGGGAGCTTGTGTGTGTGTGTGTGGCTTTCTCTCTCATCCCCTACAAGCTAGGCTCGCCCCCTCCTTAGTAGGGATTTGTAAAGACTTTTTTTGACACACACAAAGCATCCAATTTCCCCATGGTTGACCTTTGGACACAACCTTTGAATTTTGGAACCTTAGCATTTTGGAAGTCTTAATGGGCTGAACCTTAGGGTCTTTTTAGCCCATTGTTGCACATGGCTCTTTTGCAGATGGCCCCCCCTTTGGATCCCTATTATCCCTCCTTTGGATCCCTACTGTGGCCAGTCTGCTAGCTTAACCAATATTCTAGCTTTTTCTCCCCTGGCACTTCCCCATATTAAATGATCATTTTAACATGAGAAAATCATTTAGGAGAATTAGATATTGATTATTATGACATCGCCGCATGTCTATGCGTCTCATGGCAATGCATGTCCAAAAATCCTTTTTTTCAACATTGGTTGCAAATCATTTTTCTCCATGACTTTGCTTACAGCATCGGTGGAGTATCCGGTACTTTCCAGGTTTTACTATTCTGCATTGCAGTGTCATTAGGAGTATGGGCTGAGCATGGAGGGCAAGCTGCCCAAGGATTTAACAGGCAAGGACCTGCCACTTGTACAGTGGTCAACAGTGTTCAAGGTGCCAGAGAAGAAGAAGACTAAGAACTTCCTCCATCAGGTGCATACCACCTTTACGATGCATGCAGGCTCCTGTAAAGTCTACCAGGGTTCCCCCTCCAACAGCGAGCTCATGAACGAGGTTTGCGAGGGGGTTTGTATATGTATATTGCGATGCTACCAAAGTAGACCCCGACAGCCATAAGATTGCATGGGCTTTGGTTGGGGATCAAGTATTAGAGAATGTCAAGGGCCAGAAAGGGGGCTCAATTCGAAAAATACAAAAGTTCATGTTTGATTACGGCGTGAAGGAAGCCCCAATATTTGAAGGACTGATAGAGAATGTTGTGGATGGTCCTGCAATGTCCTGCCACCCTCTACAACACATGTGGACAGCCTCTGAGCCCCTCTACACAGCATGGGTGGGTAATCTTGCTGATGACCTTGAGCAGCAGGCAATGAAGGCAGAAGAGAAGGTGAAGTCTGCAAAGACAGTCCTGGCTGCAAAGCGAGACTTATGGTTGTGCAAAGAAGGTACCTCCTTAGCTTGTGTACCCATCACTGCAGAGGTGGAGAGCATCAGAAGGGAGGTAGAGAAATTGAAAGCCTCTCCAATAGAAAACGCAGCTGCGATTGCCAAAAAGGAGGCTGAAATCGGAGCCCTTACAAGGGTACTCTCCAAGTCCTTTGGATTCAATGATGCTGCAAGGATGAAGAGGGAGGTGTCAGCCATGCAGGTACTTTAGTCTTCTCTATCTATAAAGTGTATAAAGTGCTAACAATGGTTGAGAGTGGTCACCTGTTAAGCACTTGCAAGCACTTTCAGTCACCTACAAGCTCTTTTAAGCACATGCAAACATCTGGAAATACCTGCAAGTGCTTGCAGGTGCATAAATGTGGTTAAAAGTTCTTGCAAGTGCTAAAAAATGCTTGACTATTTAGCACTTGCAATCACCTTAACCACATTCAAGCACTTTTAAACACCTAAAAATGCCTGCAAGTGCTAACAAATGCTATAAAGTGCCTAATTTTATGCACTTGCAAGCACTTTCAACCACCATTTGGCAAAGCACTTTGAAGAACTTTCCACCACTTGAAAACTCTTGCAAGTGCTTGAAGAAGATTCAAAGTCGTTAAATTTGCTTCAAAATGCTTTCAAAGTGATTAAAAGTGCTTTTTGCAATCACTTCAGAGCACTTTGAAACAATTTTAAGACCCTGCAAGCACTTGATGGAGTTTCGCTTCAAAGTGCTTCAAAGTGCTAAAAAGAGCTTCCAAGTGATAGCAAGTGCCTTTCAACGTGCTGCAAGTGGACAGATTGAGCACCTAAAAGCACTTCCAAGCACTTTTAAACACCTAACAATGCCAGGAAGTGCTAAAATGTTCCTAGCTTTTGTGCATTTGCAAGCACTTTGAACCACTTTTGCAAGGATATTAAAGCACTTTGAAGCACTTTCAACCACTTCCAAAGTCCTGCAAGTGCTTTAAGGTGCTTCAAAGTGCTTAAATTTGCATCAAAATGCTTTCAAAGTTCTTGAAAGTTTATTATGCAATTACTTCAGAGCACTTTGAGGCACTTTTAAGCACTTTAGAGCACTTTTAACCACTTTTAAGACCCTGCAAGTGATTGAAAGTGCTTCAAAGTGCTAAAAAGAGCTTCCAAATGCTAGCAAGTGCCTTTCAAAGTGCTGCAAGTGGATAGATAGAGCACTTGCAGGCACTTGCAAGTGTCTACAAGTACTTGAATGTTCCAGCAACAAGCGCTCCAAGGAGTTTGCAAGTGCCTGCTGCTACTGCTAGGGCCTGCATGTCCCGCATTATGGTTGGTTGTGCAATAATCTTCCTTCGTTTTTAATTTTGTACAGAAAATAGTTTAAGAAATAGACAGGGAGCTTGGTAAGTTTAGAAGGCACGCCTCCTTCATGAAAGGGTCCAACAAGCTCATGAAAAGAGAGGGTAGGGTCCTTCTTGTGCCCACTCCACCTCCCAAGTCTAAATTTAGTGTGGATATTGTTTTATTGTCTAGAAATTGTGTGGCATGTGGTCAAGAACTGCGGGGCAAATATGTGGCCGGTGTCTTTCAGTTGTTGTGTGCCCACAGATACCATCCGTTCTGCTTTTCAGTGGTCAACGCGACTGATCCCAAGTGTGTTGTACCAGACTGTAAATGGGAGATACCCCATATAGCAAGATGCTGGGCACTTGGGAATTCTTATGAGGAGCTTGAAGGTAGGTTGGTCATTCTATACAACAAAACTTATGCTAATCTGTTGTGGAGACTAATTGTGTGCGTTGGTTCAACTGAGCCAGTGGCTAAGAAAGAAGCTTCCACATCGTCCACGCACAATGTGGACGAGGTCTTTGACCTTGATGCCATGATGCTGAAGTACAAGAACTTTGAAGGTGGGAAAACTGTTGAGGGTGGTGACCGAGACATTCTAAAGGAGACAGCTCCATCCACAAGCAACCAAGGTAATGTCAGTTCTGCAAATCTGTCTCCTCCCATGTCTAAATCATGGTCACCATGTTCATTGTGACCATGATTTAGACATGGGAGGAGACAGATATACAGAACTGACATTACCTTGGTTTCTTGCGGATGGAGCTGTCTCCTTCACAATATGCTACCCAGGTACTGATGCCTGTAAGAAGAATAGTGTAGCTGAGGTAGAGGATCCTAAAATGGAATCAACCCTACAATTTGTAGTGGTGGAGATGCGGAAGAAGAGGAAAAAGCAGATGGAGGACAAGCTATCCCAGGACCCCAAAAAGAGTATAGGCATACTCCCCCCAAAAACCAGAGCATGCAAGAAGCTTTAGCTTCTTGAAGCTTTGTATCTTTTTTTTTCATGCTATCTTTTTTAGATTGCAGCTTTGTATCTTTTTTCCCGGTAATATAAATTTAAGTATTCTCTCTTAGTTTCTCTCCGTTTGTTCTCTGTAGTTGAAATTCATGTGGTTGGCTCAAAAACCCCCACTACCCACTGATGAGGTAGAGCACATCGATCGCCAGCTTCCTTGCTACAAAATGTCTTACTTCCCAGTCCATAGAGATTTGGCAGTAATTGTAGACTTCAACAATGTGCTTGCTTGTCTGCATGATAAGCACAAAAGTTTGGTTCCAGATTTAAACACGATGTACTTTGACAAAGTAAAAAGGATGATACCGTCACCTACTATGTACAGAACGATGCGGAATTATTCTTGCTTGGACTCAATCAAATAGCAGAGAATTTTCTGTGGTCATCACACGTCTGCCACAATCTTGAGAAGGGTATGGACAAGTGCCTATCTTAGGCCAAGCGTTGTCTGAGTGGGTGGTTGGCACAGAACTGCTGTCGTGTTAGCAGTTGGGAATTTGGACACCCCCCCAAAGCAAATGTTTTTCAAAAAACTTGAAACCTTTTGGCACCTCTTTCCTAAGTTCAGTAAGTCTAACACTTTATTGCTGGATGATTCACTTTATAAGATGTACTTCAATAATCCCAGTAACTTTTTCATTCTGCCTGGGATAGAAAAGCAAAATGAGAGGCAGTGGGAAAATTTACTCAAAGAAGATGTTGCCTCATTTATAATACAGTGGGTTGAGACTCCTGACAGAGCCAAGACTGTTAGGGAATGTCCATTTGATGCCACGACGGATGAACTTGCACAAATGAACTGGAATCTAGCACATGGAAAAGTACGGGCACAACAGGAAATTCTTACACCAAAAATGCCAAGTCCAGCAACCAATTATAAGCGGCCATGTCGACAAGAATGGCCAAAGTAGTCTACTAACTAACTGACTTTACACTTTGAAAAAGCTAACTCCCTGTAAAGCAAATTGTGCTTTTATCTAAACCTGAATATACTATGAAGAATTTTGAAAGTCAATTGTTACTGCTGCTGTCAATTGGAAATTGTGTTAAGTGTTGGTTAAGTGGTCAAGTGGTTTAAAGTGGGTGGTGGTCAAGTGGTCAATAGTGCTTTTCAAGTAGTATAAAGTTCTTCAAAGTGTTGGTCACGTGGTCCTAAGTGGTCCAAAGAGCTTGTCAAGTTGTTCATAGTGCTTGTCAAGTATTATAAAGTGTTGGTCAAGTGGTCCAAAGTGGTCCAAAGAGCTGGTCAAGTGGTTCCGGTGGTTGTTTAGTGGTGGTCAAGTAGTACAAAGTGTTGTCCAAGTGGTTCAGGGGTTTGGTCAAGTGGTTCAAAGTGCTGGTCAGGTGGTTTAGAGTGCTTGTCAAGTGGTATAAAGTGTTGGCCAAGTGGTTCAAGGGCGTGGTTAAATGGTTCAAGGGGCTTGTCAAGTGGTATAAGTGCTGAAAAGTGCTAGTCAGGAGGTCCTAAGTCGTCCAAAGAGCTAGTCAAGTTTTTTAGGGGACTAGTAAATTGTCGTTAAGTGGAATAAAGGATTGTCGAAGTGGTTCAGGGGGTTGGTCAAGTGGTTCAAAGTGCTAGTTGGTTGGTCCAGAGTGCTTGTCAAGTGGTATAAAGTGATGTTCAAGTGGTTTAAAGTGTGGTCAAGTGGTTCATAGTGCTTGTCAAGTAGTATAAAGTGCTTAAAAGTGCTTGCCAGGTGGTTCTAAGTGGTCCAAAGAGCTAGTCAAGTGGTACAGGGGGCTAGTAAAGTGCTCAGAAGTGCTTTTAAGTGTTTCTGGGGGCTGGTAAAGTGGTTTAAGGGGGCTGGTAAAGTGCTGGTCAACTGGCCAAGTGCTCAAAAGTGCTTTCAAGTGTTTTGAAAGACGTCTTTTATCACTCTACTGTGAAAAGTGCTAGCTTTTTAGCGGGGGTGATTAGCTGTAATTTTAGAGGGCAGTAGTTAGGTGATCCCCCCCAGCTTTGATGTAATCCTTCCTGACTCTCTTCAATATAGTTCACTACCTCCTTTTTATTTTTTTATATTAAAAAAAATTGCTAGCTACTGTTAAAAGTGTTGGCCAAAGTCAAATTTACAGAGATAAATCTTACAAGTTCTCGTCTGGGGACATGCTGTTATAGTTTTGCTCAAATATGTCATTTGACATATCATATACATTATGCTCACCTTCCCTCGAGGACATGGAAAACTTGATGCATCGCACCAGATGGGAGTAGATTAGAGCCGTGGGCTTGTTGTCCAAAAGGACATAAGTATCATCTCGACCATTTTACCTTGTCATAGAATAGCCCCTCAACCACATACGAATTTTTCTTAATGATGTTGTGCCATTGATCCTTTTCCTCTGTTTTGGCCAGGCGCTTTGTGTTGGTGCATTTCAGGACTAGAAGTTTGCACCTGACTCCTCTGCAGTCATACCATCAAGGCATCGCTCAGGTCATCATGGTGGCCAGTATACATGGGGGTTGTATTTGCAAGTATACCCACCCTTGCGCATTATCTTTGTTGGCACATCTCCTCCATTGACCTTTGATGCACTCACCACAAAAGCAAGAGAGTAATCTATGCCTTAGTCCGTGCATATCCATCTGACTATAGCCATTGACACAGTGCCAGGATCGAGACCCTGTCATGTGCTTGCAATCCCACTCTGTAACTGTATCGACATCACCGAGCTTGACCTCCCAAAAAGCACGATCTACTTTCTTTCTTGTCTATGGGCATTGATTTCTGAGAGTTGCATTGAAGAATGCAACAATGCTTGAAGCGTTCTACAGCTCCCACTCGTCAAATTTCAACTGCTCCTATGTGAGGGCCCTTTTGACCACTACACCAGCCCCATCGTGTTCACCCTTTCCATGGCCTGAAGCAAAGAGATTGTGAGACATTTCAACACCTATCATATTGAAGAATTGTGCAACAAAATAGAATGGCCACCTTGCTTTGAATTGTGATGCAGCACCATCCGACCACACCCAATGTCGCTTGACACTGTAGACGTGTCTTTTTAGCCATTCATTGTGCAAAAGAAAACAGTCCTGCACAAACAAAGTGTCATGTGTCTTGTCGTCAAAGATGTAGAAGTGAGTCATCTTTTGTATAGCACCAAGCACATCACGTAAGCATGAAATGTGAACAAATATTGTGACCTAGATGAATACCAATGCATTGATTGGATCTCGTTCTACACCTTGAAGGATTAATTCTCTGCAAAATCCACTATAGACACCACTACATTGTTAGGAAAATTGGCCAAACACTCCTTGAACTGTTGAGCTTGCCACTCGTATAAGTAGTTGTGTTTGATGAACTTCCCTAAGTTCCCTTGGAGCAGAGAAATGAAACTCATCGGACTGAGCTGCTAAATCAGGAGGTTTATTCGACATTTATCTAGACCTTCTTCATCCTTTTCTTGTGTAGGAACCTTGTCAAAAAGCTTGACAGTCATCCTAGAGATACCATCACTCTCTTCAATGGGACACAACAAGAGCCTTTCAATCCCGCAATCAGTGCATGTTCCCAAAAGGCGATGAAAAGCACTGTTAGTTGGCTTTGGACACAATACAGACTCCCATAGTTTTGTTTAGGATGAAAAAGTGGTTTTAATGTTGTTCATTGCACTATTCCACCACTCGGACTGCACACAAGACACCGGCAAAAGCATGACATTCCATTTAGCCCGTATCTTCCATGACACATCTGATTTAAGCCTTCCTTCAAGTAAACAAGTTGATCATGGTATTCACAACAACGGGTGTTGCGGTCCTTCAACTTGCGTATGAAGTATGGCTCCAGACCCTCAAAGCATCTAAGGAACATCCTAATGTAAGGATTAGCCTCTTGGAACCGCATGTACAAATCCCTCTGCCACACAAAAGATATTTAAAAATACTATAACGTATTGAAATCTAGTTGCAACAATTACACACTCTGGAGCACTTTGAGGCACTTTTAATCACTTTGCCCTTTGAAGCACTCTGCAACACTGTAAAGCACTTTGGGGCACTTGAAAGTACTCTAAAGCACTTCAATGCACTTTAAGGCACTTGATAGCACAATGAATCACTTTACCAACACTTTGGTGCACTTTGAACTACGTTGGTGTACTTTGGAAGCACTCTAAACTACTTGGTGGCACTTCAAAAGCACTTTATGGCACTTCAAAGCACTTTGAGGCACTCTGTGGAACTTTCAAGCACTCTAAAGCACTTTGAAGTGCTTTGAAACACTTTGAAGCACTATGCAACACTTTAAAGCACTTTTGGGCACTTGAAAGCACTCTAAAGTGCACTTGGAGAACACTCTAAAGCACTTTGGGGCACTTTTAAGCAATTTTAAGCACTTTGCAACACTTTAAAGCACTTTCGAGCACTTGAAAGTACTATGAAGCAATTTGTGGAACTTTCAAGCACCATGTGGCACTTTCAAGCAACCTATCATGCACTTTGGTGCCCTTTGAATCACTTTGCAGCACTGTAAAGCACTTTGGGTTCACTTGAAAGCACTCTGTAGCACTTCAATGCACTTTAAGAGCACTCTAAGGCACTTTGTCACACTTGATAGCACACTGAAGCACTTTACCAGCACTTTGGTGCACTTTGAACACTACTTGGTTGCACTTTAAAAGCACTTTCGAGCACTTTGTGGCACGTCAAAGTGTTTTGAGGCAATGTGTAGCACTTCAAAGCACTCTGAAGCACTCTAAAGTACTTTGAAGCACTTTGAAACACTTTGAAGCATTACAAACACAACATCATATGACACCAAAATACGCTTTGTTTTCGGATGGTACAACTTATAATCTTTGCTTTCGTCACTATAACCAACAAAAATACATTTAGCAGCCTTATCATCCAAATTTTTGTGTTGCGCTTGTGGCACTAAACCATAATCCCAACATCCTAAAACACGCATGTGCTCAATAGATGGCTTGCTATCATACCATGCTCCATATGGAGTCATAGACTGCAATGCTTTTGTAGGACACCTGTTGAGTATATAAGTGGCACACATGACAGCCTTAAGCCAAAACGAATGTGGTAAACCTTGACTCTTGACCATACATCGTGCCATTTCCATAAGAGAGCTATTTTTCCTCTC
The DNA here is from genome assembly GCF_014529385.1 of Adiantum capillus-veneris. Lineage (NCBI taxonomy): Eukaryota > Viridiplantae > Streptophyta > Polypodiopsida > Polypodiales > Pteridaceae > Adiantum > Adiantum capillus-veneris. The sequence continues at coordinate 27,527,448 of NC_140948.1, read as the reverse complement.
AGCAACACCATTTTGTTGAGGCATATACGGCACTGTATATTGGTGTTTTATCCCACGACTAGCCAAAAATGCAGTAAATTCATGAGATATATACTCCCCCCCTTGATTGGAACGGAGGGCGCCCATAGTACATTTCAAGACATTTTTAGCCATAGCAAGAAATTTCTTGAATCACATAAACACTTCAACTTAGGTTTCAACGGATATACCCATGCATGCCTGGAGTAGTCATCAATGAAATTCACGAAGTACAAGTAATTTCTCAAGGACATAGTTTGCATAGGCCCACAAACATCACTATGCACAAGTTGCAATCTGCATGTAGCAAAAACTGACCTATCCTTTGGAAACTTAGCACGCTTCATTTTACCCAAAATACAACCTTCACAAACATGTTTGGCAGGTGCTTCAAGAGGTGGCAAAGAAGTAACCATATCAAATTTCTGCAAACACAGCAAACTGGCAAAATTCAGATGCCCAAAACGTGCATGCCACAGTTTTGCATCTGAAATAGCCCTTGGATCTGCAACTGCATTTGCAAAAAAAAATCCACACTTGGCATACAAAATGAGCTTATACAGCCCACGACACAAAAGGCTAGATGCAACAATTTCATCACCAAAGCTGAGATCATGAACTGTACATCCACAAACTTGACTAGAAGACCAAGTCTAGCAAGTGCAGATACAGACAAATGGATGTTTTCTTATGTGTAGCCAATGGTACCAACAAAGCCTTTATAGACTTGTTTGCCAAGCATACCCAAGACTATGCCTTGGTCATCACCTTGAGCGGTCTCTTTGAAGTCATTTGGAGAGCTAAATGCTTTCAAGACTTTAAGGGACCACTAGAACTACTACTAGAAAAAACAATATGTACCATATGGTAGGAGTTTATCCACAACTTGTGGGGCTAGTACAATGGCATACAGAGAAAAATTGAGCAATTCTATGATGATAGGCTTTCCATGCCACTCAGAGAAAGGTCCCTTTCTACTTCCTCTAGGTAGGTGCTCCTTACTGGTACTACCAGCCGCCTGTATGGGTCTTCCCCGCACCTATTGTATGATATAGCCCATCATCTTGGCTATTGTACACACTCTTAGCATGGAAGAGTCTGCCTTTTCTACACGTGATTTTTTGACTCATAGGGCCCTATGGGCACCCTTTCTTTTGTTCATAACTAATAGACGGATCTCTTTGTCATTAGAGAAAAAAGAAAAATTAACATAACTTCTATACATGATGTCCAACTTTCAAACAAATGTTTTGGACATATTATTAATTATTAATGCATTTGATAAAGCTCCTAAATTAAACATAAAAGCCTTGAGTGGATGCAAAATTTTATCAGAAAAAACCTCAGCTACATTGCACCCTAGTTAACCCCTAATTTACTTGGTGCTTTAATGGTGGAGATCAAGTCCGTCACCTTACGTGATCGGCCCCTAGATCCTCTGAGGGATTGTGCGCTAGATAGTGATGACGCATACACACATTGTGGCATCCATGAAAGTGTAAATATGTATACGCATGGTATTTATCTGGTTGCTAATGTGATATTCATACTGAGAACTTGGTCGAGGGGGGATCTTTTAAGTAAAAGGGTTCTACCTTTCTAATTTAAAAGAGAATCAACACTCCAAGACATTCTTGATTGTCATCATGTTGACACAATAGTTTTGAACCAAAGGTAGATGGGGTTCATGATGCTACTGTAGAAATTTCTAGGCTAGGCTAACCTTAAGTAAGTAGTGACATTCATAGGTGCCCTTTAAATCTCTCGAAGTTAGAAATCAGTCAAGGAATGCATACATAGTTGCAAAGAGGTAGGTTAACCTTAAGTAAGTAGTGATATTAGGTGCCCTTTAAATCTCTAAAGTGAGAATCAGTCAAGAACTACATACATGTCTGCAAGATAGAGAGGATAAGAGAAAGAGGTAGGGAGGGAGAAGGCCACCATTGGACCCACATAGAGAGATGCACACACCCACACACTTAGATGACTTGGCTAGAAAACAACTTTGTGAGGGAAATGAGAGAGACAATACACATTTGTTAGTACACCTTGATGCTTTATTTTTATTTTTTTATTTTTTTTGGAAATATGGGAGCTATTATTAATAACCCCTCCATTGGTCATGAGAGACTTATACATGTAGCTGCTTCTATGCTTTCATCTTGTGTGGAATAACATCCTGCCTCCAATGAACAAAGGGACCATGAATGGCATACAAGTCTATCAAGGGAAGAATGAAACACATGTTTTTTTTTTTTTTCAAGAATCTCATAGCCTAAAGCAACTACATTAACCACAAAGTCCAAGCCACAAAGCCTAAAGCATTTGGTGGAAGCAAGCGGGCCTACGCCCTCTCTAGGCCTAGAGAGTTCAAGTGAAGTACAACCACCCAAGCATCACCATTGCATGCAAAATAGAAAGCCGATTGAGGTACACTTTTCTTGCCCAGTCTTTTTTGAACCCAATATGGAGGATTATGTTGACTTCAACAAGAGGTAGAGGCCTGTGGTGAAGGTGTCACCTTGTCAACACTTAAGGTATGCAACTCTAGTGGTCAAAGCCTTTCCCTACACCCAACATGGATATTAACAATAGTCTAGAAGTCTTTCCTTTCCATTTCTTGCAACACATGCATGTAAACGTGCACATTGATAGGAAGATATTCTACCAGCAAAAGATTGTTTTCCTATTTGGAGAAAAGATGCTTGGCAAAATCCTTAGATCCCCACATCCCATCATCTTGCCCATTCTTGATTACCACCATTATTTTGATGTAAGCATCTTTATTCTATTCTAGCCTTGTGCTCTTCTTAACTCCTGCTCATGTTTTTCACCCATGTATAAACCTTTATGAATCACTAAGTCATTCAAAAAAAAAAAGTTTGTTATTGTCTGCTCATTGATTTACTACCATGGCAAGTGTCTCTTTCTCCATATTCAGTGGCAAGAAGGGAGAAGACATCACCACTGAGTTTTTGGATAACTTTGACATCGCTTGTGTGGTTTCCAACAAGAGTGATGATGCCTCATGGCTACAAACCTTTCCTCTCCTGATGAAAGTAGAGGCCAAGTCTTGGTACAATGCTTTGCCCCAAGCTACCAAGGATGAATGGGACTTACCACGTGGTGCCTTTGTGAAGAGATTTGGTGGAGGCACAACCTCAGAAAAGTTATGGTAGCTGCTGCTGACATAGTTAAAGCAGGGAAGTCTGCTAAAGTATGCCACTTACAAATCCAATTTTATGGATTTGTGGGAACAATGGGTTGCCTCACTAGAGGAAGGTAAAGGAGCACCTAATTTCCTGAAGAAGGACCATTTCATTGCTGGCCTATGGTCGCTGCTTAAAGAGAAGGTGAAGGCGGGATTCCCTACAATGTATGAGTTGGTAGTGGAAGTAGCCCGCCTCAAAGACAAGAAGTTGCACATGTACAAGCAAGAGTCAATGAGTCAGAGGAATCAAGCCCAATCCAACTAACCCTAGTAACTGTAACAGTCGCTCAAAGAACCCAATCACAAGAGGCATCAGAAGAGCAGCAAGACCTGTTGAGCCGCATCACTACTCAACTGGAGAATCTGTCTATGCATTTGGTGCAACAAGGGCATACACACAACCACAATCAAGAGCAAGGGAGAGGACAACAGAGGCAAAACTAGGAGTACTACTGCTACAATTGTGGAAAAGATGGCCATGGTACGTATTATTACCCACACCCAAGGACGCAGAATTTCAACAGAGGAGCCAGACAAAACCAGATCTCACCACCAAGAACAAGGCAACCACAACAAGCACCACCCGTGAAAATATTACAATGACCTATGCAACCACATCTACCACCACAACCTCTCACTCCACCCTTACACGCACCACCAGTCGGCAACCAGGCAGTAAGTGTCATCAATCTTGAAGGTAATGAAAAGATGAAAGTGAAGAAACCCATCAAAGGAGTGGCAAGAGGTAAGACCAATGCTGAAGAGGTAGACACCATGGGAGTTAAGCACTCTAAGATTGAGTGAGTTTCAGAAAAGGAAGAAAAGATAAAGACCAAAGGGAGTCAATCAAGAGAAAGTCTAAGCCATGACAAAAAATTGGCATTTCTGATTTCACAATTGGTGAGTCTATAGAATCTTGTGAGTGATGTTTCTATCCAGGTCATGAGCATCCCTAAGGGGGAGGGCTACCCAATTATCTCAGAGAGACCATGGCTCATGGCATTTCACAATTGGTGAGTCTATAGAATCTTGTGAGTGATGTTTCTATCCAGGGCATCAGCATCCCTAAGGGGGAGGGCTACCCAATTATCTCAGAGAGACCATGGCTCATGGCCATGAGAGAAAATCAATATTTAGACACAAGAATTCCAAATATGCAAGCTAGAAAGGGCAAGGAGGCCCCATACAACACGAAGGCTGATATTAAGCAGCAAGAGATAATCCTAGAGACTACTGCATATGAGCTGTCTAGAAATTCTACTACAACATCAGAGGAGGAGGAATCTACCACAACGAATGATAGTGAGAACTCTCTTGAAATCATGGGTCTCATTCTCACAGATCACAACAAGGTGGATCCACCAAATATACAACTACAAGAAGGAAGCATGAAGTCTTTGGCACTACACCAATCAAAGGAAGCAATCACAGACCAAACTGGAATGGTTGTTACCAAGCAGTGGGATTGTGAAGTCCACCCTAAGGATATTCTTAAGCAAATGGATGTAGTGGCAATTTATTGGCAATCTAGGTTGGCAACCTAGATATAGAGATTATGTTTGATCATATTGTGTTAGATGCATTTAAGAAAAGCTTTAAAGAACCCTTAGAACAAGGGATGGGCATAAGGGTCACAGAAAATGGATCCCAATGTGAGAAAGATGGCAGTATGGTCTTGTATGCATATAGTCGAGATGAAGTGTTTTTCAACATGCATATAGTCGAGATGAAGTGTTTTTCAACAATTGGATTGCAACCTATCTTTTGTATATGATATGCACTTTAGTACAACATGTATCAAGCTTGTCTTTGAGTTGCAGGGTCGATGGATTATTACCAATGTTAGGAAAGGCAATGGACCTTTTTGACAACACCCAAGAGGATAGTGACTCTTTTACTAGCTTCAGCGATAGTGTTGAGCTAGGTTCTGAAGAAAATTGGGACTTGCCACATCAACAAGGAGGAGGACTCATAGATGGAGGACTCTTGGTACAATCTTAGGGATCAAGATTCTAAGTATTGTCTTGGAAGGAGATAAAGTACTCAATTATCCTTTCACTTATGGTGGTTACAAATCCTATCCTTTTTGGCATGAAGCAAGAAGCCTAATTGTTAGGACATTGAAGGTTACCATGCTATTCTTCACTTGGGATCCTGGAGGATATTGGCACAAAATTTTGGAAGCCGTAGGCTTCCCATTTACTCAAAGATAGCTTGAGTTGTTGATCATTGATGCTCTAGCTAGGGAGCCTTGTTGCTTTTCTTGAAAACATGTGAATGTCCCAAAGATCTCACTAATGGCCAGATGCAATGGTTAGTTCAAAAGGCAACTAGATATCAGCTCCTCTACTACAAGTATGGACTAGAGGCATGAATGCCTCTAGTTTCAGAGGGAGGGCTAATGAGGGCCGCTTTTCAAATTTTGCTCCACCTATCTCTTGATATGCACGTAATGGCAAGGCTTTGAGGCTTCACGGAGGAGCAAGGACCTGATGCATTAAAATCACAAAACAAATCTATGTATTTTTTGTACATAGCTATGGTTTTGACACATTTGGATCTCAAAAATAAGGAGAGGTGAGGAGCTATTAGGAAATGTTTGCCTTAGAACTAGGGTGTGAAGGTGCGATGGCATAGCAGAACTGGGGTTCCATAGTGGTACTTGAGGGTGAGGTGTCTTCTGCAAGCGCACAAAGGTCTTTCTGCTAGCCATGTCATATGCTTAGGGTCTACACAAGTGGCGGGAGTATGAGGCCATTTGCTAGCACAAGAGCCCCAACCTGGTGTTGCCGATGCAAACAATCCCTTGCAGTGGGGCCGTTGTCCCCTATTGGCCACTTGCAAGCCAAGCACCAGCAGAAAGTTGTATCTGACACAGGCAAGCGATTAATACCTCGTTGGTTTGGTGATTAATACCTAGCTTAGTGGATTACCTCTGCTTGCAATTAATATCTCTTTGTTTGAGATATTAAGTGCATGCTCCCCTTTTCAACCTATTAATCGCTTTTGTTTCTCTCTCGCATTCAAACTGTTTACTCCCAAGTATTCCACTTTTTTGCTCTCAAGCTTGGTGGCTACCACGTGTCCTAGCTTTTCTTGAGTTTCATGTGTAGAGGTAGATGGTCTGACTGACCGTTCATTGTTAGCCCCTTCATCTCAGGAAGCAACGAGATCCAGTCAGCTTGGTGAGAGAATTAATGCCTATCAAGTCGAGAAGCCGTGCGGGCATACTAAAGCTTCTGTATGTGAAGCTCAACGTGTTGTTCCAAGGACCTGCCTCCCAAAGGTCCATCATAGCAACCTGCCACCCACAGGTCCAACATAGCACATTTTTTACAGAGACCCAGCCATTTAGTTTTTTCAGAACCTGCCAATATATTGGTTAAGCCTGCTCTATCCTTGCTCCTCTCCACCATGTTGAAGTCACCTATCAGTAACCACTCTCCTTCAATTGTGTAATCCCTAAGGTGCATCCACAATTTGGCTCTATCCTTGGCATTGAAGGGGCCATAAATGTTAACTATGGTGATAGGTTGATCTACCCAAACGATTCTCACTCCTAGGACTCTCTCAGAGGGGTGATTAAGGACCACTTTGGGATCCAAGTCCTTGTCCACAATAGAGAGGATACCACTAAACCCATCAACTCCCTCTCCATGGAACACCAACTTCCTCCCCATTGCGTGTTTTCTTATGCTACAAGCATCAAGAAAATGAACTTGGATGGCTCAGCAATTAACTTCCTTATCCTTCTAACTTCATCCCAGAAGAGGGTGTGCTTCTTAAGGGTCTTCATTCCTTTCACATTCCATGACTAGATAGCTAGAACTTCCATCATTGGGAGAGAGGACGAGCTCCTCAACCCCCCCCCCCCCCCCCCCCCGATCTTGCCCAATTTCTATACCCTTGAATCTAGGAGAGTCAGGGGGATCTCCAACAAACTAGGGTTCCTTCAGTTAAAGCGCTTCGAAGGGATTGTGGAGCGAGAGGACACGAGTCACTCCGTTAAGTTGAGCCGGGGGGGGGGGGACTTTCCCTTTCTAGGTTCCATTATTCTTCAATGATACAGATTCTCTTACCACTGCCTTCACATTTTTGAACCTCTTCAGTCTTGGTACTTGCATAGCCAACGAAGTTGATACTATCAAAATTTTAGGTGTAGAAGCATGAAAAACAATCGCATTACCATTGCAAAGGGCCTTTGGGGATTTGCAATGTGAGACTCCGCTTTTCCACAGACTTCTCCTGCAATTTGGTGGCTTTATTATTGCACATCATAGCCTCTTTTTCATGCCCTACTTTTGCCCCTACATTACTCTTCATTTGTTTCTCCTTCTCTTCCACAGCTGCAGGACATGGTTGCTAAGCCCTACACTCAACCCAAACAGGATGTATCCCTTGGAGGGGTTCCGTTGAGTCAAATATTGGTTCCCATGACACCACACACGCAATGGTCCTGCTAAACATCAGGGGGCTGTTATCCAGGATCTTTAACATGTTGGAGCCCTCCTTGAATCTAACCGAGCAGAAAGCCCTTGGCTAGGTAAACAGTGATTTCAATTGCCCCCCCATGACCAAGAATTTGTGGTCCTTGAAACCGTTGGATCAGTTCAAATCTATTAGGGACTCTCCCACTGAAGCCAAATACGAGCGTAAGCTTAGCTTGTGTGGATGGCTACTTTTTGATAAGTGTTGGTGGAATCGCGTGTAAGGTTTCCACCTTTCTAGCTGCAAGGAAATGAACTCAAAGCTTTAGGATAAAGTATTGGACATACAAACAGGTAAAACATTATCTCGGAAGCAGTTAAAATTCGTACTTTTAAAATCTTAAGCAGAGCAAACATATAGCGAGGAACTTTCAAAACTGAATTCGGGTAAAAGCAGACACGCTATCCTTTTTGAAAGATTCACTGCCACTTTAAATTGTAAAAATAGTTGTATGGTTTTTAATAATCATTAAAGCAAAGGACTTTCATTATAACCCTTACATATTTTCCCATATATTTTTCAAAATAGAAAAAAATAGCACAGAAAATTAGCAAGCTTGATTTTTAGAGTAGGCAGGTACTAGGAGAGAGTATCTGGAACTGTCATGGACAATTTCAGCAATAGGGGGCACCAGCTTGAGGATGGGGGTTGCTTGAGCTGCAAACAACAACCAGATTTAGCTTGTGAGAGCCTGTGAGTGCCATAAAAAGCTATAAATAGGACCCTAGGCTTCTCATTTTCACGCAGACTCGGAGACTTGGCTAAAAATCTCTTGTGTGAGAGAGGTACTTTACAAAAATCACTGAGATAGCAAAATCTAAGTGATTAAGCGATGTAATTATGCTAATCTCAGTTAATTAGCAATTTATATCTAGTTTTTTTAATTAATCTATTAATTTAAGAAGAATAGATTATTCTCTACTATTAAACACTCTACTATACATTAATTATATGTTGATTACTTAATCTTAATTAAGATTATAATCTACTTAATTATTAATCCTAATTAGGGCTGATATTGATTAATTTTTGTCTTAATTAATGAGAATCATATTAATCAAGCTTAGTTAGCTCCATGATAATTATCAAAGCTTAATTATACTATTAGGAAGCTAGGAAACCATATCGTTATTTTTTTATTAATTTTTGCAATTAGTTAGACAAAAATTAGCTGCTTTTAACTATAAAATTAATGAAATCAACTTAATAAATCACAAGATAATTACCAAAATTAGTAAACATCATTATTAAATCATGACAATTATCTCATTAATAGAAAACTAATCCTAGATATTTAACTAGGCTAAAAGTGACTAATTTTAGCTATAGATTAAAAAAGAAAATTAGTTTATGAACTTAGATAAATATAAGATAATGATCAAAGTTAGTAGATATCATTTTTAGGCCGTGATATTTATCTCATTTTAACAAAAAAGTAATCTAACTATTTAATTAAGCTAGAATTCACTAATTCTAGCTATAAATTAAAATGGAAAATTAGCTAATCAATTTAGATAATTAAAACATAATTATCAAAGTTAGTAAGCATAATTTTTAAGTCGTGATAATTCTATCATTAACAAGAAATCAATCTAGCTATTTAATTTAGCTAAAATTGACTAATTTTAGCTTCAAATTAAAGGAGAAAATTAGCTAATCAACTTAGATAATTATTAAAGTTATTAAACATGATTAGTAAACTATAATAATTATCTCATTAACAAAAAATATATTTAGTTATTTAATTAAGTTGAAACTCACTAATTTTGGTTGTAAATTAAAAGGAAAAATTAACTAATTAATAAAAATAGTTATAACGAAATTATCAAACATAGTAAACATCATTTGTAAGTTGGGATAGTTAGCTTATGACCAAAAAGTTAACTTAGCTAATTACTTAAGCCAAATTAGACTGATTTTAGCTGAAAATTAAAAGGGAAAAATAGATAACTTACTTGGATAATTAAAAGGTAACTATCAGAATTAGAAAACATCATCATCTAGTCATGATAACTATATCATATTTATTTATTTATTTTAAGTAATTATAATAGATCAAAATGTTATTTTAAGCTAAACCTTAATTAGGATAAATAGAGATTATTATTATTATTGTTTTTAGAAAAATTACTGGAAGTATAAACCATTGATAAAAATTTGAGGAAATTCAATCTTTAGGAGATAATGAGTCTAATAAATATTAAGCCAAAAATAAGCAGCTTTTAGGCTTAATAAAGAAAGAAAAATTAAAAAAGAGATGCAAACATTTATAGGAAAATTAAGGGAGCTTTGAAAACCCTTAAGAAACCTAAGATAAAATTATCTTACCTATATAATCAAATAAGAAATTACCATTTATAGCTACAAATTTAACCTTAGTTGGTGAAAAGAGGAATTAGATTCAATACAAAGGTAAAGTCATGTTTTTGATGATTTAACTAATAAATAGACGTCTTTTTTATAAGGATAGAAGTCATGGCACCAAATAGGACCCTAATCTGATGAAGAAAGCAATATTTCCAAGATGGCTAGAGCGTCGCACAACGACGAAGCTAGGCCTAGTAGTAGTCCTACTGATAAAAGCATTAAGGCCCCAGCACTGTAGTAAATGCTCGGCCAGTCCCAGGTGGGTCCTCATTATAAATTAAGATAAATAACTCTAGTTTTTCTTTAAGTATTAACATTGCATACGTGAAAGAGGGAGTAAGGAATTAGGAAAAGTAAAATTGGCTAAAAACGAAAGACATTTTCCAAGAAACCAACGTGCACTTGTTTGTAAATTAGGAAGGAATTGTTTGGGTTAAGGTTGGTTGACTAAGAAAAGAATGATTGGTCATCCTTACGACATCTTGTCTCAAGACACCTCTAATTCCTTGGAATATTTTCACTTCAAGCTATGAGTAATGATGGCTTGCTGTCAGCCATGGATGAGTTGGTTGTCCCCATGTACATGGAGTCTTTACCTCCTACGTGTGTATGTCTGTGGATACCACTTAAGGATACCGTTTTTATCCTAGGGGAACCTCCCAGTTGTATGGGCGATTGGTTTGGCATATGGGCGCCCCGAACTTTGGGTGATGGGTTTCCACCTGGATCATAAATAACGAAGGGTATTGTTGTTTCACTCATGTATGGGTGTGCTTGAGACAAGTGGAGTATGTGTTAGGGTTGTCAAGAAATATTATAAGTGACCGTACGTTGTCTAATTTGTTTTTGAAAGACTGATTTTAATGTGGATTTTCATAACTTGTCTTAACGAATTATTGTGCAAAAGAACTAAAATGAAACCATTATTTTAAATGTTAAAAACACATCTGGTAGTAATTTTTAAAAAAATCGAATCATGTGTGAGCGTGGAGTGGTAAGTGGGGATTGAATAAGGTTGTCAATCATGGATGGGTGGACCTGATTAGTCAGGTAACTATCCATCCCCGTACGCTAAAAATGTTTAGAAAACTTCTCCACTTGGAAGAGGAGTCCACCAGTGGTTGTGCCCTCACATCTATTAGGGGATGGTTGAGGATACCTTAGCCCAATTTGTGGAAGTTATAAGGCTAAAAGAGTTTTGGACTTTAAGATGTTGTCTCCTTGTCGCTGTGAGACAGAACTAGGTCTTCTCCTAGGGCTATAGACCCAAGCCATTGTCAATGTTAAAGGTCTATTCCTTGGACCCTTCTTACTTAGAGACTCTGACTTTAATAGGCCTAGAGCCCTATCAAGGCCCCTATCTCAATTTTAGTATTGGTGTGTTGGGATCTCACATCTACTTTATGCCTCAACAGCTATGACTTGAGTGCAGTCCTTGGAGTTCGCGCCCTTTAGAATGCTTGCAAATGAGATGCTTGGTCTGAGAGTAGTAGACAATGTTGATCCCTTGATCACATTCATACAAATTGGCCCCTGGGACACACCAACCTTGAGGGTCTTCACCTCAAAATTTATTGCTCGAGTAGTTTGGACTCGCTCTTTCTCTTTTTCTTCAATCAAGCGGACCTTGTCCTCCAAGAGAGCATTATTAATCATATGGGCCGAAACACTTGTCAGACGCTCACCCTTCATAATGATGTCGTTTAAGGGTTGCAAGGTTGTCCCTTCCCCTTCATCCATTGAAGCTACTTCATCATTCAATGACTTTTTTTTTTGTTGCAAGCATTTGTGAAAACTTGATGATGTCTTCCAAGGAAGAATAAAACACATGTTTTTTCTTTTTTATAAGCATCTCGTAAGCTCTTTGATAAGTTTACCAGAGGGGCTATTAGGAAATGTTTGCCTTAGAAGTGGGGTGTGAAGGTGCGATGTCATAGCAAAAGTGGGGTTCCATAGTGGTACTTGAGGGTGAGGTGTCTACTGCAAGCGCACAAAGGTCTTTCTGCTAGCGATGTCATATGCTTAGGGCCTGCACAAGTGGCGGGGGTTACGACACCATTTGCTAGCACAAGAACCCCAACCTGGTATTGCTAATGCAAACAATCCCTTGCAGTAGGTCCGTCGTCCCCTGTTGGCCTCTGGTTAATGTGCCGATTGCAAGCCAAGCCCCAATAGAAAGCTGTATCCGACACACACAAGTGATTAATACCTCCTTGGTTTGGTAATTAATACCTAGCTTAGTGGGTTACCTCTGCTTGCAATTAATATCTCTTCGTTTGAGGTATTAATTGCATTTTGATGCACTCCCCTTTTCAACCAATTAATTGCTTTTTGTTCCTTGCCCATATTCAAACTGCTTGCTCCCAAGTATTCCACTTTTTTGCTCTCAAGCTTGGTGGTGGCTACCATGTGTCCTAGCTTTTCTTGAGTTTCATGTGTAGAGATAGATGGTCTAATAGAACCTTCATTGTTAGCCCCTTCATCTCAAGAAGCAACGAAATCCAGTCAGCTTGGTGAGAGAAGTAACACCTATCAAGTCGAGAAGCCATGCAAGCATACTAAAGGCTTGTGTATGTCAAGCCCAGCGTGTTGTTCCAAGGACCCGCCTCGCAAAGGTCCATCATAGCAACCTGCCTCCCACATGTCCATCACATCACATTTCTCATAGAGGACACTTGTCAAAAGACTACCCATGTACTTGACTGCATGTTGTATGTGATGTTAGAAAATAAGACGTAGCTAAATAGATATTTGAGTAGTTTACTTAATGGAGAGAGATAGATTTCACACACAAGAGATTATAGAGTAGAGAGAGAGAGAGAGAGTATACACGATATACGTGGTTCACCCAATGTGGGCTACATCCACGGGAAAGCAGCCACTCAATGGCTTTAGTACTTCAAAACAAGAAGTAGTTTACAAAGGGATTATACCCTTAATGGAGCTCCCGCCTTGCTTCACTCTCACCACATCACACTCACCTTGTTGCATCAACTTCACACTATAAAATGTGTGTAGAAATGGCCTCCTTTTATAGGCCAAAAGGGTTGCCCTCTCTTATGAGAGGTAGCCATGTGTAGCCACCCTTGTGCGAATAAGTCCAAATCGGACCCTCCAATCCGCCCATGTGTGGCCGCCCTTGAGAAGACAAGTCCGCTTTTGAATTCGGCCACTGGCCACACCGGCCATTGACTTCCGACCACCGGCCACCGGCCATTGACTACCGTCCACCGGCCAACCAACCGGTTTTTTTCCGACCACTTTCCGGCCGCCATCCGGCCATAATATTCCGGCAAAAAGGAATATTCCGACGAGGAAAAAAAAAGTCTCGGGGCCTCCGCCCCCAAGGCCCCTAAAGTTGCCCCTGATTCTTGTCCGTGAAAATTTTGGTTTCCGGTGAGTGATTTTCCTTCACGCACGATGGCTTCTCCTCATAATGGGGGCCTTACAAATGTGCGCTTTTACCACAGAAAATTACAAGTGTAAATCAGGCTCCATACTTAACAATCTCCCACTTGGAGACTGATCTCCAAACCAAACCTGTGACTGCTTTCCATCCTGGCTTCTTATCCTTGAATGCCGATTGAAGATGAGCAAAAGCTCAACTTCTCCTTGTTGACCACCTTTGTAAACATGTCTACAGGATTTTCACTTGTATGCACCTTTCCTAGCTTTAGCTGTCCCTCTTCCAAAAGAGTGCGTATGAAGTGATATCTCACCTCAATGTGCTTTGTCCTTGAATGAAAGGCTGAGTTTTTTGCAAGATGGATAGCGCTTTGGCTATCACTGTACAAGACACAATTATCTTGTTTGAATCCAAGCTCTTCTACGAATCTGTGAAGCCACAGAATTTCTTTGCTTGCCTCCGTCATTGCTACATACTCTGCTTCTGTGGTAGAAAGTTAAACCACTTTCTGCAGCTTTGAAGCCCAGCTTACTGCTGTGCCTCCAACCATGAACACATAGCCAGTAGTGCTCCTTCGAGTATCTTTGTCACCTTCCATATCTGCATCAGCATACCCTTCTAGAAAAATATCAGTTCCTCCAAAATACAAAGCATTTGTTGTTGTCCCTTTTAGATACCTAAGTATCCACTTCACAGCTTGCCAATGCTCTTTACCTCGGTTGTCCATGAACCTACTCACAACTCCCACTGCATGTGCAATGTCTGGCCTTGTCCAGACCATAGCATACATTAGAGAACCTACCGCTGCAGCATATGGAACTTTAGACATATAGGCTATCTCCTCTTGTGTCTTTGGACACATATCCTTCGTTAGTTTAAAATGACTAGCCAAAGGTGTAGAAACTGGTTTTGCATTTTGCATTGCAAACCTTTCTAGTACCTTCTTGATGTAATCTTCTTGAGATAGCTTTATTGTCTTCTTCGTCCTGTCCCTTGATATTTTCATACCAAGTATCCTATTTGCAGCACCTAAATCTTTCATTGAAAAAGATTTAGACAGCTCCTCTTTTAGGTCTTTGATGTCCTGCATGTTAGCACTTGCAATCAACATGTCATCAACATACAACATTAGGATGATGAATTTCCCATCTCCCAAATTCTTCGTGTAGACGCTGTGATCCGAGTTGCATCTTGTGAATCCATGATTCAACATCCATCGATCAAACTTCAAGTACCATTGTCTTGATGCTTGCTTTAAACCATACAAGCTCTTCTTTAATCTGCAAACCATTTTCTCCTTACCTTTTACTTCATACCCCTTTGGTTGAAGCATGTAGATTTCCTCCTCTAAGTCACCGTGAGGGAATGCCGTATTTACATCCATTTGCTCGAGATTTAGATCATGAGAAGCCACAAGGCTTAAGACAAGCCTAATTGAATTCATTTTTACAACAGGAGAAAATATTTCATTGAAGTCAATACCTTTCTTTTGAGAAAACCCTTTTACCACAAGCTTAGACTTGTACCTTTTCTTCCCACCTTCTTCTTTCTTCAGCTTGTACACCCATTTGTTTTGAAGTGCCCGCTTACCTTTAGGCAACTCACCCAACTCCCATGTTTGGTTGCGATGGACTGACTCCATCTCCACTTGCATGCTCTTCGTCCATTCTTCTTTGGATTCATGTTGCATAGCTTTTTCATATGATTCTGGCTCTCTAGAATCTGAGATCAAGAGATGGTTGAAGGAAGGAACAAACCTTTCTGGAGGTCTACTTGCTCTTGTAGATCTTCGGGGAATAGGTTGAGGCTCCTCATTTGGTTGACGTTGTTGCACATTGTCACCGTTTGCAATCCTTGAGTCTTCACCGTCCTCAAGCTCCATGTACTCATCACCTTTTTCTTTTGTTTGTTTTCTTTCCAAGTAATCTTTGTACATATTTTGTTCGTTAAAAATTACATCCCTACTCCTTAAGATGTTACCATCTTCAGGATTCCATAGGCGATACCCAAAGTCACCTTCTCCATAGCCAATGAACAAAACACTTTTTGGACTTTGCATCTAGCTTTGATCTTAGGCTTCTATCTATGTGCATGAAAGCCTCACACCCAAACACTTTGAGAAATGCATAATTCACCAGTTTACATGTCCATGCCTCTTCTGGAACTCCCCCATCCAATGCCGTTGAGGGTGACCGATTGATTAAGTACACAGACGTACTTACAGCTTCCGCCCAAAGCTCAAGCGGTAGGCCTGCATGTAGCCGCATGCTTCGTGCTCGCTCCATGATTGTCTTGTTCATTCTTTTCAAAATTCCATTTTGTTGAGGTGTCCTTGGGGTTTTCCTTTGCCTCCGAATGCCATTGCTAGCACAAAAGCTTTCAAAAGGTTGGCTGCAATATTCGCCTCCATTGTCGGATCTGAGGCATTTAACCTTGGTACCTGTTTCATTCTCCACAAAGGCTTTCCACCTTTGAAATATGAAAAATACATTGGATTTATTCTTCATGACATAAACCCATGTTTTTCTAGTCGCATCGTCTATGAATGTTACATAGTACAATGAGCCACCAAGTGATGGTGTACTTGCAGGACCCCAAACATCAGAATGAACCAACTCAAGTTTTTTATTTTTTCTTTCATTTCCTGATTTTTGAAATTTTACCCTCTTTTGTTTACCATAAACACAATCTTCACAGAACTCTAAGTCCACTTCTTGCAAACCTGGTAGAAGCTTCTTTGTTTGAAGGATTTGCATTCCTTTGGCACTCATATGCCCAAGTCGATAGTGCCACACCGCACTGTCAACTTCTGTAGTTGTTGCACAAGCTGAAGGTTGCGTGCTAACAGTACACAAGTAAAGTGTACCGACCTTTTCTCCCTTGGCAACCACCAAAGATCCCTTTGAGATCTTCCACCGTTTGTTTCCGAATGCAATGTTGTAGCCTTCATCGTCCAATTTTCCTGTAGAGATCAAATTTTTGCGAAGAGAAGGAACATGCCTAACATCTTTAAGCTTCCATTCATTTTCGTTAGCAGTTTTGACAGAAACTGTACCTTTGCCGACAATCTCACAAGCTTCATCATCTCCCAAGTATACATACCCAAAATTACCTTTGGTGTAGTCTTGGAAATGTTGCTTGTGTGGTGTCGCATGGAATGAAGCCCCGGAATCTACTATCGAGGAATTAGACACATTGTCTAATGAGAGAATTAGAGCATCTTGCTCTACTTTACCTGCCACATTGGCCTCCGATGTTGGCTTGTTGTCTTGAGACTCAGTCTCCTTCTTCTTCTTGGACCAGCAATCCTTCTTGACGTGGCCCTTCTTGCCGTAGTTCCAACATTCAAGAACTGACTTTGTGCGTGACTTGCTCCGCCTTGAGCGATCACGACCCTTTTGGTTTTTGAACCTCTCCTTAGGCCTTCCTCTTGTTTCCACTGACAATGCAGCACTTGATGATTCTCCTATGCTTCTCCTTCGTATTTCCTCGCTTAGGAGAACACCCACAACATCATCAAACTTAAGATTATTTGTGCCAGAAATAGAATTACTTACAGCCATCACAAGGCTATCCCAACTATCCGGTAGAGATGATAGTATAAGGAGAGCTCGCACTTCTTCATCGAAATTGATTTTCACCGATCGAAGTTGACTTATGTTTGTGTTAAAGTCATTTAGGTGTTCTACAATTGAACCATTCTCTGCCATCTTTAGATTAAACAAGCGCTTCATAAGAAATACCTTATTGGATGCCGATGGTTTCTTGTAGAAGTCGTCAAGTGACTTCATCAAGTCCTCCGTGGTCTTCATGTCCAAAACATTAAAGGCCACCGTTGACGCCAAGCTTAACCAGATTGTTCCCAGTGCCTTTCGATCAAGGACAATCCATGCTTCCTCTGCCATTGTTGCGGGCTTCTTCGCAAGACCGCCTAGTGGCAAATAGAGGTCCTTCTGGTAGAGATAGTCTTCAATCTGCATCTTCCAATGTTGGTAGTTTCTGCCGTTGAACTTCTCAATCTTGAGCTTCCCTTCCTCCGCCATAACTCCCACTCAATTCAAGGAATCCTTTCCTTGGGATAATTTAGCTACCAGCAAACCTTGCTCTAATACCAGTTGTTAGGAAATAAGACGTAGCTAAATAGATATTTGAGTAGATTACTTAATGGAGAGAGATAGATTTCACACACAAGAGATTATAGAGTAGAGAGAGAGAGAGAGTACACACGATATACGTGGTTCACCCAATGTGGGCTACATCCACGGGAAAGCAGCCACTCAATGGCTTTAGTACTTCAAAACAAGAAGTAGTTTACAAAGGGATTATACCCTTAATGGAGCTCCCGCCTTGCTTCACTCTCACCACCTCACACTCACCTTGTTGCATCAACTTCACACTATAAAATGTGTGTAGAAATGGCCTCCTTTTATAGGCCAAAAGGGCTGCCCTCTCTTATGAGAGGCAGCCATGTGTAGCCGCCCTTGTGCGAATAAGTCCAAATTGGACCCTCCAATCCGCCCATGTGTGGCCGCCCTTGAGAAGACAAGTCCGCTTTAGAATTCGGCCACCGGCCACACCGGCCATTGACTTCCGACCACCGGCCACCGACCATTGACTACCGGCCACCGGCCAACCGATCGGTTTTTTTCCAACCACTTTTCGGCCGCCATCCGGCCATAATATTCCGGCAAAAAGGAATATTCCGGCGAGGGAAAAAAAATCTCGTGGGCCTCCACCCCCGAGGCCCCTAAAGTTGCCCCTGATTCTTGTCCGTGAAAATTTTGGTTTCCGGTGAGTGATTTTCCTTCACGCACGATGGCTTCTCCTCATAATGGGGGCCTTACAAATGTGCGTTTTTACCACAGAAAATTACAAGGGTAAATCAGGCTCCATACTTAACATGTGATTGGCTAGGGGGAGAAGGGTCCAATGAGCTTGCAGCATGTGGAAAATTTGCAACTCGCCCCAAGCAAGCAAGGGGGGTGCTAGGGGGATATACACAACACACACACTCATTTTGTGGATCCATTCTCACTTGGTGAAAGTTGAGGAACTCCACCTCCTTCTCCAAGCTTGTGAGAAGTGAGAGCCTACACCAACACTCTTGGCTATGGAATGCAAATCCAACCAAGAGCCATGCTTCAATGCTTAAGCTTGCCACCTTCTCCATCTTCATTACTATGCTATTATGTATGCTAGAAAGAAGAGCAATAATTAATTGTGGAACTATTTCTTTCTCATATGGAATGTTTCTTCTTCCTCTTCCCTATCCTCATTCCCCGCTAGCTCTCTCCACCTTCGAAGGTGTTTGAGGCCTTTGGACTGAGGCTTGGGATAGTTAATTCTTTCTACAACGTTTACATTATGCTTGTGATACATGAAGCTTTCCATCTTCATTGCATCACCTAGGTCACAAGGAACACAAAGATTGTATTCTACCAAGTCTCTCTTGATGGGAGAAACTATAATACAAATGGCTATTGGAGGGGGGACCGGCTCCATATGAATCTGGTCCTCAACTATTGTCATGTTCTCTAAACTCTCTCTCTCTCTCTCCCTCTCTTGCAAAAGTATTGTTCATGCCAAGTTAACTAGGTACCATGTTTATGTTGCTACCATTAATTAAGTTCACCCGCTATGCTCACAAAGTAATCTCATAAAAGTGCTAATTCCGCTACCCTCAAAATTCATAGGCCATTCCCATTACATTGGTATCAGAGCATTTGGTTTCTCTTTTCTTGCTTAAGAAGAGAGGCCCTTAAGTAGCCTATTAATGGTTGTTTTTGTTAATTATACTAGGGTAAGTGGAGTTGGGATCTATTATCGGTTTTGTCCCATTATGTGGGATATGGTGCACACCTCGAGAGCTCTGGTCTTAATAATGGAGTCTATTTAGACTTGCCCTACGGATTTACCATTATTGAGCCATAAGAAGTCCGAAAGGAGCTATCCCTCGACAACTTCGCTATGTTAGACTCACTCAACTACTCTCTATAATTAACGAATTCGAGCCGTGGGTGTAGATTCTTAAGTGCCTATTTTCAAAGGCTAAGAGGAGTTGAATTGCCAAAGCATACACTAAGTAAACACATAAGTTTAATTAGCATGGCTGACAATAACCAAGAGAGTAGAATGAACATTGATAACTTTGATTTTGCACATGAAGGTGCCAATGATGATTCCCCCATGTTTGTTAATTATCTTGTCACTAGGTTGCAACAAGCTATGGGCAACCCCGCTTTGCAAGCCGAAGTTATTCAACAACTTCGTGCTTATTGGATTTCCTTTCCTCTCCAAGAGGAGAGAGAGCTTACGAGGCCTCTTGATGAGACCCCCAAAAGAAGACTCTCGCCTATACGAGAGGAGGAATTCAAAGATCAAGAAAGCAATGAATCCCTAAATTCCTCCGAAGATGTGGCTCCACGAAGAAGGCGGACTAAAGGATCACCAACTCCTCCCAAGAGGAAACGGTTAATCCATAGTCCTTCTCCTCGTCACTCCAAAAGGGAAGAGAGGAAACCAAGGAAGAAAAGGGCAAGAAAGACTTCACCCTCTTCTCCTTCTTCTCACCTTCCTCCTCTACTGATGAAACCTATGGCTATTCTCCTAGAGAATATAAGAGGGGAGGACATCACAAATCTTACACTGCATGGCGAAGGTCACAAAAGCTCAAGAAGTTCAAGAGGGAGGAAAGAGTAGATATCTCTCACCTATGATGGCACCTTTGGTGCTACCGACAAATTATTGGCCTTCATCCAACAATTTGATGCGGCCTTTGGAGACGAGGGCTTCACGGAGTCCTCCAAGCTACGCCATGTAGCTATGCACTTCCAAAAATTGGCTCGTCAATGGTGGGCTAGCCTTCGTGGCAATGGCGAAGCCCCAAAGACATGGAAAACTCTACGAGTTTCCATCATGAAGCAATTCCTTCCAAGCAATGCAAAGGACAAAGTTCTCACCGAATGGCGGAGTTTGAGGCTTCTCTCTCATGAGTCTATCCACAAATATGTGGACAAGTTTTGGGATTTACATCTCAAGGCTACTGTCTTTCAAAAGATAGACTTTGCTGAGCAAAAGCAAAAATTCTGTGCGGGATTACCTGAAGAGATGGCCGAATATGTCAACTCTCAACGGCTTGGTTCTATCAGCAAAGTAATCCACCATACCATGGTTGCTTCATGCATCAATTTCCAACAAGGGGTTAGACGGAATGTCAAGCCCATGGAAAATAAAGACAAAAGTGATGCAAAGGAAAAAAATTAATGCCCAAAATTTTTCCCAAGGCCATTCCAACAGCAGCAACAACAATCGGTCCAAGGAGAAAGGACTTTACAAAGGTAAAAATAAACACTCTCCTAAAGAGCTTGAAACTTTTCGCAAGAATCACAAAGGTTTTAAGTGTGGGGAGCAAGGACATGGTTATTGTTCTTGCCCAAAAAGAAATACTCGCAATGAGACTCCTAGAGCTTCCAGTATCAAAGCTCCAGAAGAGGATTCTCATTGTAAAGGATCACCTCTCTCCTATACTTGGGGAAAGGTAAGGGAGCATGATGCCTTCATCTTGTTTGACCCTGGTTCTACTCACAACTTCATATCAATGGAGTTGGGCATTCAAGATTTTGAGATGGGAGATGCTGTAACTGTGAATGCCATTTTCAAGGGACAACAAGCCTCCGTTACTCCCTTGATTTGGAAGTTGAGGCTACATGTCCAAAGCTATGTCGACAAAGAAGACTTCTTTATCTCTCCTCTCCAACATGAGGATGTTGTCCTAGGGCTACCATGGTTCAACCACATGGCTGCCAACATGAAGTTCCCTAAAAGGAGAATCTACTTCACCTACAGGAGAAAGAATATGTATATAGATGCTAATGAGTCTGGTCCTACTATACCACTTGTAAATCTTCTCACCCTTGATAAATCAATGAAAAGATCATTTTTTGCGTACATGATTTTTGTCAAAGATCCCTAAAAGGTCCTAATGATTCATCAAAGGTGAATGGTAGGAATCACGAAGAGTTAGACTTGTCTAACTTTCTAAAAGGGTTCCAAGATGTGTTCATCGATGATATCCCTATGGACTTACCTCCAAAATGAGGGGATGATGACCATCGAATTGAGCTCCTAACATGAAGCTCACTGCCTAACAAACCTCCCTATCAAGTTTCGCAAGCTCAACAAGAGGAGATCATGAGGAAAGTACAAGAATTGGTAGACAAAGGGATGGTGAGGCCTAGCTCCTCTCCCTTTTGTTCTCCAGTCCTTTTAGTGCAAAAGAAAGATGGTACATACCACATGTGTGTAGACTATTGCGCACTTAACCATATCACTATCAAAAAAAAAATTCTCGTACCTCAGGTAGAAGATCTGTTTGATAAGCTACAAGGTTCTACCTACTTCAGTAGGATTGACCTTAAAAGTGGCTACCATCAAATAAGGATAGTGAATGAAGATATCCTAAAGACCGCCTTTCGTACAACGTTTGGCCTTTATGAATATCTAGTCATGCCTTTTGGCTTGACTAATGCACCAGCTACATTCAATCGATTAATGGAGAAAAATTTTAGACCTTATCGCAAATTCAGTGGAGTGTTCTTTGATGATATCATCATCTACTCCAATTCCTTGGAGGAACACAAGCAACATCTCCAAGTGATTTTTCAAGCATTAAGCGAGAATAAGCTTTTTCTCATTCAAAAGAAAAGTGAATTTTTCCTTCAAGAGATTCAGTACTTAGGTCATATTATCTCTCGAGATGGTATCCATATGGATCCATCAAAGTTGGGGGTAATAAAAGCATGGCCTAATCCAAGGAATCTACATGAGCTAAGAAGCTTTATTGGTATGTATGCATACTATAGACGTTTCATAGAAAAATTCTCTCAAATAGTAGGACCATTACATGACTTAGCAAAGAAAAACGTCAAGTATTCAGGGACTGCTAAGGAGCAAAGTGCTTTTAACAAGCTCAAAGAGAAGCTTACCTCCCAACCATTCCTTATGCTTCCGGATCTCTCAAAGCCATTTGAGGCCCAATGTGATGCTTGTGGTGATTGCCTTGGACCAGTCTTGCTTCAAGAAGGGCATGCCATAGCATATGAGAGCATCGTTGCCCATTTTAGAAGGTAAATCCCTAGCATCATTGCCCATTTTAGAAAGGGAAATCCCTAGTATGCTCTACCATTCTTCTTTTCTAATCTTTCATTTCTTCTGCACTTTCATCTTTCACTTTACAATGGATGGAATAGTTTGCTCATGCGATGTGATGTGATGTTCATTGCTTAATCTTTTTTTTTTAAAAGCAAAACTCACAACTGTGAGTGGTTGTTGTATTATAATCTCACAAAGTGATTTACAAAGTAGCCTCAAGATCATGCCAAGCCTTGAGGGGCAGAAGGTTACATCAGATTTTGATCAGAAATACTTCGAAGAGTACTTACCAAGCACCCAAACCTTTACACGACACGGCTCGATCGGATGATGAGTCGCCCGAATCCAATCATCTGAGGTATACCTTTTACTTACTACACATATTGTCTCCTTACTTTCTTGTACAATCTCTGAGAAGTTAGCCACAAAGAGGTCGCTCTGATATATCGGCAATTCTTGACCTTCCAAATATTGCTGAAGAAATAGTATCTAACAATTTGAGTACAGATGAACAGTACAGAAATTTGAAACAGTTTTCCATCGAGGCACCAATCCTTCTTCAAGAACCCTATCTTCCACGTTATTTGTATCCATTTACACACTTTTCCTGGTAGGCCTCTAATAGCTGGACACTCTATGAACAGGTGGGCAACGTCTTCACTAGCCAATTGGCACCCTGAACATCTATCGAATCCGATATTGTGTGCTTGTATCTTGACGTATTTTGGTAGGGCCCCCAAAGTTACTCATTCTTGATTCTATGGTACGTTACTTGTAAAATGTTTATACCTTGGTGTCTTGTTATATACTTAAATTAGGACAAAAGTGTTGGTCAAGATCACGATCTGTCTTGCATGGTCCGTGCATGGAGTTGTATTTGTAATTTTTTGTTTGTTCTTACTATATTCACTCACATAATTTGAGTTTGGCAAAAAAAAAAGATGAGGATATGTCTTGTAATGAGGTTATTGAAGTGACAGGTTGCATGTCAGTAGATATGCAAGAGGAACCAATCGTGCCGATCAAACCCTCTAGTAGTGAGATAAGCAAAGAGACTATGGGCCCATCAGATGAGATGCAAGATAAACCGAAGCTGCTTGTTAATCCTACTATAGAGACACCAAATGAAGCTAGTCAACCTAACTTGAATACGAGTGGAGGTCAGGACCTGAAGTTGGATCTCATCAGCCATGTTACTCATGTTTTGGGTATTGCGATCAACACTGTTAATTTGCTAAAATGAAAAAAAAATGATTTTGGTTGTCCTCCCTTCTAACGTTATGTTCTCGATGCCTTGGCAACGGACCAGGGGTGTGTCGTGGTAGGGCTATCTCTTTGGTGGCAACCCCAAGTCAACCTTAGTTCTCCTCTGCTATCTACGATCATAGGGTGGTGCCCTTTATCAACCAATGTATCTAGTGGTGTGGGGTTGGGATGTTGGCAAATGCCATGGCTCAGGTGGAGCATGACTTACTATGTAACCTTTTTTGTTTTTAATATATTTATCACTCACAATTTGTGAGTTTGAAAAAAAGAAAAAAAATATGTAAGTGATGTGTGTTTTTCTATTTATTTTCTTTAGAATAGTACAGCAAAGTCATATTATTACAATGCCTATTTGATACATTTTTCAAGGCATATGTATGGATCAATTCTGCAAAATGTTTCTTGTGAAGGTCATGGTCATGGTACCATTTGCTTTTCTGATTTGTTAGTGATGGTAAACTTTGAACATTGTAGTTTGTGTTGAAGCACATTATTATTCTTTGCATTCCATGTTATGTATATTTGAGTAACTTCTTACAATAATGTAACTTCTTTAGGGTAAGGTTATTGCAGTGATGTATTGCCAGCCAGTTATGGATGCACGTTTTTGAAAAAACGGAAAACTTGAGGCATCTTTTTGAGATGCTCTCTTTTCTCATTGGCGGTCTCTCTCTCTCTCTCTCTCTCTCTCTCACACACACACAGAACCCTCTCGAATACTGGGGCAGTCGGCAGCCGTTATCCAATCTCAAAGTTGAAACATGCAGGGTGCGATGTGGAGCTGTCTGTGTATGTGGAAGCTTGTCGTCGATGCTCATGAAGGCGGTGGGCGGTTCTTAAGTTCCATCATCTTCCTTGCGAGGCTCTCTCTCTCTCTCTCTCTCTCTCTCTCTCTCTATGTGTGTGTGTGTGTGTTGTGTGGCGTGTCACTTTGTACGATCGAAGCAGGTGTGTGAGGAGGTGGGGTGGAGTCTGCACTGCTACACAATGAAAGCACATCACATGGTGGGTGGAGGTTGGACAATTGGCGTCTCTTTGCGCGTGTGATACTAGTGAAGGGGATGGAAGTAGGGTCACAAGGGGGGGCTCTAGGCTTATGGGGCGATGGAAGGGAGGCTAGGAGAGGAGGGGGTGATGTGGAAGGTCCTTGTGCAAGACCAGGCGACAACAGTAAAGCAAGGTGGCTAAGCGGGGTGTTTCTCTGTGCGCCTGTGAGGAGCAGTTGTGCACGCGAGGTTTGCACGGTGGACAGCTGGGGGAGGGCGAGAGAGGTGTGAGTAGAGGGACGGGGACAAGACACGTGGGGTGTGGTGGGGGGAATATCCAGCGGCATCCTATTGAATAAGGGAATTTCATATTAAGTAGTAAGTAAGTGTAGCAGTATGTATGTGTGGCATGATTTTGAAGGGAATCTAACGAGGGAGGGGATAGAGAGAGAAAAGAAGGTAATATAGGACGTGGTTGGAGGATGTGCGATATCTTGCAAGTGGGCCGATGCAAGTGCTGACAGCTATCATCGACCCAGGCGGGGGAGTGGCAAGACGCAGCGGACGACAAGGTGGAGCTGGTGAGAGCTAAGGGTGGGTGCTCTCTCTCTCTCTCTCTCTCTCTCTCTCTCTCTCTCTCTCTCTCTCTCTCTCTCTCTCTCTCTCTCTCTCTCTCTCACACACACACACACACACACACACACATCAGTAAAGCAAGGATGGCATATGTGATGAGGAAGCGATATCTGCTGCGTGGATGTCAAAGAGAGGAGGGGGGAGGGCACAGGTTTTTTTTTTTCTTTTTCTTTTTTTTGGGGGGGGGGGGGGGGGGGGGGAATAGGTGGTGCTTGATCGCTTGCAGCTTGTCTGTGTACGAACACTAACTGCGCACGAGGAAGACAGTAGAGGGGGGCAAGCTACTTGCTAAGTTGGAAGGAGAGGGTATCTTATTAGATTCCATCTAAGTGTGGACCAAGTGTAGGTAGGTAGTATTCCATTCAAGAATCTATGCATACACAGTATATCCTTGTTGAGGTCCCACCTCCTGACAATAGAAAGGAAAGTACATCTCAAACACAGTTAGCTTTAGTCACCCACACCCCAGTACAGCCAACTCGGATGGATAGGCTGCGGAGGCTACAAAAGAAGCCCCTTCACAAGAAGATGCTCATTCAACAAGCAGATAAGGCACTTATGCCTTACCCTACTCCTTTGATAGTGTAAGAAAGTGCCCAAGATCATGTAGACACCATTATAGACGGATGCATGGCTAAAATGATGTCTTGATGCAAATAGTATAGTCAATGCCATGGGAGAAATGATGGATGCTCAGAACTTGGTTTCCAATTCAGCAAAAGCTACTAAGGAAATTCAAGAAATAAAGACTGAACTGAAAGATTTTAGAAGGGAAATGGATCAAGTAAGAAGCATGATGTTGGAACTCAGGATCAGGCAAAACAATGATACTATAACAGAAAGAGATTGACACACTTAAAAAGGACAATAGGCACGTAGCTAAAGAGAAACCAGCAATTGATGATGGAAAGGAAGCACTCAAAAAATGTTCTCAATGAAAAGAAGGTTGCTCTAAAGTCCCCACACAGAGTACATACTACTATAAAGAAGGCCATTACTGAAAAGTAGATTTATCGATCTTTAGTCGATATATTGATGCCAAGGGGAACCTTACCCTGAACATGGAGGACTTATAGACTTAGTAGAATTTATGAAATCTAACTAGAAGGCAAAGCGAAGTACACAGCAACCATTAACAACCAAGGATTGATGGATTATATCAAGAATCAGGACATGATGAAGATGATGATGAAGACCAAGATCAGGACAATGAAACTGGAGCAGGTCTTCGCAATGATCAGGATGATGATGATGATGATGATCGAGCTCCACCTCCAAACTCAGCCACGGGTGGACACCGGACTAACATTAGCATTGGCTAGACAGTCAGAAGGACAAATAAGTTGGTAATCAGCAATAGCATCACGATCAGACACAGCCTGATCCAAATCAACAGCAGGATCAACAAGACACCCAGTACGTTATTGCTCAATACAAGCCACCAGAATAAGTTAACGCAAGGGCAAAGGCATTATAATCAACTCTAGCTTAGATTTAGATTTAGACTCGATTCACTCTATTGAGTTGATAACACTCAAGAAAAATTTGAGGAAGAAAAGGGCTCTCTAGATACACTAGTTTCTCCATGATGAAAATGTTGTACTGACATGTATTGTGCATGTTCACATGTATGGCATAATTAGTTGTGTATTAGATGTACACCTACACAACATGATATGATAATAGTTGTGGGAAAGAGAGAACATTGTTGCTATGTGGTAGTTTTTTAACATCTCTAAACTTTTTACTAAATAAAGCTCTAAATTCAAAGCTCGCAATTTTTTAATCCCCCACTATGCAGTTTTGTAAATTCAAGAAACTTCATAAATTTGAGGCTAATAGTACACTCTATGAAATATTGTCAATTCAAGCCTCCCTCAAGCCGGCCAATCCAACTACCCACAATATAGCCCCTTGATGTTTGCCTCCACCATTGATATTATCTGAATTTGCCCGAGTGATATAGTGTTGAGTTTTCCCAAGGACACCTACGCATATTTGTGTGGTGGTAAGGCTTCCACGTGGGAACCATGAGGTCCTATGCAGAGTAAAACAGAAACACACACACACACACACAGAGGTGGTTGTGCACGTTCCACTAAGCTTCAAAAAATATATGTCCCCCATGTCAGGCTTACATCCATAGGGTTTCTTTGCCGCGTCCCGAGTCTTGAGAAAAGATTTGGTTTCCCTTATACAAAACCTGTTTAAATCCAAAAACGGCCGCTATTACCGTATACATGTGGTAGTGATGTGTGTGAACACACTGCGACTGCCGGGGCCTTTTTTCCCTCTTTAGGAGGTTTTTTCCCCCGAGCATTGTATATACGCCCATCACTCTAGGGCTATCTATCTTTCCATTGCCCACTAAGTAATACACTCTCTATTGTGTGCCTTGAGCTTCCTTCATCTTCTCCAAGCTGTGTGCGTTTCTCTGCAACCCTAATTCCAACAATTGGTATCAGAGCAGGTTGCATCCTCCCGAGCTTAGTCGCCAGCTGCTCCAGCACACGCCTGCTCACTTTCTCCGATTACAGTGAGGCTTGGCGAGCGTTTGCAGGTCGACAAATATTTCGGGTACGCTCGTAGAGCTTCGTCTGCTCAAAATTTTTATTCGGGCTCATTTCGACCTCCATTTCCACTACAAGCAGGTCTGCATAGGCAATTTCATCATTTTGTGCAGAATTTTTGTCAGTGTCATTTTCTGCATAACAGGTGCCTTAGTCTTCTACGGTTTGTGCTATATAGCACGTGTTGTTCCCGTTCCGTTTCTCCTATTTTCGGGCAGTTTTCACATCAGGTGCAGCATTTACCATGGCTGACAACAACAACACAAATGTGTTCAAGATGTTTGTTGCTGAGGACAGGTTGGATGGGGATAATTACCCAATGTGGGCTTATATGATGCAAAACGTTCTTGTGTCAAAGGGCATCTAGAATATTGTCGAGGGCATTGATGTATGTCCTGGTTCTGAGGATGTAGGCGATGTTGAGGATGTTGCAGGTCTGGCTGCAAGGATTGCTGTTGTTAGAGTTGTTTTGCCTACGGCACAACAAGCTCGTTGGGATGTTAAGGATGCGCAGGCTCATGCATTAATTGCGTTGTCTGTGAAGCGCACCATTGTTCCTCACATCCGTTCAGCAAAATCTGCAAAACAGGCTTGGGATATTCTAGCAGGTCTTTATGCAAGTCGCAATGAGGCTAAAATTTCTTTGCTGCGTAAAGAGTTGGAGTCAAAGATTATGCATGAGGAAGACGATATGGACACTTTCCTTGCTAGTGTCAAGGATATCAATGAGCAACTTATTTCTGCAGGTGAAGTCATTTCAGACAGTTTCCTTGTGCAGACTGTTCTTGATGCCTTACCAGATTCTTACGAGACTTTTGCAAGCACTTGGAGACTTATGACCCAAGGAAATCTTGAAGTTGTCAAGTTTGATGCATTATGCACATTGCTGTTGCAAGAGTCACTTTTCAGAAAAAACAGGACTAGACAGCGTGCAGTTGAACAGGTTTTTATTGCTTCTCAAAGAAAGGGTGGTAACAGCAATGCAGCCACTTCTTATGGTTCTGCTGCGAGTGGCAAAAATTATGTTCCTAATGCTTCTGCTGGCAGCAATTCGTTTGGAAATTCTGGTGATAAAGGCAAAAAGAAGATGCGTTGCCATTATTGTAAAGCTAATGATCACTTGATCAAGTCATGTCCTAAGTTCAAGGCCAAAGAGGCTAAGAAGAAAGAGGGTGGTTCCACTGCAAATGCTGGTTCCACTACAAATGCATCCATTGTTGAGTCTTCTGTGAAAGGAGACTGTGTTGCTGATGTTGATGCAGAATGGACTTTTAGCGCAGAGTGCACTTACAATCCTGCTGTCCATGATGCATGCTTGTCAGTTGCTGCAGATTCACATGTGTGGTATTTCAATAGGGGTGCTACAAAGCACATTACCTCACATCGTGAATTATTTACCTCTCTTGAGTCTGTCCCTCATGGGAATTCAGTCACTTGTGCCAACAATGCCTCTTATCCGGATCAGGGAGTTGGAAAGATTGTGCTTACTGCTACAAATGGCAATTCGTTCACACTTGTTGATGCACTTTATGTACCTGGGATCAAGAAGAATCTCTTGTCTGTATCCGCACTTGCTAGACTTGGACTTGTAGTCAAATTTGTGGATGATAGATGTACAGTTCATGATCTCAGTTTTGGTGATGAAATTGTTGCATCTGGGCTTTTGTGCCGTGGGCTATATAAGCTCACTTTGTATGACAAGTATGGACAAAATTTTGCAAATGCTGTTGTAGATTCAAGGGCTATTTCAGATGCAAAACTTTGGCATGCATGTTTTGGTCGTCTGAATTTTGCCAGTTTGCTGTGTTTGCAAAAATCTGATATGGTTGCTTCTTTGCCGCCTCTTGAACACCTGTCAACCATGTTTGTAGGCTGTATTTTGGGTAAGATGCAACGTTCTAAGTTTCCAAAGGATGGTTCAGTTTGGGCCACATGCAGGTTGCAGCTTGTGCATAGTGATGTTTGTGGGCCCATGCAAACTCCGTCCTTGGGCAATTACCTGTACTTCGTGACTTTCATTGATGATTACTCCAGGCATGCATGGGTATTACCGCTTAAAGCGAAGTCCGAAGTTTTTATGTGCTTCAAACAATTTCTGGCTATGGCTGAAAATGTTTCGAAATGTACTATGGGCACCCTCCATTCCGATCGAGGGGGGGAGTATATGTCTCATGAATTTAATGCATTTCTGGCTAGTCGTGGGATAACACCAATGTACAGTGCCTTATACACCTCAGCAAAATGGTGTTGCTGAGAGGAAAAACAGGTCACTGACGGAAATGGCACGATGTATGGTCAAAATCCAAACTTTACCGCATTCTTTTTGGCTTCAGGCCATCATGTGTGCCACTTATGTACTTAACAGGTGTCCTATGAAAGCTTTCAAGTCTATTACTCCATATGAAGCATGGCATGATAGAAAGCCTTCTACTGAGCACATGCGTGTTTTTGGTTGTTTGGCATATGCTTTGGTGCCACAAGTGCAGCGCAAAAAATTGGATTATAAGGCTGTCAAATGTATTTTTGTTGGTTATAGTGTTGAAAGCAAAGGTTACAGGTTGTATCATCCGCAAACAAAATGTATTCTGGTTTCTCGGGATGTAGTGTTTGTGGAAGATTCTGTTCAGCCCTTGCGTTCATGTACTAGAGACAGTAATGTAAGCTCACAGGACATTTATGACACTTTGTTGCCTCTTTTCAGTGGTGGAAGTACGAATGTAAGTTCCAATGAGGCAAATGTATAGCCTATGGAGATTTCTGAAAATGGTTTAGATCAGCCTATTACTGATGCAGATGTACATGATGTACTTGATGAGGAAAGGGCTGAAAATGAGCAGGCTAGAGGTATGCCAAAATGGCTGGTGCACACTTTGCGTGACAATAAATTGGATGCACCTTTGTCTAGTTGTACTCGTTCAGGCTCTCGCCATGCATCTTATGCATCAGATTGTTATGCTTTGGTTGTGTCTAGCTTACATGATGTTGAGGAGCCTCTGCCGTTTGATGAAGCACAGAATTCAGAAAATTGGATGGCTGCCATGCAATCAGAATATGATGCACTTATAGAAAATCACACATGGACTTTATGTGAATTTCCTCCTGGCAAAAAGGCCATTGGTATGAAGTGGGTTTACAAGTTGAAACGCAAGCCGGATGGTGAGATCGATCGCCATAAGGCTCGACTTGTTGCAAAGGGTTATGCACAGCAAAAAGTCATAGATTATGAAGAGAATTTTGCTCCCACTTGTCATATGACTACTATGCGTTTTCTATGTGCATTGGCAGCTCATTTTGGTTGGGATGTACATCAATCAGACATTGTTAATGCTTTCTTGAATGGTGACATATTTGAGGAAGTTTATGTAACGTAGCCTCACGGTTTTGTCATAAAAGGACAAGAGGACAAAGTGTATAGATGTAAGAAGGCTTTGTATGGATTGAATCAATCTCCTCGTGCTTGGTATGAGAAAGCTGACACTCATTTGGTTAAACGAGGATTTCGTAATAGTCCAACAGAAAGCACATTGTATGTAAAGCGTGAGGGTGATGTACTTCTCATTGTGGTTCTTTATGTCGATGATTTGCTGATCACTGGACCAAATGAGAGACATATTGCTGAATTTAAGGCTGATTTGAATGCTACTTTCAAGATGAAAGATTTGGGGCTGGTGCATCACTACTTGGGTATACAGTTTAAGTAGTGTGATGGTGGTATTGCCTTGTGTCAGAAAAGTTACATAGAGACATTGCTATGTAAATTTGGACTTGAGGATTGCAAACCTATTGCCACTCCCATGGAAACAGGTTTGAAGTTGAGTCTACATGATGCTGGCGATCTTGCTGATGTCACTCTTTACCAAACTGTTGTTGGCTGCCTCATTTATGTATGCAACACGAGGCCGGATATTCAGTTTGTAGTCTCACAGGTCAGCAGATTTATGCATAACCCCGGGTCTAAGCATTGGCAGGCTGTCAAGAGGATTTTCCACTACCTTAGTGGCACTTTACATCTTGGCTTGTTTTATCCCAAGGGGCGATCATTGCCGCCGCCAGACTTACATGCCTTTTCGGACTCATATTGGGCTGGTTGTTTTGACACGCGAGTGTCCACAAGTGGTTTTTGTTTCATGCTTGGCAGTTCATGTATATCATGGTTGATCAAGAAGAAACCTACTGTGGCCACTTCAATGCCAGGGAGAGGCTCTCAGCAGGAGAGATCAGCTTGGCTTATGTGCCAACATAGGACAACCTTGCAGATCTTTTCACAAAGGCATTGTCTCGTGAGAAGCTTGAAGCTTTCCGCAAAGCTTTGGGCTTACTCCCCTTTGTGGACTAATCATGTCCTCAGGGCATGGCACTTCCCTTTAGTCATGTGCCAGCTTTCGTTCACTGCATCACTCCGGAGGGGATTTGTTACCATATGCACACTAGGACTGCCGGGGCATTTTTTCCCTCTTTAGGAGGTTGTTTCCCCTGTGCGTTGTATATACGCCCATCACTCTAGGGCTATTTATCTTTCCATTGCTCACTAAGTAATACACTCTCTATTGTGTGCCTTGAGCTTCCTTCGTCTTCTCCAAGCAGTGTGCGTTTCTCTGCAACCCTAATTCCAACAGCCGCTTCAAATTTTTGCAATAAGATTGGCTTAATTTTTGAGATTTTAGATAAAAAGTTCAAAGTTATTTAGCATTTTCCTTCTCAAAAATGGTTTTCATCTTCTCAAAGGGGTGAAAAAGATCCAAAGATGACTCCAAAAAGGTCATTTTCCCGAACCCAGCCCCCGCCAAATCGGCAAAGTTACCTCTTAACTTCGCCTTTACAAGGCATCTTGCAAAGCGAGAATTCTGTTGAAGCAACAAGCAAGAAAATTCTGCCATTGAGCATGTTCAAGGCCTCCACATAACCTATATACT
Organism: Adiantum capillus-veneris; assembly: GCF_014529385.1. NCBI lineage: Eukaryota > Viridiplantae > Streptophyta > Polypodiopsida > Polypodiales > Pteridaceae > Adiantum > Adiantum capillus-veneris. The sequence continues at coordinate 27,494,437 of NC_140948.1, read as the reverse complement.
TTACGGCACAGTTTCAAACAAATCAAGACCTCTTACCTACATTTCCAAATTCTCACCATTGCTCCACTTAATGAGAGAGAGAATTCCTTTAATAGAATCAATTGGCAATACCGAACAGTTGAAACAATGTGAAGGACCTTGGGTTTCAAGGGAAAATGAGCTATGTGCTCCACTTCAACAAGGGCAGATCAGGTACATGCCTAGATTTGTGATCAAAGGATCTTGATACATTTGTGCCCGTGTGGTTCTTGACTACCACGTCTTCAAGAAGGAGACAGACAGAGAGAGAGAGAGAGAGAGAGAGAGAGAGAGAGAGAGAGAGAGAGAGAGAGAGAGAGAGAGAGAGAGAGAGAGAGAGAGAGAGAGATAAAGAGAGAGCAAGAGAGAGTCAGAAGCCATGCATTGCAATGCAAAGCTCCATGCATCACCATGCAAAGCTCATGCACCACGACCCTTCTCCTTCCCTGAGGATTACCACTGCTTTGATAATAGTGTAAGTATTTGGGGAATAGCACATGCAAATAACCACCCATCCACACTATGTAAAGGCCACCGGCCCTCTCGATCTTAGTTATACATAAACCCTTGTACTGCATGTGTGGCTAGCACTTTGCTTGGGCCATGCACATCTACTCTTACAATTGGCATGACAGCTAGATCGATATGAAGTCTTTTTGTATGAAAATATCATTTGTAGATATGGATGGCCTATCCAAATGGTCTCGGGTCAGGGTTCACAATTCATGAATAAATCTATCCATATAGTGACTAAGATATTTTTGTAAAGCATTGAAAATCCATGCCATACTAGCGTAGGTGCAATGGACAGGTAGAGAGCAGTAACAAGACTATAAAGACAATCCTAACCAAGATAGTTCATAAGGAGCCACATTAGTGGGATGTAAAGCTTCAGACACCATTATGGGCTTATATAACTATATACAAGGTCACCACTCGCATGACACCTTTCAGAATGGTATATGGCACAGACGTAGTAGTTCCAATGGAGTTTGCAATCCCAAGTCTAAGGTTAGCAGTGGAGCATGGAATGGCTTTGACAAGAATTTGAAACAAAGATTAGATGAATTAGTGCATCCAGATGAGATCGGGCAATGGGCTATGCTGGAACAAGAAGTGGTTTAGCAACACAGGAAGCACTATCATTACAGCAAGATTGAGGTCAAGGAATTTAAAAAGGGTGATCTGATATTATTTTAACAATCAAAGCTGAGGTCTAAGAAATCTTATCTCAAAATTGCATGGTCAAGACCCTATGGAATAGATTGAGTGTTTTCTAACGGCACCATAAGGTTTAGAGATCTATTAGGAATACTATTGCCAAGATAATTCAAGCTTTATTATGCCAAATCGGATGAAGTACTAGCAACACCAGTACCAGAAACTATTGCAGAGTTAGATAATGAACCAGTGGATCTATTTCATGTCAGACTAGTTCGGGAGGGAACATAGGATTTTCCAAAGTTAGTAGATTATTTGAGGGTAATTCCAGTTCAGACTCAAATACATGGATAGTCAATAGAGTCTGACAATTTTAACGGTCATTGGTATAAAGTAAATGAAACAATCATGGGTAGAATCTCGCACGAAATGATTAGGTGGCCCAACCAATGCATGGGTGGCACATTACACGCGACGATCCTAAAAGCAAGGCAATGGAGCATTCATGTTGAAAATATGTATAACTATGCATAGAGTGTGTGATCTTGCACTTTTCCCTCAAAGACTTGCGTGACTTGCACCTTGGCTTATGGAGGGTTTTGTTCCTTCACCTTCCACACAACCTCCAGAAAGCATGCAACATCATCTCCCTCTCCTTCCACTTCCATTGCATTCACAACCAAGCTCGAAACTCCTAGGGTTTCATATGTTTACTCGTCATATAGTACATGTGAGTCTTCTCCCTCACATGATTGTTCATAGGACTCCAAAATGGGCAAGACCAAGAAAACGTCAGATGCAGGAATACATGGATCAAGCTATAGAGAAAATGGAGAAACATATCAATCGGGCCCATAACAACCTAGAAAAGTATGTCTTTCATTAGATAGAAAGAACTCTTCAGAAGCTTTGGGGTTTAGAGGTGGTTGCGAGATGCCACTAGGATGAATTTCAATGTCGGGATCATTCAACACGTGGTTGAAGTTTTGATTCAGATATTGGGGCTGTTGAAATCAATGGAAGGTTAGTACATGCCATAGCATCCCTCTCCCATGTGCTGAGATTTCCATACATAATCAAAGGCAAACCATGCTCATCTAATGAAGTCATCTAGTACCCAGAAGAGGATGAACGGGCTAAAAATAATGCAAAAAAGGAGCTCAAGGAGTTCTAATGAACAGGCTTTTAAGAAATGCAAAAAAGGAGCTCAGGGAGTTCTAGTAGCAACCTTGGAATTCAAACCAGTATATAAGTATATAAGTTCATAGCAGAGGCCATTAGTCTAAAAAACAACCGCACATATGTTTCAAAAAAACTATTTGATATGCTACTAGTCAGACTCCATAATTCAAAGGCAGGTATTAATTTAGGCACATTCTTGCAAAATAGTTTGATCCAGTAGACAGTCAAAGTAAAAACCAAGAATGTATTTAAAGCATGGTATGCTTGGCAATTCTTGTACTGGGTGGGTGACCTACATTCCAGCTCACCCTAATACAAAAACAGTTTGGAAGAAGGCTTGAGGAAAAAATTTGGAAGAAGACTTCAGAAAAAACTTGTCAAAGTGCCCAAACCACTGAGCAAGACACAATTTTGGGCTAAGAGATAGGACAAGAGAATGCAAAACAAGAAAAGAAATTGGCGATAGTCACTACTAGCACAAAAAGGATAGCAGCAAAGTCAGAGGTTGGCATATTTGATATTGGTGCAACTGGGGTCACAAAGCCACCAGTGAAGAAACAAAAGATAGTAGCCCTCCTAACTCAACCATAATCAAAACAGAAGACTCCGACAAATCCTACTTATGTTGGGCAAGTCAAGGGGCCCTCAACATACAAACCCATTGAATTGCCTTAATCCCCACTACAGATAACTGCTGATAAAGGAAAGACTACTGAAAAGAACCAAATTCCACCTCGTGAAAATGGAAAGGAAAGTACATCTCAAACACATTTAGCTTTAGTCACCCACACCCCAGTACAACCAACTCGGATGGATAGGTTGCAGAGGCTACAAAAGAAGCCCCTTCACAGGAAGATCTTCATTCATCAAGCAGATAAGGCACTTATGCCTTACCCTACCCCTTTGTTAGTGTAAGAAAGTGTCCAAGATGATGTAGACACCATTACAGACGGGTGTGTGGCTATAATGATGTCTTGATGGAATAGTATAGTCAATGCCATTGGATAAATGATGGATGCTCAAAAGTTGGTTTGGTTTGTCTTATACAAAACTTGTTTAAATCCAACTAGTATGCCTTGATCGACTCGTTGTGGAAATGGTGTGAATTAAACAAGAAGAGCAGTGTTGTACCTTTCACCTCATCGCGTCTCTTACTGAAGGCTTTGTAGCATCTCTCCTCAAAGCTTTCGCCAAAAACTCTATGACCTCGCATCACAAACGAGATTTTGCATTAAAAGATGTATGGAGGTGAAAATATACACATTACAATAAAGATGGAGAGAGATGCATTTCGTGTATTTGTGATGATTGTCCCATAAATAAAAAAAGAAAAAAACATACGTATGTATGGTGTGGAGTTGGCACCATTCTCCACATTTTTAATAATACCGTAGGGAACGTGCCATTCCCCCCCCCCCCCCCCACTTTTATCCCCTCCAGTGTTGAAGGGGACGTATGCTTCTCCTCCAGTGTTGGAGGAACTTTCTTATTGTAAAAATATTACAACTGTACAAGGAAGAACTCATTACCGATGTTTTATGAAGACATGTATCATTCCACATTGCCATGCGATGGTGTATCGTCTATGTGTCTCTTTGTTGGGCATCCCCAAAAATTCTTCAGCCATTGTCACCTTCATCTACAACTTCTACAATGGAAATGATGTAAATTAATTGTTTTAATGAGTACATGATGTAATCTAAGCACTTTTGAGATCACATAGAGGAAATCAAAGTCAAAATATAAGTTTACCTTTGGTATTGGTCGTGTGGATCAACGCAAATCTTGGATGGATCGGCTCCTAGATCTTCCTTACATTGTTCCATCACCTTGCCTCCAATATAAAGTTATGCCATCGTCATCCAGTTTGTGACTTCTACAAAGATATCGATTGTCGCATTCACTTTTGCTATCATGCCTACCATTACCTGCACTACTTCTGACGTTCTTGGTTTCAGGGTATGTTGAATCTTCCTTATTGTCAGTTCGTAGGCTCACACGCACACATCACAAAGTTGAAAACTTTGGGACACCCCATCTAGCATACATATCGATCAAGACACGGCCAAACACAAGATCTTTCTCCAAGAGCCCTTGCTTGGTATCTGTTGAAAATATCCTAGAGTTTTTCAGTGCTGGCCTTTTGGAGCCAATCCTGCAATTAAGAGAGAGTCCATCGCTTCGCATCTACTGAAAATAGACTAGAGCTTTCTAGCCCTGTCCTTGTGGGGCAAATCCTGCAATCAATGCATTCCAAGAGACCACACTCCGAACATGAAACTTTTTTAGAAGTTTTGGTGCTCTTTGAAGTGCACCACATTTAGCATCTTACGTAAATCCAGATGCCTTCAAAATGCACCTGATTGCATTTGGAGATAGGCCCTCCCTTCACATCTCCTCAAAACAACCCACAGTTTCCTCGCGATACCCCTTTTGGGCATATCCTACAATCAGACACAACATCCCGCACAGAAATCTTGTCCAGGAATCTTGTCAAAGACTTGTTGTGCCATGACAGGTCCACTGCACTTGACACACATACTGACCAACATGTTCCCCAAGTATGTGTTCGTGTCAAGTAACCCACTATCGCAAATATCTACATGAATCCCATTGCCTTGGTACAAATCCTTCTTCTCAGCATAGTCTTTAAGTGAGCTCACAAAAGAATTACTTGTTTCCTAGCCCTACCCCTATTGGGCATATCCTGCAATCAAAGATGACATCCCGCATAGGAATCTCGTCAAACACTTCTTGCACCATGATAGGTGCAACAACCAACATGTTCCCCAATTATGTGTTCATTTCAAGTAATCCACTATCGTGAATATTAGCATGAATTTTACTGCCTTGGTACAAATCCTTCTTCTCAGCACAATCTTTAAGTGATCTCACAAAAGAAATACTTGTTTCCTGGATCTGTCTCTGTTGAGCATATCCTGCAATCAGAGACAACATCTCGCACAGGAAGCTCGTCAAAGACTTGTTGCGCCATGATAGGTGCACCGAACTTGACATACATACTAGCAAACATGTTCCCCAAGAATGTGTTCGTTTCAAGTAACCCACTATCGCAAATATCAGCATGAATCCTACTTCCTTGAATGTCAGCCTGAATTTTACTACCTTGGTACGAATCCTTCTTCTCAGCATATCCTGTAATCAAAAACATCCCGCACAAGACTTGTTGCGCCATGACAGGTGCACTGCACATACTCACCAACATGTTCCCCAAGAAAGTGTTATTTTCATGTAACTTGCAATCAGTGCGTTCTAAGAGACGCCACTCCAAACAGTAAGCTCCCTCGTGACATCTTTGTTTGATAGCCCCTGACTAAGAGTATCAACGTGAATTTTATGCCCATATCACCATCTGCATAGAGCCCATTGCCACGTAAGTGATTACATTAGGGGAGAGGCTCTAAATTTGCATCTGCAAAAAACAGTCTAGAGATTTTTGGACGTGCTCCTATTGCGCATATCCCGCAATCAGTGAACTTGAAGAGAGGAAATTTCAGACAGGAAGCTCCTCCAGCACTTTCTGTGCTTTCTAAAGTGCACCACATTTGGCATACATATCAACCAAGGCATTTCCAATCACGACATTTTTTTGCAACAACCCTGGACTAAGAATATTAGAGTGAATTTTTAAAGTGCACCACATTTAGCATACATATTGACCAATCCAGTGCCAAGAGACCCCCACATCGCATCTGCTCAAAACAGACAAGAGCATTGTGCCCTGCCCCTCTAGGGAAAATCCTGCAATCAGTGCATTCCAAGAGTCCATACTCCGGACAGGAAGCTCCTTGAGCACTTTTTGGCTCTCTGAAAGCACCACATTTAGCAAACATGTCAACCAAGGCATTACCTAGAACATCTTTTTTTAGCAGCATCTGGCTAACAATATCAGCATGATTTTTTAAGCTCATATCAGCATCTCGCATAGAGCCACGTGCCTTCCAGATGCACTCGTATGTGATTGCATCTAGAGAGATACCCTCGCTTTGCATCTATTGAAAACAACTTGAAGCTTTCTAGCCTACTCCTATTGCACGTATCGCAAAATCAATGAACTCTAAAAGACAACATAGACAACAGCCCATGACTAACAATATTAGATTGATTTTTTAAGCCCATATCGGCATCTTGCACAAAGTCACATGCCTTCAAGATGCATGCGTAGGTGATTGCATCAAGACAGAGGCCCTCCCCTTGCATTTGTTGAAATCAGCTTAGACCTTTCTGGCCCTGCTCTTGTTGTGCGTATCTCGCAATCAGTGCACGCTGTTCCGAAAAGTAAGCTCCTCTAGCCTTTGTACTTTGTGAAGCGCACTACATTTGACATTCATATCGACAAAGGCAGTGCCAAGCACGATTTCTCTTTTCAATAGCTTGATGTACATACTAACTAATGTGTTGGCTAAGTATGTGTTTTTTTCAAGCAACCCACTATCACAAATATCAGCATGTATCTTGCTACCTTGGTACAAATCCTTGTTCTTAGCATAGTCTTTAAGTGAGCTCACAAAAGAAAGACTCATCTCTTCCTCTCCATGTTTGCTTGTGTAGTGGATATTGCGTGAAAACAAAACTAGTGTTGCATAGAGAGAATCGAGTGTGTGTGTGTGTGTGTGTGTGTGTGTGTGTGTGTGTGTGTGTGTGTGTGTGTGTGCGCGTGCGCGTTTTGTGTAAGTGTATGTGCGCATACAAAGAGTGCTTTATGAATTACAACACATCTAGCATACATGTCAACCAAGGCAGTGCCAAGTAACAACGTTTCTTTGCTCTACAGTCCCTGGCTAACAATATCATCATGAATTCCTTTGCCCATATAAGCATCTTGCCTAATGCCACATGTCTTCAAAATCTGTTGAAAACGGCCCAGAGCTTCTTAACCCTGCCTCTATTGGGAATATCCTACAATTAGTGCATTGCAATAGACAACATTCCAGACAACAAGCACTTTTTGCGCTTTATTAAGTACACCACCTTTGGCATACATGTCGACCAAGGCAGTACCAAGCACAAAGTTTTCTATCAACAGTCCCTAAATAACAATATCATCATAAACTCTTTTGCCGATACCAACATCTTGCATGATGCCAGATTCCTTCAAGTTGCACGTGTAGGTGATTGCATTTTCTCTCTTTGCATCTATTGAAAACAGCCCAAAGCTACCTGGCTTTGCATACCTTCAAGATGCACGTGTAGGTGATTTCATCCAGATAAAGGCCAGCAATTTGCATCTGCTGAAAACAGCATACAGCTCTTTGTCCCTGCTCTTGTTGTGGATATACCACAATCAATGCATTTGAAGAGACGTTGTTTCAAACAATAAGCTCCACAAGCAGCTTTTGAAGTGCACCACACTTGGCATACATATCGAGCAGTGCCAAGCACAACAGCTCATCAAGGACTTGTTGTGCTCGGACAAGTATACCACACTTGACATACATACTGACTAACGTGTTGGCTAAGTATGTGTTATTTTCAAGTACCCACTATCGCAAATGTATCATGCTGCCTTGGTAAGATTTGTGGCCCTGCTTCTATTGTGCATATCCCACAATCAAATGCACTCCCCAAAAGACGACGTTCCGGACAGGAAGCTCCTTAAACACTTTCTGTGCTTTTTGAAGTGCACCACATTTGGCATACATATCGACCACACACAGGCAATGGCGATGGTGGAAGGAGCTGCTATGTGATTGCATCAGGAGAGGTTTGAGGCATTGCCAAGCACAACAACAACCCTTGATTAACAATAAAAGAATGAATTTTTAAGCCCATATCGGCATCTTGCATAGAGTCACATGCCTTCAAGATGCATGCGTAGGATGCATAGGTGATAGCATCGGGACAAAGACCCTCATAGGTTTGCATTTGTTGAAATCAGCCTAGAGCTTTTTGGCCTCGCTCCTGATGTGCATATCCCACAATCTGTTGCGTAAGTGATAGCATCGGGACAGAGGCCCTCACCTTGCATTAGCTAAAATCAGCCTGCTACTTTCTAGCGGAAGGGCTGCTTTCTGGCGGAAGGGCTGAAGCGATTGCTACAGCTCTCCTGCATCGGGACAAAGGCCCTCACCTTGCATTAGTTGAAAAATCAGCCTTGAGCTTTCTGGCGGAAGGGGCTGAAGTGATTGTTGCAGGTCTCTCTCTCTCTCTCTCTCTCTCTCTCTCTCTCTCTCTCTCTTTTCTGAGCTGCTGCCAAGTGGCACAACTCTCCTTGCAGGGTTCCGAAAAACGCTTCTACATAATCAAAGTAAAAATGGCCGCTTCAAATTTTTGCAATAAGACCGGCTCAATTTTAGAGAAAAGTTCAAAGCCTTCTCAAAAATGGTTTTCATCTTCTCAAAGTTGTCCAAAGATGACTCCATAAAAAGTCATTTTCCAAAACCCTGCCCCCCGCCCAGGTCAAGCGAGAAAAGTCTTGCCATTGAGCATGTTCAAGGCCTCCGCATAACCAGTATACTTTTCAGCACAGTTTCGAACATATCAAGACCTCTTACCTACATTTCCAAATTCTCGCCATTGCTCCACTTAATGAGAGAGAGAATTCCTTTAACAGAATCAATTGGCAATACCGAACGGTTGAAACAATTTGAAGGACCTTGGGTCTTCAAGGGAAAATGAGCTCTGTGCTCCACTTCAACAACGGCAGATCAGTTACATGCCTAGCTTTGTGATCAAAGGATCTTGATACATTTGAAGTGCGAGACCATCTCTCTCCTTCTGAGCTGATAAGGGGGCGCCTAAGGAATATCATATCTTAGCGCTGAAGGGTAGATCTTTGCCTCGCCTCTTCTTCCGCACGCCTCCACACAGCCTGCAAGCAGAGCATAACACCCCATCAGTCCCCGCAACATGTCAATCACAGAAGGGCTTGATCAAATTGACTGCTATTCGCAATGTATCAAGAACAGAAAAACAATCATGGCTGCTGCACATTCATGGCCCTGGTGAAAACAATTTGTTGCCATTTATTTGCTAAAGCTACAATTAATCTTTCAGGAAAAAGCGTGCTGACAGAAGGACCTTCCAATCTTCATAGTTTAACGCTGACAAGAGTGTTTAATCTAGGAGCAGAACTTTGACCAGATAATATTACCTGCTCCTTTTCTAGCTTTGAGACATGCCGTTTCAGAGCAGTTCCCAGACTTACGCCACCCCATGCCTCTTCCAGCTGTTTTTCTCGCAGAGACTTTCTTCTGCTTGCATTCGACCGGATTGATGGAGGCTCGTGTAGCATCGACGGGCCACCCCAAGTGCCTACCAGCTGCCGTGACTTTTGTGCTCTACTTACTCGCCAGGGAGGATCTGCACAGTGTGCTGCTTGGCCTGTTTTATCATTCTCACTAGCACGCTGCAATGTAGCTGGGCAGCTGCTCTCATCATTTTCAAACTCGTTTTCTCTCGATTCCAATGATTTTGCCTTCTCGATTTCTAACCTTGAGAGTCTCTTCACAAGCATGTCTCCCAAACCCACTTCACAAGTATGCTTTGGCTTCTGTATTTTCCTCCCTACATCCTGCGACAACAATGCCATTTGCTTCTCCTTCTCGAGCCTCGATACATGCTTCACCAAGATGCTACCAAGACCAGGGATGTCGCTAGAGTTTGGCCTCTGCTTGCATTTGAGCTGAGAATCGTTAGGAATCCACTCATTTGCGAGTGTATCAGACCCGCAATTTCTACCTGATGAGATTGCTGTGTTGGAGTCTGGTTGTACTATGGCTCCTTGCACATCATTAGTTATTCCACATTCTGAGTGCAAATTGTTCACATTCGCAGCTTTCGTGTCTGTGTACGTTGTGAACTCTTGGAGTTTGGATGCTAACCGTTTCTCCTTTTCAAGCACAGACACATGCTTTACAAGGATGCTATCCAGAGACGTGCTGCAATATGGAGTGTTCGTAACTTCCAGGAGTGTCTTTCTGTCTCTTTCCACACTATTGTGGCCATGTTCCTCAATCTCCTTGCATGGTTCATTTTGCATGCAAGACTTTGTAGGTGATTCTGCTAACCCTGATGTTAGCGGAGGCATCTTTCTGCTGGCTTGAGCTGCAGCAAGCTTTTCCTTCTCCAGCTTGGAAACATGCTTGACCAGTATCTGATCCAAGCCCTCAACATGGGCTACCCTTTGAAGACGTCCACCTGATCTCTTCTCGCCCTCAACCTGTGAATGCCTGCTTGTGTCCTTTGCGGCCTGAACCTCTCGCTGAAGTCTGGAAACATGTTTCACAAGAATGCTTCCCAGATCCGAACTTTCATTCAGCGAACCTAAATTGTGCGCGGCCTTGCAATCCGACAATTCAGCTAAGTGTTTTTCATTCAGCTCTTGCTCTAAACTCTGGTTCTTCAAGAGTTCACTGAGGCCACGAGTGGCAACAATTCCAGCAAGAGCGGTTTGGTGCTCCAAACTAAGGTCGCTTATTCGACTTACCATTACACTAGCAAGAGACCCATGTTTATCCTGCTTCTGGCTGCGAGACCTTGAGGAGAGACTTTTCCTTGGAGACTCCGACGCATCTTGTACTAATTGCCCTTCATGTATGCATTCTTCCTTAGTTTCTGGATCGCTTTGGCTCTCTGCTTCCGAGAAACCCTCTGTAGCCGCGTCACTTGATCTGTTAATGACGATGTCACATTCTCCTTCGCCGGTAGTAGAAACATGGCTAAGAGCCGCCTTAATTGCAGCAGTCACTTCCTTGTCCACATCAAAGGCAGTGTCTAGAGACGCAGTCACGGCCTCAGAACTAGATTCACGCTCGGGAGGACCGTGGTGAAGAATAACACCATGTTTCTCGGCTTCAGCCAAGGCAGAGGTTGCCTTTTTCTCTGCCTTCTGCAACTCGAGGATTGCTGGCTTGCAAGGTATTCTGCAGAAATACGAAAAATCAACATCAGCGATGGGTCACCAGTGCATCGGGGGCAGGAACTTGGATTATCGAAGCATAACTCACCCGGCTAATTTGAGTATGCGACACCAAGAAGCTTCTACCAGTGCGCCTTTTCTTAAGTTCATGGCTTCAGTAGCTGCTGCTTGGGCAGCAAGTTTCTCCCGCTCAATTCTGGATAGGTGCAGATTTGCAGCACCTAATGTTTCGTCCAGTGATGCGACCTTACCGTCCTTCTCCTGAAATTCACTAGACACGTGTGAAATCTGGAAGGTGAATACATGGATGCATAACTACTGGCAACCAGTGCCATTATTTAAGCTGAATTGAGCGTACCTGCAGCATTCTGATCTTGCGCTCCAGATAGGATTCTGTTTTCTTCCTCGGAAACCAACGTATGGGAGATTTTTTTCTGCCAGGGCTACGCAGGAGGCGAGGACTGGACAGCAAAACACGATGAGAGGAGGCACCGATGTGCTCAGCTGCCACTTCTAGTTGAGCCAGCTTGTTGGCTCTTCCAACGCCCCTGCTGTTGGCATGTTTTCCAACCCCTGCGCCTTTCTGAACAGCGTGGAAGCGGTCCTTGCCGTTGGGCAGAGAGGAAGCGCTAGCCCGAAGCACTGTCTGGCTAGTTTGGCAATGATCATCAAGGGGCGAACCAGCTGCATTTGGCGACAACCGGAACCACAAGGCGCCATTGGACCTCCTGGCGTCTACGCCTTGCTTTTCTTCTGGTGAGACAGGCAAGGCCAAGCTTGCGCCTTCTGAGTCAATGTTTAGAACCATTGTCGAAGAGCTCGCAGGTATCCGAGTCTGCGGCGCTGTATCCAGTTGCAAACCGAGCTTTCCTTCTTCGGCTGAGTCGAGCGTGACGATGTCGGGGAAGGACAGTGCTAGGCGAGCAGGAACGTTTGGAAGGAGTCTCTCCGCAAGTCTTGGGGAAACCGTAGTCGAGAATTCAAAATGGCGAACGGCAACGGGTTGCAGAAAACGGTCATAACAGCGATTAGACACCCCTTGTATCAGGTGGGAACAATTGTCCCTATTAGGTGGTGGTCACGCGAGGTTTAGTTGTCACTAAGCCTCGACCACTTCTGACATGTGCAAGGATGGCGCACCAGCTGCAGCGGGTAGACAGAGGACGACCAAGGCGCAGCAGGTAAAAAGAGGAAGACCTGAGCGTTGAAGCTCACCGGCATAGTTTTGCAACTATGCCTAAAAAGGAAGAGTTACAAAACTAAGCAGGTCAAAAGCTTTCATCGGAGAATCGCTGTCAAAGGCTGTCGTGAAAACTAAACCATCGCGTGACCATGTCCTTCATTGGGGGCGGTAGGATTGGTTTTGTGCCGTCCGATGGCGGATTAATCACCAAGTGATCGTCATGTGATCACAGTCGAAGTGAACCCCAAGGAAACTCAATGTGAACATCAAGTGACCCTGTGTGAATCCCAATTGAGATGTGATCACCTTGTGAACCTACTTATTTCAAAGCGATCAACGTGTGACCCCAACCATTCCAAAGTGATCTCCAAGTGAACACCATATGATCCCCACCCCGTTACTTTTGCCATATTATATTATATTCTCACCCTCATTTCAAGTGGTGCGCGATAGCTTAATGGGAGAGTCAATGCCTCTAGTGTGGGAGGAGGTGGGTTCAAGTCGCGGGGGCAAACCAACCGGAATATTTTGATTCTTGGCAATAAACAGACGTTCCACATCATCCAGAGATCGTGGACCGACGATCCCAGCTGACAAGGGGGTATCAAATAGTCACGTGGGCAAGTGCCCAAGGACAGTCAAGACTCGACAATCTATACTCTTTATGAATCTCTACTCTTAAATTCAGTTTTCCACGTATCTTCAAAAGCAAATTTTGGCTCAAATTCTATTCTATAGTCTTTATGAATGATGAGGCTCAAATATTCAAGCGACGCGAGCTGAGGAGCCAACGTTGCAACAAAAGGCGAGGTGAGTTGAGGAGCCAACCTTGCAAGAAAATAAGAAAACAAGAAAACTCTATCGTTCACCGTTCAACTCACCTTGCATGATATGCTATGCTATAAAATCTATATGAGTGAAAAAGGTCGCTAATGCTAGCCTACAACGTTGTTGCAAGGTGAGCTGGATATTGACTCTCTCTCTACAATTTAGCTCTCTCCCCCTACATGCACACATACATCGTTGCCACATTACGTAGAGAGCTAATGTTATTTTGAAGATACTCTTTGTTAGGTTTAATGGCCATGTGGCCGACCGCCCATCACTAACTGCCACTAACCCTATGTGTACAGCTATACACTTGTGTCAGCCACTAACACTAAGTACAATGTGTATTGTGCCTTAGTGCATAAGATAAGAGAAGAAAGAAAGGGGACACACAGTACGTTGGCTCTCCCCCTTCAACATGTGTGTAGCTATGGTGGTGTGTGTGTGAGTGTGTGCGTGCGTATTCTTCTTCCGTTGTGCTCCTAGCTCCTCCCCATCATCTAGTATCAGAGTGGTTTCATTCCTGAAATCGTTTCCGCGCGCGCACTTTCAAGAGTGCAAACAGGATTTCGATTTCGCCATTGGCAAGTTTAGCTTCCCGAGAGCGTTTCCAGCAGGTGTTCTGACGTTTTACCCCCCTTTCGGAGCCATTCGAGCCATCAGAAACCCCATTTGAGCTACGGTTCAAGAGCTGAAATTTTCAGCCCTCTTGTGGTAGTTTGTTGTGCAGTGCTTCCATAGCCAGTTACATGTACCTTTGCTGCAGTCTCTTCCATCTACGAGAGCCCACGGCTCATTCGGGAGTGTGTAGCCTCTTTCGGAGTGGCCTCATACACACACATAGAGTGGGAGCTTGACAGCATTGTCTTCGTCGACTACAGGTACAGGTACAGGTACAGGCTACAAGCTTCAGTGCTTGCGATATTATGGTTCCAGTGGGAGCAGTTGTTTATGCGTACATGCATATGTTGACACTTTTGACAGTGTTTGAGCTCTTTTGAGAGCAAATTGACTTCCCGCAGGGATGTTTAGTTGCAGGCACATGCTTTCGACGCATGTTTGAGCGTCTTGACAGACTTGTACGTCTTTGTGGATACTGCCGTTGTACGCTTTTGTGGAACCATCTTTTGGCTAGTACGGCAGTCCCAGCCATTTATGAGACTTGGTCCGGAAGATAGCCATTTCTGAGACTTGGCTATACGTTTTTTGCTGCATAACCTACGTTGTTGAGGATCGATAGCGTGAGGTTTTCATTGAGCTGGGGTATTCTCAAATGTGGAGATACCTTCGGTGATACAGGTAGCTGGAGCATCCCTTACGAGGCCTCGCCATAGGATATGTATAGAGTGGTATAGGTGCTTTTGACGCCGAGTTGGCAGTCTATGGTCAGTTTAACTGTTTATGCGCCTCAGTTGGTCTCTATACAATGTGCTTTTGAAAGGCATTGCTCTCTTTTATGCTTTATGAGTGCCATACTTGGTCATTTTGTCTCGTATTTTGGTTGACATAGTCCCAAATACAAAGGAGACTCTGCCGAAATTTTCCTAGAATCTTTTGGTAGTTTTGTCACCATGTGTACTAGCAAAGACCGTGATATTTATGACATAAAGAAGTTTGATGGCACTAATTTTCAGCTTTGGAAGAATCAGATGCAAGATGTGCTTGTCCAAAAGAAACAGAAATTGTCTATTATTTATGCGACACGGGCTGAAGAGATGAATTTGACCTTGTTTCAGTGGGAGGATCTTGATGAGCTATGCAGATCTACTATTAGATTGCACCTTGCTGAGTCAGTGTACTTTTCAGTGCTAGAATGTGAATCTGCCTATGCTTTATGGAAAAAGTTATGCAACACTTATGAGAAGGATACGGCAAGTAATAAGGTTTTCATGATGCGAAAATTGTTTAACCTTCGCATGAAGGAGTCAGCCAGTGTTGCTAGTCATATTAATGACTTTGATTCTCTATTTGCCCAGATTCGTGCACAACGGATCAATATTGATGACGAGATGAAATCAATCTTCTTACTTTGTTCGTTGCCACCCTCATGGGATATCTTTTGCACAGCTGTCAGTAACTCTGCTCCTAATGGCACGCTAGTGTACATTGATGTCACTAGTTCTCTTTTGTCAGAGGAAATGCACTGCAAGGCTATGGATAGCTCACATCATGGCGAAGCTCATTATGTGCAAAAGGATGGAAAACAGCGTAAAGGTCGTTCTTGGAATCGTGAATCCAAGAAAGAGGGCAATAGAGATGCTTCAAAGGGTAGATCAAAGTCTCCTGGTCGTCGCAATGTTCAATGCTATTATTGTGATAAGTTTGGTCACATAAAGAAGGATTGTTATGCTTGGAAGCGTGACAAAGGTAAAGGCAAAGGCAAAGACAATGATGATAAAGAGGAGAAACCAAAGAGTTCGGTTAAGATTGAAGAACTGAACATAGTGCAAGATGATTGTGATGCACAAGACATCAATATGTTGACTGAAAATAATGATGTACTTTATGATGCACAAGAAACTCTATCTTTGCAGAGTTCTATGCCATTAGAGCTACTTGTTAGTGGTGAAGTGTCCCATACATGGATTCTTGATTCGGGCGCTTCGTTGCATGTCACACCTCATAGGCATTGCTTTACTACATATGAGGAAACCATTGGCACTGTTACGCTAGGTGATAGCTACTCTTGTGACATTGTGGGCATAGGTGATATTTTTATGGTTATGGCAAATGGGGTGAGGTTTACCATACATAATGTGAGTCATGTTCCAGCTTTGACACGAAATTTGATTTCGGTTGGACGTCTTGATGACTTGGGTTACAAAGTCACTTTTCATCAGCAGTCTTAGCGTATTGCGAAAGGTCATCTTATTTTAGCCCATGGTTCTAAAGTTGGTACACTTTATCCTCTTTATGTATCTAACAAGAACAGTGTTCTTTCTGTAACCGAGCTGCCAACTGTTGCTTTGTGGCATAGCCGGTTAGGTCATATGTCAAAGAAGGGAATGGAAACTCTTTCTCGTTTGGGCTACTTACCGTCTTTATCATTTTCTAATTTTCCCTTTTGTGAACACTGTCAATATGGTAAGCAAACACGAGCACATCGTACACAGTCTTTTGACAAAGAAAGAAAGCACTTAGAGCTTGTGCATAGTGATTTATGTGGGCCTGTGCCTTCTAAATCCCATGGTGGTGCATCTTATTATGTTACATTCATTGACGATACAACACAACATGTTTGGGTTTATGCCATGAAGTCTAAAGATGAGACTTTTTCTTGTTTCAAAAGTTTCTTATTTAGTGTGGAAACTCAGTCTGAACATAAGTTGAAAGCTTTACGCTCAGACAATGGTGAACAATATGTCTCCAAAGAGTTTGCAGACTTCTGTTCAAGTAGGGGAATTAAGAGCGAGTTTACAGCTCCTTATACCCCTGCACAAAATGGTGTTGCCGAACGAATGAATAGGACCATCCAAGAGAGGATTATGTCTATGCTATCACAAGCTAATTTACCGCAAGCATTTTGGGCTGAAGCATTATACACTGCTGTGTATTTGATCAATAGATCACCACATGCTTCATTACAGTTTCGTGTACCTTTGGAGTTATGATCAGGACATAAGTTGTCTTATGAAAAACTCCGTATATTTGGCTGCGAAGCTTATGCACATGTACCCAAGGAGTTGCGTGCTAAGCTTGATCCTAAGTCCAAGAAATGCATCTTTATTGGCTATGGTGTAGATGGTCAATTTGGCTATCATTTATGGGATCCAGAAAGTCGATCAGTAATCCGTAGCAGTGATGTTGTCTTCAATGAGACCAAGAAGCATAGGCAGCCAACGAAAGAGGTTGAATTCCAGAAAGTGACGTTTTTCGATGTATCACCTCCTGTACAGATAGCTCCAGAGCGAATTACTACACAGGCTAGTACAAGCTTTGATCAACCGAGGAGATCTCAAAGAGTCTCACATCCACCATAACGGTTTGTTCCAGGCGTGGACTTTGTGTTGTTGATAGATAGTGGTGAGCCTTCTTGTTACAAAGAGGCTATGCTAGCCAATGATAAGGTTCATTGGGAACATGCTATGAAGAGGGAGCTATCCAGTATTGCAAAGAACAAAACATGGGAACTTGTTCCATTGCCAAAAGGTAGGAAAGCTTTGCCTTGTAAATGGGTTTACAAGAAGAAGATTGCATCCAATGTTGAGAATTACAAAGCTCGTTTAGTGGCCAAAGGTTTCAAGCAAGAATATGGTGTAGATTTCCAGGAAATATTTTCTCCAGTGGTCAAGATGACGACACTAAGAATGTTGCTTGCTTTGGTTGCCATTGAAGATATGGAGCTTGATCAAATGGATGTCATTACAGCTTTCTTACATGGTGATCTTGAGGAAGAGATTTATATGCAGCAACCTGAAGGGTTTGTGCTCAAGGGCAAGGAACATTTGGTCTGTAAGCTTCTGAAAAGTCTCTATGGCTTGAAGCAATCGTCCAGACAATGGTATCAAAAGTTTGATGCATTTATGCATTCCCTAAGCTATAAGAGTAGTAATGAGGATCCATGTCTTTACATAAAAGACAACCAAATGGACAGCTTATTATGCTTATCCTTTATGTAGATGACATGCTTATTGCTAGTCATTCTAAGAAGGACATTGCTGACTTGAAAACCAAGCTGAAAAGTCAATTCGACATGAAATATTTGGGTGAAGCCAATCACATTTTGGGTATGCGCATTACTCATGATCGTAAGAAGAGGTTCTTGTACCTTTCTCAAAAAGAATATGTGCACAAGGTCCTTGATCGTTTCAACATGCAGAAGGGGAAGGCATTGAGTACTCCATTGCCTGCATATTTGAAACTTAGCAAGAACGATTGTCCCAAATCTGCTGAGGAAAAAGTTGCGATGGCTAAAATTCCTTATGCTTCAGCTTGTGGTAGTCTCATGTATGCCATGGTGGCTACAAGACCTGACATTGCACATGCATTGGGAGTTGTTAGCAGATTTATGTCTAACCCTGGTAAAAAGCATTGGGATGATGTCAAGTCGATTCTCAGATACTTGAGTGGCACTGCAGATAGACAGTTATGCTATGGTCGTGGAGAGTCATCCATTCAGGGATTTGTAGACAGTGACTATGCAGGCTGTGTTGACAGTCGTAAATCAACAACAGGTTGGATTTACACATTTGCTGGTTCTGCTATTTCTTGGAGATCTGTTCTTCAAGATTGTACATCCATTTCTACCACAGAGGCAGAGTATGTTGCATTGAGTGAAGCATGCAAAGAAGCTATTTGGCTTGCTTGCCTAGTGAAAGATCTTGGATTGGAGCAGTGTACACCAGTTCTTCATTGTGACAGTCAAAGTGCTATTGCCTTGGCTAACAATCCAGTGTTTCATTCCAGAACGAAACACATTGATGTGCGCTATCACTTCAATCGTGAATGCCTGGCAAACAAGAGCCTTGATTTAGTGAAGATTCCTACGTCAAAGAACACATCAGATGCACTCACTAAGAGTCTCTCCAGCCATCAGTTTCAACACTGTCGTGAGTTGATGGGCATTGGGTGAAGAGTGGTGCTCTTTCATTTTTATAGTCTCCCACATTGGCCATCAAGTGGGAGAATGTTAGGTTTAATGGCCATGTGGCCGACCGCCCATCACTAATTGCCGCTAACCCTAAGTGTACAGCTTTACACTTGTGTGAGCCACTAACACTAAGTACAATGTGTATTGTGCCTTAGTGCATAAGATAAGAGAAGAAAGAAAGGGGACACACAGTACGTTGGCTCTCCCCCTTCAACCTGTGTGTAGCTATGGTGGTGTGTGTATGAGTGTGTGCGTGCGTATTCTTCTTCCGTTGTGCTCCTAGCTCCTCCCCATCACTCTCGACAATGCCCCAATGATCGTTGTAGCTGCCACGCGATTCTCTCCATTGCAACCAATTAAATCTACATTGTAGCTACCCAGGTTCTCTCTCTCTCTCTCTCTCTCTCTCTCTCTCTCTATATATATATTTATTTATTTATTTATTTATTTATTTATTTATTTATTTATATATGTGTGTGTGTCTATCTATCTATCTATTTTTCTTTGCAATTGAGGGCTAGGTGCTGCTGTGTGAGGGGGTTATCATTGTTGTTGTTTATTGAGGGGAATGTAAAACTGGAGCAAGGGCTTCCCCGGACAGTGAGAAGGGGACATGGAAGGTACCCTTTAGCTCTTCAATCCCAAACTCCACCTACCTCTAGCCCCGTTGATGTATCAACCAATGAGAAGGAGCAACTCAGGAGCGCCACGCATGGAATTAGGCAAGCTGCAACACGGTGTGTCGAGCCTGCAACACGGTGTGCGTACCTGCATGCTCCTGATCATCCCATGCCGCATACAGTAATAATCCTGTCATAAAATCTAATATCTAACCAACCCAAATGATTTTCTCATATTAAACTAATCATTTAATGTGGGAGAATAGACGAGAACAAGGGTTAGAATCTAGACATGTCCTTACGGGTCTATCTCAACACGGGGCCAATGGTAAAGGGGTCCAAATGAGAGATGATATGTCAAACAGCAAGGCTAGCCAATGGAGCTTAAAGACCTTAGGGTTAGCTTCATTGAAGACCTCCAAAGGTTAGTGTTAAAAGTCTTTTGACCTTAGGTGAGCTAGGGCTAAGCTTGAGGTGGGAACCCGACCCAAGCTTGAGGTGCTTGTCGTGCTTGCCTACTAGGGAACTTGAGGTGCTTGTGGGAACACTACCCAAGATTTGCTACAGCAGGAAGCCTGGCTGCCCTGCATAATACCTGAAATAGCACACTGCAAACCATAAAATAGAATAATCGACATACCTGGCAGATCTCGTAGCACAAAATTGAAGTCGTAAGCAAAGAGAGAGAGAGAAAGAGCGAGACAGTGTAACAACGCACGTGTAGGCGCATCTCGTAGAGCAGAGTGCTACGTCGGCACGGCGAGAGAGAGAAGAGAGGAGAGGAGAATAACGCAGACACTGGATGCAATCTCCCCCCGTGCAAGAGTGACCATTTCCCTCTTGCACACATTTCATTTATAGATTTCTTGAATGGTCAAAGTGATTACAAACTGGCCGGCCGGTCATAAATGGCCAAAGCTCATAAAGAGCACTTGAATAATAAAATGTACAATATATATATATTTCCATTCGCATAGGCCTAGCTCGGCCTAGTCTTTTCCACCTGTCAGCTATAATAAATAATAAAGTATAATTTTATAGCATACCTCTCCGTTGGAAAGCAATTGTCCTCAGTTGCGAAGATAAAAATCTGCAAACAATACTTGTCAAAAACAATGATTAGAAATCTGTATCAAATAGTAAAAGAAAAATCCATAAAATTAGACAACATTGCTTATGCCTACCGTCATCCACATACTACCTATTCTAGTGTCCCATACCACTAGAATAAGCAGTATATGTCATACACTGATGAATCGGGATATCATTGGTCACACTCATCATCAATCTCATAAATGTGAAGTCCAATCACATAAACACTGTCGTGACAAAAAATCATCATACAGCAAATCCCAATCCAATTCCAATTTCACAATATAAATCCAAATCCAAATCACTTTCATTATGTACCCAGGCAACAAAATCATACCAGTTACAGTGGTGGCCAGCCATTGCAGCATGATTTTGTGACTAATGCTGCCTAAATCGGCGAATCTACACCAGAAGTGCTGCCTAAATCGGCAAATCTGCACTAATGCTGCCTAAATTGGCGAATCTGTATTTGATATTGTTTAAAAATCATGAATTGCAATTTATCAATGTGTTGCTTAAATCGGCGAATCTGCACCAATATGAGTATCTACACACTGCCTAAATCGGCGAATCTGTGTGTCCGTGACCAATGGACTAGGCTAGGCATAAAAAGTATAACATTTATCACATTTGTGAGACCAATTTGGAGCATGGTTGAGTAGGAGGGTACTTACAAACTGTTGTTCACGATCCCAGAGCGCCTTAGCTCACATGAGTAGCTGCATAGCTAATGAATAATCATGGCAATAAAAGAAATTTCATACAGTGCAAGTAGTAAGCCATGATCGTAGCAGTGTTGGAGTATTCAGTTGACAAGACAATGCAGATAAATAAAGTAGGAAAAAGGGAGTGACGTACTGGAGGGACATACCTGGAGAATATTCTGCATCGAAAAATGTATGTACCTATGTGTCTGCGTGTGGAGTGAGCTATAATTGAAGGATTCATAATTTGGATGAGGGGATGTTGCAAATAGAATGTTTGTATAATCTAGAGAGAGTTGCAACTAACAAACTAAGACCAAAACATAGTTAATGGAGGTTTCTGATGTGATAGCATTGTATTGAGCTTTAACGGCAAAAGTGTTACTCAAAGAGAAAAAAAAATACTAAAGGTGATTGTCTATTAAATTCAACAAAAATTCAACCGGATAGTAGTACATTGACATTTAAAAGGCAAAAACAAATTGATGTAAAAAGTGGTATTGGCTGTCAGTAAAAGAGAATGAGAGCAGTCAGCTTTGAGCAGATACGAAGGTGTTATATAAATTTGTAGAATGATTTGTGGGGCGGGGAGGATCAATATTGGTCTTGCTTCGAAGTGGTACCAAGTGTAACCAATAACGGTTGGGGTGGGCTAAACATAGGTCTCTAATGAGTCTCCAAGTAACTTAGAATGATGCTGTAAATAATTGACATGAACTACCACCCATTGTTGGCAACATCAATAATATTTATAGTCCATCGGTCAAGATACACATAAATTTTGGACTCATCATGTCAAGAGCCATTAAATATCAACTTAGGGTTAGTTAATAGGCACACTTTCCCTTGAAAATTGATAGGTCTTAATTAGGGTGGTTTGAAGGAGACAGATCAATAGTTTACTTGTGAATGTCAATGGGCAAACGACATAAACTTGACCTATTACCAATGTACAAGAACGATTGGTCGCATCTTGAGCTGAGGCCATTAAAAAGTTAGATTTAACTATTTGAGACTAACTTTTTGCGAGAATAAAGACCAATAACAAATATATTACCCA
Organism: Adiantum capillus-veneris; assembly: GCF_014529385.1. Lineage (NCBI taxonomy): Eukaryota > Viridiplantae > Streptophyta > Polypodiopsida > Polypodiales > Pteridaceae > Adiantum > Adiantum capillus-veneris. The sequence continues at coordinate 27,472,118 of NC_140948.1, read as the reverse complement.
AAAATCAATGAGGAGGAGTTTACTACTACCAAGCCAATAATTACACAAGGAGATACAATTGTAGAAAACAACCAAGAGTCCTTGAAGGTGTACTTACAATTCAATATTGTCTTCGACGTCAAGTTTTGCTAGAATTTTTTTTAACCTTCTCTTCATGGGAAATAATCCCATGGCTTGATTGGGAAAAAGAAACGGAAATAGAGAAGGGCAAGCGGGGGGGGGGGGGGGGAGTGGGAGGAGAGGAGGAGATAAACGAAAAGAAAATAACAAAAGTCTATTAACATCTCAAATGCCAAAACGAAATATGAGACCAAACTAATACAATCCTTGTGAATCTAGTCTAATGCTTGCGTACAAAATTAAAATAAGTTACACTGAAAGATTAAAACTAAAAGTCTGAAAGCATCGCAGGAAATGCACCATCATCGTGAATGCCCGAGGGGCCCCGGTATTGGGCATCGTCTGAGAAAGTGTGATAACGGTCGCTATAGGGCGGCAAGGAGTTGACTTGGGAGGGGTAAAAGAGAGAGAAAAATGAAAGGAAATGTTGTCTTCCAAAGGCCTATGGACCAATGATACACTCTTTATGGATCTAATACAATTTTTGGGTATAAAATAAAATGAACTCTAAGGATGGCAAATGTCGGGTGCTGTCAGAGGATGTATTGCATTGATCGATGAAGAACATTGTCAATATCCCCGTTGTAGGTAATCGTGTGTGTGTGTGTGTGTGTGTGTGTGTGTGTGTGTGTGTGTGTGAGAGAGAGAGAGAGAGAGAGAGTTTGTCACCTCACGAGAGAGAAGGGTGGCGTGGTAGTTGAGCGAACCACATACATGACAAAATGTAATATTTTTCATAAGGAGTACTCCACTTTGATGCAGTACGAGCACACAGCACACTTCTTTAAGCTATGTAGGGCTTCTACCTCGGATCCTTGCTTTGTCACAACTTGTATAACCTCTTGCGGGCTCTCAAGGCGAGACTTGCAATAAAAAAGAAGAAGTGGGCAGCCGAAAACAACGTGTCAATACTTGCAGACGATGCAAGTTCATAGATAAAGAGACATAGCGGTGGGTGAAAATATGGGGCCAAAATGGCTGGGATCCATAGCATAAGCAAGCGTCATGTAGAGATGACTTTAGTTGTTGAGGCTGCGCTGTATGTGTGTGATGCACAGGGGGTGGTTGTAGCGGATATAGGTTTGTGCCTACACAGTGTTAATCTCTTGAGAGCTACGTTAGAGAGCGTGCCATGCAAACCTAGAGAGTAGTTGAGAGTTGAGGCACAGGGATGTGGCCGGTGCAAAGTTGCACGACGGCAGGCAGAGGCTGCAGTTAACTGGTGGTGCTCCTGATCTGGTATGCGAAAAAGTGACGGTTATGGTTGCATGCAAGACGTAATGGGGGTGGTAGAGAAATAGAGAAAGATTAGATGGGGTGCTGGCGCCAACAAAAAAAGAGGAGAGAGGAGAGAGAGAGAGAGAGAGAGATAGAGAGAGAAGAGAGAGAGAGAGAGAGAAGAGGGAGAGAGAGAGGGAAGGAGGTAGGAGATGAGTGGGAAGAGAAGGGGAAGAGGAAAGAAGGGGAGGGAGGGGAGTGCTGTTGGAGTCTGCATGGCAAGGAGTTGGGAGTTTGAATTGGGGTCTCAAACCACAGCCAACACTTCACGTCAGCGGTCGTTGAGCCCCCAGTTGACACGACACGCACTGACTGTGTTGTAAATGTTGCCCATGTCGCCATGGGCATTGTCGTTGTTGCCCTTGCTTTGTGATGGGAAAAACTTGGAAATGGGTGGTGAAGTTGGGCGGCACCTGCATATCTGGTCGGTGATTTTTCGTGCCCTCTTGCGCCACCTTCTGTGGAGTATGCCTCCACAGTGTGCTTTAATTAAAATAAAACATGATTAGGGCATTCAACAATTCCCACAAAAATAACTTGAGGGTCGTTCCCACTAAGCGGAGAGATGGTGGATTTGTCAATCGAGTTCCGCGTCTCCTCCCTTGTACATCTTCACTCAGATACTCCCCAAGGTCTCTCGGATTTATTCCTACAACAATCTACCTTAAATTCTTTGTCAACGTCTTCTTCTCATAGCCCGAAAGAAACTAATCAAACCTCCATTACTTACAACTCGACCACCTTAGGTTTAACCTACATAGACAATACGATAGCCGAATCTCTTTTTGTCCGTACTTGAATTCGATTGCATGCATCATATTAACGGATATTATGCTCTAGATTGTACTTATCGTACAACCAATTATCCTTACCTTTAGAGATATTTGATTAATCACAAAAAAATTCAATACTTTAAACAATTTGAAATATGATGCGAGGAGGTTCGTAATGATCACGTACCTCTACTTTTAAACAAGAAAAATTAAGTGTAAGTAAGCATAACTTATCTTTGTTCACCATAATCTCCATAGCCATCATCACGTACCTCTACTTTTAAACAAGAAAAATTAAGTGTAAGTAAGCATGACTTATCTTTGTTCACCATAATCTCCAAGTCCACGAGCAAAGCCACAGCTCTGATACCACTGCTACAGCTGGAAGCCTGGTTGCCCTACATAATACCTAAAATAGCACATTGCAAACCATAAAACAAGAATAATCGACATACCTGGCAGATCTCGTAGCACATAATCAAAGTCGTTAGCGAAAAGAGAGAGAGCAAGAGCGAGACAGCGTAACAGCGCACGTGCAGGCGCACCTCCTAGAGCGGAGTGCTATGCCCACACGGCGAGAGAGAGAGAAGAGAGGAGAGGAGAATAACACAGACACTAGGTGCAATCCCCCCCTGTGCAAGAGTGACCATTTCCCTCTTGCACGTATTTCATTTATAGATTTCTTGAATGGTCAAAGTGATTACAAACTGGCCGGCCGGTCATAAATGGCCAAAGCTCATAAAGAGCACTTGAATTAAAAAAAAATGTACAACATATATATATTTCCATTTGCATAGGCCTAGCTCGGCCTAGTCTTTTCCACCTATCAGCTGCAATAAATAATAAAATATAATTCTATAACAAGATTGAGGTGCGTTGTCATGCTTGCTGACTATGGTGCTTGAGGATAAGGTGTTCTAAAAGTCAAATCCAATCCCTACTCAGGGGGCGAGCCCTAAAGCTAGGGGAATGAGAGAGAACACACACACACACAAAGGAAGCTCAAGCCTCAAGAGGTAGCAAGGACACATGTCAAGCCCATACCCATGTTGTGCCTAAAGCCTATTGGTTGGCCTCCCAAGGGATCCAATGATAAATTACTTAATTTAATTAATTGTTTTTTTCATTTATCAAGTCCTCTAACTCAAAGGGGAAAGGGGGACACTTGTCCCAAGGCTACCCTTGTTGCTTGATATGCCTCTTGCATGTGATTGGCTAGGTCTGGAAGGGTCCAATGAGTTTCAAGCATGAGCTACAAGGGGGGGTTGACCAAAGCAAGAAGGAAGCTGCTTGGGGGATATACTCTCCCCCACACACTCACACACACTCTCATTGTGTGAAGTGCAAAGTGCAAGAGCTTCATCTCCTTCTCCAAGCTAGTAGAGAAGTTGAGAGCCTACACCAATACTCATGGCTATGGAATGCAAATCCAACCAAGAGCCATGCTTCAATGCTTATGCTTTCCATCTTCTCCATCTTCATTACTATGATATTATGTACGCTAGCAAGAAGAGTGATGAAAAAAGAGGAACTACTTCTTTCTCCTATGGAATGTTCTTCTTCCTCTTCCCTACCCTCATTCCCCGCTAGCTCTCTCCAGGTTCAAAGGTGTTTGAGGCCTTGGGACTGCTTGGGATAGTTAACGCTTTTTAAAAAGTTTTTGTTATGCTCATGATGCATGAAGCTTTCCATCTTCATTGCATCACCTAGGTCACAAGGAACGCAAAGATTGTATTGTACCAAGTCTCTCTTGATGGGAGAATCTTTAATACAAATTCCTATTGGAGGGTGGACCGGCTCCATGTAAATCTGGTCCTCAATTGTTATCATGTTTTTTAAACTTTCTCTTTTGTAAAAGTATTGCTCATGCCAAGTTAACTAAGTACTATGTTTATGTTGCTACCATCAATTAAGTTCATCCTCTATGCTCTCACGGTAACCTCACAAAAATGCTTTTTCTAAGCCTTTACTAGTTTTTCTACTCTCAAAGTTCATAGGCCATTTCCATTACATTGGTATCAGAGAATTTGGTTTCTCTTTTCTTGCTTAAGAAGAGAGGTTCTTAAGTAGCCTATTAATGGTTGATTTTGTTAATTATATTAGGGTGAGTGGGACTTGGATCTATTATCGATTTTGTTGAGCCCACCATGTGGGATATGGTGCACACCTCGAGAGATTTGGTCTTAATAATGGAGTATTTTTAGACTTGCCTACGGCTTTACCATTATTGAGCCATAAGAAGTCCAAAAGGAGCTAGCCCTTGGCAATTCTGCAATATTAGACCCACTCTACTACTCTCTATAATAAACCAATTCGAGCCATGGGTGTAGATACTTAAGTGCTGATTTTCAAAGGCTAAGAGAAGTAGCAACTAAGGTTTTGAATTTCCAAAGAATACACTAAGTAAACACATAAGTTTAATTAACATGGCTGACAATAACCAAGAGAGTAGAATGAACATTGATAACTTTGGTTTTGCACATGAAGGTGCTAATGATGATGCCCCCAGGTTTGACAATTATCTTGTTACTAACTTGCAGCAAGCTATGGGCAACCCTGCTTTGCAATCCAAAGTTACTCAACAACTTCACGCTTATGGGATTTCCCTTCATCTCCAAGCGGAGAGAGAGCTTAGGAAGCCTCTTGAGGAGACTCCCAAAAGAAGACTCTCTCCCATACGAGAGGAAGAATCCAAAGAGCAAGAAAGTAATGAATCTTTAAGTTCCTCTGAAGATGTTGCTCCATGAAGATGGCGGTCTAGACGATCGCAAACTTGTCCCAAGAGGAAACGTTCAACCCACAATCCTTCTTCTTGTCACTCCGAAAGGGAAGAGAGGAAACAAAGGAAGAAAAGGTCAAGAAATCGGTCACCCTCTTCTCCTTCTTCTTCACCTTCCTCCTCTTCGACGAAAGCTATGGCTATTCTCCTAGAGAATACAAGAAGGGAGGACGTTGCAAATCATACCCTGCATGGCGAAGGTCACAAAAGCTCAAGAAGTTCAAAGAGGGAGGAAAGAGTATCTCTTTCCTCAGCTATGATGGCACCTTTGGTGCTACCAACAAAGTCTTGGCCTTCATCTAGCAATTTGATGCAGCCTTTGGAGACGAGGACTTCACGGAGTTTTCCAAGCTACACCACGTAGCTATGCACTTCCAGAAGGCTCATCAATGGTGGGCTAGCCTTCGTGGCGACGGTAAAGCCCAAAGACATGGAACACTCTACAATTTTCCATCATGAAGCAATTCCTTGCAAGCGATGCAACGGACAAAGTGCTTACCAAATGGCACAGTTTGAAGCTTCTCTCTCATGAGTCTATCCACAAATATGTAGACAAGTTTTGGAATTTACATCTCAAGGCTACTATCTTTCAAAAGATAGTCTTCGCCGAGCAAAAGCAACAATTTTGTGTGAGATCACCTGAAGAGAAGGCAGAGTATGTCAACTCTCAATGGCCTAGTTCTATCACCGAAGTAATCCACCACACCATGGTTTCTTCGCGCATTAATTTCCAACAAGGGGCTAGACAAAATGTCAAGCCCATAGAAAACAAAGACAAGAGTGATGCAAAGGGGAAAACCAATGCCCAAAGTTATTCCCAAGGCAATTCCAACAACAACAACAATCGGTCCAAGGAGAAAGGAGTTTACAAAGGTAAAAACAAACTCTCTCCTGAAGAGCTTAATGATTTTTGCAAATATCATAAATGTTTTAAGTGTGGGGAGCAAGGACATGCCACTATGGTTCTTGCCCCAAGAGAAATGCCGGCAATGACTCCTAGAGCTTCCACCATCGAAGCTCCAAAAGAGGATGCTCATTGCAAAGGATCACCTCTGTCTTATGCTTGGGGAAAGGTAAGGGAGCATGATGCCTTCATCTTGTTTGACCCTGGATCTAGTCACAACTTCATATCAATGCAGTTGGCCACCAAGTTGGGCATTCAAGATTTTGGGATGGGAGATACTGTAACTACCGATACCACTTTCAAGGAATAGCAAGCCTCCATTATTCCCTTGATTGGGAAGTTGAGGCTTCATGTCCAAAACTATGTCGACAAAGAAGACTTCTTTATCTCTCCTCTCGAACATGAGGATGCTATCCTAAGGGCACCACGGTTCAGCCGCATGGCTGCCAACATGAAGTTCCCTGAAAGGAGAATCTACTTCACCTACAGGGGAAAGAGCATGTATATAGATGCTAGTGAGTCTGGTCGTACTATACCACTTGTAAATCCTCTTGCTTTTAATAAATCAATGAGGAGCTGAGTTTGTACGTACATGATTTTTGTCAAAGAGTCCTTAAAAGATCCTAATGTTTCATCAAATGTAAATGGTAGGAATCAAGAAGAGGTAGACTTGTCTACTTTTCTAAAAGGATTTCAAGATGTGTTCATCGATGATATCGCTATGGACTTACCTCCAAAACGAGGGGATGATGACCATCAAATTGAGCTCCTACTAGGAAACTCACCGCCTAACAAGCCTCCTTATCGAGTTTCCCAAGCTCAACAAGAGGAGATCATGAGGCAATTACAAGAATTGGTAGACAAAGGGATGGTGAGGCCTAGCTCCTCTCCCTTTTGTTCTCCAGTCCATTTAGTTCAAAAGAAAGATGGTACATACAGTGTGTGTGTGTGTGTGTGGACTATCGAGCACTAAACCATATCACTATCAGAAAGAGATTTCCCGTGCCTCGGGTAGAAGATCTGTTTGATAAGCTACAAGGCTCTACCTACTTCAGTAGGATTAAACTTAAAAGTGGCTATCAAATAAGGATAGTGAATGAAGATATCCTAAAGACAGCGTTTCGTACAACGTTTGGCCTTTATGAATATCTAGTCATGCCTTTTGGCTTGACTAATGCACCAGCCACATTCAATTGTCTTATGGAGAAAATCTTTAGACCCTACCGCAAATTCACTGGAGTGTTTCTTGATGATAGCATCATCTATTCCAAGTCCTTGGAGGAACACAAGCAACATCACCAAGTGATTTTTCAAGCATTGAGGGACAACAAGCTTTTTCTCAATCAAAAGAAAGTCAGTTTCTCCTTCAAGAGATTCATTACTTAGCTCATATTATCTCCCAAGATGGCATTCGAATGGATCCATCAAAGTTGGAGGTAATAAAAGCATGGCCTTATCCAAGGAATCTACATGAGCTAAGAAGCTTTATTGGTATGTGTGCATACTATAGACGCTTCGAAAAATTCTCTCAAATAGCAGGACCATTACATGACTTAACAAAGAATAATGTTAAGTATTCATGGACTGCTAAGGAGCAAAACGCTTTTGACAAGCTCAAAGAGAAGCTTACCTCCCAACCAGTCCTCATGCTTCCCGATCTCTCAAAGTCATTTGAGGTCCAATGTGATGCTTCTAGTGATTGCATTGGAGCAGTCTTGCTTCATGAAGGGCATGCCATAGCTTATGAGAGTCGAAGGCTCAATACGGATGAACGGGTCTTAAGCATTTATGATATTTTAGTTGTTCTACATGCCCTAGACACATGGAAGCGCTATCCATTGGGGATTCCATTTATTCTACAAACCAACCACCAAAGTCTCAAGTACTTCATGATGTAAACCGCTTTCCGACAAACAAATGAGGTGGTAAATTTTTCTTTCACAATTTTATTTTTATATTGCTCACGTTGCTGGTAAGCACAGTCAAGTGGCCAATGCACTTTCACGACGACCAAAAGTTAATGTCGTGTCTATAGCAACTAACAATGATCTATCTTCAATGATAGATGAGTATGCTACTGACCCTCATTTTAAAGATGTAATGTCAGCCCTTGCTTTGGGGAAGAAAGAGGAAGCATTCACCTTGCAGGATGGTTAACTTCTCCATGGTAATAGGCTATGTATTACCCACTCCCTTCGTGAGAAAGTCATGTATGAATCCCATGCTCCTCCTTATGCGGGGCATAGAGGCATTCAACCTACTCTCCGAGGAGTAGAGACGTACTTCTATTGGGCTACCATGAAAGTGGACATACAAGAGTATGTTTGAAAATGTGTAGTATGCCAAAAGACTAAGTACGATAAAGGCAAGCAACCTGGATTACTCACCATGGGAGATTATATCCATGGATTTTATCTTTCAATTACCCAAGTCTATCCATGGGAATATGAGAATATTTGACAGGTTTAGAAAGCAAGCACACTTTATTCCTGTCAAAAAGACTATTAAGGCACACCAAATGGCAACTCTCTTCATATCTCAAATTTTCAAACACCATGGATTGACAACATCCATCGTGTCAGATAGAGACCCTAGAATGACCAGTAATTTCTTGAAAGGTCTCTTTCATATCTGACACCATGGATTGACAACATCCATCGTGTCAGATAGAGACCCTAGAATGACCAGTAATTTCTTGAAAGGTCTCTTTGAAAATATAGGTACAAGATTGAATTTTTCTTTGGCCTATCACCCACAAACGGATGGCCAAAGTGAGATATCCAGTCTTACGATACCCGATCAACTAAAGACTTATATTACAAAAGTAGATCAACGCTCACAATGGAGAAAGTACTAACCTCTAATAGAGTATGAGTAACAATAATATTGTCCATACTTCTGCGGGAAAAACACCTTTTGAAATCATTGAGGGAAGACCTAAAGTCCCTTGCTACTTAAGGTACATGGATAGATCTTCGTTGCCAATAAGTATAACCGTGACCTACAAGAATCTTTTCAAAAGATTAAGGAGGGTATATCCATCTCTCAACAGAGGCAAAAAGCTATTTGCTAACAAGCACATAAGGGCCTTAATGTTCAAAGAAAAATGATTGGGTCTTACTTAAGTTTCCCAAGGCTTGATTGAGGCAAATGACTGGCAAAAATCCTATGGGCCATCAAAAGTATTATGCCAAACTAGCAAAAAGATACTATGGTCCCTTTCAAATCTTGAAGCCTATCAATGATATGGCTTATCGACTCAAGTTACCCAACCATTGGCTCATACACAATGCTATTCATGTGAGCCTACTTAAACCCTATAAAGGAGAGCCACCAAGTGAACCAATTATTGAAGACCCTCCCAAAATTGAAGACCAAGAAGAGGTGTCACAACCCGAAGCTATCCTTCGGCATGGAGACAAGGTACTATGACATGGTAAGATGATCCGACGGTATCTTATTAAATTCAAAAATTATCCTTTTGAAGATGCTAGATGGATGCAAGGAATACAGCTTAAGGATAGTATGAACCTTGTCAATGATTACAATGCTACATTAGAGTAAGAAAATGTACAAATTTCTTTTAAATGACCAATATTTTTGTCTTGTAAGACTAGTTCTCTTCTATTGTGCACATATTTAAGTAGTATGCATACTTAGAATCATGTTTGTGATGACGAAGTCTCTCAAACACCAAGTAGAATTTGTCACTCTACTTGGGAGAATGAAATGGACTAAAGAGTAGACATGCTTGCGGCAACTATGTCTTCCAAGCACTGAGTGAATTAGTCGTCCATCTTGGAATGATATCGTAGCGTAAAAAGGAATCCTCTACCCACTAGGAAACATTAACTAATGACTAAGACTTTATCTCTTCTACCTCATAGTCGAGGACGACTATGATTTCAAGAGAGAGGTAATGTCATAAAATATAATATCTAACCAACCCAAATGGTTTTTTTTATTTTAAATGATCATTTAATGTGGGAGAAGACGGGAAAAAGGATTATAATATAGACACGTGCTTACGATTCTATCTCAACACGGGGCCAATGGTAAAGGGGTCCAAATGAGAGAGGATCTATCAAAGAGCAAGGCTAGCCAATGGAGCTTAAAGACCTTGGGGTTAGCTTCATTGAATACCTCCAAAGGTTAGTGTTAAAACTCCTTTGCCCTTAAGTAACCTAGGGTTGAACTTGAGGTGGGAACCCGGCCCAAGCTTGAGGTGCTTGTCGTGCTTGATGACTAAGGTGCTTGAGGTACTTGTCGTGCTTGCTAACTAAGATGCTTGAGGTGCTTGTGGGAACACTACCCAAGCTTGAGGTGCTTTGTCATGCTTGCTGACTAAGGTGCTTGAGGGTAAGGTGTTCTAAAAGTCAAATCCAGTCCCTACTCGAGGGGGCGAGCCCTAAAGCTAGTGGGATGTGAGAGAACACACACACACACACACACACAAAGAATGCCCAAGCCTCAAGAGACAGCAAGGACGCATGTCAAGCCCATACCCATGTTGCCCTCATGGTGTGCCTAAAGCCTATTGGTTGGCCTCCCAAGGGGTCCACTGATAAATTAGTTAATTTAACTAATTGTTTTTGCATTTATCAAGTCCTCTCTCTCAAAGGGGAAAGGGGCACACTTGTCCAATGCTACCCTTGTTGCTTGATATGCTTCTTGCATGCGATTGGCTAGGCTTGGAAGGGTCCAATGAGCTTCAAGCATGAGCTACAAGGGGGGGGGGGGGGGGGGGGGGGGGGGGGGGGGGGGGTGACCAAAGCAAGAGGGGGGGCTGCTTGGGGGATATACTCTTCCACACACTCTCATTGTCTGAAGTGCAAAGTGCAAGATCTCCATCTCCTTCTCCAAGCTAGTAGAGAAGTTGAGAGCCTACACCAACACTCTTGGCTATGGAATGAAAATCCAACCAAGAGCCATGCTTCAATGCTTAAGCTTGCTATCTTCTCCATCTTCATTACTGTACTATTATGTATGCTAGTAAGAAGAGTGATGATAAGTGAGGAACTACTTCTTTCTCCTATAGAATGTTCCTTCTTCCTCTTCCCTGCCCTCATTCCTCGCTAGCTCTCTCCACCTTCGAAGGTGTTTGAGGCCTTGGGACTGAGGCTTGCGATAGTTAATGCTTTGTACAAAGTTTATGTTATGCTCATTATGCATGAAGCTTTCCATCTTCATTGCATCACCTAGGTCACAAGGAACACAAAGATTGTATTGTACCAATCTTGATGGGAGAATCTATAATACAAATGCCTATTGGAGGGGAGACTGGCTCCACATAAATCCGGTCCTCAATTGTTGTCATGTTCTCTAAACTCTCCCTCTTGTAAAAGTATTGTTCATGCCAAGTGAACTAGGTACTATGTTTATGTTGCTACCATCAATTAAGTTCACACTCTATGCTCTCACAGTAACCTCACAAAAATGTTTTTTCTAAGTTTCCTAATTCCACTACTCTCAAAGTTCATAGGAAATTTCCATTACAACCCTGTAGATGGCGACAACCCTGGAGACAACTCGGCGACAACCCAAACTTGCTGACGAAGTATGTTGCCATTGTCACTGCTGCAAGCCATCTCCATCATCGCCCTCCAGCTCTTCAAGCCCAAACTTCCTTGGCCCCTCCATCTACATGATCTGCATGATCTACCAATGGAATGGTCAAGGGCTCTCCTTGAGGGATGGGAGTTTCTTCCTAAGCCCCTCCATCTACATGCTCTACATGATCTACCAATGGAATGGTGGAGGGCTTTGCTCGAGGGTTGGGAGTTTCAATATGAGTTTCTCCTTCAGTCCCTTCTGGTGCATGATCTGCAGTAACTTCTTCCATCTGAAGAACTTCATCTGCAAAGTGAGATTCAATTGAAAACCCTCCCGGTGCATGATTTGGTTCCTCAACACTTGCACTATCCGCCTCCTCATCATGTATCTCTTCCCTCTCAACAGGTCCCTCTATTTGATTACTCCTTTCCTCAGTCCGTCCATGTGACTGTTCAGTCACCCCCTCTTCCCCTGTCCCTTCTCAATCGATCTTACAAAATTTGACAACTCATGAATGTCCGCTTGCTTGAGTCCCTCAACGGTCATTGTTATCTCTAAAACATGGTCATCCAACTGAGTGTCTTTTACATCCATACTTACATGATGTGAAATAGAAAGCAGACGCCTGATAAGAGTCGCACAGTATGGATGCAAATATTGTATTGTGTACTTCTCCAATGCACTCTGCAAAAGAAAAATAAAAACAAAAAGGATCTGAGAGAGTTTTTTATTGCAACAATCACCATGTTATAGTAATGTTTTGCAAAATTCCTACCTTTCACATGAATGGATGTAGTGCAAAGAAGCTCTACAGTATGTACTAAGAATGTAGGAGGCATCTCCATTCACACAAGTTGACATCCGTTTTATTGGGAACTATGACTTCTTTTATGGCCGCCTTGTACAGTTCGTAACTTCCACACAACTTTCCATATGCATGCAACAGTCTTTTCATGCAGTTGCAAGCAGATAAGTTTGGCATGAAAACTAAACAATCACTACATGCACATCTTACTCCACATTAATTCTAATTCAAAAAGTCAAAATACTAACAATCTTAATTTTGGATGGGTTCCTCAAGTTGACTTGAGAGTCCAAACAACTGGCTTGTCAAGCTCAATGCAGATCAAGCTCCAGTGATGGTTGCTCTGGTATGGAAAAAGTATTGTTGTGACTTACAGCATATTGGATAGTGAGCTATGAGGGGTATTTCTCATTTTGATAAGGACTGACAGTTGAGGATCCATGATATATATATTTTGCTGACTTTGTTCAGGAAGCTGGCTCTTGATCAAACTACAAGACACTTAATGAAAGTTATTCTCTATTCTAAAGCCTAAAGCCAAGTATGTTAAAGGATGTGAACATGTCTTACTTTAGGCATATATAGACAATTGAATGTATTATTTGAGCATCTAGATCCTACAATATATTAATATCCATAGGATCAAGTGACAATCTCCTTGTGTCATCTTCTAGTGGTACATGCTATCAGTCTATCTTTCATTGATGATAAAATTTCATTGTTGCTCACGGCCATTTCATGGATTACTCTGTCGTAGCTTTTAATCTCTTCTTCAAAAGCAATTGCTACCTTTTCTTTATCTTTTAGCTTCTTCCTTTCCTCTGCACGACAATTTTCCTACTCAGCTATGGCCTTGGTATTCTCATCATGGGTGATCTCCACAATTGAGACCTCTGTCTGTGGCTTTGATGGCGGTATAAGCAAAATGTCCATCATTTTCTTGTCTATAAATTCGTTCAGTACAAGCAGTTTGTCATATCTCCATCTAAATCTCTTCAAGGTTTCGTTGTCCTTGTCCATAACGGTTTCCCTATGTGCATGTGCTGCAACAATAGTTATATCATTGAAGGATTCAAGCAAGAAACATTTTGCTGGCTCTTGGAGAGCCAACAGTGCAACACGCTTCCACCTCATTGTGCTAAAACATGCCTCTTCACATATTGACCTGACTAGCCTCTGAAAGGGAAGCTTAGGTACAAGAAGCTCAATGCATTTCTATGCCTTCCTAATTTCTTTCAGTAGCTTTAGGTGCCTTTGTATCCTCTTCATGCTTGGAGCCTTCAAAATTTTCATAGGCTTTCCAGGTATCTTCTTTTTGCTAGCCAACCTGCCCCCTACTTTAGCAGCCAAACCTGGACCTTTTTTAGCCTTCCTAGCAGTCACCTTTGTTCTAGACATTGCCTTGCAAGACTATAATCTCTCTCTCTCTCTCTCTCTCTCTCTCTCTCTCTCTCTCTCTCTCTCTCTCTCTCTCTCTCTCTCTCTAGGTAAATCCACATGAAACTAGGCACATAGAGAAAACATTAATGAATGGCACTTTGTCAAGAAAAAATAGTACCAGTAATTTCTAGAAGGGTCTCTTTGAGAATTTAGGGACAAGGCTAAATTTCTCTTCGGCTTATCACCCGCAAACGGATGGCCAAAGTGAAATAGCTAACCTAACAATTCTTGATCTACTAAAGCCTATGTAACAGAAAAAGCCTATGTAACAGAAGTAGATCAAAGGTCCCAACGGGAGAAGTACTTTCCCTTAGTGGCGTATGCCTACAACAACATTGTACATACTTCCAAGGGAAAAGCACCTTTCGAGGTTAATAGAGGGAAGATAAAAAAGTCCCCTGCTACTTAAGGTACACGGGAAGATCTTTGCTGCAAATGAGTACAGCCGAGACCTACAAGAATCTTTCCAAAAGATTAAGGATGATATCTCTATCTCACAACAACAAAGGCAAAAGGCTGTTGTTGACAAGCACAGAAGAGCCCAAGCCTTTAAAGAAAATGATTGGGTCTTATTCAAATTTCCCAAGGCTCGATTAAGGCACACGACGGGCAAGAATCCCACATGACACCAAAAGTACTATGCTAAGTTAGCAAAAAGGTACTATGGTCCCTTTCAGATTCTTAGGCCAATCAATGAGATGGCCTATCAACTCAAGTTGCCCAGCCATTGGCTCATACACAATGCTTTCCATGTGAGCCTAGTAAAGCCTTACAAAGGAGAGCCACCTCAGGAACCAACTATTGAAGACCCACCGGAGATCGAGAACCAAGAAGAGGTGCTGCAGCCCGAGTCCATTCTCCGACATGAAGACAAGGTACTAAGAGGTGGTAAGACTATCCGACGATATCTTATTAAGTTTAAGAATTATCCTTTTGAAGATGCTAGATGGATGCAAGGCATACAATTAAAGGATAATCTAAACCTTGTCAATGCTTACAATGCTTGCCAAGAGTAAGCAAATGTACAAATGTTAAAAATGAACAAAGTTTTTGTCTTATAAGACTCTCTTTTCCTTTATTTGTGCACAAAATTGAAGTAGTATGCATGCTTAGATCCAGTTTGCGGAGACGACGTCTCCCAAATACCAAGTAGAGCTTGTCACTCTATTATGGAAGATTGATAGGACTAATGCACAGACATGCTTGCGGCAGCTTAGGCTCTCAAGCACCAAATGGACTAGCCATCCATTCTGGAACGATGTCGTAGGGTAACATAGGGATCCTCTACCCACTAGGAAAAGGATTAATGAATATGCTTTATCTTCTCTACCCCATAGTCGAGGACGACTATGATTTCAAGAGAGAGGTAATGTCATAATAACTAATATCTAATTCTCCTAAATGATTTTCTCATGTTAAACTGATCATTTAATATAAGAAAGTGCCAGGGGAGAAAAAGCTAGAATATTGGTTAAGCTAGCAGCCCGGCCATAGTAGGGATCCAAAGGAGGGAAAATAGGGATCCAAAGGGGGGTCCATCTGCAAAAGAGCAATGTGCAACAATGGGCTTAAAAGACCCTAAGGTTCAGCCCATTAAGACTTCCAAAATGCTAAGGTTCCAAAATTCAAAGGTTGTGTCCAATTGTCAAAAGCTTAGGAAATCGGATGCTTTGTGTGTGTCCCAAAAAGTTTTCACAACTCCTACATAGGAGGGGGCGAGCCCAAGAAGTAGGGGATGAGAAAGAAACACACACACACACACACACACACACACACACACACACATACACACACACACACACACACACACACACACACACACACACTCACAAGCTTCCTTTGTACACAAGGGGAAAGAGGGACACATGTCAACTCCCTAGCCCAGATGCCCACAAGGAGTTAGGTCTTCGAGCGAGATCAACGGAGCGAGCTTTTTAACCAATAGGAATTAAGCCCTCTAGAAGATTATTGGACAGTCTCGCAAGGGTCCAATGAGCATTCAACAGCCCAATGGCTTGCCTGATTCCTATTGGCCAGGAGGCAAAGGGGTCCGATGAGAGTTTAGTTGCATTTATTAATTACCTAAAGCTCTCACAAAAGGGGAAAGGGGGACACATGTCAGAAGGCTGTCACTTATGCTTCTTAATACTCATTGGCTAAGCCTAGAAAGGGCCAATAGTGTTGCAGCATGAGCAAATAGCAAGAGGGGCCGACCAAGAGAGAGAGGGGGTTGATTTTCTCAAGGAATCATCCACACACACTCACACAAACTCATGTGTGAAGCAAGAAGACTCTCTCTCTCCTTCTCAAGCTTTAATGGAAAGCTTACCACCTACTCCAAGCTTGTGAGAAGGGAGGCCTACACCAACAACTCTTGGCTTTGTGATGCAAATCCAACCAAGAGCCAAGCTTCAATGCATGCTCATCTCCTCTACCATGCTAATTACTGAGCTAAGCTACGCTAATATGAGTGATTATGTGAGGAGATGTACAGCTTTTTCGTAAGACTACTCCTTCTTCCTCTCAATCTACTCTCATACCCCGCTAGCTCTCACCATCTTCGAAGGTGTGTGAGGTCTTGGGTCTGAGACCGTGAGGGAATTGATGTTGTGTTTGATAAGTGTTTCGCTTAGTGCTTGAAGTTTCCATCTTCGTTGCACTAGCTAGTATTGAAGGAACACAAAGAAATGTATTGTAAAATGTCTCTCTTGATGGGAGAAACCATAATACAAAGCCTTCTGGAGGGGGGACCGGCTCCATGCAAATTTGGTCCTCAACTGTTGTCAATTGCTTAGTTTCTCTCTCTTTTGAAGTATTGTTCATGCTATCTAACTAGGTGTTATACTTTTTGTTTCTCTCTCCACCCAAGCACTCTTGTTATTCTCATCGGGAATCTATTCTAATGAAATTCTCACTATGTTCATGCTATTTTCCGCTACACACAAGTTACTAGGCCATTAAATGTTACAAGAGCAGTAGGCGTTGCAAAAAATCTGTCAATGTACCGGCTCACTGTCTCACCTTCTATCCAAGAGAAAGTGAACCAAGCACGTCAAGCCTTTAAGTAAGATTGGGGTGGGAAAACGTTGTGCTTGATTTGGTTTTGAAATTTGAGCCAAGTGGCTGGGCGTTGTGCGCTGTTGCGGGTGACGTTCCACCAAAGCGAAGCCTTACCGATCATGTGGTTTGTAGCACACTTGATTTTGTCCTTCTCGAAGAAGTGAAGGCACGATGACTGATTTTCTATTCTTTACAATTGACTTGGTTGTCAAAGGTGGCCTTGAGAATTTTGGCAAGTCTCTCGTCGCTAAGGTTGGCGTCGCGGTCGCGTTTGTCACGTTTAGCAAGTTGATACTGGAGCTCTTGGACATCTTGTTGGAGAAGCTCAATCTATTGATCGGTAGAAAGTGGGTCAAGTAGAAGAGAATCATCCGTCAGCATGATGCAGCATGTCAAAAGTGCGTGATGGTATGCATGTCACCTTAGTCGTATGCGAGGCAAGGTAAATTTTCCTCTTCTGCGAGTAGCTGCAAAGCAACTTGCTTCTACTTGAATTTGCGGTGATTAGTTTCGATGGAGCAAGTGTCATCTTCAATTTGCATCAATTAGTGGTGATTAAATAGGGGTAATCCATCAGATCTTCAAAGAGATGCTTGAGGTTGAAGAAGAAGAAGAAGAAGCTAGATCGACTATTGTTGCATAGCCCAAGGGAGAAGGATATGTGTGTGTGTGGGATTTGATTTTTATGTAAATGGTGTCTCTGGTTTTTGTGACGTGCAAGTCATGCTGCAGGGCATTGAAGGGTGTGTGTGTGTGTGTGTGTGTGTGTGTGTGTGTGTGTGTGTGTGTGTGTGTGTGTGTGTAGGAGCCAAGGTGGCGAGAGGAGAAAATAACGCACGTGGGGCGCATGCAGGTGGGGGGCTATGGGAGACAAGGACGGGAGGGAAGGAGGGAACCACCAGTGGAGAGGGAGAGGCACTGGTCATGCACGAGAGCATGAGAGGGAAAAGGTTGACGGCGGGGTTGGTTGGTGGCTAGAGGCGGCTAGAGTGAGGAGTGCCGCAGTGAGGGCTGGTTGGGAATCGTCAAAAGAGGGGCAGAAAGTGAAAAGGGAAGGCGCCGAAGTAGGAGTGAAAGAAGGAATAGGGTAAGTGGGAGGAGGTATTCCATGCACGCACAGCCACAGATGAGGGACAGTAAACCAGTGGCGAGTGTTGAAAGTAGTTCTAAAAATTGGGGGGGGGGGGGGGGGTACATATCCCAAAAACAATTAGGGGACAATGTGGTGCATGGCGCCTGTATGCACAGGCACTACAGTAAAAAAGGGTGGTTGGACACTCCTTGTAGGAGGGTGGGTAGGGTATTGGTTGTGCTTGCTACATGGGCTGCCAGGTCCCTTGCTGAGGCCGCATTGCATACTGTGTGGGGTGGCATGCCATGTGGGGGAGAAGAAGGAGCAGGGCGCCATGGGTTGGATGGGTCCTAGACTGCCACAAGCCCCTCATTCGGGCATTGTTGTGTGCATGAGGGAAGACCTCATCGTGGGAAGATAGTGCAGGCATGCGTGTGGGGGTCGAGGGTGGGCAGCGCCATCACTTCCTTGTGTTATCTACCCCGCCATTTTCACGGAGCCTCGAGGGATCTAGTGTTATGCAAAAAGTGTTAGTCGGCCGTGTTTGCATGCATGTGCCGCTTCATGCTACATGACTCAATTTTTATGCTTGAAACTCCAAAGCACAAATGGTCGTGCTCCTGTGTTGTATAGGGAGATATGGGTTCAAATCCCATTGGGGTTAACAGATGTAAAAACATAAATAATATCACTGAAAGGGATTGATCAATTTGCCATATTGTCATTGATAATCCAACAAATTTGTACTCATAAACTTGCTATATAATTAAACTTCAAGGCTTACCTTCTCCCCCAATTGCGTTTTAGCTTTCTCCATCAATAGTGTCAACCTACGCCTCTCACATGTCCTTACCTTTGAAGCGGTTTCTTCCATCCACATATGGAGTCATGCTCATTGGAGATTCATCTTTTGGACCTCCGCCATGCTTGCCTAATCCACCACCTTTGCCCAACTCCACCCACTCCAACACCAACTAACAAAGTTGTGGTGACACCTTCAACCGATAAGAATGCTACCGGAAAGACATCGACTGCCAAGAAGGCATGCGAGCCATCTCGCAATGAGTGTGGCAAGAAGAATTCAAAGAATGCAATGCAAAATGCGCGCCCTAATAAGCTTTCTTCAAATGACTTAGATGCTAATCACGGCAATTGGACCTTGGAGGAGGTTCGTATCTTAGCAGATGCGAAACACTGTCTCCATGAGTTCTTGGTCTATGCACAGGTAGAGAGCGTGTCTTGTCCTTGAATGACCATTGGTGCAAGGTAGCAGAATGGTGCAAGGAGGGGGAGTCACAAGAATGCCATTAAAATGCATGGGCAAATGGGAGAATATCTTCCAAAGTTTAGGATGATTCGGGATTGGGACATGGCTATGCCTTCATGAATGAGCTCTTAGGGCCAAATGGATCTCGAGGAGTGAGTAGCAGCTTTCCCAGATATACACAATCCTTGATCAAAGGCTCTCAAAGGACTATTGATAGCTCAAAGAAAAACTATGGTAAGTTTTTGTATAAAATGCAAGGCAAGATGTAATATGTGTTTTCTATCTTTTGGTCTTATTTGTGTATAATGGAATGTCTACTTATTTTTTGTGTTCTATAAATAATTGCAATCCACCAACCACCCAAGGTGAGGACTCATCATCAGCTCCATGTGACGACCCTAGTTCAAGCGATAAGAAACAAGGGCAAAAGCAGGGCAGGGTGGCTGGAATAAAGCGTGAATTTCAGGAGATATCCAAGAATCTAGTAGAGAGCATGTAGAAGTCAGCTCAACAACGATTGATGGAGCAAAAGCAACAAATCGGAGAGCTTCTTGCTTTGCAAGAGCACCATAACAAAGCCGTAGAGAAGCATATGGTGGTGCTTCAGAGCTCCATCCATGCTTCAGAGCATATGGTGGCAACCATGAGGGATTTAGTTCCCTCACATTAGTGATGTTTCCTTGGTTTCTAAGCATGGAAGAAATTATTGTTGTAATCTAACTCTTGTCCTTTGGCTAGAACACTATAATTTCTTCTTTTAAAAATGTCCATATTGTAACATTTAATGGCCTAAAAACTTGTGTGTAGCGGAAATTAGCATGAACATAGTGGGCATTTCATTAGAATAGATTCCTAATGAGAATTACAAGAGTGCTTGGGTGGAGAGAGCAACAAAAAGCATAACACCTAGTTAGATAGCATGAACAATACTTTCAAAAGAGAGAGAAATTAAGCTATTGACAACAGTTGAGGACCGGATTTGCATGGAGCCGGTCCCCCCTCCACAAAAGGCTTTGTATTATGGTTTCTCCCATCAAGAGAGACATTGTACAATACAATTCTTTGTGTTCCTTCAAGACTAGCTAGTGCAATGAAGATGAAAGCTTCATGCACTAAGCAAAACACTTAGTAAACACAACATTAATTATCCCCGTTCTTAGATCCAAGACCTCACACGCCTTCGAAGATGGTGAGAGCTAGCAGGGTATGAGAGTAGATTGAGAGGAAGAAGGAGTATCTTACGAGAAAGATGTACATCTCCTCACATAATCACTGATATTAGCATAGCTTAGCTTAGTAATTAGCATGGTAGAGGAGATGAGCATGCATTGAAGCTTGGCTCTTGGTTGGATTTGCATCCACATGCCAAGAGTGTGTCGATGTAGGCTTCTATCTCACAAGCTTGGAGTAGGTGATGAGCTCTCCATTAAAGCTTGGGAAGAGATAGTCTTTTTCTTGCTTCTCACATAGACTGTGTGAGAGTGTGTGTGATAATGCCTTGCAAAAATCAGCCCCCTCTCTCTCTTGGGCGAGCCCTCTTGCTAATTTCTCTTGCTATCCTCCCATTGGACCTCCCCAGGGCTAGCCAATGACTATTAAGCAGCATAAGTGATAGCCTTCTGACATGTGTCCCCCTTTCCCCTTTTATGAGAGCTTTAGGTAATTTAATAATTCAACTAAACTCTCATTGCACCCCTTTGCCTCCTGGCCAATAGGAATCAGGCAAGCCATTGGGCTGCTGAATGCTCATTCGACCCCTTGGGAGATTGTCCCCAATAGTCTTCTAGAGGACTTAATTCTCATTGGATCTTTTATTAAGTGTTTTTTAGATTAATTAAACTAGATTTACTCTAGCCTAATTCTCATTGGTCCACCTCCAAGGCCATCCAATAGGAATTGGGTACACCTTGTGGGCATCTGGCCTAGGGAGCTGACATGTGTCCCTCATTCCCTTTGTGTAAAGGGAGCTTGTGTGTGTGTGTGTGTGTGTGTGGCTTTCTCTCTCATCCCCTACATGCAAGGCTCACCCCCTCCCAAGTAGGGATTGCAAAGACTTTTTTGTACACACACAAAGCATCCAATTCCCTTAAGGTTGACCTTTGGACACAACCTTTGAATTTTGGAACCTTAGCATTTTGGAAGTCTTAATGGGCTGAACCTTAGGGTCTTTTTAGCCCATTGTTGCACATGGCTCTTTTTCAGATGGCCCCCCCTTTGGATCCCTATTTTCCCTCCTTTGGATCCCTACTGTGGCCGGTCTGCTAGCGTAACCAATATTCTAGCTTTTTCTCCCCTGACACTTCCCCATATTAAATGATCAGTTTAACATGAGAAAATCATTTAGGAGAATTAGATATTGATTATTATGACACATATTGTGTATGTAATGTCCTCAAAGCATTGACAAGGTTTAGGTTATCCTTTAATTGTATGCCTTGCATCCATCTAGCATCTTCAAAAGGATAATTCTTAAACTTAATAAGATATCGTCGGATAGTCTTACCGCCTCTTAATACCTTGTCTTCATGTCGGAGAATGGACTCAGGCTGCAGCACCTCCTCTTGATCCTCGATCTCCGGTGGGTCTTCAATAATTGGTTCTTGAGGTGGCTCTCCTTTGTAAGGCTTTAATAGGCTCACATGGAAAGCATTGTGTATGAGCCAATGATTGGGCAATTTGAGTTAATAGGCCATCTCATTGATTGGCCTAAGAATCTTGAAGGGACCATAGTACCTTTTTGCTAGTTTAGCATAGTACTTTTGGTGTCCCGTAGGATTCTTGCCCGTCGTGTGCCTTAATCGAGCCTTGGGAAACTTTAATAAGACCCAATCATTTTCTTTAAAGGCTTGGGCTCTTCTGTGCTTGTCAGCAGCATTTTGCCTTTGCTGTGAGATAGAGATAGCATCCTTAATCTTTTGAAAAGATTCTTGTAGGTCTCGGCTATACTCATCTGCAGCGAAGATCTTCCCATGTACCTTAAGTAGCAAGGGACTTTTTGATCTTCCCTCAATTACCTCGAAAGGTGCTTTTCCCGTGGAAGTATGTACAATGTTATTGCAAGCATACTCCACTAAGGGTAAGTACTTCTCCCATTGGGATCTTTGATCTACTTCCGTTACATAGGCTTTTAGTAGATCGAGAATTGTTAGGTTAGCTATTTCACTTTGGCCATCCGTTTGTGGATGATAGGCCGAAGAGAAGTTTAGCCTTGTCCCTAAATTCTCAAAGAGACCCTTCCAAAAATTATTGGTCATTCTAGGATCTCTATCCGACACTATGGACATTGGCAAGCCATGGTACTTGAAAATTTGTGAAATGAAGAGGGTTGCCATTTGATGGGCTTTGATAGTCTTTTTGACAGGTATAAAATGAGCTTGTTTACTGAACCTGTCTACTATCATCCATATTCCCGTATTCCCATGGATAGACTTAGGCATTCCAAAGATAAAATCCATGGATATGCTCTCCCATGGTGAATTAGGGATTGGCAAGGGTTGAAGCAATCCAAGTTTCTTCCCTCTATCAAATTTTGTCTTTTGGCATACCACACATTTAGAAACATACTCTTGTATGTTCACTTTCATGGTAGGCCAATAGAAATATGTTTCAATTCCCTTTAAGGTAGACTGAATCCCTCTATGCCCCGCATAAGGTGGAGCATGTGATTCATACATTACTTTCTCACGTAGTGAGTTAGTAACACATAGTCTATTGCCGTAGAGAAGATAACCATCTTGTAAAGTAAATGGTTCTTTTTTCTTCCCTAATGCAAGGACTGAAATCACATCTCTAAAATCAGAATCAATAGCATACTCATCTATCATTAAAGATAGATTGTGAGTTGATATGGAAACCGCATTCACTCTCAGCCATCTTGAGAGTGCATCAGCTACTTGATTATGCTTGCCAGCAATGTGAGCAATATGAAAATGAAATTGCGAAAGGAAATTTGTCCACCTCATTTGTTTGTCGGAGAGCTTGGTCAGCGTCATGAAGTACTTAAGACTTTGGTGATCCGTTCGCAAAATGAAAGGAGTCCCCAATAAATAGTGCTTCCATGAGTCTAAGGCATGTAGAACTGCAAGGAGTTCCTTTTCATATATGCCTAGAGCTTGCTCAACCGGGTCGAGCCTTCGACTCTCATAGCCTATGGTGTGCCCTTCTTGAAGCAAAACAGCTCCAAGGCAATCACCACAAGCATCACATTGGACCTCAAATGGTTTTGAGAGGTCCTGTAGTGTAAGCACAGGTTAAGAGATAAGCTTTTCGAAAGCATTGTTCTCCTTAGCAGACCATATATACCTAACACTTTTCTTTGTTAGGTCATGTAATGGTCACGCAATTTGTGAGAACTTTTCTATGAAGCGTCTATAGTATGCACACATACCTATAAAGCTTCTTAGTTCATGAAGATTCTTTGGTTTAGGCCATCCTTTTATTACCTCCAACTTTGATGGATCATTTGGATGCCATCTTGAGAGATAATGTGACCTAAATGCTGAATCTCTTGCAAGAAAAATTCACTTTTCTTTCGATTAACATAAAGTTTATTCTCTCTTAAAACTTGAAATATTACCTGGAGGTGTTGCTTGTGTTCGTCTAATGAATTAAAGTAGATGATAATATCATCAAAGAACACTCCAGTCAAGGTTCGATGAGGCCTGAACAGCTTCTCCATCAAGCGGTTGAATGTGGCTGGTGCATTGGTCAAGCCAAAAGGCGTGACAATGTATTCATAAAGACCAAATGTGGTGCGAAATGCGGTCTTTACAATGTCTTGATCAACTATCCTTATTTGATGATAGCCACTTTTTAGGTCAATCCTACTGAAGTAGGTCGATCCTTGTAGCTTATCAAAGAGGTCTTCTACCCGTGGAACGGGAAACCTATTCTTGATAGTGATCCTATTTAGTGCTCTATAGTCGACACACATACGATATGTGCCGTCTTTCTTTTGCAATAATAGCACATGTGAGCAAAATGGATATGAGCTAGGCCTAACCATGCCCTTCTCAACTAACTTATGCACTTGCCACATAATCTCCTCTTGTTGAGCTTGAGAAACTCTATAAGGAGGTTTGTTAGGTGGTGAACTTCTTGGAAGAAGTTGAATTGCATGGTCATCATTACCTCGTTTAGGAGGTAGCTCACAAGGGATGTCGTCAATAAAAACATCTTGAAACCCCTTGAGAAAATTGGATAACTCTAATTCCTTTTGGTTGCTTTTATTTTCTTTTGCTAAAGCATTAGGTTCATTTTGAGAATCTTTAACAAAAATCATGTGCACGGAAATAGAGCTCTTTATTGACTTGTTGAAAGCTGGTGTATGTACAATGGGGATAGTGTTATCCATTTCCTTAGCATTTATATACATGTCTTTTTCCCTAAACTTAAAGGAGATTCTCCTTTCAAGAAATTTAACATTGGCAGCCAGGCGATGAAACCATGGTGCCCCTAGGATTACATCCTCATGCTTGAGAGGAGAGATAAAGAAGTCCTCTTTGTCCACATAGCCTTGGACATGAAGCCTCAATTTCTCGATTAAGGGAGTGACTGAAGCTTCTTGCCCCTTGAAGGCACTGTCTGCGGGTAGGACATCTCCCATCTCGTAAGCTTGTATGCCTAGTTTGGTGGCCAACTCTATAGATATAAAATTGTGAGTAGAACCAGGGTCAAAGAGAATAAAAGCATCATGTTCTCTTACCTTTCCCCAAGCATGGCATAGAGGAGATCCTTTGTGATGAGTTTGGTGAGTCTCCTCCTCTTGGATTTCAACCAAAGAAGCTCTAAGAGGATCTTGGCAGTTGTTCTTTTGGGGACAAGCGCGGTACGCATGCCCTTGTTCACCGCACTTGAAACACCGGTTATCCTTGCGATAACGCTCAAGCTCTTCAAGAGAGAGTTTGTTTTTACCTTTGTAAACTCCCTTCTCTTTAGCTTTGTTGGAATTGCCCTTAGGAGACTTTTGGACATTGTCCTTCCCCTTTGGCTCGTTGGAACCCTTGTTTTCCATGGGCTTATTATTTCTTTTAGCCCCCGTTTGGAAATTGATTCGAGAGGCCACCATAGTATGGTGTATTACCGCCGATATGGTACGTGGCCTTTGGGAGTTGACATACTCCGCCATTTCTTCGGTTAAGCCAGCACAAAATTGTTGCTTTTGCTCTCCAAAATCCAACTTTTTGAAGACAGTGGCTTTGAGTTGTAGGTCCCAAAACTTGTCTACATATTTGTGGATGGATTCATAGGGAGAGAGCTTTAAGCTTCGCCATTCGGTGAGTACTTTGTCTTTGGCATCGGTGGCCAAAAATTGCTTCATAATGGAAGCTCTTAAAGCTTTCCATGTTCGTAGAGCTTCACCATTGGCTCGTAGGCTAGACCACCATTGCCTAGCGGACTTTTGAAAGTGCATAGCTACATGGCGTAGCTTAGAGGACTCCGTGAAGCCCTCATCTCCAAACGCCGCATCAAATTGCTGGATAAAGGCCAAGACTTTGTCCGTAGCACCAAAGGTACCATCATAGGTAAGGAAAGAGATGCTCTTCCTTCGCTCTTTGAATTTCTTCAGCTTGGACGACCTCTTCCATGCGCCATAGGATTTCCTATGGCCTCTTCTTTTTGATGGTTCAAAGGTTGCACCATCACTTTCTTCAGAAGGTGAAGAATTTTGAAGAAGGTGGAGAAGAGGGTGACCTCTTTCTCGCCTTTTTCTTGTCTTGATCTTCGTCGTCTTCACCAGAGGAAGAGGATGAAGAAGATGGAGAAGAGAGTGTCCTCTTTCTCGCCTTTTTCTTCTCTTGCTTTTTATCATCCCTCTTTGAATTATGGTGTGGAGAAGAGTGTGATGGTGTTCTCCGCTTTGGTGGCGATGGAGAGCGTTTAGCCCGCCGTCTTCGTGGAGCCATCTCCGCCGAGGTGGCGGGAGACTCACTTCTTTCTCGTTCCTTCAGTGGAGGCTCTTGAGTTCTCCTTTGGGAAGGAGATGCATCATCAAGAAGTAAATTCTTGAGCCCTTCGTATGGATTCTCTTCTTCTTCCCGAATCGGAGAGAGACCTTTTGGGATTCTCACAAGGAGGCTTCCTAGGTGTTCTCTCGTCATGGTGATGAGCTTGGAGAATCCCGTGAGCACGGAGCTACCGTTGCACTTCACTTTGGAGAGATGGATTGCCCATGGCTTGTTGAAGCCTAGAAACAAGATAGTTAACAAGCATCGGAGCATCATTAGTAGCTTGCTCATTAGCAAAATCAAAGTTATCAAACATTAATTTCACTCTCTTTACTATTGTCAGCCATTCTAACAACTTTTAGGTGTACTTTGGCACTTCAAGCCCTAGTTGCTAGTCCTCTTTACTCCTTTAAAAAGGCACTCAAGCTACTGTACCCGTGGCTCGAATACCATTAATTGCAAGGAATAGAAGAGAGGGTCTTTCAACACCAAAACAACACCGGCTCCTGTCAAGCTTCTAATAGCTCAATAGTGGTTAAGCCGTAGGCAAGCCCCATAGGACTCCACTATTAAAACCATAGCTCTCGACGGTGATGCCCCGTTAACTGCACGAAAGCAGGCGCACTACAAGGCTGAAAAATCCCTATTCTACTTACTCACAGGCAATTAATAATACCAACCATTTATAGCTAGCTTGAGGACCTCCCTTCTTGAGCAAGAAAAGAGAAACCTTGTGCTCTGATACCAATGTAACATTTAATGGCCTAAAAACTTGTGTGTAGCGGAAATTTAGCATGAACGTAGTGGGCATTTCATTAGAATAGATTCCTAATGAGAATTACAAGAGTGCTTGGGTGGAGAGAGCAACAAAAAGCATAACACCTAGTTAGATAGCATGAACAATACTTTCAAAAGAGAGAGAAATTAAGCTATTGACAACAGTTGAGGACCGGATTTGCATGGAGCCGGTCCCCCCTCCACAAAAGGCTTTGTATTATGGTTTCTCCCATCAAGAGAGACATTGTACAATACAATTCTTTGTGTTCCTTCAAGACTAGCTAGTGCAATGAAGATGAAAGCTTCATGCACTAAGCAAAACACTTAGTAAACACAACATTAATTATCCCCGTTCTTAGATCCAAGACCTCACACGCCTTCGAAGATGGTGAGAGCTAGCAGGGTATGAGAGTAGATTGAGAGGAAGAAGGAGTATCTTACGAGAAAGATGTACATCTCCTCACATAATCACTGATATTAGCATAGCTTAGCTTAGTAATTAGCATGGTAGAGGAGATGAGCATGCATTGAAGCTTGGCTCTTGGTTGGATTTGCATCCACATGCCAAGAGTGTGTCGATGTAGGCTTCTATCTCACAAGCTTGGAGTAGGTGATGAGCTCTCCATTAAAGCTTGGGAAGAGATAGTCTTTTTCTTGCTTCTCACATAGACCGTGTGAGAGTGTGTGTGATAATGCCTTGCAAAGATCAGCCCCCTCTCTCTCTTGGGTGAGCCCTCTTGCTAATTGCTCTTGCTATCCTCCCATTGGACCTCCCTAGGGCTAGCCAATGACTATTAAGCAGCATAAGTGATAGCCTTCTGACATGTGTCCCCCTTTCCCCTTTTGTGGGAGCTTTAGGTAATTTAATAATTCAACTAAACTCTCATTGGACCCCTTTGCCTCCTGGCCAATAGGAATCAGGCAAGCCATTGGGCTGCTGAATGCTCATTGGACCCCTTGGGAGACTGTCCAATAGTCTTCTAGAGGACTTAATTCTCATTGGATCTTTTATTAAGTGTTTTTTAGATTAATTAAACTAGATTAACTCTAGCCTAATTCTCATTGGTCCACCTCCAAGGCCATCCAATAGGAATTGGGTACACCTTGTGGGCATCTGGCCTAGGGAGCTGACATGTGTCCCTCATTCCCTTTGTGTAAAGGGAGCTTGTGTGTGTGTGTGTGTGTGTGTGTGGCTTTCTCTCTCATCCCCTACATGCAAGGCTCGCCCCCTCCCAAGTAGGGATTGCAAAGACTTTTTTGTACACACACAAAGCATCCAATTCCCTTAAGGTTGACCTTTGGACACAACCTTTGAATTTTGGAACCTTAGCATTTTGGAAGTCTTAATGGGCTGAACCTTAGGGTCTTTTTAGCCCATTGTTGCACATGGCTCTTTTTCAGATGGCCCCCCCTTTTGATCCCTATTTTCACTCTTTGGATCCCTACTATGGCCGGTTTGCTAGCGTAACCAATATTCTATCTTTTTCTCCCCTGACACTTCCCCATATTAA
Source organism: Adiantum capillus-veneris (assembly GCF_014529385.1). Classification (NCBI taxonomy): domain Eukaryota; kingdom Viridiplantae; phylum Streptophyta; class Polypodiopsida; order Polypodiales; family Pteridaceae; genus Adiantum; species Adiantum capillus-veneris. The sequence goes on along the minus strand of NC_140948.1, from coordinate 27,443,832 downwards.
ATGATCAGTTTAACATGAGAAAATCATTTAGGAGAATTAGATATTGATTATTATGACACATATTGTGTATGTAATGTCCTCAAATATCTCTCTCTCTCTCTCTCTCTCACACACACACACACACACACACACACAACTATGGTTAAGGTAGCACACATTAACACTAATATTGAAGTCGTTCTTGTTGAGTGGTATGCTCATAAGTGATGCTTTAAGGTGGAATTAAAATTAAAAATTCCATAAGAGCTGAAAGTATCTCTTTCATACGACTAAAGATTCAACAACAATTACAAGTATCATCCTTGCTTGTCATAATAATAAATCTCCTAATCCCCTAGAGCATAACGATTACATTAATAACACAAGAGCATTGTGAAAGACTAAACCATCTTGTTTTAGGGTTGAAGATGAGATATAAATGAACCCCCCCCCCCCCCAAGAGTAAGATTGAAGACAAAATTGAGCATATGCACCTAACGGTAGCTTCTCTAAGTAAATGTGTAGATCGCTTTCAAGGGAGTGAAGTTTCTGGAACACTCCAACTTGTGCCTTGAAGATTGAAGCACAATCTAAAAAGAAACTAAGTAAATTACTAAAGATAATCTCAACATGAGCAATAAAAATTTCTGAATGACAGAAACAACTCAAAGACTAGGTAATCAAAAGCAAATCACATGATCAATGAGATATACATGACCCAAAAATCCTCCATATTTCCATGCGCCTACACTCCGCAATGGGTGGGATGAACCTCCTTAAGATACATGGCTACACTTTCCATATTTATTGCATGGAGAGGGACATACTCATGACAATCTGCAAAATTGTACATGTTGAGTGCTTCATCTACCTCATTTGTATTTGCCAAACCATGGTCAATTGCCATATTGTGTAAAATACAACAAGCTGCAATGACTTTCGGCAAGTGAGTGATATCTGGTTTGCGGATTGTGCCATGCAAAATGCACCATATGGTTTTCAGCCGGCCAAATGCTCTCTCCACAACCGTACGTGTAGAAGACAAGAGATAGTTGTACATAGCTTGCATGGGAGACAAAGGCTCTTGAAAAGGTATTAGTAGCCATGGAAGCTCATAATAGCCCCCATCTCCAATAATGTACTCTGTAAAATTGTATCCCCTCCCTATGAAGCTTGGCCCATTCAAAATTTGGTTGGCTTGAGCAAGGCGCAAAAATGAAGAGTTCTGAAGCACTCTTTTGTCATTTGTAAGGCCAGGAAAACCCACATAAATATCCCAAAACCGCATGGTCGAGTCCACTATTGCCTGCAAAATCAGAGAATAATTACCTCAAGGGCCTCCATCTCAATGTGGGTGCAATCAATAGCTCCATAACAATAGGGAAAACCATGTGCCTTTTGCATGCCGATATTCACTGATTGCATCTCTAAGGGAGTTGATGGCCACTTTATGATGTTATCCATGTGGAGAAGCAGACCATCCACAAACACATCCACTACTTTAACAACTGTGGAGTGGCCACATCCGAATTTCTCGGCGACAATCCTCATTGAGCAACGTTTTGCCAACCACATGAGGGCAATGGCAACCTTTCTTTCCATGAGGAATTCTCGGCTTTGCAGTTGGAGTAGTGAACTTGGAATGTTGCCTTGCACAATCGATGCATGAAGGAGCTCTGATAGTTGGTCGAAGAGGGTAGAGGCCCGAGGGAAGGCAAAAGTAGCTTCAAAACCGAGGATCGTCTTGCTGCACACCATGCTTTATAGCACGACCACCAATGAAGAGACTGAGGCTTCACATACCATAGGCGTGGATTGGTTTCATGCCAGCACAAGCACGACAATCCCAAAATGAAACCACTTGCACCTAAGAAGAATGCAATTGGCAACCATACTCATGGTCAAAGCATCTCCCTCGAGGAATACTTCATGAGTCAATGAAAGAGCGAGCATCGCCGTCGATGAGTGCAAATTTTGCAAAGTTGTCCTCGCACAAAGCAACATTTGTTGGAGGAGAACGATGTAGACGATGAGGATGACGAAGATAACATCTTGATCATCCATGAAAGTAACACCTATGATCGCAATTCAGTAGGGTTTATATTTCAGCTGTGTACACGATGTGTACCAAATTTTGCATACCTGATGTGTGTGTGTGTGTGTGTGTGTGTGTGAGAGAGAGAGAGAGAGAGAGAGAGAGAGAGAGAGAGAGAGAGAGAGAGAGAGAGAGAGAGAGAGAGAGAGAGAGAGAGAGAGAGAGAGAGGGAAAGATTTCAAGTGCGTGAGAGAAAGAGAGAGAGTGAGAGAGAAAGCCGTTCTGCGTGAGAGAGAGGGAGAGGGAGAGAAGCGGAGGGATGGTTGAGGGTGCTTGTGTGTGTGTGTGTGTGTGTGTGTGAGAGAGAGAGAGAGAGAGAGAGAGAGAGAGAGAGAGAGAGAGAGAGAGAGAGAGAGAGAGAGAGAGAGAGAGAGAGAGAGAGAGAGAGAGAGAGAGAGAGAGAGAGAGAGAGAGATGATCTGCGGGCAGAAGGAGAGAGACCTTGGGGAGGGAGATGAGGGTCCCGAAAAAGGTTCATAATAGAGGGAGAGAGTGGTGTCATTGTGCATATGTCGAGAAATGGACGTGGGCTGGCTCTATTCCTTTCCTTGGGAGGTGTACAACATGCAAAATGGTGCGCATGCACTGAAAGCTTCCAGTCAACGGCACTGAAATTGGGTTAGTTCCCAGCGCGTGACCGTGCAAAGGGTTTCTGACATGCCAATTATTGGGGTATCCCCTTTGTGGGCTTAGTTTCCAATAACTGGAAACTAAGCCTCGCGTGACCCCCCTCTAAATATGAACAACCATGACTCTAATATAACTTTCGCATGTTTCCCAAAAAAAAAAAAAGAACGACCATCACAAATCCTCTTATAAGAATTCAAAACGGAGGAGGAGACAATTTCTGTGCGTAGAAGTTTGCAGAGAGGTCCTGTTCATCTTGTCTCATTTCTACGGCTACGCGATTTCCGATCTGCACAGTATGTTTGTCGGGCGCTAACGTATCGAAGGTATTCTTCTCTCTGTCTCACACACACACACACACACACACACACAGAGAGAGAGAGAGAGAGAGAGAGAGAGAGAGAGAGAGAGAGAGAGAGAGAGAGAGAGAGAGAGAGAGAGAGGATGGCATGAAGTAGCCTCCGCTGTCTCATCGGTATTGTTCCATGGGCATGCCGTATGTGACCCATAAGAGCGGAACGAGGGCTTTGAAGGTGATAAACTTTGGTTGAAGGGTCTCGACTCTCCAAGGACCATTTCTTGGAATCATCAATGTGTAGATCACTTCCATGACCTTAAAACATGGCGTCGGACATTGAATGAACATGCCTGCACATTTATATCAAGTTTTTTGTTATGCGAAAGTCCGTTCAAAATAATTTTGTACATTGATACCTGTGACGACTTTGGTCATCTTGAATTACACTAACAAGTTTAATCCTGGGTTGTGCGGCAGATTGTAGAAAGCAAGCCCTCGCCATCAAACTGTCAAGTTATTCGCAGTTAACCAATGCCAAAAGAGTTTGAGCCATTAAGTTGATCATTACAGCTTCACTCTGCTAGGCACTGTCCAGTTATTCACAATTGTCAACCTCAAGTGCTGGAGGGATTTCAATTTGGATACCCTCCGTTCCTCTAAGTGAAAAGCTTGCAGAACTGGAATATTGATTCAGAATAATGGTTTGAGGTCTTCACATTGATGAGATTGATAATCCCAACGCACTAGACAGGTCAACATTTTGGTTGTAAATGGCAGCACAAGATCAGCTTGAGCTTAAGTTTCGACTGATCGATGGCACAGATATTGGACCTAGCAGCTATCCACCTGCGACTACTGTCGCCACTTTGAAGGAAAGCATCCTTGCTCAGTGGCCAAGAGGTAAAATTAGAGTCATGTTTATGTTGCCAGCATTCCATGTTTAACACAATCCATTCTTTATCTGTTGGGTGTTATATGCACGATTTCATGATTTTAGGCATGTCTCTTGTATTTCAGCTGGAGCCTGGATATACTGAAAGCAGGTCAATTCAATTAAAAATCCTAACTACAGCTTTTGTTGAAAATTCCTGAGGACAACATGATCTCAAAGGGCGAGGAGTAGAATGTTGTCAAGTTCTACTATTCTTGTTTGGAAGATGAAAGCCTGAAGGGCAAGAATTAAATTTCTCCAGCTGCCCCTGCTTTTTGAGATAGTGTCTAGCTTATTTTGGTGTGCTTGCTTCATGAGACCAGAAACAAGCATCTGCAAGTGCCAAGAAAAGGCTTCAGTCTTTTGTATGCTACATTGTTTGGAACTTAGGAAGGAAAGTTTGCAATCTAGCATTTTTGGTGAAGGGTGCTTGTCAATGGCTCCTTTGCTGATGAATTAGCTTCCTCATGAGTGAGACTTTAAAAACAAAGCCGCCAAGATAAGAGTTCCCTCCTTCTTTGTGCTGTTTACTTTTAAATGTACACAAATTGAATACTCGGATGCTCAAGCAATGGCACCTTCAATGTAGATGGTCTACTCAGGTGCTCTCCTCCATGTTGACAAGGTTACTGCTCTATGAGAGGCTCTTCTTGAAAATAAGAGGGGATAACCATAATTACCAACTTCTTAAGATAAAGAGGAAGATAGTTGTATGCTACCAAAATTGCAAAACCTAAGGAATTGGAACTTAACTTGAAATAACTGAATAGCTTCAAAGGGTCTTCCAAGTTAAGTAGTCTTTGCTGTGGTCGTCTGTTGAGAAGAGGGATAGCTAAACCAAGGTGTCTGCACCGTGGACGTCCTTTGAGAAGAGGGGTAAGCTAGACTGAGTAGTCTTCAACGTCAAGATCCTTTGAGAAGTGCCCTGACCCACCTGTTTGAACAGAAATGCCTATACAATCCTCCAATATCGACCAAAGCATGATCCACGCAACAAGCCTTGAGACTGCAAGTAAGTGTGACTATCCTTCTTCTAGCTGGGAGATCACATTTGCCTAGTTTGAGGGATGTGTATGCTGTAAGGTTACTGAGGGTGAGTGTAGTCAACTCTAGTCAACTCTGAAGGTCAGAATCTAACTGATGAGGAGAGCAGCTGTATGGCCAATCAAGCAGTCATGTAGGATCCCCTCACATCTCGCGGGTAAACTCCCCAAGGAAGCCCAAAGCACTGAAACTCCACTCTAGTCTGTACAATGTAGATCACAGCCAAGAAAATACTCCTCCAAGGCAAAGTATTTATCGTACCAATTCCAAAGGAAATCTTTGTCCACCAGTGAATGGTGGTTTATTCTCTGGAAAGCTGATGTTTTATATGCTTTGAGAACATATCTCATGTAAATTCACTCGTACAATATATACCAATCAAACCTGTCACAACCATTGATGCTGAACAATAATGAACGGCCATGAGTCTATACCTTGCCCTTTCCTTTAAGGGTATCCGGGATTCATCTAGGTATGTTTTTAGTAGTATAGCGGACATGCAGACTTCACATAGCGAAGTTGTTGTCCGAGTTATTACTGATTGATATTGTGCCAATTCTTTCTATATTTTGTGGTGCGTATGCCCTATCAAGTACCTCATTTTTGTGCTAATTTTTCCCATTTAATGCTTCTTTTAGTGCTAGGCTTCATTATGGCTGAGTTTGCCCTTGATGTCTGGAGTCATGACAGAAACTCAGTACGCTGAACTTTGTGTTGATGTATGCTCATGTGTGCGTGTGTATATTGTGTGTTGTGTTGGGAGCATGTCAGTACCTAGTTCTACACCCACTATTGGGCACCGACGACATTAGTGGGGATGTCGTGGTATTTAGTCAATACTATGCATGATGGAGCTGATGGATACATTGTCTTGTGGGTGACTCCACCTTTCACTTTCCTTAAAGGGTGAATCTGGGCTTATCTCGGATTCATCTAGGTGTATAAATAATGAACGGCCCCTGTAGATCTCATGCTCAAAGAAATGATCAAGCTGATGTCGAGGATATCGCAAGTTGCAGTAGCCACCGATAGACTGCACGGACCACCATTGGACGGTGTCCTGTTATCCACCCAAAAACACGCTTGTGAGGGGCTGAAAATGCCTTTTCTAGCCAAAATCAGCGTGCTCGTATGCTCCTTCACCGTATTGAAGTGTTGCAGAGGTCCAAGATGGGTAGGTCTCTGTGTTGAAAGCCATAAGCGTATGGCTTGAGAAGAATTACCGTAGTGTTGAGGTGGTTGTCAAATTGGTGTAGAAACTGCTGTAGACAGAGGTGCCATCGATCGATTCAATGGAGATTCTACTTTAATCACGCTGGCTGACAACTTAAAGCGATCCAAAAAAAGCAGGCAAGGCGTTTTAAAAAACAGCCCTTACCGTTTTAACAAACATTGTAAAGTCTTTTACGTAATAAAAACCTGACGTTCATGTTTGTCATAAACACATCTAGCAGCCTACGTAAAAAAAACACCACTAGGAAAACACTGCTGCTTGGAGTTGTTTGCATGTGCCAACGGGGAGGGGGAGACACTTGACAGTCAGGAAGGAAGGCCTTGCTGGGCTCTCATACCATGTGAGAGAGAGAGAGCTTTGAGAGAGCATTTTTAACGTCTTATGTGAGGCTGAAGTCGGCCTATGAGACAAATCAAGTATACATGTGTATGTCCTTCGTCTATCGGAAAAGACAAAACAATTCAAACTGGTACTGAATAAAAGAAAAAACTTTTGGTGGATGATGGGATCCATGGGGGTGGGTGGAGCTCTAGTACTAGGGATATGTGCATGTCTATATGCTCATGGTAGTACAACCATGCTAATGCATCAATCTAGCTAGCTCCATCCTGTGCTAATGTAGGGGGATGTAAAATGTGGTACATGGGAGGGTTAGGAGGAAGGACTACCCTAATGAACGCAGCTCTATGAGCCATCATCTGGGCTCGTCTCTCCTCAGCGGCTCGATGCTCTCGGGCCCGATGTCCTCGATCTGTCTGCTGTGGAGTCGTGGGGCTTGACATCCGTAACACGCGGGCGTCGTCTAGCCCAGCTTGTCTCAGCCCGTTGAAGTCACTCCTGGTGGATCAGGGAGTGGAGGAGGTGTACACTGTAGCCCTTTGGAAGAAATCTGTAAGCTGTGACTGTCTCCCCCCCACCTGGGCTTTGTAGGTGGCGGCAGAAGTGTATCCCTGTGCCTCTGTATGTCACCAGTATGTGACTACTATCTACCCTTTTTGTTGATTTCTTTCTTATTATTTATTTATTTTCACTTTTTGGAAACACCCCTCTAGAAATCTAACTGCCTTGCATTGCATCGCTAGTGTGGAACTGTTCAGAGGGAGTCCAGGCCTGAGGGCAAGAGAGCACTAAGGTTGGACAAGGACTATGGTTAGCCAAAGTGGGGTCATTGACTAGCCAAAGTGGAATCCTTTGCTACATAGGCTACATTTCAATTCTTGGTGTGGCTGCAGTGTACAAAGAGGGTCAGATGACCTACAAAGATACAATGGCAGCATCTCCTAAAATTTAGGGAACTGCTATTTTGGACCTGAAAATGTGTTCGCGTCATTAGCTGTGAAATCACAACAGGAACATTTTATTGCTTTGTTGTCAAGTCAATTGACGCACCAGTTGAGTAATTTTTAGCCAAGTTGGCCAAAATTGGAAACTGGGCGAGGTGTCACTCTGTGAGCACTTTTGCCACTTTGAGGGGAGTCTACAAGAGGAAGGGGGCGCCATTGTAAGTGGATTGCAACAGGTTGCAAGAGCTATGGAGTGCTTCCTTTCCCTCTTATGTACAGTGCGGTACCAGGAGTGATGCCCTGCACGCTACGCACTGCTCTCTCTCTCTCTCTCTCTCTCTCTCTCTCTCTCTCTCTCTCCCCCTATGAGCAGTATGTAATGCCCCTCTAGTGGGCTTTTCATTTGACCAATGTACAGTCATGTGGGTTCATGCGCGATTGCGAGGCAAGAGCCTCTTGCACAGGTACTGGATTAGCTAGCGGCTAATCCCCCGCAAGTACAGGTGAATTCGGAGAGGTCTCATGTGCGAAATCTCGTCCGATTCAAGGGCAAGTAGCCCTACAGGTGCGGGAGCTCGAGGACTTGCTACAGATGCGACCGGCACACGAAATGGAGCCCGAAACAGTAAATTACAGCCTGCTGTGTATTTTTGCAGGTTTAGGGTTTCGGCCCTAAACGGACCTTAATACCCCCAGGAGGTTCGGGACGTGAGGGGACCACTGTACAGGTGATCTGGCGCATTTTCGGAGCAGAAAACAGAGAATTTAGCGTGCTACAGATTCTCGCCAGGAAAGTCATCTAATGTATTCGTATTCGTCGGGAAAGTCATCTAATGCGTGGGGATACTGACTGTGAAGAGTCCTAGTACACTTATGCTGCCGAAATTGGGCCAAAACAAATGAAATTCAGCCCAGATTGTGCGGGGCAGCTTGTAGGGAACCACAGCTTGTATTCCCTCTTTTAAAGAATAAAGAAATACGGAAAGGGGCGCCTATTTAGGGGCCAATCTGGTGTCGGTCTTCTCATACAGGTGCAATCTAGCAACCTGTATCCCTTTCCCCTTTGTTGTGTCTTGAAAGTACAGGTAAAGTGGGCAACAAATTAAATGGGTGAAAGCAAATAAAGTTTAATTCTAAGGTTTACCGCCCTGTTTGGATTTTACAGGTTACACTGTATCTCTAGCAAGTAGCGCCCCAATTGTCTCTGATCTCGAGAGCATGATCTTGTGGAGGGTAGGTTGCCCTTTGAGCAGTGACTCATATCGACCTCTAATATCAACATAAGCTCTACATCTGCAAACAAAATGCTCCTCACTCTCCACCTCCTCCTTGCATACTCGACAAACTCTTTCCTCCTTGGGAATGTCATGAGCTCGTCCCAGGTCAATCTCTAGTCTGTGTGATGATACTCTGAGCTGACCAATTGTAACTGTGTCAGACTTTGTAAATAATTAATTTATTTACGAGAAATTAGTTATCTGATTAGTTGCAGCTTAGGAACTTTCAAATGTGAAAGTTGAACGATTTTTAAGTAATAAAGTGTGCCACTCGGCACACTTACCAATGCAAAGTGACTCTCTCACTGTCACTCTCACCCTCCCTCGTGCTCTAGCACCCCCTCTTCACAGGTTGGTAGTGCACCTAGCCCCCCCTAAAATGAGCGTGCTCTACGCACCAGAGCTCTCTATTGAAGCTTGAGAATTAGCCCTTGTGGTGTATGTGGAGTCCTGGAGCTTCCACACCTAGACCAAGGTTTCTCTTGATCATAGGCTGTTGTGGGGGAAGATTCATCGCAAAAAGTAAAAGAAAAACTCTCTTTCTCTTCACTCCTAGGTGTTGCAAATTTTCTGTTTTCAGTCCTTAACCACCTCTATTAGGGTGAATTTCAGCAAAGTACTCATAGAATCTAGTTCTTCTCTATCTACTTTGCACGTACACAAAGTTTGATGCTATTCCATCGGGAAAAAAGGTCTCTATTTTGACATTGGAACGTGCTCAGGTAACATTTTCAGATTATGTGCAGAATATTACAGCAAGCATATGTGCGTGCATTTTGTGTGTTTCTCCTTTGTTTTTATTGCAGGAATCATTATGCATGAAGGGACACAGTTAGCGGAAGGTAGACTCTCATTTTTGAGAGCTTCCGAGGAGTTTTGTGGAAGATAGACTCCCGTTTACGAGAGCTTCCCAAAATCTTACAGCAGAGGGAAAATCCTCTCAGCAATCAGAGAGCAGTTTTCTCTCTCTCTCAGTTAGAAGCAGAAAAGGAACAAAGAAAGAATAGAGGACGGGCTTTTATCCTGTTTGTGTGCTTGTAAAGATTTTCCCTTAGTAATAGAGAGATTCTCTTTATGGGGGAGGACCAGCCCATCTTCAGGTCCCCAATGATGTGTCAAGCTTCTCTCTCTCTTCCAAATTCTCTTGAGTATATGAATTGCATGTCGTCGCTGTATGAACCCGTCCTCTAGTATGGTAAGAAAATGATATCTGTAGTGTGACATCTTCCGCTCAAAGGGAGATGTGATCCAAGTGTGTCTGATATAGAGTTGCGAGTGATCCTGTCGGAGCACTATGTTTCTCTCACTACGTGAGATGAAGCTAGGGTGAGTCGGGGGGGGGGGGGGGGGGGGGTTCTTACTGGAAAGGTGGCAAGCTCTCAAGATCAGGGCCGTGTGCTCCGAACCATGCTCACCTATGTATACCATGCTCTGTCATACCCAGACTTTGCTATTTGTATAGCTGACTCAAATGCTCGTCGTGAGCCGGGAGCTCTCTCACTCTTTCGATAAAGTAGACCGTCTGAAAGAGTGCCTCCACTACCATGGGGGGGGGGGGGGGGGGGGGGGGGTAGCATGCTTTGCCCTGTGGCATTGTGTGCTTGCCTCGAAACAGGCGAGAAATCATGTAGATCTGTGGTCTCTTGATCTGTGCCCACTGGCTGTCTGTCAATCCGGTGCCCACACTGCTATTGCATACATAAGGGTTGGAGTGACTAATGTATCAAAGAGCCACCCCTTTGTGCGGGGCTTCTGAAAGTGTGCGTGATGTCATCTCCGCTCTAGCATGGCCAATGCTGCATATCCTCGGGTGAGTCTGTCAATGGCCACTGGTGGCTTGTGCCATGGAGAAGGGTCCCTGTCTGCTAGTGAAAGTGACTCCCTGATAGACGTAGGAGGTGACCACCTTTAGTGGGCCTTCTCCTGCTGTAAATGTGGTTGCTCGCCGGACTGATTTGGAGATGTGGAAGATCATGACCTTGGTCTTCCCAAGGTTCCTTGTCAGTCCCATGTTTGTATAAAACTCATTTAAGGCGCTCAAATGGCTCTATAGGCCCTCTAGTGACTCTGAAATAGCATAATGTGGAATGGAATACCTGCTAGGTCAGCTCCCACCCCTCCTGCTCGCAGGATGTAGTCGGAGATCTTGTCAATGTAGAGTCCAAAGAGGGTCAGGGAGAGGGGGCATCCTCGCTTAACACCAACGATGCTAGCAATAGACTAAGCTTCTTCTTCCGCACCTTGCCTCATCAATGAGGTAGCGCAGAACGAAGATGTGGTCGATGGTGGAGAAGGTCCGCCTGAACCTTGCCAGGAGCTCGTACTACGTAGGCCCTCAATCTCCCCGTATGAACCAAGCCGAGCCTCAAGTACAACCCCATATAGTTTCTCCATTGTATGGCTAATCGTGATAGTCTTGTAATTCCTTGGGTCCAAGGTGTTTCTAGATTTGTGGATCGACACAATGGTGTGCCTGGTCCACTCCTCTGGGAAGCCTTCCCCTATAGCTCGGTTGAATACATGTGCAATCAACAGGGCTATCGTAGTGGCTGTGTAAATGAGGTGCTCACTCTATAATCTTGTATGATCTGATCACCGGCGGTGCTGTAGAGGCGGTGAATGGCCTTCTTAACCATCTTTGCTGAGGTTACAAGGGATGCCCAAAAATAGAGCCCCAAAAGTAGTAATCAAAAGCTTTCCAAAATTAAAGCATCAAATTCCAAAAGCTGTCCCAAAAACTCAGCTAGTGCAAATTTCGTACAGTAGCATAAAAAGCGAAAATCCATACGCTTTGCCATGTCAGCAAGTCAATGCAAAAAGCGGGATCTTCCGTACAGCAATCAGCGTGAAAAGCGGAGCTCCGTATGGTACTCCCACGTCAGCCTGCCGCCGCACTTTATGAGACTGTACCCTGTTGCCTATGTGTCCGGGCATGCCACGTCACGAGTTTGTGACATACCCCCCTCTTGAAAGCATTGTAATCGCCCTCAATTATGCCTGCAAAACAGAGAGAGGCCATAATCTGTCTTAGCAGACGCTAACTTTTAGTACCGACGTAGGTACAACACATCTAGCACATGTACCAATCGACAGTCACATCACAGGACATCACTTGACATCACTTGACATCACAGGACATCACATGACAAATCACATTCAAAAATCATTCCAAATCTCAGACCATGATTAATCGGCAACGTATTTAGCAATCGCATCTAGATCCAATCGGGACCTCACAGATGCCCGATTAACCAATCCATATTGCAATCATGTCTATAGAGATTTATGAGACCGAAATGTTGCAGTCATTTCGTCTGTCAGTTCCTGCACTCAAACAAGTCAAGTACAAATCAATCAGCGTCATATTCATTTTTGAAAATTCTAGTTCATAAAGTCATACAGCAGAATACTGTCAACCAAGCAGTATCCTTGAAACCCAAAGGGACATCAGTGACTCTATATCAAAAATCGGGGCAATCTGTTGACAAAGGAGCAGAGTGACTTCCCTCTTGTGCAAACCCGCTCCACTAGATTCGCCCATGCTGAAATCGGGGTTCTATCGAAGTAGACTATGCTAAACTGAATGCTTCAAGGTAAAGAAGTTCCACAATTTGAGGAGTATCTGCTAGGTCCTCCTCCTCCATCCACTTCGCATCCAATGCAGGATAGTTCTTGAATTTAACCAAGAACCGCCTAATCACTTTACCTTTAATCTCCTCGCTTTCCTCCACTTCGGGTTGCTCATCTAGCTCCCCATCATTGGGCACATCGCCTTTAAAAGGCTTCAAGAGACACACAAAAAGCATTGTGAATTCTCCAAGTATCGGGCAGCTTCAGTCCAAAGGAGACATCATTTATCTTTTCTTTTATCTGGAAAGGTCCATAGTATCTCATACTAAGCTTTGGAAAAAGCCGCTCCTTTCCTTTTTTCTTTCTCAGGCGTGCCTTCTCAAAACATAAGAGCACCCAATCGTCTTCCTTTAATTTCAAATCGCGACGGAGTCGATCTGTTGCCTTCTTGTGTCTTTCCTGAGAATTTGCTAAAGCCTCCCGGACCTTGGCAAAAGCAGTGTCCAAGTCCCTCGTGTACTGGTCGGCTTCAAAAATCTTATCTTTCGTGCTAAGGAAGGGTGGAACCTTTGTAGCACCTTCAATAATCTCAAATGGCGCCTTTCCCGTCGAAGAGTGGATCGTGTTATTGTAGGCAAATTCCACCAAGGGCAAAAACTTTTCCCATTGAGTCTTCTGATCAGTAATGTAAGATTTCAATAAATCCAGTACAACTGAATTTGCAATCTCAGATTGCCTATCTGTCTGTGGGTGCAAAGATGACGAGGACTGCAACCATATGCCAATGTTCTCCCAAATAGCCTTCCAAAACAAACTCGTGAATCGGGGATCTCTGTCAGAAACTATTGTCTTAGGCATGCCATGTAATGTCACAAACGGGAGCGCATAACAATATAGTGAGAAGATCGACACAGTACTAGGGATCAGAAGATGGGTTGTCCCCCCCCCCCCCGTAATAGTATCTTTATTACTGAGGAGAAGTCTATACAAGTTCTTGAACCGAACGTATTACCACGTTCATTCTAGAATAAGACTTGATGGTTCCTGGAAGCCTCGCTTCCTATTCCTAGGGCAAAACCCTATTCCAAGGAACTTCCGTTCCTTATTCCAAATCCTCGAGAATCAAGGTTCTCGCCTCTGCATCTCACCTTCCAAACTCAGGGCATGACATCCTTGCAACTCTTTTCTAACTCTGTTTTCAGAGTCCTCTTCATGCAGATTAACTCCGCTTTCCTGGACACGAAGTCCTTCCCTTGGGAATTTTAACTTCCGGATCACATCTCGAGAGTCTTACCTCTCTTCAATCCGTGGATGTGCTTCCCAAACTTGGGTACGAAACCCTTGGGCTGATCTGGCTCTAGTTCCTCAGCTGCAGAGGCTCATGCCTTCCTGTGCTCCTATTCCCTCACGAAGAGGAAGTACACCTGCAATACTCGGAGATCATAACATGAAAATCGTTACCTTCAAAGTCTCGACGCTCGAAATGCAACTTGGTTCTCGAAAAGCAACTCCCCGGAAGAGATCTCTACATAGAAAATCCTCTCTTCCAATCCTACACACAAAAGAGGTGTGTTCTCGGGTTCCTTCTCGTAAATCAGCCCCGTCTACGACGTTTATGGGCTGAAAACAGAGAAAAACAGCAGCTTGTCGCGATGGAAACACGCTCCGTAGGAACTTCTTCGCGAGGGAACTCGCGCACTGGGTCTTGGCGACATCGGGTACACTTGGGACAGTCATGGGCATCATTGGCAAACGTCTTCTTTGCAAGTGAACTCTGCAGCAGCATCTCCTTCTTGCAAAAACTGATCCTCCTCTCTGAGTGAGGGCATGTGATGCTTTTATAGCTCCTGGCCACAGGCACGAACAGCTGCTCGTGTAGAGATCGTGGCCGTTTTTTCTTTTTTTCATTTTTTTTTTTCCGTTGTTCTGCCAGAAAAAGAGAGAGAGAAAACGTTGGTTGATCTGTTGCCTTATTTATCAGATGGCTGCCCACTTATTAAATGGACGGCCGGCTTATTTTAAAAATAGTATGAATCTGCCCAAAAACTGAATAAAATCTTATAAGTTAAAAACAATGCTTTCACAGCACTTCCCAGGCATCCCTGGATGCAATCACATGCACAATTGCAATGCAGACATAGATTTCCTCGCGGAAAAAGCATCTGCTTTCCCGAAAAGCAATCTCGCTTTCTCAGAAAGCATCTGTTTTTCCTCAAAGTTTCCTTTGAACCCATCTTCATTCAAGTGCTTGCTTTTCCTTGTGCACAATTCCAACACAGTTCGGAATTTCCTCTTGACTATGGATATCCCCTTTCCGATGCACCCGTCACCCACCTTGTGACGCGTCAGGAATACCCATCACCTAGTCCTTTCCTACCGAACTTACGGTACAATCTCCTTCACGATGCTCTATATCACCCATCCTATGGCGCATTAGAGATGTTTGTTCTCGGATGGTCGGATTCTTCTTTCCGATGCTCCCTGTCACCCATCCGATGTGATGCATCAGAAGTACCCGTTCTTGGTGGCCTTACAGATATTCCCATTCTCAGTGCTCCCGTCATTACTTTGAATGACGCATTAGAAATACTCTGTACTCAGATGTCTCCAGAAAACCCTCTCACTTATAAATCCAATAATTCATTTAGAATTGTTTTTTATGTCAGATAAAGCCAATTTAGCAACATCCCTCTCACTTATAAACAGTTGTCCTCAACTGTAGAGGTCCAACTAAACTGCCGGGGAGAAACCAGAAAAAAATTCCAAATCTTGCCCTGCGGTGAGTTGAGCTGGTCCTTTCTCAGTAGAGAACTTAAAAAGTAAATTAAACGAAAAAATTTCATAATTCAATACTTACCTTACCATTTCATGTCCTTCCTCTAGTACCTCGAGGATATCCTTCACCATTCACCAAACTTACGAGCCATGTAAGAACTCGTCATTCGCGTCTTTCCGAGAATCTGTTAACTCAATTCCACCTTCTCAATCCCGAGAAGAATAATCCTCCTAAAATCAATTTAGGTCTATGTCCTTGCGCATAACCTTGCGTTATTATTCCTGAGGATATTAAACCTCTTCTGTCCTCCTGCATAGGGCATGTTGAGAGCATTAAGCTCATGTGAATCTTCCTGTGGCAGACAAAGTGGGTCATCTTACCAAAGTAAGTTCTTATGCCGGGCCTTTGCTTTGGGTAGGCCAATTGTTCTGATCCAAAGTTTCCTTATCCGAGACTCTGTTAATTTGATTCCGTCTTCTCAAATTCGAGAAGAATAATCTTCCTAGAAATCAATCTAGGTATTTGTCCTTGCGCATAATCCTGCGCTGTTAGCCCAAAGGGTATTAAACCTCTTGTGTCCTCTCACATAGGGAATGCCCAAGTCATAGAGCATTAAGCTCGATGTCTTTCTTTCACAATTTCCGATCACCTTAAAGAAGGTTCTTGTTTCGGGCCGTCGCTCAACGTAGGCGGACGGTTCGAATCCGAAGATTCCTTGTGCACGGCGGCACTTCCTTCCAATCTTTTCCTCCTGCGAGTTATTACCACCAGCAGTGTTTTCTAGATGCCCATTAGAGTCTCTTCTTTACAGAATCATAAAAAAAATGATTCACCTTGCGAGCATCAATGACTCCTTTTCAAAATCTCAGGCAGATAGGATTCTAGCCATAGCATTTTCTGAACGTAGTTCAAACCCGGTTCACAATAGAGCGAACCCTCTTTGATTCTCATGGATGTGTAATTCTTACCATTTTGAAACGGTTGGCGAACTATATTCTTACGAACATAATAGTTCGAATTTATTCCAGCAGCGTGTAAATGCTACTTGACCTCGTGTAAATGCTACTTGACCTGCTTATGGAGAAACATATACCGCAACCAAAAGTTGCTTCTGTAATGGTAAAAGCACATAGCGTACTCAATGATCAACGATCATCAGAAAATCTCCGTAGAGACTCAAAGTCCTTCTACCGAACACATCTCAAATAGAGATTCTTGTGTCGGAGTATCCTTGCGCGCAAAAAGGCGCTCAAGAGAGTATAACAAACTCCGGTCCTGTTCTTGAAAAGGAAGTTGGTTCATCTCATTCCGTTCAGCAGAAAAAATTTGTTTGGTAGATGACCCACCTTAGCATAGGTTTGCATCTCTCCATATATCCAAAGGTATACCTAAGTTTTAGTGAGCCTGGGAAATTACCTTCCCTTCTTAAGATCCTTAGAGCGAAGACGCTCAACCTGATGATCCCTTGGCTCAATCTCAGAGCAAAACCCGCTCATCAAATAAACTAGCATTTTATTCCTTGGATTCCTTGATCATAGGCCGTAGTCGTCGCTTGTTCCTTCCCTCGTAAAGAGAGTATTCCTTCATTTGTGCGAAAAGCACTACTATATCTTCCCTTACCGGGTAAGGGGTGTAGGCTTAAAGAGAACTCAAGCTTAATGAAAGCTTTTCTTTGCTTGTAAGCTCAGAATGGTTCCTTCATAATTTCCTACCCGCATTAATAGGTAATCTGTTCGAGAATTACCGGATACCAGATCAATTATGGACCTTCCGGATGGTTAAGCAAAGTAGTTCATCGTGTAAAACAATGTTTTGACTCAACCCTACTCTCATAAGCACTCAAGAGTGATCAGTTCTGGTTAGATTTATGCATTCCTCGTGAGAAAAAGAAAACGCGCTTTGTAACTTCCTCAAAGATGTAACTTTGATCAGACCTGCCCTCTCACTTGAAGTTTGAGGGTGTTCTATTCAAAAACTTAGGAGTTAGATCGAATTCCCTTACTCCAAACTTTCTCTCGATAGCAACGTATCCTTCGAGGAGATATAATAAAAATTCATTGTTTCTGTGTTGAATGGTTCTCGTCCCACTGCAGGGATTAGATTCTATGTATACTAAGGTGTACATTTTTAGCTTTTATTGCTGACTCCACCATCTGCTGCAATGTATCTTGCAGATGGGTTTACAAAATTCGGGCAAAAGTCCCGTTAAATTTGTTCATTTTTCCTTCCTTAGAGAGGATCAAGAATGGAGTTACCTTGGCAAGAGTGAACCACTACTTGCTTTGACTCGATCGTGTTCCTATTGGGCAAACCGATCCCAATCTTCTTGGATGCCTTCCTCAAAGTGTAGAGGAAAAAAATTGTCGAAAAATTCAGCCTTGAATTGAATCCAAGTCTTGTTGTAAGTTGCAGAGCTTTGGTATACTACCAAATACTTGCAATCCCCTTGAGGTGTTTGGTCACATGCCTCACCTTCGACGCTTCTCATAAATTGCCGTTTGCAAAGGCAACTTCAAACTGTCGAATGAAAGGCATCTTCCGTTCCGTCAAAAGTATCAAACTTGACCGCAGTGTTCCTAGGTCTAGAGACCTTCTTCATACCCTTCCCGAGATGACGGGATTTCTTGGCTATGGTTCTGGATTGATGTTCATGGATATCTTCTGGGTTCTGAACGATCTTGAGAATTCCGCTCCTTGGATTCTCTAGGTTCTTAAGCATCATGCTCTTGTCGCCTTCTCAAAGAATCCTAAGTCTTGTGTCGACTTCTTGCAGAGGGAGAAAAAATTTCCAACTCTGCGAGCTTTTCCTGCAGGACTTAGGTTTCCGCCTGCTTACTTCTCTCTTGGCTTGTCATGGCTTCTTCCCGTATCTTCCCAGAGTCGTCCTCCTTTACAGAGAAAGAGAGGAGACCATGCTCTGATACCACTGTCACAAACGGGAGCGCATAACAATATAAAATATACTCGGATAATAGAATTTATCACTTAATATTGAAGCCAAAGGTATAGAGAGAAATAGATAGAGAGAGAGATATAGAGTGAGAAGATTGACACAGTATTGGGGACCAGAAGATGGGCTAGTCCCCCCCCCCGTAATAGTATCTTTATTACTGAGGAGAAGTCTATACAAGCACTTGAACCGAACGTATTACCACGTTCGTTCTAGAATAAGACGATGGTTCTTGGAAGCCTCGGCTTCCTATTCCTAGGGCAAAACCCTATTCAGGGGAACTTCCGTTCCTTATTCCAAATCCTTGAGAATCAAGGTTCTGGATCTCACCTTCCAAACTCAGGGCATGTGTCACTAGCGTGTGACTACTATCTATCCTTTTTGTTGATTTCTTTCTTATTATTTATTCATTTTCACTTTTTCGAAACACCCCTCGGGAAGTCTAACTGCCCTGCATTGCATAGCTAGTGTGGAACTGTTGAGAGGGAGTCGAGGCCTGAGGGCAAGAGAGCACTAAGGTTGGACAAGGACTATAATTAGCCAAAGTGGGGTCATTGACTAGCCAAAGTCAAATCCTTTGCTACAGAGGCTACATTTCAGTTCTTGGTGTGGCTCCAGTGTACAAAGAGGGTCAAATGACCTAGAAAGATACAATGGCAGCATCTCCTAAAATTTAGGGAACTGCTATTTTGGGACCTGAGAATGTATTCGCGTCATTACCTCCGGAATGACAAGGGGAACATTTTATTACTCTGCCGTGAAGTCAACTGGGCAACCGGTCGGAAGATTTTTAGGCGGCAACCCCGAAACAGGAAATAGCCTGTAAATGTGCCAAGTGGCACATTTCTGTGCACATTTCTGTGCACTTTCCTCGTGCAGGAAGAAGTGGCGCTGAATTTAGAGAAGGGAGGCTCATTTTTGTAGCTTCTGTCACAGGTTGAGAGCTATGGAGTGCTTCCTTTCCCTCTTATGTACAGTGCGGTGTCAGGAGTGATGCCCTGCACGCTACGCATTGCCCTCTCTCTCCCCTATGGCAGTATGTTATGCCCCTCTAGTGGGCTTTTCATTTGACCAATGTACAGCTGTGTGGGTTCATGCGCGATTGCCGAGGCAAGAGCCTCTTGCACATGTACTGGATTAGCTAGCGGCTAATCCCCCGCAGGTACAGGTGATTCGGAGAGGTTTCACGTGCGAAATCTCGTCCGATTCAAAGGGCAAGTAGCCCTACAGGTGCGGGAGCTCGAGGACTTGCTACGGATGCGATCGGCACGCAAAACGGAGCCCGAAACAGTGAATTACAGCCTGCTGTGTATTTTTTCAGGTTTAGGGTTTTGGCCCTAAACGGACCGTAATACCCCCAACAGGTTTGGGGACGCGAGGGGACCGTTGTACAGGTGATCTGGCGCATTTTCGGGGCAGAAAACAGAGAATTCAGCGTGCTGCAGATTCTCGTCAGGGTTTGCAAAGTGTCCGTATGCGTCGGGAAAGTCATCTAATGCGTGGGGATACTGACTGTGAAGGGTCCTAGTACAGTTATGCTGCCAAAATCGGGCCATAACAGATGGTATTCAGCCCAGATTGTGCGGGGCAGCCTGTAGGGTACCACAGCTTTTATTCCCTCTTTTAAAGAATAAAGAAATACCAAAAGGGGCGCCTAATTTAGGGGGCCAGTCTGGTGTCGGTCTTCTCATACAGGTGCAGTCTAGCAGCTTGTATCCCTTTCCCATTTGTTGTGTCTTGAAAGTACAGGTAAAGTGGGCGACAAATTAAATGGGTGAAAGCAAATAAGGTTTAAGTCTAGGGTCTACCGCCCTTTTTGGATTAACAGGCCGGTTTCAGCATGACATCCCTGCAACTCTTTTCTGACTCTATTTCCCGAGTCCTTTTCCTGCAGATTAACTCCTCTTTCTTGGACACGAAGTCCTTCCCTTGGGAATTTCAACTTCCAGATCACATCTCGAGAGTCTACCTCTCTTCGATCCGTGGATCTGCTTCCCAAACTTGGGTACGAAACCTTTGGGCTGATTTGGCTCTAGTTCCTCAGATCGCTTTTCTCTTGCAGAGGCTCATGCCTTCCTTTGCTCCTACTCCCTCACGAAGAGGAAGTACACCTGCAATCAAATACTCAGAGATCATAACATGAAAATTGTTAACTTCAAAGTCTTGACGCTCGAAACGCAACTCGGTTCTCGAAAAGCAATTCCCCGGAAGAGATCTCTACATAGAAAATCCTCTCTTCCAATCCTACACACAAAAGAGGTGTGTTCTCGGGTTCCTTCTTGTAAATCAGCCCTGTCTACGACGTTTATGGGCTGAAAACAGAGAAAAACAGCAGCTTGTTGCGATGAAAACACGCTCCGTAGGAACTTCTTCGCGAGGGAACTCGCGCACTGGGTCTTGGCGACATTGGGTACACTTGGGACAGTCATGGGCATCATTGGCAAACGTCTTCTTTGCAAGTGAACTCTGCAGCAGCATCTCCTTCTTGCAAAAACTAATCCTCCTCTCTGAGTGAGGGCATGTGATGCTTTTATAGCTCCTGGCCACGGGCACGAATAGCTGCTCGTGTGGAGATCGCAGCCTTTTTTTTTTCATTTTTTCTTTCGCTGTTTTGCCAGAAAAAGAGAGGGAGAAAACGTTGGCTGATCTGTTGCCTTATTCATCAAATGGCTGCCCACTTATTAAATGGACGGCCGGCTTATTTTAAAAATAGTATGAATCTGCCCAAAAACTCAATAAAACCTTATAAGTTAAAAACAATGCTTTCACAGCACTTCCCAGGCGTCCCTGGATGCAATCACATGCACAATTGCAATGCAGACATAGACTTCCTTGCGGAAAAAGCATCTGCTTTGTCGAAAAGCAATCTCGCTTTCTCAGAAAGCATCTGTTTTTCCTCAAAGTTTTCTCTGAACTCATCTTTATTCAAGTGCTTGCTTTTCCTTGTGCACAATTCCAACACAGTCTCGTAAATGGTGGGCAGTGGCATTCGATTAGAATCTTTTCCTTCAACGGTTGGGTAACGCAGAACATCGTTTTCTTCATCAAGTAGCCATCCCGTATGGAATATCCCGCTACTACCTCCCCATTCTATATTCGACTGAATACATCAGAAAAATCTGGATCTGTGCCGTACTAATCGACCGTATCCCCGTATCCTTGAAGCTTCTATGATGATTCGCGGAAAAAACCAAGACCAACGGCTTCTGGGACAAAGCATCTGCCACCAAGTTCTTTTGTCCCTGTATATGGACAATTTGGAAGTGAAACTGTGACAAGATGTTAACCCACCGTATCCGCTTTTCCGAAAGCTGCTTCTGTGACAAGAAGTAGCGTAAACTTTGATGATCAGTGAAGACTGTAAAAACGGCTCCGAGTAGGTAATGTCGCCACTGAGTAACTCTTTCTCATAAATCTATGATGTCAATTCCGGCCTTGAAAACAATCGGCTCTCATAGGCAATGACGTGGCCTTCTTGCATTAAGACCGCACCCAGAGTACGACCACAAGCATCGCAATATACTTTGAATGGCTTTTGCAAATCCGGCAAAGTCAAAACTGGTCCCGTAGTCAATTTCTCTTTCAAAGTTTGAAAGGGAGTCACCTTGTGGGTTTTCACGAGAAAGGGACTCCTTTCTGTGTCAAAATATGCAAAGGGGAAGCAACCTCTGCAGACTTTCTAATGAACCGTCGGTAGTAAGAACATAAGCCCAAAAAGCTTCTAACTTCATGAACATTTGTCACGTGACACATCCAACCCTATGTGTCCGTGGACAAGCTACAACATGACCAGGGTTCAGTTCAGTCAAATCAGTCTAGAATAGGAAGTGATCTGGCACTTTTGTGAGTCTGTTCGCAGACCGTGCATGTCCAGACACTTAGAGTAGATGCATATCCTCTGGTTGCACATAGCATTACCATCAACATTACCATCAGAATCCATCAAGAGCATTTTCCAGTGCACAAAACCTATTTTTCCTATTTTTGACATTTTTCACTTATTTATTAAGTGACTTTTGTTGGGAAACTGGGAAGGGCAATTTGAGTATTGAAATATATAAGGAAACCTAGCGCTAGCAGTTCTGGTAGAAGAGGCAGCAGGAGCGTTGCTCAACATGCACCTTCTCAAGCAAGACTACCACAAGAACCCTGGCGGTTCCAGCCCAGAAGCCCTAGCGTTTTCAGCATGGGAACCCAGTGAATGTCAGTTTAAGCCTGAGCACCCCACCGTTTTAAGGACTGCAGACCAGCGTTTTTAGGGACACAATTCAGCAGTACGAAGATCAGCAAATTCAGCGTTTTCAAGCAAGTTTTTCAGCCCCATCAAACCAGCGTTTTCAGCCAAGACTTGCAGCAGATTTCAGCATCTGCGTTTGCAGCGCATCATTGTCTCATCGTCGTCATCGACTCGTCACCGACATAGAGTCAGAATTCAGCAGATACAAGATTTGCAGATTTCAGCCCGTCTCGTCGTCGTCCTCATCATCGTCGACATTGTCGGCAAGTCCAAGCATTGTAGAGATTTGTGCAATCAATAGTAGACCGCTCTCGCCATAGAGTGGGGCCTTCGGAGGAGGGTTTGACAACATTCTGGTGTCGTATTCTTCTCTCTCTTATCTCTCAGTCTCAACACCTTCACTCACAGTGTTTATCCACTCTGTTTGTGATCACTTGCACTCTCTCACTAAAGGAACGAAAGAGCCTTTCGTAAGTAAAAGGAACCTTGAGCACAGTTCGGAGCATTGATCTTGAGCAAAGTTCAACATTCACTTCCGCTGCACCTTACAACATTCTTCAAATCGAGCCAATCACGTATAGTTTCAATCTTGGCTGGGCCCATCTGTACTCCTGTTGCTGCTGAGACGATGTGTCCCAAAAAGTGTATCTCCGATAAGAAAAATTCACTCTTCTTTGCATTGATCACCACTTGTGATCTCGCAATGCTGCCTGAAAGACATGTAGCAGATGTTGTCTATGTTCTGTCTCATCCTTGAAGAAGACTATAATGTCATCAAAGAACAGTGCCAACAAAAGATCTATACTCTCTGAAAATCCTATCCATCATTCGGTTGAAAGTCGCTAGAGCATTGGTAAGGCCAGAAGGCATCACCAAAAATTCATATAAACCGAAGCTTGTTCGAAAGGTTGTCTTGTAGACGTCTCCCGGCGCGATTTAGATCTGATGATATCCGCTCTTCAAATCGATCCTGCGGAAACAAGAGGATCCTTGTTGTCACAAAGTGATGACGTGGCTACCGAGAGTAGAAACTGCAAGAAACCCTAACTCTTGCAAACCCTAATTTCTGCTAGAAACCCTAATTTTTGGAAACCCTAACCCTAACTGCTGGCTGAAACCGTAAATGTGGTGGAAATCCTAATTTCTCTGAGAGAGAGAGAGAGAATTTTTGCTTTTTACCACCTCGAAAGTGGACTGTCGGTCCAAACGATAGGGGAAAGCTGATTTCCTCTCCTTTTGAGAGAGCTTTAAGCCTTTCATCAACTATTTCGTCTTCTTTTCAAGAGCTTTGTCAAACTCTGTGAGTATAGTTGTTGCTTTTCTACACTCGGCTTTGTTTTTCTAATTCATTATTGATTTGATAGGAAAATGCCATCAGGAGTGAACCTCGTCAAGCGGGTAATTCTTCAGGTGATTCACATATATCGAGTCCCTGGAGTACTTGATCAATCTTTTTATACACGTGTGAACTTGCAGTTGATGTTTGTACTCTATTTTGTCGAGATTCCTCTCTAGAAATTTGCCAAAATCTCCGTTGGTTTCTGCTGTTCCCATGATTGGACTCCGCTTTTCTTCATCTCCCTGCAAACCAAAGGTCAGAGGGGTGCCGTTTTTATCAGATTCTCCATGAGAACCCATGTGTGTCATTGCTAAATGGACTATTTTCTTATTTTCTCGAGTAATTTCTTTTTATTGTAATTAGGATATTTAAATATGTGCACTTGAACCGAAAGGTTAGGAACTGTGGATCTACTGGAATTATTTAAAGCCATTAGGAACGGACAACTCTGATGCGTCATATGATGGGTGACATTAAGCCATCGCAAAGGGGTTGTACTATTAGTTCGCTAGGAAAGATCGGGAAACGAATATCCTTGATGCGTCACGTGATGGGTGACACCGGACGGGAGCATTGGATAGGGATATTCCGTTGGTATGGCATGAAACCCGAACTGGAAAAAGGAATATGCGTAAAGACGCAAGCACAAGAATAAAGATGGGTTCTGAGAAGCTTTTCCTTAAAAGCGGAATATTTTTAAGTGTTTTCGGGAAGAGCAAATGCTCTCTCGGGAGAAATTTGTGTTTGTATTGCATCTGTGCCTGAGGACTGCACTTGGGGACGCCTGGAATGTGCTTGTGTAGCATCAATTTTCAGCTCATTTTTATTGAGTTTTGCCCAGGTTCACATTTTATTGTTAAAAGTGACCGGCCGCCCACTTAATAAGTGGGCAGCCCATTAAAAATAAAGCAAGAGCTTATAAGAAAAGCACCAACAATCTCTATACGTAGCAAAAAACAGCCAGCTTTGTTTCTCTCTCCTCTCTCTAGTTGCCAGCGCCAACCTCTCTCTCTCTCCTCTCTCTAAAATCTGCCGCCAGCCCTCACTCTCTCTCTTTCTCTCTCTCTCTCTCTCTCTCTCTCTCTCTCTCTCTCTCTCTCTCTGTAATCTTTGGCCAGGTGCGGACCAGCTTTTCTTGTCGGTTCTCGGAACGTATAAAAGCAACACTTGCCCCCCCCTCTGGGGCAAATTTATGGCAGCGCTAGTTGGGAAGGTGACTCGGCCGGGAAGAAGATGCAAGTGATCGCGGGACTAAAGAGCACGAAGGTCGCTTTCCGTGCAAAGAGCGACATGTATCAATTGTAAATTTGCCATATGAATTGTTGTCTCGTGTTTGTGTGTGTTTTGGCAGGTACTTCATCGCGAAGAAGAAGCGGGAAAGCCTTGGCCTACGCTTGGAAATTTTGGGAACGAAATTCGGAAAATTGTTTGCGGAGCCTCGACTTCGAGTAGAGACGGAAAAAGGATTGAGAGCTGGTCTCTCGGATTTCCCTCATGGGAAGGAACAACCATCGAGTTTGAGAGTTAGAACGGAGGGGTTTACTCCGGTTCTTGTGCTTGTAAAAAGATTCTCTTTAGGGGGGGGGGGGGGGGGGGACCAGCCCATCTTCTGGTCGCAAATACTGTGTCGATCTTCTCTTTCCACTCTCTTTGTCGAAAGATTATTAAGTTTCAGCTTGTTGATTATTCGTGTGCACTCTCGTTTGTGACATGAGAAATCAATAGCACCACACGAACAGAATCTGCAAATAACTGAACTTGAATAGAGAGAGGGAGAGAAGAGGAGAGTCTACATGGCACAACGGAATTATGAGCCAAGAGGCATTGGCCCCAAAGACTGGCGCCCCTTTTGGTATTTTCTTATTATTGCTTCGTAGATTTCCAGCTCTCCCGAGACTTTGCGCCCTTTGGGCACTTATAAACAATACAAGGGATGCCCCGAAGCAGAGCCCCAAAAGGATCAGTTCTAAAAGCTTCCAATCTAAAAGCATCTGATTCCCAAAGCCTCACTTAAAACTGCCAGAAATCAGCAGCCCAAATCGCAGAAAGCTGTACAGATCGCCACGTGGTGGCTAGCTAGCGTAATTTATGAAAATCAACTTGAGAGTTCAAGCTATTGATAAATTAGTTTTAGGCCCCTTGGCTGGTGCTTATAAGCTGGTAGGGGTATAGGATTTTAATCCCTAACTTTTTTGTAAATCTGACTTGTTTATTTTACAAGTGGGAAACCTCAAAGCGAACCAAAAAGATCAGATACAAGGGGAAGAACACGGAAGTGTTCTGCGATGCAAAATCGCTAAAAGCAAACATAGAAGAGTTGCAAGAATTCCAAGGATATGTCCCTAGTGTCAAAGGCAAAATGTAACGATTGCCTTAACGAAATCTTGAACGATGGAAAAGGATCCGCCTCATGTCGGTGAACCATGTGGAGATTGCGATGGTGCCTTGTGCGATGGAGGGAAGTCGGAAGAATGCCAAAAAGCTAGAATCGTTTGTGGAAACCACTGAGGGAAATTGAAGATGCATACAAGCAGAAACGTGGCGAAGAAATGCCTTGGTGCAGCGACAATCCCAAAGCAGACGACTGACATTCTCATCAGCAGCGGAGCAACTGACACAACGAGAGGAGCTAATGTGACGCGCCTCAAGGAGAGTTCCAACCGGAAGAACTCCCAACAAACAATGCCAAAGAAACAAACGCTCCTTAAGAGGCAAATGAGACTTCCAAATTGCAGTGAGAGCCTGTCCCCACCATCGGTCAGATTTGTGCAAAGCCTAGAGCGCATTACAATGATCAGCCAGCCAAGAGTCTTGCACAAGAGAAGCATAGATATGGCGGGCAGAAATCGCATCCACAGGATTGTCCCATAAATTCCAATCCTGCATACGACATCCACTTGTCAGCAGCAGAATAGGGAGGAAATCAGCCTGAAGCAGGCTCCAAATCTGACGATAATGCATGCCCAACCCAATAGCGTCCTGTTGCTTGAGAAAAAGTTAGCAAATTCCCAAATGAATCTACAACACCATCCACCGTGCGTATGCCACGACCAGAGAGGAAGTAGGCCTGATGAGGCGATCGATCAACCAGGGTAAGAGAGAACACCTTACTCCAGAAAATGCTTTCCAAAACGCAACGAATTCCCATCTGCTTGCTACCTACCATGCCAGTAGAGATGATCCATAACAACTTTCCAAGCAGAGAACAAGCCAGAGGTGATTAAGCAACCAGGAACATAACCAACCATCTTGCCAAACACAATCTCCCAAAGGGAAGTCTGCCAATGACCAAGAGCAGGAGTGGTAACGTGCTGACATAGATCAGCAGCCATCACTGTCCATGGCTGAGATTGTCGCGCAAGAGTAGGCAATAACATAGCCTTCCTTGCCAATGCATGGCGTCGAAGGTCCAAACTATTCAACCCCCAAGACACTTTGGCCCCTCTCCCCATCTTTCTGGGTTCAGTTCCTTTTGGAATCTGTGACCCCTTGTCCTCTTGGCCATGTTCTCAGTTGGGCTCGCCACATCACCAACTTGTGAAGCTTTTTGGGTCAGATTTATTGAAAGCATTGTTGTGAGCTTTTGGAGCACTATCTTGTAAAAGCAGTTGTTTTAGTGCTTTTGAGAACTTTGTAAAGTGAGGCCAAGGTGCCTTTCAATAAAGGCTTTGTGGGAGTTCTTAAATCATCAGTTGGGGATCAAAGCTTGCACCAGCAGTTGTATCATACTCGGAGCTGATAAAAAAAACTTAGTAGTACCACAAGGGGCGCCTACATTAGGGGCCAGTGCATTTAAGTTGGGAACTCCGCCTCACTCTCTCTCGTCTCAAGAGTCAAGTCTAAAATTCTCTTTTCAGTTCAAGCATTTTGAGTGTTGGGGATTAGTTCCGATTGTGTTAAGTTGTGTTCTAGTCGGTCTTTTGCGTTGGCATGTAGTGCCTTCTAGTAACAGCTCTGATACCACTGAATCCAGCTGGTTACCCACCCGACATGGTGTAAAACACTGCAACAACACTAGAACTAAAACTGGCTGGTTACCTGACAAGGTGTAAAATACCGCATCAATGCCATAATTGATCGGAAAACAACAGATCAAACTTGAATTAACTTTTGAGTCAAGACACACAGAGGGGGACTGGGGCTGGCTTTCCCTCTCAGTGATATTGGCCCCTCAATAGGCGCCTCGTGTGACATTTGATGAGTAGTCACAGTAACAACTATTTTGGGAACCCATTCACAACGATCTACCAAAATTTGATGGCCCAGCCTCTAATTTATAGGCACTTGAGCTCACTAGAAAAGCATTCTGATAATTACAAATGGCCTCAAAAGCAGCCCTAAAAATAACTCAGGCAGAGGTTTGCGTTAAAAGCTTTCATAGGGTCAATGCCACGTCAGAAGCCTTACAGACGCCATGAAAACCGTTCCTACCCTGGTCCCCAATCTGCGCCGGGTTCACGGGCTGTACATCAGTCTCTCCGGCTCTCTGACATCTGCTCCAGGTAGTCTGGTTCGGTGGGCTATTGCCACACCACCATTTTGTGAAAGCATTGACCAAGCACTGCCTGTCTGAACAAGTAGTGAAGTTAAGGTGGCATGTTTGTCAAGGTTTCAAGATTGTGTTTAAGCTAGTTATGTATAGCTTCCTTTCACATCTATACGTTGTAGAATCTCATTTTGGTTCATATCTTACATAAGAATCGATATTTTCTGTTGTGTCTTATGTTTGTGTCCACTGTCTTTACACTATCTTGTCCTTGGATGCGAATGACTTTGAGGGTCGAGGTCCGGTTCAAAGTTCATTTAACTTCATTGATTTTAAGTAGCTGTTGCTCTGCATTCATTTTTTTAAAGTCAACCCACTGAAGGTTATATTTATGCCGCCTGAAATTCTTCAACAACAGGGAGGAATTGACAAATTCCAATAGTTTTGATTTCTAACAAAGGATTGAGCTTCAAAGACCTAGAACGCAACAAATTTAAAAAAAAGAACACGTGGCTTTGAGCTTTATATTGCAACCTTGGCTTTGAGCCTTATATTGCAACCTTGACTTCAAGACCTGTGTCAGATCAGGTGCATTGGCTTTACCATCCATAGCTCGGACAAGCTTGGTGACTTTGCAATGCAATTTATATGTCTTCTTGAAAAAAGGTCAGAGAACCTACAAACTCTAAGAGTAGCATGAACAACTCATGCAAACACAAAATGAAGACAAATGAAACTATGCAAGAAAGAAGATGATCGTGTAAACTTAATTTAATGACCATCAAGAGTTTGGACTTTGAAGTTGTGTATTATATTTTTCTTGGGTCCATTTTGTTACGTAGACTTGTTTTTTTGTTCTGTCTCACTTTGGTTGTTCCTGTTCACAATTCTACGAGTGCAGGTTTGATGACCTTATGAAGGTATGGATAAGAAAGCATGTTGTTTTTGTTTTTAACAGATAATGCAAATGGTCCCAAAACAATTAGCAACATGACGCTGATTAATGCTGGTAAGATTTTAGAGAACAATAAAACTCTTGCTGAATCAAGCGTGCCTGTTGGGGAGCTTCCAGAAGGCGTCATCACCATGCATGTGTTGGTAAAACCATCAATAAAAGCTGGTATTTTTTGTTCTTTTTCTGTCCATTTGCTGTAAGTGCA
Organism: Adiantum capillus-veneris; assembly: GCF_014529385.1. Classification (NCBI taxonomy): domain Eukaryota; kingdom Viridiplantae; phylum Streptophyta; class Polypodiopsida; order Polypodiales; family Pteridaceae; genus Adiantum; species Adiantum capillus-veneris. Next base: position 27,414,546 of record NC_140948.1, on the reverse strand, counting down.
AATTTGTTAATAATGTATTTTCTAACTGACTTTTGTCTTCCTGCACCGTAAGTAGCACCCGTGGGATATGGGACATACTATATTATTTCAGTTTTGTAGACAATCTTTGCTATTATTTACAAGCATGATACTAGTCATTACTTGATTTTGAAATTTTGATCGCCGAGGCATGTCAAGGTTTTGCGACTTTCAAAGTACAAGAGACACCCAGAGCCTTCCTTAGTATCGGCAATTAGAAGCCTGTACTTAGAGGTCGGGGATGTAGCATGGAAAAAATTGACAAGCCATATGCAGAGAAACACGGCTACACCTTTGTATTTGAAAATGTCTCGTTCATGCAGGTGAACCCCAATGTGAGAATGCTTTTAGTTTTCCTCTTTTCAGCAGATTCTGCAGCCCTATGTAGCCTGAGCTTGCTCTCTTTCTCCATTCCAGGTGTCTTGCCTGCCCGAGCTGGTATGGGGCCTTCAAATGCAGTTTTTCGTATGAGGCTGATCCTTATTGTACTAACTTTGAGATGTGACTTTCTTGGACCCCTAGACTTGGTGATAAAAGCTATCGCGTTATATTATTCCTGTAAGGTAATTTTTCTCACTCTACGGTGAAGATGGTGGTCACACCCTCACCACATGTACGGAGAGAAAACACTGCCAATGCTGCAAAGGATTCCGTAAAACAGCTACTTGCAGGTGGTAAGTCACAGGATGAAGCCATTTCTTGTGGCGAAGTCGCATAACGATACAAAATGCTGTCGGAGAGGTGAGAAATCTCCTTGCGTGATGCAAACATTTGAGTGTGATGATGGCATCAGCTGGTGCGGCAGAAGCTGATCTTACAGGCTTCCATGTTGTATGCTGATTTGGCAGTGCCTACCAGAGCAGCAGGGACTCATGTTGCAGTGCCAGGAGCTGATTGCAGCACAAAAAACACAGGTCAAGCCACATTATGGTGCAAAATCCTTTTGTGGAGGTGTCCTGGCTTCCAGATTGTGACACATATAGTGTGTTTTTTGTGCAGAACCTACAGAAGCCCTTTCCCTTTACCCCAATTATACAAGCTAAGCTTCTGTAGTGTTAAGTTTACGTGTTTTAGTGAACCTTGTACCGCTTTGGGGTGGCAGTAGGTGTTTGGGCTTGTTGCTTTTTTGTTTTCGATCTATAAGCTTGCCGGATACCACATTACCATCGCTCCTCTTTTTATTGTTTAAAGATCTGCAACAAAGTTATTTTGGTGTGTAGTGTTTTCCCGTGACAGCTGTTTCACGTATTGGATGGTTGTAATTTGTTGGACTGACATTGATAGTATGTTTTGTTTTAAGTGCAGTAAGCAGACCAATGGATCCAAGTGGTAAAAAAAGGTAAACATGAAACCTGCACTCCCACCTCTATCATCAATGTGACAACTGAGGAAGAGCAAGCGAGGAAGGCACACGCTCTACATATGCGAGTCATGGGTATCAAGGACACCAACAATGTGGAAGAGGAAATGAAAAGTCTCCATGCACGTATGGGAATCATGGAGCCAAAACACATTGGAGTATGGATAGTGGGCAAGAAAGGAGGAGGTGATGGGGGAACCTCCGAGGAATGTGCATGTGCTCTAAGGATTTGATTCATTGAAATGGAAGAGAGGAAGGACTTCCTCAAAAGAGGCCTACACTAAAGCAGATAGGGATTTTCTTGGGAGATGATCTTACAGTGTCTCAACTAGCACACATGAAAGAATGCATGCCCAAGATCATGGCTGCCAGAGAGAAGGGGAAACTTGCCTTCTATAGGAAGCCAAAGTGGTAGTACTTGACAGATGCACCGCATGATGGTGGGAGACCTATGGGGCCCACCTAAAGCTTGCGGTATGGAATTACCAGTTACGATTGGACGTCGGAGAATTCGAGGGACATCATTTTCTATTCAAAGATGCATCAAGAGCCCAAAGAGCACACTCCTGAAGCTGATTGAATATGGATGGGAGAGCACATGTAGACAGGTGGCTCGTAATGAGCATAGTAGCAGAGAAAGAGAATCAAAGAGTAGTAGTAGTGTTATTTAGGGAGGAGTTACATCCTATCATTTGGGTGATTCGTAGAGATGAGAGTGCCTGCTATATGTGGATTAGAGTTAGAGCGGAGGAGGGTAGATCTCTCTACATTGCCATGTATACATCTCATTATCCCTCGCCTAAGGCGCAATCGCCATACATGATACTCGATGAGGATATTTGGAACTTCTTTAAGGATGGAGATGTCATCCTACTTGGGGATTTCGATGCTAGGACAACATATCGTCAAGCATCGTTCTTTGTTACTTCCTAGGAGGTGTTGGGAGAGTTGGACTCCAGAGAGATGGGGCTCGCTAGGACCTTAGAGGATGCTAAGGAGTATATAGAGTATGGGAGATACTTGATTGAGATGGGCACCACATATGGATTGGCCATTTTGAATGGCTTTGATAGATACTGTTGGGGTATAGGCGCCTGTGCCTTGCCTGGCCGCCCAGAGTCTGGGCGCCCACTGACTTGTATACCTTATACATAGCATAAGTGTATAGGGGGCTGCTCACTCTTGGAGTCTCCCCACCCACATCGTGTGTGTCTCCTTCTCTCTCTCTCTCTCTCACTCTCCGTCTGTGGTGCTTCCCGATCCCCTTCAATTGGTATCAGAGCTATGGTGACAGCGGAGAGCACGACGGCTTTGAGAGCTTCGAGGCGATAGCTCGCTCTCTCTCGATGGTAGAGAGATTAAGAAAGCTTGGAAGCTTTGTGAGAATGCAATGGGAGCTTGTGAGCTCAATTGAGAGTGATGTATGCTCTTGTGGAAGCTCAAAAAGGAGTGTGGAAGATTGTGTGTAAGTGAAGGTGCTGCCCTAAAAACTGTGTGCGCAGCATCACTATTTTCAGATTCGTTTTTCTCCTTGTAGAATGCAGATCTGAGAATTCTGTCCATTTTGCCCATCCGTTCCGACGTGGTCTACAACTTTGTAGAAGAAACTTTTTGCAAATTCCTCACCGTTTTGCTGATATTCAGCTCAGATTGATTGTATACAGAAATTCCAGATTTTCTGTTGTCGCATTGTGTGCGAGTTTGATGCACTTTTGGAAGCACGCGAGATGCTTGAAATTGAGTGCATAAATTCTGAGCTGAAGATGCAATTGCAGCTTGTGTTAAGCTTGTGGTTTGAGGGTTTTTGGTATACTTGGGCAACGAAGTACGGAGGCGTTTACACACCACCGAAGCGGTCTCTTGAGAGACGCAGGTTTTTGGAGCACACAGGTGGAGCTTCTTTCACTGGTTTTCACAGAATACTTTGGCAGTGATTTTGTGCTTGGATTCATGGTCTTTGCGGATGGTTTGCATATGGTTATGGCGCATGGTTGATGCCCATTATACATGCATTTTGGCGAGCACTTTCAAGTGCTGGTGAACTCTCTTGAGAGTATTGTTTTCGCATTGATCAAGTTTCCGGATTGCAAATCTTTTGGCGCTTGCTTATGCGCGGTCACTCCGTTGATGTACGTTGAGTGCGGATTGTCATTGTATGTGAAAATGTGGATCCATTTTGGCATTCTTACTCATTGACATTGAGTAGTGTTATGGTTTATGGTAGAGATTGTACTTGAGTTTTTGCTCAGTTTTCAGGTGAAATTCTGTCTGATTTTTCCAGATTCTCGCCATAGTTTGTGATCGAGTGTTTACTCTCACTTTGACAGGTTTTGTCAGTTTGGACACAGTTTTGTGTTTTTGTATCCACTCTCGCAAGAGTGAGTTGTGTATCTTTCTTTGCTTGAGACAGTGGTTTGCTCTCGGGTGGGAGAGTCTTGTGATCTCGAGCATTGTTTGCCATAGTTTTGGAGAGCTTATGCATGTATATTGAGTGTAGTTTGATGCGCATTGATTGCTCATTGTATTGAGCTTGCAGGACAATGGTTATTTTGTGTTGATAGCCATTGTGCGTCAAAACTTTGGCGAAATTTTCCCAGGAGTTTTATGCGTATCATTTATGCGATCTAGGTAGAGATTGCGGGTTGCACTCAGCATTTGCGTGCGGTGTTCTCTGCAGGTGGGAGATTTGTGCATGTGTATGCATCGATACCGCACAATGTGGGCTTGGTGATTAGCTCACAGATTGCAGTGTGATACTAGAGCATGCGAGGCTTGTATTGACATTGCGGGAGCTCTATTTTGGAGTGTGTCTCACAGGTTTTACATTGTGTTTCTAGCCATATTGGTAGACAGTTTCCAGGTGTTGTTGGTGAGGTGGTTTTGCTATCTAGCTTGCTACTTGTGCTCATGGCAGAGACAGATGATCGATCAGATTGTGACCTCTCACAGATGCGCGTGTTTGATGGGTCAGACTTTTCAGCATGGAGAGAGTGTATGCTTGATGCATTGACACAGCGAGGGTTGCATCGACCATTGAGTGGTGATGCAGGTAGACCTTCAAACATGTCTGACGATCAGTGGCAGGAGCTAGAGGAGATGGCACTAGCTACACTCTCTTTGCACCTTGCGGAATCTGTATATGCTCTTGTTATGCATGAGACTACTTCGAGAGCACTTTGACGTAGATTACATGATATGTATGATAGATCTGAGTCATCACGGACTCGTGTGAGACATGTACATTCACGAGCACGCCGACAGGTGACATGTTGGTATTGTGGTCATTCTGGACACGTTAGACGGCGCTGTTTTCGTCGTATGCGACATCGTAGGAGACATGGCAGTCTCAGAGATGTATGTAGTGATGCCATGGACTCAGTTGCTTTGACAGTTGAGGCACATGTAGTGTCGGAGTATACTAGTGACGGGGATGTCACTTTTACCTCGAGCTATGCACGAGATGCTATACATGTGGACAGTGCACTCCCTTCGCAGTGGTTGCTAGACGCAGATGCTATGTTTCATGTCACGCCGCATCGTGCATGGTTTTGTAGCTATTCTAGCGGGATGCTTGGCAGTGTACGTTTGACCGATGGATCGGTGCATGCGATAGTAGGTGCAGGAGATGTGAGACTGTCATTACTGAGTGGTGCATCTTACTTGTTACGACATGTGCGCTATGTACCAGATTTGACAGTGAGTTTGATCTCGATTGGTCAGCTTAGAGATTGTGGATGTCAGATTTCGCTACGAGAGCGAGATTTTGTGATGCATTTGGGTTCGCTAGTGATTGCGAGAGGTGCCAGGAGTGGTACAGGTTACCCATTGCATGTGGATCACGCGAGAGACGGTGTTGGCTCTGTGATCACGCAGCCAGGTAGAGAGCGAGAGAGCAGGCGAGTCTCTTTTGCTCATGGGTTGCAGGGTACTTTGCATTGAGTGCAGAGTAGTGAGCTCGTTGTGCACACAATTGGGGCACGACTTGAGCAGTCACACAGAGAGGTGACAGAGTCAGACATGCATGCTTTGCTAGTGACTGAGCAAAGCAGAGAGTCAGTTGTGCGAGATACTTCTATGCAGGATAGACAGGTAGAGCGGTCTTGCTCTAGTGAGTCACAACAGGAGGACGTTGTGCAAGAGTCTATGCATATGGAGTTAGAGCATGAGAGCTCTAGTGAGTCACAGCAGATTGAGTGGTCATGTTTGCAGTGGATGATTGCAGAGGAGGCTGAGATGTCAGCGATTATGCAGTCATTCTTTTCTATGCTCGACAGTGAGCATGGGGATATAGTTGTGCAGGATATGTCTTCCAGCAGACACCTAGAGCAGCTGGTTTGCTTTGAGGTTGCACGACAGGTTGATGCGCCTTTTGCGGACAGTCAGGAGATGCATGTGGCTGACACGCCTCGTCAGTCAGAGATGCCTATTGCCAGGGATATATATGTTGATGCATGCTCCGTAGAGCTAGCAGGGCCCGCTAGCATTGCATCGGCATTCGGTGGTCTCATGTATGAGATGCTGATCTTGAGACCAGATATCGCAGCTGCAGTGGGAGCATTTGCAGTTGGGGTTGTCAGTCGTTTGTTGACTGATGATGGCATAGTGCATGAGGGAGATATGCAGGTATTGCGTACATACTTGCAGTACGTGTGCGGTACGTCTGGTGGTGTATGGACTTACACGGAAGTAGGATAGCCGGATGCACACGATCACAGCCAGCCAGTGGGCATCGGTTGAGAGCGGTTTTCTCTCACCTTTTGTAGTCTTTAGACTAGGTTCCCTTGCTTAAAGGCACAGTCGCCTTTAAGTGGGAGGTTGTTGGGGTATAGGCGCCTGTGCCTTGCCCGGCCGCCCAGAGTCTGGGCGCCCACTGACTTGTATACCTTATACATAGCATAAGTGTATAGGGGGCTGCTCACTCTTGGAGTCTCCCCACCCACATCGTGTGTGTCTCCTTCTCTCTGTCTCTCACTCTCCGTCTGTAGTGCTCCCCGATCCCCTTCAGATACTCATCTTGAAGTAGATTCACTTGCTTCCCTCATAGACATGGTGCTAGCACTGTGGATTATGTTTTGGCTCCCACATCGCTTATACCATGCAGTCAGGGCTTATTAATCTCACCTAGACGTGTTGGAGTGGCTGTAGATTATGCTTATATATCTTTTGTAGTAGCTTTTACTATTGGTGGCTTTCATCATGCAACACGTTGCCAAGGTACCACTTTTGCATAGAGATAGATGGCGTTTATACAGCATAGCTGCCCCCCATAGACCCTGTCAAGCTCACCTAGATATTGATAAAGGATGATACACAACGGCAGCCACAACTTTTCCCCTCTCTCAGCTTGCTGGGAGACCACAGTTTGGGAGCATGTCTTAGAATAGTTGTATGATGATGAGTGCCGAGAGATGAGAGCCCGGCTATGGAGAGAATTGGCTTTGGGAGACATCACACATTGGCAGTCATGTATACTCTTTCGATGCCTAACATAACAAAAGGAGAGAGATTTCTTAGCTCACCTTGAGAGAGATATTTATCTGATGCTCTTGAGCAAGGACTCCAGGGCTGCTTGGTGACTCTTTAGAGAGCACGCACCCTCTCCAGTCATTACTGCTACAATATGCATCCTCTCTATATATAGTAGCAGAGGAGTTACCATCGCCAGATTCGTCTGCCAGATTCGTCGGAGCCCTGTCCTCTCACTTCTACTTAGAGATGGTGAGATGAGCCATTGACAGATTGCACACAGGGAAGGCACAGGATCATGGTGGTATAATGGCAGAAGATTTCATACATGCTAGAGATCATATGGATGGTTTGTTGGCCTTCATGTTCAATAGGGCCACATGGGGTTTCTTGAGACTTGGAGTACGTCTATGATTGTACCCTGCCAACTAATTATGAGACTATCATGATTGGCAACTCATTGGGCAAGCTATATACATCTATGAGCTCGAACAGATAGGTAGAGAGAGAGGGTCAAGGTAGTTAGGTACGTAGTGTTCGGTACAAATTTGGTTCGTAAGGTACGTAGTATAGAATGAATTGAGTTTTTAGGTACATAAAAATTTCTACTTTTTTTTTCACAAAGCCTAAAACTGAGAGTACTTCAGGCATTTATATATGCATTCACCAAGACTTCTAATAAAGACTAGCAAATCAACATTAGACCATTGCAAATGCCAAAAACTAGAGTCCATGACTCTAACCGAACAATGAAAACACAAAGCTGAGCTTAGCCAACCAAATAGTGTCAAATGTCTGCTGTCATGGTCACATAAATATAAGAGCATCAAAATAAATTTATAATGAATCATGATAATCCAAGAGTGAAGTCTCAAGTCCTGACTCTAATAAGTAGTAAATACTACAAACTGCACATTGCACTCAAAGCTGGCACTTGCAAGAGAGGAGCACACACTGCACTATACTTGTATCTCTGCTAAAACCAGTCGTCCTCAGCTGCAACAAGGCGTTTTTACGTTTCGGACAGGCATAAATACAACATCGATAAAAAAGAGAGGCCTAATCGCCTGAAATAGAGCAGCAACCCCCCCCCCCGCCCCCCCAAAACCACCCAAAAAAAAAAAAAAAAGCGTTCGAATCCGTATTGTAGGGTTGTACTGTACGGATAGAATCCGTACGTAGGTATGGTTGCAACCTTGGAGAGGGTGTACGAGCTTGAGGACAGGTTGGATTACGAGCTTTAGTGCAGGTTGCATTTGGGAGGGGATTCTCTACACTTGATCATACATTCACGCTTAGAGCGATGTCATTAAGGAGGGCATAGCACATGGAGGAGAATTTATTGTAGCTTTGTGGATTTCTGTGAAGCCTTTGACAAAATCAGGGTTTTCTGCACAATTCATTGGAACTCTCGAGGTTTATGCCATAAATTTCAAGTACTAGTTCAATAGCAGGTCTAGCTCTCTTAGCTGGAGTTGGCCCTCGGGATATTTCTGTTGTCGAAGCGGAACGTTGCTTTGAAGACGTCGAGGCTCGTATATTGAAAACACTCAAAACATCGGCCTTCTTGTAATAGGGTTTCTCGTTGACACTGTGTTAGACGAGGCCTTTGAGGCTGACTTTCACTGGATTCTCGGGGATTTGTTTGTTGTAGCCGGGAGTTTTTATTGTTTGCCAGAGTTGCTTCTGTAGTGAACTAGAGCTTTTCTTTCATAAGTTTGTAGCCGACTGTAGCATGGTCCATAAGCTCTTGCATGGTTGACACTTGCTTGGACAAACGATATTCCTGCAACGGTGATGGCAGCCCAATGATTTATTGCTCGTATGGATCCTCCAAGAGAATCAACTTAAAGAAAGTGTCACAAATTGGTGACGTGGCAGTGCTCCTGGATATACACAGTCCTTGTTGACGTGGCAGCATTAGTCAGAAATCGCGCTGGAAATCCTGCTAACAGGCTGACGTGGCAGGCAGTACGGACCTCAGCCATTTGCACTGGCTGCTTTAGGCTGGCTGATTTTTGGCAGATTTTGGAGCAAAGCTTTTGGGGATAATTGCTTTTGAGTTAGTAAGCTTCTGAGCTGAGATTTTGGGGCTTTGCTTTTTGAGCAACCCTTGTAACAATAAAAAGGTCTGTTGGGCCTCATTACTTAGAGCATCTAGACGCAGAGTCTGAGTGTGAGTTCCCGCAGACTCCCTTGTACTTTGCACACAGATCAATATAAACAAGAAATACCGAAAGGGGCGCCAGTCTTTGGGGCCAATACCTCTTGGGCCGGAATTACGCCGCGGGCCGTGTCGTCTTTTGTGAATTGTTTTAAAGTGAATGTCTGCTGTGTCGCGGTAGAGTCTTGACTTGGGGTGTCCAAGTCTGTTACAGTGGTATCAGAGCGCGACCAATCTACCGGGAAATCCGATCCTTTTCTCACGACACATTTGGATTCCAACAAGAATCAATTGACTTCTTCTGCATTTGCCAATGCGGGAGGAGATCACGAAGACAATTTTGATGATTTAACAGAGGAAGAGTACGGGCCACCTCGGCCTACTCAATACGAACTTCAAGAGATGGAACGTCAACAGTAGGTTGACGAGTGCACAAAGCAGATGATTAAATTTATGAAGGATCCGCAGTTTGCAAATATTTTGACTCAACAATCCATCACAGAAGTGCACACCCGGTGGCAGAAAGCCACCGAACCACCCATCAAACCGGCAATCAAGAAACCTCCTTCTTTGAGGATGTTTACAGAGCAAGAATTACAAGAGGTGGTTCAGACACAGATTAGTCGGCTTTTGGACGCGAACAATCACTCCAAAGGCAAGAAAAAGGCAAAGAAACCCAAATTTCACCCGGTTTATGACAGTTCTACAGAGGAGTCATCCTCTGAGAGTTCGGACTCCGATGACCACATGTATTATGCAAAGAAGAAGCATTTTTATAGAGCCAACCAATATGACTTCCTTGAAGACAAAAGCAAGAAAGTAAAAGAATTCAAAGAAGGTGGACAATCAATTAAATTTGAATCATTTTCTGGGTTCCGAGATGCTCCGAGGGCTTTGGCCTTCATTCAACAGTTTGACATAGCCTTCTCTGGAGGGCATTACTTAGAGCACTCCAAGATTAGGAGGGCTACATCTTTCTTCAAAGGAAATGCTCGAACATGGTGGTTCACTCTTCTTCTGAGAAAGGAAGCTCCAGTCAAGTGGTTGAAATTCAGAAGGCTCTTTATTTCTTCTTGGCTGACACGAGAGTATGAACGAGATATACAAACCGCTTGGAATCATCTTCGGATGACCAAGGGAGATTCTTTGGACGCTTATTGCAAGAGATTTTGGAACTCTTTTCTACCAACCTCTTCATTTAAGAAGGTCTCTTTTAAGGAATAGATTGAGCTGTTTTGCTGCGAGCTCCCTACAGAGATCCGAGACTATTGCCTGGAACAAAAGTCGAATTCTATTCAAGAATTGATGGGTCGTGCGAAACAGAGTTTGCGATACATTCGGGAAATTTGACTTACCCCACTGACGAGATCTTGACTTCGAGAACCCAACAAACCTGTAACAATGAAAGTAGAAAGAGAAAGAGGTCCCAAGAAAAGAAAGATAAGGATACATGACCTTGCTCACTCTTCGAGAGAGGGCCAATTAGATCAAAGAAGGGAAGTGTTTTGGTTGTGGGGAACATGGGCACGTCTACGCAAAGTGCCCCCAAAAGGCACAGCAAGAACAAAATGAAGACAGGCCAGAGAGTTCGAGAGCAGCAGAGGAACGTGGCAGAAAAGGCAAGATGAAAGCACGACTGATACTAGATTGCGTGGGTACTGATCCAAGCATGATTGATGAAAGTACAAAACTTTGCTGAGCTTGGGGCGAAGTGAAAGATCAAGAAGTGTTTGATTTTCTTCGATGGAGGAGCCAAGGCAAACTTCATTTCACCTGAATTGGCGGCGCGGCTCGAGATTACACCCGATAGGATGGGACCACCAACAGAGGCAGTTCTAGCGGCACCCGGATGGGACATAGCCATTACACCTGTCATTGGCAAACTTCGGTTGCCTTGTCAAGGGTATTTGGGGCACGAGAACTTTTACATAATGCCCTTGGAAGGTTGTGACGTCCTCCTAGGAGTCCCTTGGTACCATAAGAACAACGCCGTGGTCGATTATCGGGAAAAGAAAGCGACTTTGACAAATGAAAAGGGCCGAAAAATTGTACTTTATGTAAAACTGAAGGGTGAGTCTGTCCCTATTGTATTGGCTTCGGCCATTTCCAAATTAATGAAATCCAGTCTTGTTTACTCGATCTACTTGAAAGAGTTAAATGATGAACAGAGAATGAACATGTTCGAACTTGATAAAAAACGCCAAGATTTCCTCCACACTCATGCCAATTGCTTCTCTGAGGGCCTGCCCAGCGAGTTGCCACCATCTCGTCTTGAGGATCACACTATTGATTTGATACCTGGAAGCACACCACCGAACCGGCCACCTTACCGTGTTAGCGGAGCCCAGAATGAAGAGATTATGAACCAAGTAAAAGACCTTTTGGAAAAGGGTTTTATCCAACCGAGTACTTTACTCTATTGCTCTCCGGTGTTGTTGGTTTTAAAGAAAGACGGATCTTGGAGAATGTGCATTGATTACAGAGCTCCCAATAAAATCACCATCAAGAACAGATTTCCGATTCCAAGGATCGATGATATTCTTGACCGACTACAAGGATCCTCTTGTTTTAGTAGGATTGATTTGAAAAGGAGATATCATTATATCAAAATTGCACCAGAAGATGTCTACAAGACAGCCTTTCGGACGAGCTTCGGTTTGTGTGAATTTTTGGTGATGCCTTTTGGCCTTACCAATGCTCCAGCGACTTTCAATCAAATGATTGATAGGATTTTCAGTGAGTATAGATCATTTGTCGGCACTTTCTTTCATGACATTATAGTCTTCTTCAAGGATGAAGCAGAATATAGACACCATCTGCTACATGTCTTTCAGGCATTGTGAGATCACCAGTTAGTTATCAATGCCAAAAAGAGTGAATTTTTTTTGCCAGAGATACACTTTTTGGGACACATCGTCTCAGCAGCAGGAGTACAGATGGACTCGCCCAAGATTGAGACTATACGTGATTGGCCCGATTTGAAGAATGGTCATGAAGTTAGAAGCTTCTTGGGCTTATGATCTTACTACCGGCGGTTCATTCGAACGTTTGCAAAGGTAGCTTTCTCTTTGCACATTTTGACACAGAAAGTAGTTCCTTTCGCATGGGGACCCACAAAGATTACTGCCTTTCAGACATTGAAAGAGAAATTGACTACTGGACCAGTGTTGGCTTTGCCGAACTTGCAAAAGCCATTCAAAGTATATTGTAATGCTTGTGGTCGTAGTCTGGGAACGGTCTTAATGCAAGAAGGCCATGTGATTGCCTATGAAAGCCGATTGTTTTCAAGGCCGGAATTGACAGCAGAGATTTATGAGAAAGAGCTTTTGGCAGTTATCCATGCTCTTACTCAGTGGTGACATTATCTACTCGGAGCCGATTTTACGGTCTTCACTAATCATCAGAGTTTACGCTACTTCTTGTCATAGAAGCAGTCATAGTTTTTTCATGCGGCAACCATGCGTCTCACTCGGGCGGGTATGGAAGCCCGATATAAGCCCGATTTAGACCCCCCGAAGATTCCATACGTGGAATACCATACGACACTAAAAAAATAGTGTATATATATATATCTCATAACAAATAGCAATTAAAATTAAAACACTAGACTCTAGAGAGTAGCCCAAAGCCACATAATGCATTAAAACATCATAGAAAATGTAGAATCTAGCTAAATCAAGGAGTCGGGAGTCGAGAAACAGATCAAGATCTTTGATCAATAGATACATCAATGAATCATGATCATACTAGATGGCAAAATATGGAGCCTCCAAAACCAACAAGACTGTGTACTGACTCCCGAGTACTCCAAAATTCAAATGACAAAACATAAATAGAGCCTAGAGGGTGGAGTCCAGCTGCTCGATGCTAAATAGTGAATCCAAAACATAAGTAGATCTAAGAGGAGTCAGGACCGAGGCTAGAGCAAAATGCAATGAGCTCTAACTCTCATCAAAGGCCACCTCCTCATCATCACCCTCATCATCCTCATCCTCATCCTCATCCCAAGCCTCATCCTCAGCAACGGAGCATGAAGTCCCAATATCACTGGGCATGCTAATCGGAAGAGACTCCATAACATCAGCAGTGCTCTGTGCAATAGCCTCCTGAATCTCTTGCAACTCAAGCAAGCGCTCCTCATCCTTCTCTTTGTTAAGCATCTCCAATGTCACCTTCATTCTCTCATAGCCGCGCTCTTTGATCTTGCATAAGAGCCTCAAGTTGGTGTGTATGTAGACAAGCTTCTCGATATGAGCAGGAAGTAACCTATTTCTTCTCTTGGTGTGAATGAGAGAGAAGGTGCTCCAATTTCTCTCACATGGAGAGGCACATGTCCCTTGAGAAAGCACCTTAAGTGCAAGAGTCTGCAATGTGGGCGTGCAAGCCCCAAAAGTCTCCCACCATTTTACACCCTCTTGCATTCTCTTTGGATCCTTTGCAATAGGATGAGAAAATGACTTTCTTTCAGTGAGGAAAGTGTCCAACTCATCAATGAGGGTACCCTGCATGGTCAAATCACCCTTGGTATACCTGTCCAAAAATGTCATCCACCCATCATGAACCTCACTGTCATTGAATTGCCCTCTTCCTCGCCATATAGGATGCAACAAGTATCCCGTAGCATGCAATGGTGTGTGCATCATATTCCATCTATCAACGCATAGGTCCTTGATCTCTTACATCCTTGCCGCATCAATACCTTGCATGTTTTGAATTTGCTCAACCATGCGATCCGTAAGCTCATACACAAGCCCCATGGTGGCTCCTTCCCTATCAGCCAAACGAAGTATCTTCAAGATGGGAGCACAAATCTTCAAAATCAACTTGACCTCTTGCCAAAAGGATGCATTAAACACAATGTCCGAGACCACTATGGCCTTTGCAGTCCTGGATGCTTCATTTTCACATATTTTGCATCAATCATAAGCCTACGCACACCTTGCATACATCTCTCATCCACAAGACTAGCCAACATGATGAAGTAGTAGGCAAATCGAGTGGCCGATGGCTTCAACAATTCCTTCTTGCTAAGCATTCGAAACAATGCCAAGATAGTGGACTTCCTTGTGACAAATGTGACAACCTTTGTTGCATCTTCAAGAATTTTTGCAATCCAAGGGAGCTTCCCAATATCCTCAAACAAGAGGTCCAAGCAATGGCATGCACACCTCATGAAAAAAATGTGTTTCCATTTCTCTTCCACCATTTGCCCGGCCCCAACACAATTAGTTGCATTGTCCATGCATACCTTCACAACATTGGAGGGTCCTATCCCAATAATCACATCCTTAAGCTGCTTGAAAATAAATTCTGATGTCTTTGTCTCCCCAGATGTGTCCACAGATTTCAAAAACACAGAACCATGTATAGAGCATGCAAGAAAGTTAATGATAGACCTACGTCTAGTGTCGGACCATCCATCACATACAATTGTGCATCCATGTTTTTTCCATTTTTCGCGCACACCCATGATCTCATGACCAATGCATTTGACCTCATCATTTAACTCTGTGGTGCGCAAAGCATTGTATGTGGGAGGCACATAAGATGGACCAACTTGTCCAATTGCCTTGACCATTTCTAAAAAGAAAGGACTCCGTACTTTCCATTCAGGAATGTCCTCTGTATAAAAAAACTGCGCAAGGCTTGATCTGCTTGCTTGCGTGCTTGCAAGCTAAATGCACTTGCCAAGGGCCCTTGTGCAACCTTCCTCTTCTTGCTCGAGGACCCCACATTTGATTTGGAAGCCGAAGTCCCAGTGGCACTTACATGAGCACTCCCTGATGCATGTGTACTCATTGAGCCTGAGGCAGAGGCATTAGCTCCCAAATCATCCACCAAGGTATCTACAAATGCATTTGGGTCCTTCCCATCATTCTGTACATCTACATGCAATCTTGTGACCACCTCTTTTACGTCCTCTGGCACCAGTCCACATGGGCCTACACCATAGCCAGAGAGGGACAATAAATGTGCACGAATACGGGAGGGACCGCCGTCCCAAGTATGCCCACAATACTTGCATTTACATGTAAATTGCCCTTTCTTTTGAGGCTTCAATTGTTCTACATACTGCCATTCGGGACGCTTCACTCGGCCCATATGGATTCTGCAAACTTGCAAGGTGCACACTGCAAACCTTTGCAAAGTGGAGGCCTCATGAGTAACGGACGGCGTAGGTGAAGAATCAGCCGCACGTGGGAGTGTGTGGGCACTGGGTAGGGCTCCCGGCTCGCGGTCTCGAGTCCTCTCGACTCTCAAGCTCCGATGGAGGCTCTCTATGCAGAAACGGGAACGCTGCAGGTTTTTAATAAATCGTGCAGAGGCGTTTTGGGCCACATTTGACAAATTGGGGTTTTTTTGCCAGCTCGTCAAAAGCTGCCCTGCTCGCGTCCGAAAAGAGCAACCATGCGCGCACGCGTGAGGAAGCCCGATTGGGCAATCGGACGCGTCTGGAAAAAACTATGGAAGCAGCTTTCGGAAAAGCAGATGCGGTGGGCTAACATCTTGTCACAGTTTCACTTCCAGATTGTCCATTTTCAGGGACAAAAGAACTTGGTGGCCGATGGTTTGCCTCGGAAGCCGTTAGTCTTGGCTATTTTCGCGATTCATCATAGAAGCTTCGAGGACATGGTTGATCAGTACATCACAGATCCAGATTTTTTGGATGTATTTACTTGTAACAAACTTGGACACTCCAAGTCAAGAATCAACCGCGACAACACCAAATAACCACTTCAAAACAATTCACACATCACAATAGATTTGCACTGGCCCGGCGGAGTTCCGTGCCTAGAGATATTGGCCCCAAAGACTGGTGCCCCTTTCGGTATTTCTTTTTGTATTAATCAATCATCAAAGTACAAGAGAGCGGTTAGGGTTTCACTCTCAGACTCTGCGTCCAAATGCTCTGAGGAGTGAGGCCCTCACCACTAATTTAAAGGTTACAAGGGATGCCCAAAAGCAGAGCCCCAAAAGCTTTCAAAATCAAAAGCATCAGTTCTCTCTCTTAGAGAGAGTCTCTTTTTTTTTTAATTTAAAAAAAAGCAAGTTCTCTCTCTTTCATGCAAAAAGCAACGCCCAAAAGCTGCCAGCGCAAATTGCGGCGCAATTTCCGGAAAATCTGTACAACCCTGCCACGTGGCACTGGCGCCAGAAATTAGGGTTTCAGCCAGCAGTTAGGGTTTCCAGAAATTAGGGTTTGCTGCGAATCAGGGTTTCTGGCAGTTTTTAGGGTTTGCAGGAATTTTAGGGTTTCTGCTGTCCTCCACGTCATCACTTTGTGACATACCCCCCTCTTGAAAACATTGTAATCGACCGCGATTACGCCTGCAAAACCGACAAAAGCCATAAACCGTCTTAGCAGACACTGACTGTTAGTACCTACATACTAGAAACACACATCTAGCACATGTACAAAATCGACAGTCACATCACACGACATCACAGGACATCACTAGACATCACAGGACATCACATGACATTCAACATTCATTCGGATCTTAGACTATGATTTATCGGCAATGTAGCTAGCAATCACATCTAGGTCCAATCGGGACCTCATCGATGTCCGATTGACTAACCCCTATTGCAACCATGTCTATTCGAGATCAATCAGACCAAAATGCTGGAGTCATTTCGGCTATCAGTTCCTGCACTCACAAGAAGTCAAGAACAAATCAGTATCATTATCAGGAATTCCCTTTCATAAAGTCATCCAGCAGAATAGTGTCAGCTCTCAGTATCCCTGAAGCTCAAAGAGACATCAGTGACTTTAGTATCAAAATCGAGGCATCTGTTGACAAAGGAGTGGAGTAACTCCCCTCTTGTGCATCCCACTGCACCAGATCTTCGGCCAAGCTGAATTCTGGGTTCCATTTGGAGTAGACTATGCTAAACCAGAAGCATCGAGGTAAAGTTTCACAATCTGAGGAGTATCTGCTAGGTCCTCCTCCTCCATCCACTACGCATCAAGTGCAGGATAATTCTTGAACTTAACCAAGAACGGCCTTCGGACTTTACCCTTATTCTTCGTATCCTTATGTGCCAAAATCTGTTCAGGAACAAGGATCTCCTCGTTTTCTTCCACTTCGGGTTGCTCATCAGGCTCCCCATCATCAGGCACATCACCTTTAAAAGGTTTCAAGAGATTCACATGAAATGCATTGTGAATCCTCCAAGTATCTGGCAGTTTCAGTCGGAAGGAGACTTCATTTATCTTTTCAGTAATCTGGAAAGGGCCGTAGTATCGCATACTAAGCTTTGGAAAAAGCCTCTCCTTTCCCTTGTTCTTTCGTAGGCGTGCCTTCTCAAAACGTAAGAGCACCCAATCATCCTCCTTCAATTTCATGTCGCGACGATGGCGATCCGCTGCCTTTTTCTGTCGTTCTTGAGACTTTTGCAAAGTCTCGCGAACCTTGGCAAAAGCCGTATCCAGATCTCGCGTATATTCATCTGCTTCAAAGATCTTATCTTTCGTGCTCAGGAAGGGTGGAACCTTTGCAGCACCTTCAACAATCTCAAATGGCGCCTTCCCCGTCGACGAGTGTATCTTGTTATTGTAGGCAAATTCCACCAAAGGTAAATATCTTTCCCATTGAGTCTTTTGATCTGAGATATAAGACTTCAATAAATCTAGAACCACTGAATTGGCAATCTCGGATTGCCCATCAGTCTGCGGGTGGAACGATGACGAGAACTGCAACCGCGTGCCAATGTTCTCACAAATTGCCTTCCAAAACAAACTCGTAAATCTGGGGTTTCTGTCGGAGACAATTGTCTCAGGCATGCCATGTAATCTGAAAATCTGGGCCACAAATAGTCTCGCTAAGTGATCTGGCTTGACTGTTTTCTTCACTGGAATGAAATGAGCCTATTTGCTAAATCTATCAATAACTGTCCAGATACCATCGTGACCACTCTGTGTTCTCGGGAGATCAAAAATGAAATCCATCGCTATACTTTCCCAGGGGCGGGTGGGTATGGGTAAAGGCGTAACAATCCCTGTGCTTTATGCCTGTTAAACTTGACCTTCTGGCATACCAAGCAACTGCGCACAAACTCTTCCACATCTCTCTTGAGTCTCGGCCAAAAGAAATATCTCTCTACCCCTTTCATGGTGGTAGCAATGCCGCGGTGACCCGTAAAAGGTGGACAATGGCATTCAGTCATAACCTTTTCCCTCAACGGCTGTGTAACGCACAACATAGTCTTTTTCATCAAGTAGCCTTCCCGAAGGGAGTATCCAGCTACTATCTCCCCATCCCGTATCCGTGTGAAAATATCTGCAAAATCTGTATCTGTGGCATACTGATCGACCATATCCTTGAAGCTCCTATGATGTATCGCGGAAATAGCCAGAACCAACGGTTTCCGAGACAAAGCATCTGCCACCACATTCTTCTGTCCCTGCACATGGACAATCTGGAAGTGGAACTGTGACAAGATGTTCGCCCACCGCATCTGTTTTTCCGAAAGCTGCTTCTGTGACAAGAAGTACCGCAAACTCTGATGGTCTGTAAAGACAGTAAAATCCGCTCCGAGTAGGTAATGCCGCCACTGAGTAAGAGGATGGATAACCGCCAAAAGCTCTTTCTCAAAGATCTGTGCTGTCATCTCCGGCCTAGAGAACAAACGGCTCTCGTAAGCTATGACATGGCCTTCTTGCATCAAGACCGCACCTAGACTACGACCACAAGCATCACAAAATACTTCAAATGACTTCTGCAAGTTCGGCAAAGTCAAAATAGGTCCCGTAGTCAATTTCTCTTTCAATGTCTGAAAGGTAGTCACCTCTGGGGGTCCCCACGAAAAAGGTACTCCTTTCTGTGTCAAGATATGCAAAGGGGAAGCAACCTCTGCAAACTTTCGTATGAACCGCCTGTAGTACGAACACAGTCCCAAGAAGCTTTTAACTTCATGGACATTCTTCAAGTCGGGCCAATTACGGATAGTCTCTATCTTGGCCGGATCCATTTGCACTCCTGCGGCTGACACAATGTGTCCCAAAAAGTGTATCTCTGGTAGGAAAAATTCACTTTTCTTTGCATTAATCACTAACTTGTGATCTCGTAATGCCTGAAAGACCTGAAGCAGATGAATTCTGTGTTCTGCCTCATTCTTGGAGAAAACAAATAGCCTGTACTCTCGAAAAATCCTATCCATCATCCGGTTAAATGTCGCAGGAGCATTGGTTAAGCCAAAAGGCATCACCAAAAACTCAAATAACCCAAAAGTCGTCCGAAAAGCTGTGTTGTAGACGTCTCCCGGTGCTATTATGATCTGATGATGTCCACTCTTCAAGTCAATCCTGCTAAAGCATGAGGATCCCTGTAACCTGTCGAGTATATCATCGATCCTAGGAATCGGAAATCTGTTCTTGATGGTGATTTTGTTGAGAGCTCTATAATCGATGCACATTCTCCAAGATCCGTCTTTCTTCAAAACCAACAATACTGGAGAGCAATACGGTGAAGTACTAGGCTGGACAAGACCCTTTTCCAAGAGGTCTTTCACTTGGTTCATAATCTCTTCATTTTGTGCTCGGCTCACACGGTAGGGTGGCCGGTTCGGTGGTGTACTACCAGGTATCAGATCAATGGTATGATCTTCAGGAGGAGCAGGTGGTAACTCTCCTGGCAGGCCTTCTGAGAAGCAATCGGCGTGAGAGTGTAGAAAATCTTGGCGTTCTTTATCAAGTTTAGACATATTTGTCCTATCATCATCACTCAACTCTTTCATAAAGATCGAGTAAACAAACAGACTGGATTTCATTAATTTTGAAATGGCCGAAGCCGATATAATAGGGACAGACTCGCCCTTCAGTTTAATATCAAGTACAATCGTTCTGCCCTTTTCTGTAGTCAAAGTCGCTTTTCTCGCTCGATAATCGACCACGGCGTTGTTCTTGTGGTACCAGGGAATCCCTAAGAGAACATCACAACCCTCCAAAGGCATTATGAAGAAGTCCTCATGCCCCAAATACCCCTGACAATGCAACCGAAGTTTGCCAATGACAGGTGTAATGGCTACGTCCCTGCTGGGTGCCGCTAGAACTGCCTCTGCAAGTGGTCCCATCTGATCGGGAGTAATCTCGAGCCGCGCCGCCAATTCCGGTGAAATGAAGTTGGCCTTGGCTCCTCCATCAAAGAAAATCAGGGCCTCTTGATCTTTCACTTTGCCCCAAGCTCGGCAAAGTTCTGTACTCTCATCCATGGTGTCGGGATCAGTACCCACACAATCTGGAACCAGTCCCGTTTTCATCTTGCCTTTTCGTACACGGTCCTCAGCTGCTCTCGAACTCTCAGGCCTTTCGTCGTCCTTGTCATTCTGTTCTTTCTGTGCCTTTTTAGGGCACTTTGCGGAGATATGTCCAGTTTCCCCGCATCCAAAGCACTTCCCCTCCCTGATGTAGTGAGTCTGCTCCTGAGGAGTAAGTCTGGGTCGTGCATCCTTTTTCTCTGGGTTGCTCTTTCTTTTTCTACTTTCATTCCCAGAAGTCTGTCCGGTTCGTTGTGTCGTGACCTCATCTGTGGGGTAGGTCAGACTGCGAGAGTGAATTGCAAAGCCCCGCTTCGCATGACTCATCAACTCCTGAATAGAAGCTGACTTCTGTTCAAGGCAGTGGTCTCGGATCTCTGTAGGTAGACCCAATGTAAACCGCTCAATCTGTTCTCTGAACGAGATCTTCACGAATGAAGAGGCAGATAGAAAAGAGTTCCAAAATCTTTCACAGTAAGAATTCACTGTATCGCTGTTGGTCATCCGGAGATGGTTCCAAGCAGCTTGTATATCTCGCTCAAACTCTTGAGTCAACCAAGAAGAAATAAAAAGCCTCTTGAATTTCAGCCATGTAATTGGCACAGTCTTGCTTAATAGAAGCGTGGACCACCAAGTGCGAGCATTCCCCTTAAAATAAGAGGCAGCTCTCCGAATCTTGGAGTGCTCTGAATAGCGTCCTCCCGCGAAAGCGATGTCAAACTGCTGTATAAAAGACAAAGCCTTTGAAGCATCGGAGTATCCCGAAAAAGTATCAAACTTAAGTGCTTGGCCACCTTCCTTAAACTCTCGGACTTTCTTGCTTTTATCTTCGAGAAAGTCATACTGGTTGGCTTTGTAAAAATTCCTCTTGTTTGCATAAAAGTTTCCGTTGTCAGAGTCTGAACTGTCCGTAGACGAGTCCTCTGTAGAAGTGTCACTCACTGGGCGAGACCTAGATTTCCTTGCCTTTTTCTTGCCCTTTCCGAAGCGTTGTTTCTTGCTTCGCTTTTTGCTTTTCCCGTCTTCTTCGCTCGAGTCTGAAGAGCTAGAAGAATTGTCAGAAGAAGAACAAGAACTGGGTAGGCCTTCAAACTTGACGCGCTTCTTCAGTTTCTTTGCTTTGTCGAATGTCGACTGACGACCCAAATATCCCGGGAAGTCAGTACCTTTGTTTTGCTTTTTGCCGTGCTTTTTGCCTTTCTTTGGCGCGTCGAAAAGCTGAGCAATCCGTGCATCAACCAAGTTCTCCAGTTCCTTCTCTGTATATTTCTTGGCGGCAGAAGGTTTCTTGAGAGCGGGTTTCGGGAGTGGTGTTGTGGTTCTCTGCCACTCCCTTTGTACCTCTTCCAAAGAGGTCTGGTTCATATATTTTGCCATCTTCGGGTCCTTGGCAAAATTGAGCATCATCTTTGTTGCATCGCCAATCAATTGACGACGCTCCATCTCTCTTTGCTCCGCCTGAGTAGGCCGAGGCGGGCCATACTCTCTGTCTGAATCTTCGTTGTGATCCCAGCCCGCATCTCCAGATGTTGAGGGAGTCGACTGATCATTGCCTGAAGCCATAGGTGCCGCGGAAAAAAAAATTCGGGGATCGGATTTCTCGTAGAAGAGAAATCGGCCGGGCTTTGATACCACTGTAACAAACTTGGACACTCCAAGTCAAGAATCAACCGCGATAGCACCAAATAACCACTTCAAAACAATTCACAGATCACAATAGATTTGCACTGGCCCGTCGGAGTTCCGTGCCTAGAGATATTGGCCCCAAAGACTGGCGCCCCTTTCGGTATTTCTTTTTGTATTAATCAATCATCAAAGTACAAGAGAGCGGTTAGGGTTTCACTCTCAGACTCTGCGTCCAGATGCTCTGAGGAGTGAGGCCCTCACCACTAATTTAAAGGTTACAAGGGATGCCCAAAAGCAGAGCCCCAAAAGCTTTCAAAATCAAAAGCATCAGTTCTCTCTCTTAGAGAGAGTCTCTTTTTTTTTAATTTAAAAAAAAGCAAGTTCTCTCTCTTTCATGCAAAAGCAACGCCCAAAAGCTGCTAGCGCAAATTGCGGCGCAATTTTCGGAAAATCCGTACAACCCTGCCACGTGGCACTGGCGCCAGAAATTAGGGTTTCAGCCAGCAGTTAGGGTTTTCAGAAATTAGGGTTTGCTGCGAATTAGGGTTTCTGGCAGTTTTTAGGGTTTGCAGGAATTTTAGGGTTTCTGGCAGAAATTAGGGTTTCTGCTGTCCGCCACGTCATCACTTTGTGACATTACTCCAATACAGAATGGGAAGGTAGTAGCGGGATATTCCATACGGGATGGCTACTTGATGAAGAAAACGATGTTGTGTGTTATACAGCTGTTGAGGGAAAAGGTTTTGACAGTGCCATTGTCCACCTTTTACGGGTCACCGTGGCGTTGACGCCACCTTGAAAGGTGTGGAGCGTTACTTCTTTTGGTTGAGACTCAAGAAGGATGTGGACGACTTTGCGCGTAGTTGCTTGGTATGCCAAAAGGTCAAGTTTGACAGCCATAAAGCACAGGGATTGTTACAGCCTTTACCCTTTCCCACCCGCCCCTGGGAAAGTATTGCTATGGATTTCATTTTTAATCTCCCAAAGACACAGAGTGGGCATGATGGTACTTGGACTGTCATCGACTGCTAAATCTGTCATCGACAGATTTAGCTAGCAAGCTCACTCATTCAAGTAAAGAAAACAGTCAAGTGTGATCATTTAGGGAGATCGTGCATTGCTCAGATTTTCAGATTACATGGCATGCCTGAGACAATAGTCTCTGACAAAGATCCTCGATTCATGAGTTGTTTTGGAAGGCTATTTGGGAGAACATTGGCGCACAATTGCAATTCTCGTCATCATTCTAGCCGTAGACAGATGGACAATCTAAGATTGCAAATTCAGTCGTACTCGATTTATTGATGTCTTACATTTCTGATCAGAAGACTCAATGGTATTTTTTTTTGCCCTTGGTGGAATTTGCCTACAATAACAAGATTCACTCTTCGATGGGGAAGGCGCCATTTGAGATCATTGAAGGTGCTCCGAAGGTTCCACCCTTCCTTAGCACGAAGTGTAAGATTTTTGAAGTCGACCAATACACGAGGGACTTGGACACTGCATTTACCAAGGTCCTGGAGGCTTTAGCGAAATCTCAGGAAAGTCACAAGAAGGCAGCAGATCGGCACCGCCGCGATTTGAAATTAAAGGAAGACGATTGGGTGCTCTTACGTTTTGAAAAGGCACGCCTGAGAAAGAAAAAGAGAAAAAGGTGGCTTTTTTCAAAGCTTCACATGAGGTACTATGGCCCTTTCCAGATAGAAGAAAAGATGAATGATGTCTCCTTTAGCGTGAAGTTGCCCGATACTTGGAAGATTCACAATGCTTTTCATGTGAGTCTATTGAAGCCTTCTAAAGGCAATGTGCCCAGTGATGGGGAGCCAGATGAGCAATCCGAAGTGGAGGAAAGCGAGGAGATACTCGTTTCAGAATAGATATTGGCACACAAGGATAGAAAGATTAAAGGTAAAGTGATTATGTGGTTCTTGGTTAAATTCAAGAACTATCCTGCATTGGATGCGAAGTGGATGGAGCAGGATGACCTAGTAGATACTCCTCAGATTTTGGAATTTTACCTTGAAGCATTCGGTTTAGCATAGTCTACTCCGATAGAACCCTGATTTCATCATGGGTGAATCTAGTGCAGCGGGTTTGCACAAGAGGGGAGTCACTCCGCTCCTTTGTCAATGGATTACTCCGATTTTGAATAGAGTCATTGATGTTCCTTTGGGTTTCAGGGATACTGATGGGTTGACAGTATTCTGCTGTATGACTTTAATTCCCAAAAATGAAAATGAAAATGATTGATTTGTACTTGACTTGTTTGAGTGCAGGAACTGAAAGACCAAACGATTGCAACATTTTGGTCTCATAAATTTCTATAGACATGATTGCAATAAGGATTAGTTAATCGGGCATCTGTGAGGTCCCAATTGGATCTAGATGCGATTACTAAATACGTTACCGATTAATCATGGTCTGAGATTTGGAATGAATTTGTATGTGATTTGTCATGTGATGTCAAGTGATGTCCGGTGATGTGACTGTCGATTTGTAAAAGTGCTAGATGTGTTGGTTGTAGTGCGTCGGTACTAACAGTCAGTGTCTACTAAGACAGTTTATGGCTTGTGTCTGTTTTGCAGGCGTAATCGAGGGCAGATTACAATTCTTTCAAAAGGGGGATATGTCACAAATTGGTGACGTGGCAGTGCTCTTGGATATACACATCCCCTGCTGATGTGGCAACAGCAGTCAGAAATCCCGCCGCAAATCCTGCTGACAGGTTGACATGGCAGGCAGTACGGACCTTTGCCATTTGCGCTGGCTGATTTTTGGCAGATTTTGGAGCAAAGCTTTTGGGGATAATTGCTTTTGAGTTGAGATTTTGGGGCCTTGCTTTTTGGGCAACCCTTGAATAAAAAGGTCTTTTGGGCCTCATTACTAAGAGCATATGGACGCAGAGTCTGAGTGTGAGTTCTCACAGACTCCCTTGTACTATGGACACAGACTCCCTTGTACTTTGCACACAGATTAATATAAAAAAGAAATGCCGAAAGGGGCGCCAGTCTTTGGGGCCAATACCTCTTGGCTCGGAACTACGCCGGGCCGTGTCGTCTTTTGTGAACTGTTTTAAAGGGTGCGACACACGAGAGAGAATCACTTTAAATTACTTCACACTTAATTCACAGTTCAATTTAGTCGACACGGCCCTGCATAGTTCCGTGCTTAGAGAGATTGGCCCCAAAGACTGGCGCCCCTTTCGGTATTTCTTTCTGTATTAATGCTTGAGCAAAGTACAAATGCCCTGGGGTCTCCTCTACTCATTGGCTTGTGAGCTCTTGTATGCCAGAGAGAGCCCAAGGGTCTTATTTGAAGGTCCTCGGCCATAAAAAGCAGTACATGAAAAGCCTTGAAACTCAAAAGCACTTGTGTCCCCAAAAGCTAGCGCCAAAACAGCCATCACAATTCGGGTTATTCTGTACGACCTGCCAGGTCAGTACAACAATGCGTTTTGCGAGAATCCGTACGGCTAGCCACGTAAGCATTGCAAGGCGATTTGCGGGTTTTCGTACAGCAGCCGCAAGCTAGTTTTCTTTTAGCCTAGTGTCCCTAGGGGGGAAGGTGCCCTGTAAGTTGGGACAACTGATGGACATTGCCATGTCATCAATTTGTGACATTGCCACGTCATCATGCACCGTAGTGGGAGTTGGCCAACCTTGTACCACTTGGATCTTTGCGGGATCAATACTGACTTGGTTGTGTGAGACTATATGGCCGAAATAGAGTATCTCCAGATTTGACAAAATAAGTAAAATAAATACCTGAAGCCAAAATAAATATTGGGATGACATTGGGCTATTAGCTTGAGATGCTATGACTTTTAACACCCTCTTTGCAGCTCATAGTGGACAAATAGTGAGACCAAAGATACGGGAAGAAGCCATGACAAGCCAAGAGAGAAGTAAGCAGACGGAACGCTAAGCCCTGCAAGAAAAGCTTGCAGAGTTGGGAAATTTTTTTCTTTCTGGAAGAAGTCGACACAAGACTTGGGCTCTGAGAAGGCGACAAGAGCATGATGCTCAAGAACCTAGAGAATCCAAGGAGCGGAATGCTCAAGATCCTTCAGAATCCAGAAAATATCCATGACCATCAATTCAGAACCATAGCCAAGAAATCCCGTCATTTCGGGAAGGATATGAAGAAGGTCTTTAGACCTGAGAACACTCCGGTCAAGTTTGATACTTTTGACGGAAGGGAAGATGTCTTGAAAGCTACTGCTTTCATTCGACAGTTTGAAGTTGTCTTTGCAAACGGAAATTTTTTAGAAGTGTCGAAGGTGAGGCATGTAACCAAACACCTTAAGGGGGATTGCAAGTACTTGGTGGTATACCAAAGCTTTGCAAGGAACTTAATACAAGACTTGGATTCAATTCAAGGTTGAATTTTCGGACAAATTTTTTTTTTCCCTCTACGCTTTGAGGAAGGCATCTAAGAAGATTGGGATCGTTTTGCCCAATAGGAACACGAGCGAGTCAAAGCAAGTAGTGGAAAACACTGCTGGTGGTAATAACTCGGAAGAGGAAAAGATTGGAAAGAAGTGTCGCCGTGCACAAGAAATTTTCGGATAAGGACCGTCTGCCTACGTTGAGCGACGGCCCAAAACAAGAACCTTCTTTAGCGAACTCTGTTTGTGAAAGAAAGACTTGGGCATTGCCTATGTGAGAGGACACAAGAGGTTTATTACCCTTTGGACTAACAGCGCAGGATTATGCGGAAGAACAGATACCTAGATTGATTTCTAGGAGGAATATTCTTCTCGAGGTTGAGAAGGTGAAAGTGAGTTAACAGATTCTCGGAAAGACGTGAATGGTGAGTTCTTACGTGACTCGTAAGTTTATGATTGGTGAAGGATATCCTCGAGGTACTAGAGGAAGGACATGAACCGGTAAGGTAAGTATTGAATTATTGAATTTAATTTCTAAGTTCTCTTTTGAGAAAGGACTAGCTCAACTCACCATTGAGCAAGATTTGAAAGATTCTGGTTTCTCCCCGGTAGTGAAGTTGGACCTCTACAATTGAGGACAACTATTTATAAGTGAGAGGGATGTTGCTAAATTGGCTTTATCTGATAGAAAAATAATTCTAAATGAATTATTGGATTTATAAGTGAGGGTTTTCTCGCTTTGAACATCAAGGAAAAATAATTCTAATTGAATTATTGGAATTTTAAGTGAGGGTTTTTCTCACTAAAGACATCCGAGTACAGAGTATGCCTAGTGTGTCATTCAAAGTAATGAGAGGAGCACTGTGAAAGGGAATATCTGTAAGGCTACCAGGAACTGGTACTTGTGATGCGTCACAACGGATGGGTGACAGGGAGCATTAGTAAGAAGTATCCGATCATCCGGGAACGGACATCTCTGATGTGTCATAGGATGGGTGACATAGAGCTTCGTGAAGGGGATTGTACCGTAAGTTCGGTAGGAAAGGACTAGGTGATGGGTATTCCTGATGCGTCACAAGGTGGGTGACGGGTGCATTGGAAAGGGGATATCCATAGTCGAGAGGAAATCCGAATTGGAAAGGAGGAATATGCGTAAAGACGCAAGCACAAGAATAAAGATGGGTTTGAGAAGCTTTTCTTAAAAAGCGAAAAATTTTAACGAGTTTTCCGGGAAGAGCAAACGCTTTCCCGCGAGGAATCTATGTCTGCATTGCATTTGTGTATGTGGTTGCATCCAGGGACGCCTGGAAAGTGTTGTGAAAAGCATTGTTTTAAACTTATAAGGTTTTATTGAGTTTTTGGGCAGGTTCAGACCAATTATAAAATATGCCGGCCGCCCACTTAATAAGTGGGCAGCCGCTTAGAAAATAAAGCAACAAAACCAGCCGGCGAATGCTCTCTCCCTATTTCAGGTAGAACACCAACAAAAAAAAGAAAAGAAAAAAAAGAAAAAAAAAAACGGCCGCAATCTCTACGCGAGCAGCTATTCGTGCTGTGGCCAAGGAGCTATAAAAGCATCACATGCCCGCACTGAAAGGGAGTTACCAACGTCAGCAAGAGAAGACTGTGCCGTGAGATAATGCAAGAGATCGCGAGACTACGAAGCACGGAAGTCGCTTTTCCCGCGCCGCGACAGGTATCTATTGTGGATTCGCTATACGAATTGTTGTCGTGTGTTTGCGCGTGTGTTTGTGGGTACTTCATTGCGAAGGAGAAGCGAGAAGGCTTCGGCCTACGCTTGGGGATTCTGGAAACGGAATTCGGAAATTGTCTGCGGATTCTCAACTCCGAGTGCAGATGGAAAAAGGATTGAGAGCTCGTCTCTCGGATTCCCCTTACGGGAAGGAACGACCATCGAGTCAGATAATTAGAATGGAGGGGTTTTCTCCGGTTCTTGTGCTTGTAAAAAGATTCTCCCTAATAAAAGGATTCTCTTTAAGGGGGGGGGGGGGGGGGGGGGGGGGACCAACCCATCTTCTGGTCCCCAGTACTGTGTCTATCTTCTCACACTATCTCTCTCTCTCTCTCTATTTATTTCTCTCTATATCCTTTGGCTTCAGTATTAAGTGATAAATTCTATTTATCCGAGTATATTTTATATTGTTATGCGCTCCTTTTTGTGAGAGTGGCTTGGTAGCTATAGACATCCACTACTACATGGCACTGCCTCTGAAGGAAAAAAAAACGGTGGCTTGAGATATCTTTGATTCTTCTGATTAATTCACCATGGCTTATGCTCTGTAAGTTGTTGTGTGAAGTTTGATTTCTAGGATTAAGTTTTTAAGATGTCTTATCCTTTTTTTGCTTTAAGTTGAGTACTTGTTTTAAGCCAAGTAAGTTGCGTCAGTTTATTTTACACATGCCTTTTCTAAAAACATTTTTTAATTAATAATGTTTTGTTTCGAAGCAAACAAAGTGATTTAGTTTGTTTGTTTGTTGGTAGGATCGGTATGCTTGCAGAAAGCACACGCTTGAAGCTCTGATACCACCGTCACAAGACGGGCACCACGTGCCAATAAAAAAGAACAGACTGAACAGACTTTTAGCACTTCAGTAACAACCGAACTGAAAGAGAGAGAGAGAGAGCACACGCGACACGGAGTGGCGAATTTCAATAGGCTGCCACGTGGCACTGCCAACACAAATGATGGGCGTCCATACAGCCGCCATGTCATCAGTTTTTAAACGCTTTGTGTGTGTGTGGGTCGAGCATTATTATAATGCCTTTATGCCACTTGGGCCCCCCCCTTTTGGACGGGGTCCCATAAGTTGGTGGGAACTCTTCTTTAAAAATAGGCCAGTCGACAAGACTTTGTGAGTCGGTAAAACTTCTTTTCCTGCTCCAGCTTCTTCACTTAGGGTTTAGCCCTTTGAACGGGGATCTGCACGTTGGCTCCGTTCTTTAGTGGCTTGACACGTCAGCAGTTTGTGACAGCGTTAATCGTGGCACATTTTGCGACAGCATATAGGTGCTGGCATGGCACCACACACTGGTGCTGGCATGTACATAGGCGGGTGACCTGGAACATCCTATGCTGGGAGAGTTTGGGTGTTAGTTATGAAGGCATTGACGCTTGGAGCTTTTGGGCGTCCAATTTATTGAAAGCAGTTGACCTTTGTGCTTTCAGCGCTTTGCAAAGCAAGAGGTCCAATGTCTATAAATTAGTGGCCAGGGGTGAGCCAAGGCACTCTACTATTGGAGATTGGGCTCACTTGTAATCATCACAACATTGAGCCAGAAAAAATTACTACAAGGGGCACCTACGTTAGAGGCCAATACATGTGAGTGGAGAACTCTGGCCCACTGTGTCTCATCCCTTGTCTCTTTCAGTTCAAGTTTTTAGTATGTTCGTCATGATGTTGCCGGTTACAATGATATCACATGGCTTGCTGGTTACATGGCGTCTGCCATTTCTGAATTCATTCATTTCTGAATTAATGAATTCACACATTTACACCATCTGCATGAGAGAGAGGAGTGAATGTAAGAGTGCTTCGAATGTGTCTATGTTAGAGTCAGAGTGTCTAGTTTTTCTAGAGTCTCACGAAGATTGTTGTTCTGACTTCTGAAACACTTCCAAGCGAGCTTCCTCAGAATAAGCCACCTGAAGATCACACCATAGATTTGGTTTCGGTAAATTTGTTTGATCCTAATTGCACGTGTTTGTCGTGCTAGAATATGGCTTAACTTGGTTGATGCTGATTGAACAAGTTTGGATAAGTGGAAGTTCGTATGAACCTGTTTGACTTTGTTTTAACTGGTTTTGACTAGTTTGAATCTCAGATCTGCTTCAAGTGGTTTAGCTGCACTATAATAGTTGGATAGAGTCCCAAGCCTTGTTGTAACAGCTATTTGTACAGTGGGGCAGAGTCCCTCGACCCATACACTAGACCTGACGTACCGTTTGGATAGAGTCCAAAACCTGTTACGATGGTTACTCTGGTCTTGGCTTAATGGTCTGAAGGCATCCCAAAATCCGTGTTTACGGTTGGATGTCATCCCAAGACCGGTTCAGATGGTCTCACTGAACGATTTGATTATATCCCAGGACCCATTCCAAGTTCCAACAGACCCGGCTTGATGGTTGGGCATATGTGAAGGATCCTTTATGATGGTTTTCACCGAGCGGTTGGACACACATCCCTGGGACCCACTCTACACAGTATATGCGACACTTCAGGTTTTGTTGTTTAGTAATTGCATATGTGCATTGCATAGATTTTATCAAGTGGATTGCATGACATTTGTGGAAGCATTTTTGTTTGATCCTGTGAATTGCACATTAGACAACTCTAGTGCATCCAAGATGTGTGTAAACAGGTCATTGTGGCGTTGGATGTGATGATTAGATAGGCCCAGTGCAGGTCACGACAGCCATTTGAGGACTCATGGGATAAGAATGTGATTGAAGAATGCTAGCCAAAGTCGACTGTGGACTAGGATCTGCGCTATTGCATCTCTTAGGAATCGCATTGTGATTTGTGTTCTCTCTTATGTATATAAGTGCTCCAATAACTTTGTTGTAATGTGCAAAGCATACAATTTAGAGTGCCTGTTATGTATAGAAAACTCCCCAACTTACAGTCATTGCGGTCTCTGCAAGAGGTTATCTTGAAACAGCAAGACTGTTGTAAGTCTTTTGGTTTCAACTTTCAAGTGGCATATTGAATTAGCCTGCTTGTACACTGAAAATTCCCCAAAAGTCCTATCAAACCTAAAATTAGCTGCTGCTTGTAAAACCTCTTTAACTGAAGTCTCCAAATGGCTTAGTTCGTTTTTCAAAGTCATTTTGCCTTGCGTTTATGAACTTTGAGAAAATCTTTGTAACGAGGCAGATGTACTACCAACTCAAGCTGGAAATGTCTGGAGTTTAATCCTTAGTATCAACTGTTTGAATTCTTCGAGAAGCATAAATGAGAAATCACCTCCTTCATGCCTCAAACTTTTGACTTCACAACTTTATATATAAAGTTGAACTTGGAGGACCTTCTATCTTATATTAAGTCTCTTAATCTCAAAGGTTTTCATTTACAAGTTTGAGAAGGATGGACATACGCCATTGCTCGGAGAAAAATCTGCATTGCAATGACGTCGTGTAGAATGTCCAGGGCAGACAATGTTCAGGAGAGGAAGGAGACTCCGCAGGAGTGTATAGATATTCCAAATAGAAGATCAGATGGAGAGAGAGCTAGGAAAAGGGAGGCAAGGTAGAGGCTGCTCCGGCTATACATGTTTACAAGCGCAGGAGGCTTTTGAGAATATTGTTCCTTTTATGTACTTTAAATAGGGATGATATTCCTCTTGCTCTACTTAAGACGCAGTAGAGGAGAAATTTTCATCTCGTGCATTCTATAAAAATTCATATGGAGATTTAAGAGATCAAGACCCAAGAAATAGTCATAATATTTTAAATTTGGAGGATTAGCCCTCTGTTATGATCAGCCTCCCCCACAACACTAATTGACATGGGGTCTTCATGACCCCAAAGCGGTGGGATCGACGGCCGGAGCTGAAGCGCGCGGATCTCAAGGCAGAGGAAAGGCGCATAAAAAAGTCGGCGGTGGCGGCGGCCGGAGGTTTGAACCCAGGACCTCGGGGTTGGAAGCCCGGTGAGCTAACCACGCAGGTGCATGAGACTTGTTGATACCCAAGTGAATTCACATTGTTATAAAGCTGGTCGTTGTTTACCCCCCCCCCCCCCCCCTACATGTCCTTTTTTACTTTTTGTATCCGTGTTTACTTTTTTTGTCCTTGTTTGTTTTTTCGCATTCGATGTCTGCGCACCTCTGGTTTTGTGTCCGCACTTCTCCGCCGTTGATCCACCGCCTTGGCTTCATTTAATATACGTGTTAGATAGTGCCAAACATTCGCTCCCGGCCGCGGAAGCCTGAAAATCTCAATTTTTGGAGAAAACGTACATACACTCTTGCAAGAAATGAGGGACAAAAACGAGGTACACGAGTGAGGGGCAACGCGCAAGTTCATATATTTGCAAGAGCGCTTGAAAACAACCAAATGTCAAGGCAATAACAAGTGGACAGGGGAATCCTATATAGTATCTTTTGTATATTTCATTCTGGGGATTATGCCGTCAAGATTTAAGATTCTTGAGAGAGAGAGAGAAATGTTATATTAACGTCTTCAAAAGGCCAAAGTGACCTATATGAGTGAGAGAGAGAGAAATGAAATGTTATATTAACGTCTTCAAAAGGCCACAATGACCTATGAGACCTGAAAGTTACAAAGTGGTGGATCTGATACAAAGTCAGAGTAACAAAATAACCTAACAACAGTACAAAACAGAGAGAGAGAGAGAGCTAGCTTTTCCTGATTTATTGCTGTTCTTTGTTTGCAGAAAAGCTGCCTCCGGACTCACCAAGAAAGTCGTCTTGTTCTTGCTGCATACTCTAGTCTCTTTGCTATGTAGTATCCACCAGATTTCCTGATGTGTTGTGTTAATATAACAAATGTACACTTCATGTCATTGCCTCAAGTTTCCCCACCACACATTTAACCCAGTATGTCAGTGATTTGGGTCTTGAAAGCTGGCCTATTGCCAGAGCACAGGTTGTCAAGAAACAATGATACAAGGTCCAACTTGGTAAGGATAGCTGTACAGAAACGGTCAGATGTTCAGACTTCATGTGAAATCACATGTTGGACATCACAGAAAAATGTGCTTTAGGATCTTAAAAGCTCTGTTGTCTCTTAATGAGGGCACTGGAGCTTGGTGTCTTAATTCTCTGGCGTACCGTCAGCTTTACTTCTATGCCTGTTGCAAGCTAATGTCTACATTTGAAATTTGTTTCTAAATGGGGCGTCAGGAGTCAGTCCTTGTTGTTCTCGCAAATGATATGGAGATTTTTGTGCCATCATGTAGACTTTTACTGTTTTCATTTTGGTTTGCTGCTCTTATTCTTTATGGCTTTGCGACAAAATAAGGTTCATAAATCTTGCGAGTGTACGGTTGTCCACCTAAAATCAATAAACTGTTGTGTCCAGCCTGAAGAGGGCCTCAGTAATTGTTTTGAGGTCCCTTCAGGTAAGGGACGTGTGTTTGTTTTTTTTGTGGCAGAATTGCTATGCCATTCTTTCAGTGGTTTAATGGTCTCCTTCAGGATGAAACTATCGAGAGTGACTAATAAAAAAACAGAAGGTAGGTGACAGGAGATCGTGGAATTGCACACTTATCATGTTTTTTTTTGTGCGGCACTTCCAAACAGCACATACACTGTGCATGCATGCGTTCATATTCACCGGAATTGATTTGGGTGCAGTGAGGTGTTAGGGTAGGGTGGGATGTATACTTCTCAATAGTGCCGCCTTATTTTCAGAGACTTTGCCCCTGCCTTATTTTGACCTGAGGAGCAGTTTTGTGGGAAGGCGCCTGTGAAAGAGATTGGCTGTAGAGAAAATGCAGGTGCATAGTTATCAATTAGTTCAATAGATTTTATTATGATTAGTGTACTTCAACACTGTATAATAATTTTAATGTCAATACCTAAAGTTTCAAGGACAAGGACAACGTACAAGAGAGTATTTCCGATATATTGATATGTGGGAATAGGTGGAGCAATGATAACTTAAGCTGGCACTAACTTTTAATGGGCTTAATCAGGAAAATGTGCTATATTGTACTGTTAGACCTTCATTTTTGCATCGGGTGTCAAATGCACCTCAGTCTAACGTAGTTACAAAAGCGTGCATTCTACTCGTGTGCTAACAATTTCTTTAAAAACCCAATTCTTGGATTCTTTAGAAAGGTTATGAGGTTAAAAGTGACAAGTTAGAAACAGCTCAAAACTATCCTGTCACCGTGACCTGTTTAAAAGGGGTGTTTGAGATTCATATTTTGGAGGAGAACATGTCTTCTCCTCGATTGATCTATCATTTTTGTTGCTTGGCATGAAGCCCTTCAACATCCTCGATACCACCACGGTCCACCAAGTTTCTACCTGCGAACATACCTCACCGATTTCCATGTTGATGTTGCCTACTAGGCATTGTAAACAGGCACAGCCGTCATGAACAAGATCACATTGCATCTTTGACAGCTAAGGGTGCCGGCAACAAGTTTTGTATGCAAAGCTACACACACACACACACACACGCACGCACGCACACACACACACACACACACACACACACACACACACACACACACACACACACACACACTCACTCAGACACTCTTTGGTCTTGCCTACGGGCACTGTTGAGTTGCATCCTGTTGCTACATGAAGAGGAGACTGTGATATTGGTGAGTAGTAATTTACATACTTGGGTGCATGAGTGCTTTATACATGCTTTTGTGAGAGAATTATCAATTAAGAATATCGTAAGTCTATAGCGTTAGTAATTTCCACTTTAATTGTTGCCCTCTACACTACCCACGTTAATTTACACATCAATTTTGCTCTACACTACCTACGTTAATTTCCACCTTTGTTCTCTATTGAGTTCCTTAAAGTATTCACTTATGCACTTAATATGTTCTGAAAGAACTTTTATTTTTCTGAGATTGGGAAGTCCTAATGAGTTCCTTTGTTAAAAATATTCTTATTAATATGTCATTGCTAACTTTATGACAACGTGCAAAGGCAATTGATGAGTTTGTTGTTCATTGTGAACCATTCAAATATAAAAGGAAGATCAATAGCTGCCTGTCTTGCAAATGAGTTTCCCTTGTAAAGAGTTACATTTATAAGAAAATCAAAATACTAGTTTACTGGGATTGAGGCTCAAAAGTAGAGTGTGTGTGTGTGTGTGTGTGTGTGTGTGAGAGAGAGAGAGAGAGAGAGAGAGAGAGAGAGAGAAAGAGACAGGTTTTATGCAAGTCATGCTTATCTTCCTTGAGACCACATAGGAAGAAGGTTTTTAGGGGGTGGAGGAGAGGGGGGGGGGGGGGGGGCAACTCTTGATACAATTGGAACAGTCAATGTCTCAACCGATATATAATGGGCAGTGTTCGTAAGGAGCTTGACAACTACCTCCCAAGTGGTGTTGTTGAACCTTGCCCCGTCGACCCTTTGACATTGAGATCAAGTAGAGAAAATAGCCAACAAACATCAAGGGACGCTTCCCAATGCTTTTCGATGGTCAATAGACATCACTTATTGAAACTATTGTTTTCTCACAATTGTAAACATCATTCTCTTATATGTTGATAGGCTTTGCTCGGTCTTTGCTTTGCTTGGAAAACTCATTGGGTCTTTGGTACAACTCCATAGTTATCAATTAGTTCAATAGATTTTATGATGATTAGTGTACTTACACTGTAATAATTCAATGGTCCATAATTGAAGTTTCAAGGACGAAGACAAATGTACAAGAGGGTATTTCAAAATATCAGTATCTGGGAAAAAGTCGTATATTGCAGAGAAAAGTCGTCCTACATTTTGTTACTGTACTCTACCATCAAACCTTAACCTCCCCTAGAAAGGAATTTGTATAATATTTGACAAAATGTGTAATGGAATTGGCCTATTAACTTGAGAGTAGTAGAAGTTAGAAAGTATTTTTGTGAAATTATTTTGTGAGCATAGCGGGTAACATAATTGATGGTAGCAACATAAACATAGCATATAGTTAACTTGGCATGAATAATACTTTTGCAAGAGAGAGAGTTTAGAGAACATGATAACAATTGAAGAGTGGATTTATGTGGAGCGAGTCCCCCCATTTGTATTATAGTTTCTCCCATCAAGAGAGACTCGTTACAATACAATCTTTGTGCTGATTGTGACCAATGAAGATGGAAAGCTTTATGCATCAGGAGCATAACATAAACTTTGTGTAAGGATTAACTATCCCAAGAAAAAGAAGAAACATTTCAGAGGAGAAAGAACTAGTTCCTCACTTATCATCACTCTTCTTGCTAGCATACATAATAGCATAGTAATGAAGATGGAGAAGGTGGCAAGCTTAAGCATTCAAGCATGGTTTTTGGTTGGATTTGCATTCCATAGCCAAGAGTGTTGGTGTAGACTCTCAACCTCTCTTTACTTGCTTAGAGATGGAGAGGGAGCTCTTGCAATTCTCATTTTACACAATGAGAGTGTGTGTGGTAGAGTATACCCCTCAAGTAGACCCCTCACTTGCTTTGGTCGACCCCCCCTTGTAGCTCATGCTTGAAGCTCATTGGACCTCTCCAAGCCCTAGCCAATCACAAGCAAGAGTCACACTAAGCAACAAGGGTAGCCTTGGGACAAGTGTCCCCCTTTCCCCTTTGAGAG
Source organism: Adiantum capillus-veneris (assembly GCF_014529385.1). Lineage (NCBI taxonomy): Eukaryota > Viridiplantae > Streptophyta > Polypodiopsida > Polypodiales > Pteridaceae > Adiantum > Adiantum capillus-veneris. The sequence goes on along the minus strand of NC_140948.1, from coordinate 27,377,970 downwards.
AGAGGGCTTGATAAATGCCAAATCAATTAAGTAAATCCACTAAATTATCATTGGACCCCTTGGATGGCCAACCAATAGGCTTTAGGCACAGGATGAGGGTAGCTTGGGGCTTGACATGTGTCCTACTTGCCTCTTGGGCAAGGGGTGCCCTTTGGGAGAGAGAGTGGTCAAGAAACCACCCCTCCTTCTTGCATGGCTTGCCCCCTCCTTGTAGGGATTTGCTGTTGACTTTTGTGCCACCTCAAGCCCCTCAACCTTGGGCCTAGTTCTCACCACAAGCTTGGTTCTTAAGCCCCTCAAGCTTGGGCTAGGTTCCCACCTCAAGTATAGCCCTAGCATCTCAAGCATGACAAGCACCTCAAGCATCTCAATCATCAAGCACTTCAAGCATCTCAAGCATCTTAGTCATCAGGCATGACAAGCATCTCAAGCTTCGACCGGGTTCTCACCTCAAGCACATCCCTAGCTTACCTAAGGTCAAAGGACTTTTAACACTTACTATTGGTGGAGGTCTTTAATGAAGCTAACCCTAAGGTCTTTATGCTCTATTGGTTAGCCTTGCTCTTTGATAGACCATCTCTCATTTGGGCCCCTTTATCATTGGTCCCGTGTTGAGATAGATCTATAATGTCTATATTCTAACCCTTGTTCCCATTTATTCTCCCACATTAAACGATCAGTTTATTATGAGAAAATCATTTGGGTTGGTTATATATTAGATTTTATGACATTACCTCTCTCTTGGAATCATAGTTATCCTGGACTATGAGGTAGAAGAGATAAAGCCTTAGTCATTAGTCAATCTTACTTAGCGGATAGAGGATCTCTTTTTATACTACGATATCTTTCCAAGATGGATGACTAATCCATTTGGTGCTTGGGAGACATAGTTGTCGTAAGCATGTCTGCTCTTTAGTTCATTTCATTCTCCGAAGTAGAGTGACAAATTCTACTTGGTGTTTGAGAGACATCGTCATCACAAACACGATTCTAAGCATGCAAAGTATTTAAATTTGTGCAAAATAAAAGGAGAACTAGTCGTATAAGACAAAAACATTGGTCATTTAAAAGAAATTTTTACATGTGCTTACTCTAATGTAGCATTGTAAGCATTGACAAGGTTCATACTATCGTTCAACTGTATTCCTTGCATCCATCTAGCATCTTCAAATAGATAATTTATGAACTTAATAAGATACCGTTGAATAATCTTACCATGTGGTAGTACCTTATCTTCATGCCGAAGAATAGCTTCGAGTTGTAGCACCTCTTCTTGGTCTTCAACCTCGGGAGGGTCTTGAATGATTGGTTCTGTCATAAAATATAACCTCTAACTTTACCAAATTATTTTCTCATATTAAACTGATCATTTAATGTGGGAGAATAAACGGGAACAAGAGTTAGAATAGAGATATGTGCTTCTAAACCTATCTCAACACGTGACCAAAAGGAGAGATGGGTGCATCTCAATAGGGATCCAAAAGGAGATGGTCTATCAAAGAGCAATGTGTAATAAGTGCTTCTAGACTTACTTCAGCAGGGGACCAAGAGGAGAGATGGTTACATCTCAATAGGGGTCCAAAAGGAGGTAGTCTATCAAAGAGCAATGTGCAGCTTATGGAGCTTAAAGACCTTAGGGTTAGCTTCATTAAAGACCTCCAATGGTTAGTGTTAAAAGTCCTTTGACCTTAGGCAAGCTAGGGCTGAGCTTGCGGTGGGAACCCAACCTAAACATACCTTTGACCTTAGGTAAGATAGGGCTGAGCTTAGGTGGAAACCCGACCTAAACTTGCCTTTGACCTTAGGCAAGCTAGGGCTGAGCTTGAGGTGGGAACTCCACATAAGGTGCTTGTCATGCTTGATGACTAAGGTACTTGAGGTACTTGTCAAATTTAATGAGAAAGTTGCTTGAGAAGCTTTCTATGCATGGGGGGGTAAGATGCTTGAGTAAAAAAGAGACCCTACACACTTAATGAGGAAGTTGCTTGAGAAGCTTCCTATGCATGGGGGGTAGGATGCTTGAGTCAAAAAGAGACCCTACACACTTAATGAGGAAGTTGCTTTAGAAGCTTCCTATGCATGGGGAGTAAGATGCTTGAGTCAAAAAGAGACCCTACACACTTAATTAGGAAGTTGCTTGAGAAGCTTCCTATGCATGGGGGGTAAGATGCTTGAGTCAAAAAGAGACCCTACACACTTAATGAGGAAGTTGCTTGAGAAGCTTCCTATGCATGGGGAGTAAGATGATTGAGTCAAACTGAGACCCTACACACTTAATGAGGAAGTTGCTTGAGAAGTTTCCTATGCGTAAAATTCCCAAAGTTAGGGGAATCTTTGACCTAACCTTCCACTCACCCAAGGGGCACCCCTTTTCTAAAACGGTACATGGGACACATCTCAGACTCTCACTAAGCTTAACCACAGGGTGTGCTTGAATGCTATTGGTTGGGCTAAAGAGGGGTCCAATGAGCTTCTAGTTCCATCCAACAAGTATCTAGATATTTTCAAGCTCTCTACCTCTCTAAGGGGTAAGGAGGACACTTGTCAAAAGACTACCCATGTACTTGAATGCATGCTGCATGTGATTGGCTAGGGGGAGAGGGGTCCAATGAGCTAGCAACATGTGGAAAAGTTGCAACTCACCCCAAGCAAGCAAGGGGGTTGCTGGGGGGATACACACACACACACACACACACACACACACACACACACACACACACACACACACACACAATTTGTGGATTCATTCTCACTTGGTGAAAGAAGAGGAACTCCACCTCCTTCTCCAACCTTGTGAGAAGTAAGAGCCTACACCAACACTCTTGGCTATGGGATGCAAATCCAACCAAGAGCCATGCTTCAATGCTTAAGGTTTCCATCTTCTCCATCTTCATTACTATGCTATTATGTATGCTAGCAAGAAGAGTGATGATAAGTGAGGAACTATTTCTTTCTCCTATGGAATTTTTCTTCTTCCTCTTCCCTACCTTCATTCCCTGCTAGCTCTCTCCACCTTTGAAGGTGTTTGAGGCCTTGGGACTGAGGCTTGGGATAGTTAATGCTTTCTACAAGTTTATGTTATTATGCTTGTGATGCATGAAGCTTCCCATCTTCATTGCATCACGTAGGTCACAAGGAACACAAAGATTGTATTGTACCAAGTCTTTCTTGATAGAAAAAACTTTAATACAAATGCCTATTGGAGGGGGGACCGCCGGCTCCATATGAATCCGGTCCTCAACTATTGTCATGTTCTCTAAACTCTCTCTCTTGCAAAAGTATTATTCATGCCAACTAAACTAAGTACCATTTATGTTGCTACCATCAATTAAGTTCACCCGCTATGCTCACAAAGTAATCTCTCAAAAGTGCTTCACTTAATTTCCTAACTCCGCTACTCTCAAAGTTCATAGGCATTTCCATTACAGGTTCACTTGGTGGCGCTCCTTTGTAGGGCTTGAGTAGGCTCACATGAAAAGCATTGTATATGAGCCAATGGATGGGCAACTGGAGTTGGTAAGCCGTCTCATTGATAGGCTTCAAGATTTGGAAAGGACCATAGTATCTTTTTGCTAGTTTCGCATAATACTTTTGATGGCCCGTAGGATTTTTGCCCGTCGTTTGCTTTAATCGAGCCTCAGGAAACTTAAGTAAGACCCAACCATTTTCTTTGAACGTTAAGGCCCTACTGTGCTTGTTAGCAACAACTTTTTGGCTTTGTTGAGAGATGGATATAGCCTCCTTATTCTTTTGAAAAGATTCTTGTAGGTCACGGCTACACTCATCGGCAACAAAGATCTTCCCATGTACTTTGAGTAGCAAGGGACTTCTAGGTCTTCCCTCAATGATCTCAAAAGGTGATTTTCTCGTAGAAGTATGTACGGTATTATTGTAAGCATACTCTACAAGAGGTAAGTACTTTTTCCATTGTGAGTGTTGATCTACTTCTGTAACATAAGTCTTTAGTAGATTGAGTATCGTAAGATTGGCTATCTTAGTTTGGCCATCCGTTTGTGGGTGATAGGCCAAAGAGAAATTCAACCTTGTTCCTAGATTTTCAAAGAGACCTTTCCAAAAATTAATGGTCATTCTAGGATCTCTATCTGACACGATGGATGTTGGTAATCCATGGTGTTTGAAAATCTGTGATATGAAGAGAGTTGCCATTTGGTGTGCCTTAATAGTATTTTTAAGAGGAATAAAGTGTGCTTGCTTGTTAAACCTGTCGACTATCGTCCATATTCTCGTATTCCCATGGATAGACTTGGATAATCCAAAGATGAAATCCATTGATATACTCTCCCATGGTGAATTTGGGATAGGCAATGGCTGGAGTAATCCAGGTTGCTTCCCTCTATCATACTTGGTCTTTTGGCATACTACACATTTTGAAACATACTCTTGTATGTTCACTTTCATGGTAGGCCAATAGAAGTACGTTTCTACTCCTCGGAGAGTAGGTTGAATGCCTCTATGCCCCGCATAGGAAGGAGCATGGGATTCATACCTAACTTTCCCACGAAGGGAATGGGTAACACATAGCCTATTGCCGTGGAGAAGATAACCATCCTGCAAGGTGAATGGTTCCTCTTTCTTCCCTAAAGAAAGGCCTGACATTATGTCTCTAAAGTTAGGGTCAGTAGCATACTCATCTATCATAGAAGATAGATCATTGTGAGTAGATATAGACACCGCATTAACTTTTCGTCATAGTGAGAGTGCATTGGCCACTTGATTGTGCTTACCAGCAACGTGAGCAATATGGAAATTAAATTGCGAAAGAAAATTTACCTACCTCATTTGTTTGTCGGAAAGCTAGGTTTGCGTCATGGTGGTCGGTTCGTAGAATAAATGGAGTCCCTGATAAGTAATGCTTCCATGTGTCTAGGGCATGTAGAACAACTAAAAGTTCTTTCTTATAAATGCTCAAGACACGTTCATCCGTATTGAGCCTTTGGCTCTCATATGCTATCGCATGCCCTTTTTGAAGCAAAACTGCTCCAAGGCAATCACCACAAGCATCAGATTGGACCTCAAATGGCTTTGAGAGATCTGGAAGCACGAGGACTGGTTGGGAGGTAAGCTTCTCTTTGAGATTGTCAAAAGCACTTTGCTCCTTAGCAGTCCATAAATACTTAACGTTATTCTTTGTTAAATCATGTAATGGTCCTCCTATTTGAGAGAATTTTCCTATGAAGTGTCTATAGTATGCACACCTACCAATATAGCTTCTTAGCTCATGTAGATTTCTTGGATTAGGCCATGCTTTTATTACCTCTAACTTTGATGGATCCATACGGATACCATCTTGAGAGATAATATGACCTAAGTATCGAATATATTGGAGAAAAAATTCTCTTTTCTTTTGGTTGAGAAAAAGCTTGTTCTCCCTTAATTCTTGAAAAATAACTTGGAGATGTTGCTAATGTTCCTCCAAAGACATGGAGTAGATGATAATATCATCAAAGAACACTCCAATGAATTTGCGGTATAGTCTAAAAATTCTCCCCGTTAGATGATTGAACGTGGCTGGTGCATTAATCAAGCCAAAAGGCATGACTAGATATTCATAAAGTCCAAACGTTGTACAAAATGTGGTCTTTAGGATATCTTCATCCACTATCCTTATTTAATGATAACCACTTTTAAGGTCAATCCTACTGAAGTAGGTAGATCCTTGTAGCTTATCAAACAAATCTTCTACCTGAGGCACAAAAAATTTGTTTTTGATAGTGATATGGTTTAGTGCTCGATATTCCACACACATACGATATGTATCATCTTTCTTTTGCACTAAAAGGATTGGAGAACAAAAGGGAGAGGAGTTAGGCCTCATCATCCCTTTGTCTACCAATTCCTATACTTGTCTCATGATCTCCTCTTGTTGAGCTTGAGAAACTCGATAGGGAGGCTTGTTAGGCAGTGAGCTTTCTGGAAGTTGCTCAATGCGATGGTCATCATCCCCTCCTTTTGGAGGTAAGTCCAAAGGGATATCATCGATGAACACATCTTGGAATCCTTTTAGAAAATTAGACAAGTCTAAGTATTCTTGATTCCTTCCATTTACATTTGATAAAACATTAGGATCTTTTAGAGACTCTTTGACAAAAATCATGTACACAAAAACATAGCTCTTCATTGATTTATCAAAAACAGAAGGATTTACAAGTGGTATAGTACGACCACACTCACTAGCATCTATAAACATGTTCTTTCCCCTGTAGAGATGAAGTAGATTTTCCTTTCAGGGAACTTCATGTTCATAGCCATGCGATTAAACCATGGTGCCCTTAGGATAGAATCCTCATGTTGAGAGGAGAGATGAAAAAGTCTTCTTTGTCGACAAAGCTTTGGACATGAAGCCTCATCCTCGCACTCAAGGGAATAACGGAGGCTTGCTATCCCTTGAAAGCTGTGTCAGCCGTTACAATATCTCCCATCTCAAAGGCTTGAATGCCCAACTTGGTGGCAAGCTCCGTTGATATGAAGTTGTGAGTAGAGCCACGGTCAAACAAGATGAAGGCATCATGCTCCCTTACCTTTCCCCAAGTGTAGGAGAGAGATGATCCTTTGCAAATGAGCATCCTCTTTTGGAGCTTCTATAGTGGAAGCCCTAGGAGTCTTATTGCGAACATTTTTCTTGGGGTAAGAACAGTAGCCATGTCCCTTCTCCTCACACTTAAAACACCTATGGTCCTTGCGAAAGGCTTCAAGCTCTTCAGGAGAGAAATTGTTTTTGCCTTTGTCAACTCCCTTCTTCTTGGACCGATTGTTTTTGTTGTTGTTGTTGGAATTGCATTGGGAAGAATTTTGGGGATTGGTTTTCCCTTTTGCATCATTTTTATCTTTGTTTTCCATGGGCTTGACATTCCGTCAAGCCGAATGTAGGAAATTGATGCATGAAGCAACCATGGTGTGATGGACTACTTCGGTGATAGGACCAGGCTGTTGAGAGTAGACAGTAGCTTATCTGTTGGAAGACTACTAGTAGCCTTGAGATGTAAATCCCAAAACTTGTCTACATATTTGTGGATAGACTCATGGGAGAGAAGCTTCAAACTGCGCCATTCAATGAACACTTTGTCCTTTGCATCGCTTGCAAGGAATTGCTTCATGATGGAAACTCGTAGATTTTTCCATGTCTTATGGGACTTTGTCATTGTCACAAAGGCTAGCCCACCATTGATGAGACGATTTTTGAAATGCATAGCTATGTGGCATAGTTTGGAGGACTCCATAAAGCCCTCGTCTCAAAAGGCCGCATCAAATTGATGGATGAAGGCCAACAGTTTGTCGGTAGCACCAAAGGTGCCATCATAGGTGATAAAAGAAATACTCTTTCCTCCCTCCTTGAACTTCTTGAGCTTTTGTGACCTTTGCCATGCAGGGTATGATTTACGATGTCTTCCCCTCTTGTATTCTCTAGGATCCATAGATTTCGTCGGAAGAGGAGGAAGGTGAAGAAGAAGGAGAAGAGGTGACCTCTGTCTTGCCATTTTCTTCCTTTTTTTCCTCTCTTCCCTTTCGGTATGACAAGGAGAAGGACTATGTGTTGATCTTTTTCTCTTGGGAGGAGTTGGAGATCGTCTAGACTATCGTATTTGTAGAGCCACATCTTCAAAGGAACTTAAAGTTTCATTGCTTTCTTGCTCTTTGGATTCCTCCTCTTGTATGGGAGAGAGTCTTCTTTTGGGGGTCTCTTCAAGAGGCCTCCTAAGCTCTCTCTTCTCTTGGAGAGGAAGGGAAATACCATAAGCGCGAAGTTATTGAGTATCGGCTTGCAAAGCAGGGTTGCCCATAGCTTGCTGCAACCAAGTAACGAGATAATTGGCAAACATGGGGGACATCATCATTAGCACCTTCATGTGCAAAATCAAAGCTATCAATGTTCATTCTACTCTCTTGGTTATTGTCAGCCATGTTAACAAAATTTGTGTATGTACTTAGTGTATGCTTTGGCAATTCAAAACCTTAGTTTCCACTCCTCTTAGCCTTTGAAAATTGGCTCTTAAGTTTCTACATCCACGGCTCGAAGTGGTTAATTATAGAGAGTAGTGGAGTGGGTTTAATATTGCAGAATTGTCGAGGGCTAGCTCCTTTTGGACCTCTTATGGCTCAATAATGGTAAAGTCGCAGGCAAGCCTAAAAAGACTCCATTATTAATTCCAAAGCTCCTGAGGTGTGCACCATATCTCACATAATGGGCTCAACAAAACCGATAATAGATCCTAGTCCCACTTACCCTAATATAATTAACAAAATCAACCATTTATAGGCTACTTAAGGACCTCTCTTATTAAGCAAGAAAAGAGAAACCAAATGCTCTGATACCAATGTAATAGAATTGGCCTATTAACTTGAGAGTAGTGAAAATTAGAGAGAGTACTTTTGTGAAATTACTTTGTGAGCATAGTAGGCGAACATAATTGATGGTAGCAACATAAACATAGATTTTAGTTAACTTAGCATGAACAATACTTTTGCAAGAGAGAGAGTTTAGAGAACATGACAACAGTTGAGGACCGGATTTATGTGGAGCCGGTCCCCCCTCCAGTAGGCATTTGTATTATAGTTTCTCCCATCAAGAGAGACTTGTTACAATACAATTTGTGTGCTCCTTGTGACGTAGGTGATGCAATGAACATGGAAAGCTTCATGCATCACGAGCATAACATAAACTTTGTGGAAAGCATTAACTATCCCAAGCCTTAGTCCCAAGACCTCAAACACCGTCGAAGGTGGAGAGAGCTAGCAAGGAATGAGGGTAGGGAAGAAAAAGAAGAAACATTTCATAGGAGAAAGAACTAGTTCCTCACTTATCATCACTCTTCTTGCTAGCATACATAATAGCATAGTAATGAAGATGGCAAGCTTAAGCATTGAAGGATGGCTATTGGTTGGATTTGCATTCCATAGCCAAGTGTTGGTGTAGGCTCTCAACCTCTGTACTTGCTTGGAGATGGAGAGGGAGCTCTCGCAATTTTCACTTCACACAATGAGAGTGTGTGTGAGTGTGTGTAGTAGAGTACACCCCTCAAGTAGGCCCCCTACTTGCTTTGGTCGACCCCTCCTTGTAGCTCATGCTTGAAACTCATTGGACCCCTCCAGGCCTAGCGAATCACAAGCAAGAGTCGTACCAAGCAACAAAGGTAGCCTTGGGACAAGTGTCTTCCTTTCCCCTTTGAGAGAGAGGGCTTGGTAAATACTAAATCAATTACATAAAGCCACTAAATTATCATTGAACCCCTTGGGTGGCCAACCAATAGGCTTTAGGCACACCATGAGGGTAACCTAGCTAGGGGCTTGACATGTGTCCTACTTGCCTCTTGGGCAAGGGGTGCCGTTTGGGAGAGAGAGTGGTCAAGCAACCACCCCCCCTTCTTGCATGGCTCGCTTGTAGGGATTTGCTTTGATTTTTGTGCCACCTCAAGCCCCTCAACCTTGGGCCTATTTCTCACCACAAGCTTGGTCCTTAAGCCCCTCAAGCATGGGTTGGGTTCCCACCTCAAGTACATCCCTAACATCTCAAGCACCTCAAGCTTGGGCCGGGTTCCCATCTGAAGCACATCCCTAGCTTACCTAAGGTCAAAGGACTTTTAACACTAACTATTGGAGGTCTTCAATGAAGCCAACCCTAAGGTCTTTATGCTCCATTGGATAGCCTTGCTCTTTGATAGACCATCTCCCATTTGGGCCCATTTACCATTGGCCCCGTGTTGAGATAGATCCATAAGCACATGTCTATATCCTAACGCTTGTTCCCGTTTATTATCCCACATTTAATGATCAGTTTAATATGAGAAAATCATTTGAGTTGGTTATATATTAGATTTTATGACAAAATGTGAATGTGTTAGTATTTTCTTGGGCCGCATATTACTTTTTTCACGGGTTGTGTTTGCACGTCATGAGATCAGTGGCTTAGGTTGGTTTTAGGCAATTCGAAACATCAAAGGCTCGAATTGCACGAGGAGATGCAACACTTGGTGCATCAGAGAGGCGGTGTATACATGTGGAATTTTATGAGCAGGAGAAAGGTTCCATGTGAACAACAATTGGACATTGTACAAAATTGTGTCGTTTTGATACTATAGTTACATCCACACTCTTGCATGGAGTGGCAATCACATTACCAAAATGGGATATAGAGAGGACCTAGATTAGACTTCTGTTCCTCACGGCTTGAGCATGGAACATTACCAAAGTCACTTTCTTTGTCTCTCTGCAATTGGCTTCATGAGTTGTTGGCTTCATGAGTTGCCCAATTACATGGATACTTAGGGTAAAGGGGCCAATAAAAAGCCACCCCCCAAAGAGGACAATGGTACCCCCCTTAATAGGACAAAGTTGGACCTAGTTTGTGCATTTCAAAAGGATGTTGAACAATCAATTTATTTGAATTGAAGCCTTTTCATTGGGTAATGGGTGAGTTCAAGCCTCGTTGGCACCCATGTCTCTCTTTTGGCTTTGGTGCGTGTCCCTTTTCACACCCATTTTTGTTACACGGGATTGCACAAATGGAACTGTAACTTCCGGCTCCAGAAAAACTGAGATCAAATTTTTCGGAAAGCTCTTGACGAGAGGAAACAAACGGGCTACCGGCTCATTATAATTGAGCTAGGAGACAGGAGATCTAGGCTCCATAGCTTAGGTGCCTTAACTTGGCCCCTTTACCCCTAGTTATCACATGAACATTGCATAGCAATTGGTCATATTATGTACGTCATCACATGATCTGAGGATGGGGACAAGTAGGATGTGTCAGCTCTGTTGTGCAAGAGCGAGAGGAGAAAGAGCATAACTTCTACAAATGTAAGGTGTACTATGACATTCAAGGGAGACGCCATTGCTTGTTCCTGTTGGGTCATGTAGGTTGTGGACCAAAGATGTTTGCATCTTTTTCTCGAGGAACTGCAAAGACGCTGAACTACCATTATATAGGAAAGGATAGCACCATTACTGATCTTATTATCACCACATGTTCAAACAGAAGGACAGCTACAAGTACCATGGGAGCGTTATCGACTTTAGCACAAGCATGAAATTGATGAGAGGCTTCATCTTCTAGGGGTGCCATGTAGTGGCATGCAAACATCTTTAGTCCCCAGCCTACATCACCCAACAGGAACAAGCAATGGTATCTCCCTTGAATGTGATAGTCTTTCAGGCAAGCATGAAATTGACACAGTAGTGGCATGCAAACATCTTTAGTCCCCAGCCTACATCACCCAACAGGAACAAGCAATGGTATCTCCCTTGAATGTGATAGTTTTTCAGGCACATCCTCACCCAGGAAGAGAACCAAGCACTCAAATCATATACGACGGATCAAAGCTATTATTGAGCGTTACACAAGGAAGATGCCAAGGCATCTGAATCATGCAGATTTACATCTCTCCATGAGTAGACGATGTCATGTATATTTTGGACTATGGATGTACTAATTTAGGTAGAGGCAGGTTTTCAGCCTTTCTAGCTTTAGATTCCATTCGATCAGAAATACATACTATATGTCTAGGCCACATATTCCAGGCACATTCCAAGCTAGAGGCTAGAAGTAGAAATTGGAGCATGAAGTGGCACTGCTCTGGTAGAAGTCAAGAAAGTTTAGGGTCTTGAGAGACAGATCAAACTCAAGAAGGTGGTCTTGCTGCTGGAAGGTACCCAAAACAGAAGTCTTGTTGTAGCCTGCGTCGAGCAACGTCCAGCAAAGAACACCCGGGGACACCCAAAGCATGGAGTTGTATCCCATCACGTCCCAAGTTCGACCGGAGCCCAGAAGGCCAAGCTTGATGATGGGCACATTGTACCCTTTTGATGCCCAACCCACACTCGATTCATTGTAGCATGTGTCAAATGGCAATGGACTTGCCACCCTCTGCATTCCCATCTGCTCTGCTTTCTCACGGAATTTGTCCCGCAACACCACATATACTTGGTGCGACAGCTTTGTAAATGGCTCTGTTGTGCTTACCCTCATCTTCAACAGCTTCCCACTTCCCCTCTTCACCTTCTCCTTGCTTATGCGTATATCTGTCACTCCCATGTACAGCCTCCCCTCCCTGTCGAACTTGAGTGGAAATGGTTGCCCCAATAGCGCAGACACGTTGATCTTTGTGGGCTCAAGGCCAAACATGTAGCTGATTCCATCACCCAAGAACAGAGGAGCTGGGTTTCCATCTTCAAAGTGGGGCAAGCAGTAGGCGAACTTCCTCAGCACACCCCCATTCTTATAGAGCTGGGCAGGCAAAGCATGCTTGGCGGCAGAGAGTGGTGCAACGCCAGTCACATTGAGGGCGGCGACGGATTGCGGGTCTGCACAGGCAAAGGCGATTTCGGGAAACGTGGCCATGGAGTCCTCGAAGCGACCATTGGTAGTGTGCAGAGAGAGCTTGTCATAGGCGATGTAGGCGGAGTAGTTTTGAAAGGGAGAGAGGGGGGAGGAGCAAGGAGAGCCCTTGTAGCAGTTGTGGTCGATTCGTATGGATGTGGATTTGCTCCAGTCGTACATGGCGCCGGAGTTGTTGGAGCCGCATTGCAGCCAAGGGTAAGCAGTGGCGTCTGTGGATAGCAGGAGCTGCAAGGGCTGGGGGTTGGGGGTGCCCATGCTCAAGCTGGACACCTCATACATATTCGGCTGAAGGTAGCCATTGCCATGCTTATATGTGATTCGAGCAATGAGAGCTGCTGATGCCACTCTCTGCATGAGCAATCCGCCCACGACAAGCAGCAGCAAGAGCAGGCATGGCGCTCTTTTACTCATAGCTAGTAGATATGAAGATGGTGGCACAATTTTCAGTCTCTATTGGTTTTGTAAGTGTGCCATGAGGTGCATAGCCGCCAGCTCACTGTTAACGTATTTCAAAGATGGTGGCACGATTTTCAGTCTCTATTGGTTTTATAACTGTGCCATGAGCTCACTGTTAAGGTAGGTTTCACACTGGAGGAAGGCAGCGTTCAATAGGACGTTGGTTGAGTCGTCTTTACCTTGATTATCTAAGAGCAATTTGGAGGAATGAGAAAGAAGAGGGGGCCACTTGGCTTCCCTTGATTGGCCAGAGACATTGGGAAAAGGGTTGGTCTATGCAAAAAGTGGGGAAATTGTTGGTTTTAAAAAAAACAAGGTAAAAAATTGCATGAATGAGCGGCCGAAATTTTAGCGCATGAAAGCAGCAAAGCATACCAGACAAGCTATGCCTCTGCTGGTGCTGGTGGGTTGTGAGTACTTCACAGAGAACGCAATTGCAGAGCCGGACAACAGCGGACAAAACTATCGGTAAAGAGAGAGAGAAAGATAGAGAACTCTGCAGTAAAGAGAGCCGGACATTAGCAGCAAGCATTGCAGAGCATAGCTGTTTGACGGAGGTAATTTGTTCACTTTGCATACATGCTTCTACAATCGTTACATCATGCCACAGAGAGAGAGAGAGAGAGAGAGAGAGAGAGAGAGAGAGAGAGAGAGAGAGAGAGAGAGAGAGAGAGAGAGAGGGAGGCAGGGCCAGGAACCTCTGGAATGTTTTCATCATATGCGAAGAGAGGGCCTCAAGTATGCCTTGCTCGACATGTATGCCAAATGCGGTGTACTTCATAAAGCACAAAAAGTGCTCGACTATCTTCCTGTCCAGAATGTCGTCTCTTTGAATGCTCTGATCACGGGATATGCCCAACAGAGGCAGGGCCAAGAAGTGCTAGTCTGTTTTGAGCAAATGCAAAGAGAGGGCAACTCTCCAAATGCAATCACCTACGCTTGGATTGTTTTCAGCATATGCAAAGAGAGGGAAACTTTCCAAATGCAATCACCTACTTTGGCATACCAATGTTGAATTATGCTACTGCTCAAAATTCCAAATATGCCCGATGCCACTGACGTGAGGATGTCACCACCCCTTACTAGTAGTGAAGTGACCTCCTTAAAAATCATTCAAACACCTCAGTTGTGTTGTACAATATGCGGCCTCTCAGCTGAAATCACTCAAATGCGATATTGGGAGGTGAAAATCACTCAAATGCCGTGTTCTTCATAAAGCCCAAAAAGTGCTCGATGAGCTTCCTTTCTGGAATGCTGTCTCTTGCAATGCTGTGATCGCGGGATATGCCCAACAAAGGGAGGACCAGGAAGTGCTGGGCTATTTTCAGCAGATACAAAGAGAGGGCAGCTCTCCAAAATGCAATCACCTAGGCTTGTATCTTCAAGGCATGTGGCATTATGCAGATGCTGATATGGGCAAAAGAATTCACGATGATATTGTTAGCCAGAGGTTGTCGAAAAAAAACGAGGTACTTGGCACTGTCTTGGCATGTATACCAAATGTGGTGCACTTGCGAAAGCACAAAAAAGTGCTTGAGGAGCTTATTGTTCGAAGCAGCATCTCTTCGAATGCACTGACTACTGCAGGGTCGTAAAAAAAAAACGAGGTACTTGGCATTGTCTTGGCATGTATACCAAATGTGGTGCGCTTGAGAAAGCACAGAAAGTGCTTGAGGAGCTTATTGTTCGGAGTGGCATCTCTTCAAATGCTCTGACTATAGGATATGCACAAGAGGAGTGGGGCTAAGAAGCTGTGAACTTTTTTCAGCTGATGTTGATATGGACACAGAAATTCATGATGATAGCTGTGGACTGTTTTCAGCAGATGTGAAGCGAGAGCTATATCCACACGCAGTTGCCTACCTGTATATCTTAAAGGCATGTGGCTCTTCCCAAGATGCTGTTATGGACATAAAAATTCACGATGATATTGTTACTCAGATGCTATTGCAAAGAGATGTCATGCTGACACTCCCTTGGTCGATGTGTATGCCCAATGTGGTGCACTTGAGAAAGCACAAATAATCGGAACAACATCTCTTGGAATTCACTGATTGTAGGATACACACAACAGGAGTAGGGCTAGAAAGCTCAAGGCTATTTTCAGCAGATGCACAGTGAGGGCCTTTGTCCAAATGCAATCACCTACGCATGCATCTTGAAGGCATGTGGCTCTATGTAAGATGCTAATATGGGCACAAAAATTCACAATTTCTTTGTTCGTCAGAGGCTTTTGAAAATAGAGGTTGTGGTTGGCACTTCCTCGGTCGATATGTATGTCAAATGTGGTATGCTTCAGAAAGCATAAAAAGTGCTTCAGGAGCTTCTTGTCCGGAATGTTGTCTCTTGGCATGCAATGATTACAGGATATTAGCAACAGGAGCAGGGACAAAAAGCTCTAGGCTGTTTTTAGCAGATGCAAAGCGAGAGTATCTCTCACCATTCAGTCAACTATACTTTTGTCTTGAAGGCATGTGACATTACCAGTAAGAGAAGGACAAACCATCACTCTTCTTCACCGACGTGAGGATGTCACCCCCCTTACTAGTAGTGAAGTGACCTCCTTAAAAATCACTCAAACACCTCAGTCGTGTTGCACAAAATGCGGCCTCCCAGTTGAAATCACTCAAATGCAGTGTTGGGAGGCGAAAATCACTCAAATGCGGTGTTCTTTATAAAGCCCAAAAAGTGCTCAATGAGCTTTCTGTCTGGAATGTTGTCTCTTGGAATGCTCTAATCGTGGGATATGCCCAACAAAGGCACGGCCACGAAGCGCTGGGCTTTTTTCAGCAGATGCAAAGAGAGGGCAGATCTCCCAAATGCAATCACCTAGGCTTGTATCTTCAAGGCATGTGGCATTATGCAGATGCTGATATGGGCAAAAGAATTCACGGTGATATTGTTAGCCAGAGGTTGTCGAAAAAAAACGAGGTACTTGGCACTGTCTTGGCATGTATACCAATGTGGTGCACTTGAGAAAGCACAGAAAAGTGCTTGAGGAGCTTATTGTTCGGAGCGGCATCTCTTCGAATGCACTGACTGCTGTTGCAGGGTTGTTGGAAAAAACGAGGTACTTGGCACTGTCTTCGCATGTATACCAAATGTGGTGCGCTTGAGAAAGAACAGAAAGTGCTTGAGGAGCTTACTGTTAGGAGTGGCATCTCTTTGAATGCTCTGACTACAGGATATGCACAAGAGGAGTAGGGCTAGGAAGCTGTGGACTGTTTTCAGCAGATGCTGATATAGACCCAAAAATTCATGATGATAGCTGTGGACTGTTTTCAGCAGATGTGAAGCGAGAGCTTTATCCAGACGCAACTGCCTACCTGTATATCTTAAAGGCATGTGGCTCTTTGCAAGATGCTGATATGGACATAGAAATTCATGATGATATTGTTACTCAGATGCTATTGCAAAGAGATGTCATACTGACACTCCCTTGGTCGATGTGTATGCCAAATGTGGTGCACTTGAGAAAGCACAAATAGTGCTCCAGGAGCTTTTTGTTTGGAACAACATCTCTTGGAATGCATTGATTGCAGGATATGAACAACGGGAGTAGGGCTAGAAAGCTCTAGGCTATTTTCAGTAGATGCATAGTGAGGGCCTTATTCTAGATGCAATCACCTACGCGTGCATCTTGAAGGCATGTGGCTCTATGTAAGATGCTGATGTGGGCACAAAAAATCACAATTTCTTTGTTCGTTAGAGGCTTTTGAAAATAGAGGTTGTGGTTGGCCCTCCCTTGCTCGATATGTATGTCAAATGTGGCATGCTTCAGAAATCATAAAAAGTGCTTGAGGAGCTTCTTGTCCGGAATGTCGTCTCTTGGCACGCACTGATTACGGGACATGTGCAACAGGAGCAGGGACAGAAAGCTCTAGGCTATTTTTAGCAGATGTAAAGCGAGAGTATCTCTCACCATTCAATCAACTATACTTTTGTCTTGAAGGCATGTGACATTTCCAGTAAGAGAAGGACAGATCATCACTCTTCTTCACTGACGTGAGGATGTCACCCCCCTTACTAGTAGTGAAGTGACCTACTTAAAAATCACTCAAACACCTCAGTCGTGTTGCACAAAATGCGGCCTCCCAGTTGAAATCAATCAAATGCGGTGCTGGGAGGCAGAAATCACTCAAATGCGGTGTTCTTCATAAAGCCCAAAAAGTGCTCGATGAGCTTCCTGTCTCGAATGCTGTCTCTTGGAATGCTCTGATCGCGGGATATGCCCAACAAAGGCAGGGCCAGGAAGCACTGGGCTTTTTTCAACAGATGCAAAGAGAGGGCAGCTCTCCCAAATGCAATCACCTAGGCTTGTATCTTCAAGGCATGTGGCATTTTGCAGATGCTGATATGGGCAAAAGAATTCACGATGATGTTGTTAGCCAGAGGTTGTCGGAAAAAAACGAGGTACTTGGCACTGTCTTGGCATGTATACCAAATGTGGTGCACTTGAGAAAGCACAGAAAAGTGCTTGAGGAGCTTACTGTTCGGAGTGGCATCTGTTCGAATGCACTGACTATTGCAGGGCTAGGAAGCTGCGGACTTTTTTTAGCAGATGCTGTGGTGCACTTGAGAAAGCACAGAAAAGTGCTTGAGGAGCTTACTGTTCGGAGTGGCATCTCTTCGAATGCACTGACTGCTGTAGGGCTAGGAAGCTGCGGACTCTTTTCAGCAGATGCTGGTATGGACACAAAAATTCATGATGATAGCAGTGGACCGTTTCCAGTAGATGTGAAGCGAGAGCTATATCCAGACGTAGTCGCCTACGTGTATATCTTAAAGGCGTGTGTCTCTTTGCAAGATGCTGATATGGACATAGAAATTCACGATGATATTGTTATTGCAAAGAGATGTCATGCTGACATTCCCTTGGTCGATGTGTATGCCCAATGTGGTGCACTTGAGAAAGCACAAATAGTGCTCGAGGAGCTTTTTGTTCGAAACAACATCTCTTTGAATGCATTGATTGCAGGATATGAACAACGGGAGTAGGGCTAGAAAGCTCTAGGCTATTTTTAGTAGATGCATAGTGAGGGCCTTTGTCCAGATGCAATCACCTATGCATGCATCTTGAAGGCATGTGGCTCTATGTAAGATGCTGATATGGGCACAAAAATTCACAATTTCTTTGTTTGTCAGAGGCTTTTGAAAATAGAGGTTGTGGTTGGCACTCCCTTGGTCGATATGTATGTCAAATGTGGTATGCTTCAGAAAGAATAAAAAGTGCTTGATGAGCT
This sequence comes from Adiantum capillus-veneris, assembly GCF_014529385.1. Taxonomy (NCBI): domain Eukaryota; kingdom Viridiplantae; phylum Streptophyta; class Polypodiopsida; order Polypodiales; family Pteridaceae; genus Adiantum; species Adiantum capillus-veneris. Next base: position 27,359,919 of record NC_140948.1, on the reverse strand, counting down.
TCTTGTCCAGAATGTTGTCTCTTGGCATGCACTAATTACGGGATATGTGCAACAGGAGCAGGGACAGAAAGCTCTAGGCTGTTTTTAGCAAATGCAAGCGAGAGTATCTCTCACCATTCAGTCAACTATACTTTTGACTTGAAGGCATGTGACATTACCAGTAAGAGAAGGACAAATCATCACTCTTCTTCACTGATGTGAGGATGGCACCCCCCTTAGTAGTAGTGAAGTGACCTCCTTAAAAATCACTCAAACACCTCAGTCGTGTTGCACAAAATGCGGCCTCCCAGTTGAAATCACTCAAATGTGGTAGACTGGTGGGAAGGTGGCGAAACAATGTAAGGAAGGTCTAGAAGCGACTCCATTCAAGATTGTGCGTTGATCGATAGGACCAATACCAAAGGTACACTTATATTCTGTATTTTCATTTCCTTTATGTGATGTCAAAAGTACTTAGATTAAATCATGTACACATTAAAGCAATAAATTTACATCATTTTTATTCAGAAGATTGTAGATGAAGGTGACAAAGGCTGAAGAATTTTTGTGATGCCCAACAAAGGAACACATAGACAATACACCACGGCAAGGCAACGTGGAATGATACATGTCTTCATAAAACATCGGTAATGTCTTCGTAAATCACGGCCGTAGTTTTTTTACAATAAAAAAGTCCCTCCAACACTGGAGAAGAAGCATAAGTCCCCCTTCAACACTGAAGGGGATAAAAGTGGCGGGGGAAAGGCACGTTCCCTACCGTATTATTATAAATGTGGAGAACGGTGCCAACTCCACACCATACATATGTATGGTTTTTTTCTTTTTTTAATGGGCACAAGCATTGTAAAATGCACAAAATGCATCTCATTTCGTCTTTATTATAATGTGGAACTGTTTACGTTCATACATCGTTTCATGCAAAAACTCATTTGTGTTGCGAGGTCATAGAGCTTTTGGCGAAAGCTTCGAAGAGATATGCTATGGAGTCATCATCATGAGCTATGCCATGCGGTAAAATCCACAACACTATCACCTTTTTACTTCTTAATATATATACAGTGAAACAATCAAGGCAAACTAGTTTCTACCTCAATGCTCGCGAGCAGCTGTAGTTCGAGGAGAGAGGAGTTGTCATGTAGTGGGACTGAGAAGAGAGAGAGCTTGATGTTGAGCTCAACCAACAGAGTTGAACTTTGATATGCGAATACGCTCTAATATATTTCAAAGTCTACCTCTTCTCTCTATCTCTTATCTTCATTTTCTTCTTCTACTACGTGAAAGGACGAGAGTGATGTCGTGTGCTAGTCTCCACCCAACCATGCTATCTTATAGCCTCCCCCTAGCATACACTCTGTCCGGCCCTGTCGGTGACCTTGTCCTTAGGATCCGTGTCCTTACATTATTACCCCCCCCCCCCCCCCCCCCCCCCCCCCCCCCCCTCTTGGAGAATCGTTTTGGTCCTTGAAAACGAACGTAGGAAAACCTTTCTTAAGTGCAGAAACATTCTTCCATGTAGAACCTTCTTCAGGTCTATTTAGCCAATTTACCAACACCAGTCGTCTGACATGATGTCTGGTACAAAGCTCATGAGAATCCAAAATCTTTTCGGATTCATGAGGGATGCTTGGCAATTCGATAAGGTCAACTAACACACGTGTGTCAATGACATTATCATTCTATCCTAGCTGTTTTCGTAAATGGCTAACATGAAAAACAAGGTGAACTCGTGTATGCTTGGAAATAGCTAACTTATAGGATACTTGACCTAATAGTATACGTTTTTGGTTTGAGAACGAAAAACGGTCCTGGTGAAAGTTTAGCAACTTTTCCTGTCTTCAGACTTTCTGAATGCTTCGAAACCGTGAGGAAAACCTTGTCTCCTTCTTGAAAAGTAGCAAGACGGGGATGCTCATCTGCGTACTTTTTATATTGATCTTGAGCTTGCTTAACATTGAGTCAAGCAACTCGAAGCATATCAAAATGATCTTGGAGAAAATCCTTCGCTTGTTGTATCTTCTCCATAGCCAACCCCATCGTAATGGGTGATCTAGGTTGAAAACCATATAAAAGCATAAATAGACTAAACCATGTAGTCACATGCTTTGAACTATTATAAGGAAATTCCAATATAAGCAAGTAGTCTTCCCAATTGGTTTGCTTCTTGTTAACGTACGCTCGTAGCATATCCTCTACAACTAGATTAACTCTTTCGGTTTGACCATCTGTTTCTGGATGATTAGCCGTACTAAGATTAAGTGTAGTTTCCAACTTTTGGAACACAACTCTCCAAAAGTGATTATCAAACTTTCGATCTCTATCACTTATGATACTAGCTAGAAGACCGTAGAGTATATATATATATTCTCTATAAATAGCTGTGCTAATTTTGGTGTCTTAACCGTAGTCTTAGTGGGAATGAACCGACACAGCTTTGTTAGACGGTCTACAATTACCTATATGGTATCATGGCCACGATTTGTATTAGGTAGTCCTACAAAATCCATAGAGATAGTCTCCCACTTACCTTGTGGAATCGCTAAAGGATGTAAAAGGCCACCTACCTTGAGGCGCTCTGCCTTATTAACTTGGCACTCTTGGCAGTTTAGTACATACTCTTGAACATCCTGATGTAAGCCTGGCCAATAAAATTGCCGTCAAACTAAGGCATACGTCTTACGAAGACCTGTATGACCAGCACTTGGACTATCGTGACACTCAAATAATATTTGGCGCATAGTGTCCGAGTTCTTTGTCACACATACTCTACCCTTTTGGAGTAAGTAGCAATCGTCAATGGAAAAATTCTTCCATCGCTTAAGCTCTTCCCGAGTAGGGGTGGAACTCTGTGTGTTGGAGTTTTTATCTGCGCGTGCAGAAACATGTTCCATCGCTTAAGCTCTTCCCGAGTAGGGGTGGAACTCTGTGTGTTGGAGTTTTTATCTGTGCGTGCAGAAACATGTTGATCTGGCTGTGCAAAGACATGTGAGTGTGAGGGATCCTTTCTTAAAACTACACTCCACACTTTAGCCTATGAATTATCTTGTGCACATTTACTACATAATGACTCCAAAAATTCACTCTTTATTTTCGTGAAAGTAAGTGAATTATTCTGAGGCATCCGTCTTATTGCATCCTCTACTACATTATATCGCCCCTTGCGATATCTTAGCTTACATTCATAACCTTGAAGGATCTCTGCCCATCTAGCTTTACGACCTTTCAAGTCCTTTTGAGTAGTAAACCATTTTATACTCTCATGGTCAAAAACTACTTCAAACTCGGCACCATATAAATAGTGTTGCCACTTTCGTAGAAGGTGAACTATGGCATAGAGCTCCCTCTCATAGACATAATAATTCTATGGAGCTCTATCTATAGGTCTTCCCTCCATGAGAAGTACCGCACCAATTGCTTAATCACTAGCATTAGCCTCTACCACAAACGGTTTAAGTGGGTCAACGATTGCTAGGATGGGAGCAGTGGCTACAGCTACCTTGAATTGTTCAAAACTGCGTTGTTGGGCTTCTTCCCAAGAAAAGTTCTTAGATTTTGCTTTAAGTTGATCCATCAGAACATCAATTTTGACATAATCACGGATATATTGTCGATAAAATCTAGCCATGCCTAAGAAGATTTGAAGCTCCTCAACCGTGTTGGGATGTGGTCACCGAAGAATGGCAACGACATTGTCAATGTCCATCTTGATGCCAGAATAAGATCACGTGACCAAGGTAATGTATCTCTGTTTTAAAGAAATCGCACTTGCTTGGCTTAGCATACAGGGCGTGAGTTTGTAGCTGTTCGAATACTAATCGTAATAGGTGTTCTATGTGTTCATCTTTAGTCTTACTGTAAATGAGAATGTCATCAAGGAAAACTGTAACAATTTTTCCAAGATAGGGATGTATGACACTATCCATGAGTGTCATAAATGTAGTTGGAGCATTGGTTAAACCAAAAGGCATAACCAAAAATTCAAAATACCCGAACTGTGTTCTAAAGGCAGTTTTAGAGATATCTTTCAAAAAGATACGCACCTAGTGGTATCTTGAACGAAGATCTATCTTTGTATAGTATCTTACCCCATGGAGTTGATCAAACAACTCATCCACTCGAGGGAGAGGATACTTGTTCTTGATGGTTCTGATGTTTAATCCGGGATAATCTACGCACATGCGCATAGTATCATCTTTCGTTTTTACCAATAGAATTGGAAATGCCCAAGGAAAATTGCTAGTTCTAATGAGACCACGGGCCAAGAAGTCAGCCAAGTGACGCTCAACCTCCTTGGCCTCACTAGCACTCATATGATAAGATGGTTTACTCACTGGTTTAGTGCCTGGCAGGACATCTATGCCATGTTGCACATTACATGTAGGACTAGGCAAATCAGGCGGTAAATCACTTGAGAATACATTACTATACTCCGTGAGTAAGTGAGTCAGCTTTTGTCGTGCAAAAGAAGAAAGTAAACTAAAGTTAAGCTGGGATGGAGAATTTTGTAATTCCTTTAATGTTTGTTTTACAATAGTTGCACGTTGTTCAATATAATTAGAATTGAGAGCACTTTTCTCTTTAGAATTGTTAGCACTCTGCTTTTCATTAAAATTTATTGCACTTTGTATACCATAACTAGAATCCACAACACTTTGCTCTTGAGAATTCACAAGACTTGGAGACAAGCAGTAACACAAAAAGACTTCATCTATTAAATTTGCTTTCTGTTGTAAAATAGAAAGCTTGGCTGTACATATAAGAGATGCAGATGGTATATTTTTCTCACCAAGAAAAAGCACATGTTTACCATTGGCCATAAAGGATAAGAAGTTGTGTTCATAACTAATGTGCAATGTGTTTCTTAAACCATGCAGCCACTTCCTTCCTAAAACTACATTAGCACGGTCCATGTTCATAACTTGAAAGTCAAGGGTTATCGTATGGACTTGAACAATAAGCTCAATCCCTTGAACTACCATGTCCCATACTTCTTTATTATTTTTAGACATCTTCTACCACATACTTGTGGGAGCAGGGAGTTTGTGTAAGCTTCAATTTCTTGACTATCTTATAGTTAAGGAAATTATGAGTTGCACCATCATCCACTAAAATACAAACACGATGTCCGTTAATAGTGACATGCATGCAAATCAACTCATGGGGGCCAAAGGTGGGTTGCCACATTGAAGCAGACACACAACACTTGTGCTTTTCTTCCATGTGAAGAACCTCTACAACACAATATTTAGGAGATGAATCTAATGTGAGGCATTGCACCATGTGCATGGCGTTTTTTTTGCCTTGCAAAAGAGGACAATCCTTCTTGTTATACTGGTCCGAAAGACATCTGAAATACAAATTGTGTTTCTTTGCACGCTCAAAATTGGGAGTGCTAAGAGACCCACGTGGAGTATCTCATGATTCCATAGGCTTCTTAGCCTCTAGTGGGCGCGGAGAGGTAGATTGTCTCTTGTTCCTCTTGGAACGTGTGGGATATCTACCTCACCATTGGCTCTTAGCCGAATTGCTCTTAGCAAAAGTATTCTTAGAGTAGGGAACATTTCCCTTTCTCTCTTGGTCATCATCATATCTTTGGGCATGACCGATGGCTTCTTCCAAAGTTTTTGGATGTTGGATCTTGATATGAAGACGATAGTATTTTTCAAGACCCCTGTTAAAACCCCCTATCTTTTGGAATTCATCTAGACCTTGATACTTAGAAAAATATTGAGTGAGAGAGAGGCCAGACATGCGGCATGCATGCCATGCTAGACAAGTAAGATGCGTCAGCTCTATGCGAGAGAGCAAGAGGAGAAAGAGCATAACTTTTACAAATGTAAGGTGTACTATGACATTCAAGGGAGACGCCATTGCTTGTTCCTGTTGGGTCATGTAGGTTGTGGACCAAAGATGTTTGCATCTTTTTCTCGAGGAACTACAAAGACGTTGAACTACCATTATATAGGAAAGGATAGCACCATTACTGATCTTTTTATCACCACATGTTCAAACAGGAGGACAACTACGAGTACCATGGGAGCGTTATCGACTTTAGCAGAAGCATGAAATTGATGAGAGGCTTCATCTTCTAGGGGTGCCATGTTTGACATAGTAATGTCATGCAAACATCTTTAGTTCCCAGCCTACATCACCCAACAGGAACAAGCAATGGTACCTCCCTTGAATGTGATAGTTTTTCAGGCACATCCTCACCCAGGAAGAGAACCAAGCACTCCAATCATATACGACGGATCAAAGCTATTATTGAGCGTTACACAAGGAAGATGCCAAGGCATCTGAATCATGCATATTTACATCTCTCCATGAGTAGACGATGTCATGTATATTTTGGACTATGGATGTACTAATTTAGGTAGAGGCAGGCTTTCAGCGTTTCTAGCTTTAGATTCCATTCGATCAGAAATACATATTATATGTCTAGGCCACATATTCCAGGCACATTCCAAGCTAGAGGCTAGAAGTAGAAATTGGAGCATGAAGTGGCACTGCTCTGGTAGAAGTCAAGAAAGTTTAGGGTCTTGAGAGAGAGATCAAACTCAAGAAGGTGGTCTTGCTGCTGTAAGGTACCCAAAACAGAAGTCTTGTTGTAGCCTGCGTCGAGCAACGTCCAGCAAAGAACACCCGGGGACACCCAAAGCATGGAGTTGTATCCCATCACGTCCCAAGTTCGACCGGAGCCCGGAAGGCCAAGCTTGATGATGGGCACATTGTACCCTTTTGATGCCCAACCCACACTCGATTCATTGTAGCATGTGTCAAATGGCAATGGACTTGCCACCCTCTGCATTCCCATCTGCTCTGCTTTCTCACGGAATTTGTCGCGCAACACCACATATACTTGGTGCGACAGCTTTGTAAATGGCTCTGTTGTGCTTATCCTCATCTTCAACAGCTTCCCACTTCCCCTCTTCACCTTCTCCTTGTAGAAACTCACACACAGTACAGTATGGACAAGGAGAAAGAAGATACACAGAGCGCACAGAGACAGATTACAAAACTTGTTCAGTTATGCCCGAATGGGCGCTTTGTACATTTTACAGGTTCGTGTCTTTTCACGGAACCCTTTCTGTTTATTGTGTGCGCATTATTAATTATAATGATGACGTGGCTTATACAAAGGTTCGATAACCTTCAACACGCCCCCCTAAGCTGCATCACTTAGGAAGGCAATCAGCAAAGTCCGAGATGTTTACAACATCTCCAATGTTTGTCTTTGGATATTCGTTTTGTAAGAAAATCTGCCCATTGCTCATCTGTAGGTGTATAGATAACTTCACAAGTCTTCTCCTCTACAAGATCCCGTATGAAGTATACTTTAAAATCCGTATGCTTTGTCCTGTCACTCTGCTTGTGCTGGCGAGTCATGAGTATTGCTGACTTATTGTCACAATGAAGTGTGAGCGAACTGATGGAGCATATCCTAGTTTCTTGAAGGAAACGTCTGATCCATATGCCTTCTTTTGCAGCAACTGAGAGAGACATGTACTCAGCTTCTGTAGATGATTGTGCCACAGATTTTTGTAGTTTACTTTGCCAAGAAATGGCTCCTCTTGCTAATGTAAAAGCATAGCCTGTTGTAGAATGCCTGGTGTCTACATCGCCCCCCCAATCGGCATCACTCCAGCCAAGAAGAGGGGGGATGATGCTGGTTGTTTTTGTATACACCAGGCTAATATCTTTGGAGCCGTTTATGTAGCGAAATAACCGCTTCACCTGACGCCAATGTGCAAGAGCTGGATGTTGCATAAAGCGGGATAGGAAATTAGTAGCTTGACAGATATCAATGCAAGTGCCAGTAACTAGATATCGAACGCCACCAATTGCATTGCTATAAGGGATGGCCTCCATGAGATGTTGCTCAGATAAAGACTCGGGACCAGTAATTGAAGACAAGCGAGTGTTTACTGGTAGAGGTGTCTCAATGCCACGACAAGATTCCATTTGAAAGCGTTGTAATAGTAGCTCTGCGTATCGCCTTTGGCTGAGGCGAAGAATACCATTTTCTCGATCATATTGGACTTGTATGCCAAGGATGTACTTCAAATCACCCATATCCGTCATAGAGAAAGCAGCGGCAAGTTCTCTTTTAGCTTCTTCAATGGCACTGAGAGAACCGCTTTCAAGGATGATGTCATCTACATAAATAGCAACAAGAAGGTAATAGTCATTGACGCGATGATTGTTTTAAACCATAAAGAGCTTTTAGTAATTTGCAAACTTTAGAAGAAAACTCTCTGGATATATAAAATGGTGGTTGAAGCATGTAGATTTCCTCGTCGAGGTCGCCGTTGAGAAATGCAGTCTTGACGTCCATCTGGTGTACATAGAAGCAGAAGTGCGCTTCGTACATTTTACAGGTTCGTAAAATTTACAGCCCCAATAGCGCAGACACGTTGATCTTTGTGGGCTCAAGGCCAAACATGTAGCTGATATTTCCATCACCCAAGAACAGAGGAGCTGGGTTTCCATCTTCAAAGTGGGGCAAGCAGTAGGCGAACTTGCTCAGCACACCCCCATTCTTATAGAGCTGGGCAGGCAAAGCATGCTTGGCGGCAGAGAGTGGTGCAACGCCAGTCACATTGAGGGCGGTGACGGATTGCGGGTCTGCACAGGCAAAGGCGATTTCGGGAAACGTGGCCATGGAGTCCTCGAAGCGACCATTGGTAGTGTGCAGAGAGAGCTTGTCATAGGCGATGTAGGTGGAGTAGTTTTGAAAGGGAGAGAGGGGGGAGGATCAAGGAGAGCCCTTGTAGCAGTTGTGGTCGATTCGCTTGGATGTGGATTTGCTCCAGTCGTACATGGCGCCGGAGTTGTTGGAGCAGCATTGCAGCCAAGGGTAGGCAGTGGCGTCTGTGGATAGCAGGAGCTGCAAGGGCTGGGGGTTGGGGGTGCCCATGCTCAAGCGGGACACCTCATACATATTCGGCTGAAGGTAGCCATTGCCATGCTTATATGTGATTCGAGCAATGAGAGCTGCTGATGCCACTCTCTGCATGAGCAATCCGCCCACGACAAGCAGCAGCAAGAGCAGGCATGGCGCTCTTTCTCTCATAGCTAGTAGATATGAAGATGGTGGCACAATTTTCAGTCTCTATTGGTTTTGTAAGTGTGCCATGAGGTGCATAGCCGCCAGCTCACTGTTAACGTATTTCAAAGATGGTGGCACAATTTTCAGTCTCTATTGGTTTTATAAGTGTGCCATGAGCTCAGTGTTAAGGTAGGTTTTGCACTGGAGGAAGGCAGCGTTCAATAGGACGTTGGTTGAGTCGTCTTTTCTACCTCAATGCTCGCGAGCAGCTGCAGTTCGAGGAGAGAGGAGTTTTCATGTAGCGGGACTGAGAAGAGAGAGAGCTTGTTGTTGAGCTCAGCCGACAGAGTTGAACTTCGCAGTGCAAATGCGCTCTAATATATTTCAAAGTCTACCTCTTCTCTCTGTATCTTATCTTCTTTTTCTACCTGAAAGGACGGGAGTAATGTAGTGTGCTAGTCTCCACCCAACCATGTTATTTTATAGCCTCCCTCTAGCATACACACTGCCCGGCCGTGTCGGTGACCTTGTCCGTAGGATCCGTGTCCTTACATTACCCCCTTGTTGGAGAATCGTTTTGGTCCTTGAAAACGAACGTATGAAAATGTTTCTGAAGTGCGAAAACATTCTCCCATGTAGAATCTTCTTTAGGTCTATTTAGCCATTTTACCAACACCGATCGCTTGTAGAATCTTCTTTAGGTCTATTTAGCCATTTCTTATCTTCTTTTTCTACCTGAAAGGACGGGAGTAATGTAGTGTGCTAGTCTCCACCCAACCATGTTATTTTATAGCCTCCCTCTAGCATACACACTGCCCGGCCGTGTCGGTGACCTTGTCCGTAGGATCCGTGTCCTTACATTACCCCCTTGTTGGAGAATCGTTTTGGTCCTTGAAAACAAACGTATGAAAATGTTTCTGAAGTGCGAAAACATTCTCCCATGTAGAATCTTCTTTAGGTCTATTTAGCCATTTTACCAACACCGATCGCTTGAGATGATGTCTGGTGCGAAGCTCATGAGAATCCATAATCTTTTTGGGTTCTTGAGGGATGCTTGGCGGTTCGATAAGGTCAACTAATACACGCGTGTCAATGACATTATCATTCTATCCTAGTTGTTTTCGTAAATGGCTAACATGGAAAAAAAGGGTGAACTCGTGTTTGCTAGGAAAGAGCTAACTTATAGGCCACTTGACGTAATAGTATACGTTTTTGGTTTGAGGACGGTAAACGGTCCACAGTGTCTCGGTGAAAGTTTAGAAACTTTTTCCGTCTTCAGACTTTCTGAATGCTTCGGAACCTTGAGGAAAACCTTGTCTCCTTCTTGAAAAGTAGCAACATGGCGATGCTCATCTGCGTGCTTTTGTATCGATCTTGAGCTTGCTTAACATTGCTCAACAATGGTCCTCGAAAACGAACGTAGGAAAACGTTTCTTAAGTGCGGAAACATTCTTCCATGTAGAACCTTCTTCAGGTCTATTTAGCCATTTTACCAACATCGGTCGTCTGACATGATGTCTGGTGCGAAGCTCATGAGAATCCAAAATCTTTTCGGATTCATGAGGAATGCTTGGCGGTCCAATAAGGTCAACTAACACACGTGAGTCAATGACATTATCATTCTATTTTAGTTATTTTCGTAAATGGCTAACATGAAAAACAAGGTGAACTCGTGTGTGCTCGGAAAGAGCTAACTTATAGGCCACTTGACCTAATAGTTTACGTTTTTGGTTTGAGAACAGTAAACGGTCCTGGTGAAAGTTTAGCAACTTTTTCCATCTTTAGACTTTCTAAATACTTCGGAACCTTGAGGAAAACCTTGTCTCCTTCTTGAAAAGTAGCAAGACGACGATGCTCATCTGCGTACTTTTTATATCGATCTTGAGCTTGCTTAACATTGTATCAAACAACTCGAAGCATATCAAAATGGTCTTGGAGAAAATCCTTCGCTTGTATCTTCTCCGTAGCCAAAAACCACCGTAATGGGTGATCTAGGTTGAAAACCATATATAAGCATAAATAGACTAACCCATGTAGTCACATGCTTTGAGCTATTATAAGCAAATTCCAATCTAAGCAAGTAGTCTTCCCAATTGGTTTGCTTCTTGCTAACGTACGCTCGTAGCATATCCTCTAGCACTAAATTAACTCTTTTGGTTTGACCATCTGCTTTCGGATGATTAGCCGTTTCCAAATTGTGGAACACAGCTCTCCAGAAGTGATTATCGAACTTTTGATCTCTATCACTAATGATACTAGCTGGAAGACTATAGAGTATATATATATATGCTCTATAAATAGCTATGCTAATTTCAGTGTCTTAACCGTAGTCTTAGTGGGAATGAACCGACACATCTTTGTTAGACGGTCTACAATTACCCATATGCCATCATGGCCACGATTTGTATTAGGTAGTCCTACTACAAAATCCATAGAGATACTCTCCCACTTACCTTGTGGAATCTCTAAAAGATGTAAAAGGCCACCTACCTTGAGGCGCTCTGCCTTATTAACTTGGCACTGTTGGCAGTTTAGTACGTACTCTTGAACATCATGATGTAAGCATGGCCAATAAAATTTTCGTCAAACTAAGCTATACGTCTTACGAAGACCTGGATGACCAACACTTGGACTATCATGACACTCAAATAATACTTTGCGCGTAGTGTCTGAGTCCTTTGTCACACATACTCTACCCTTGTGGAGTAAGTAGCCATCGTCAATGGAAAAATTCTTCCATCGCTTAAGCTCTTCCTGAGTAGGGGTGGAGCTTTGTGTGTTGGAGTTTTTATCTCCGCGTGCAGAAACATGTTGATCTGGCTGTGCAAAGACATGTGAGTGTGAGGGATCCTTTCTTAAAATTGCACTCCACACTTTAGCATATGATTAACCTTGTGCACACTTGCCACATAATGACTCCAAAAATTCACTCTTTATTTTCGTGAAAGTAAGTGAATTAATCTGAGGCATCCGGCTTAGTGCATCCGCTACTCCATTATATCGCCCCTTGTGATATCGTAGCTTACAATCATAATCTTGAAGGATCTCCGCCCATCTAGCTTTACGACCTTTCAAGTCCTTTTGAGTAGTAAACCATTTTATACTCTCAAGGTAAAAACCTACTTCAAACTCGGGTACCTATATAATAAATGGTGAGTTTAGTATATAGCTCGCTGTTTTCCATGTGTCCCTCTCTCTCCCTCATCCGGAGGACAAGTCATGCACTCGTACTTAGCAATATACAATTATTGTTTGTGCTCTCTGGTATGGTGAAAGAAGCTAGCAAGCATGGTAGGCCAATGGAATTGTAGATGCTCTAGGAAGATTGCTTTTTCCTCTTTTTATGAACTTTTCTTTTTCCGTTCTTATATTAGGTCTTCTTAAAAAAGTCGGGTTTTTCTACTAATTGGAAACAATTTTTATTACGAGACTTAATGCAAATTCTTTCCTTGGATTTGCCTATGACCCGTCGAAATGAATTTCTTTGGGTCATTTGCAAGAATTTTTTGTTTGAGAAGGCTTACCGGACTCTTAGTGAAGGCTACTACTATTCTAGTGCTGTGTGATTGGATTGGGGATATGGCCACATCAATTTAAACTTTGGCTTGAGCAATGTGAAAGCAAATGTGTTTAAAAACTCAGTACAAGCCTTGATCGATGTTGTACCCTAAATGAGTTGCTTGTGCTCAGGCTTTTTGTAAGAGATCCCCTGGTATGGTGTGGTGAATTTTTATGTATAGCCCAGGGTGTACATCCTCCTAGCAATACACTTCCATATGGAAATGTATTTTTTCATATTCGCCTTCTCAAGACAAAATATCATGAAATTACACATTAGTTTTTGTAACTTAGCGGCATCTTTGGTGAAGAATGTCGTAAGGCAACATGTCTGTTGAACAAAACAAGAAGATTAGATAGACTCTATTCTGCATACTCATTTCTCAATTTCAATGCTATAACATGCTTGTGTTCAGTAACTTAACATATTCCCTTTCCATTGACAATTAGTCTTTTTATTTATTTTTTAGCAATGCTCCCCTTCCATATAGAAGGGCAAGCCCTTGTAATGATGGACTCACACGACAAAAAAAAATTCCTTTAAGAGCAGACTAGTGTGTGGCTTGCGCATTCCTACGGCTAAAAAGAACATGGTTTTTAATCTTACAAAGCTCTTATCTACTTATATTTGTAAAAGTGTCTATGCTTTCATTCTGCTCCCATCATTTAATATCAAACTATACAATCAATGTTGCATTAACGTATGCGGTAACACCAATACGGCAAGGAAATTAAGACAAACCTACAAACTATTGGATACACTCTTGTAACTCATGTCTATCTACATATATATGTTGATATTTAAGCTTGTGAAATGGCCATGGAACTATGGAAACACCTCCTTCTCAGGGCCAAAAAATCTATGTTATGGTCAAAGCTCTAAAGTTCATGACTTGCCAGATAGATATTTAAGGTTTTGTGGCTTTGTTCCAATTAAGTTAAAAGTTGTCTTTTCTCTTCCTCAATTCCCCTAATGAATACCAACTCTTGAGTTTAAGACTAGTGGAATAGATGTTTGAGGTCCTTTGGATTGTTCCTACTATATTAAAACTTATCTTCTTGTTCCTCTCTCTCTCTCTCTCTCTCTCTCTCTCTCTCTCTCTCTCTCTCTCTCTGTGTGTGTGTGTGTGTGTGTGTGTATTGTTTCTACAACATGAAAACTTACCTTCTTCTTCTTCTTCTTCTCTCTCTCTCTCTCTCTCTCTCTCTCTCATCTCCCTAGAATTGTTGCTACGACATCAAAACTTATCTTGTTCTCTTCTTCTTCTTCTCCCTCAAAGTGTGGTAGATTGGTTATCTTACTTCAAGCCCTGTGGGAAACATCTTGGAGGTCTATTGGCATTGTAAAACCTTCTCTCTACCCCCCCCCCCCCCTCCTCTCTCTCTCTCTCTCTCTCTCTCTCTCTCTCACACACACACACACACACACACACACACACACATTCTCATGGGCATTACTCTTCTCCTCTTCTCTCTCTCATCACCCAAGTGTGGTAGACTGTTTCAGTTTCCTACGACGTTAAATTCTCTTCTTCTTCTTCTTCTTCTTACTTCAAACTTGCCAGAAAGATCTTTGAGATCTATTGAAATTGCTTTTATGATATTAAAAACTTCTCTTCTCTTTTCTTCTCTCTCTCCCCCCCCGCTCTCTCTCTCTCTCTCTCTCTCTCTCTCTCTCTCTCTCTCTCTCTCTACGTGTGTGTGGATTGTTCCTACAACATGAGTACTCACCTTATTTTTCTTCTTCTTCTTCTTCTCTCTCTCTCTCTCTCTCTCTCTCTCTCTCTCTCTCTCTCTCTCTCTCATCTCCGTATAATTGTTTCTATGACATCAAAACTTATCTTGTTCTCTTCTTCTTCTTCTCCCTCAAAGTGTGGTAGCTTGGTTAACATCTTGGAGGTCTATTGGGATTGTAAAACCTTCTCTCTCCCCCCCCTCCTCTCTCTCTCTCTCTCTCTCTCTCTCTCTCTCTCTCTCTCTCTCTCTCTCTCTCTCTCTCTCTCTCTCTCTCTCTCTCTCTCTCTGACTCCGATCACCCAAGTGTGGTAGACTGTTTCAGTTTCCTACGACGTTAAATTCTCTTCTTCTTCTTCTTACTTCAAACTTGCTAGAAAGATCTTTGAGGTCTATTGAAATTGCTTTTACGACATTAAAAATTTCTCTTTTCTTTTCTTCTCTCTCTCTCTCTCTCTCTCTCCCTCCCTCTCTCTCTCTCTCTCTCTCTCTCTCTCTCACACACACACACACACACACACACACACACACACACACACACACACTCAATCAAGTGAACATGGCCCTCAATGTCTCTTCCCAACCACAGGTGCCATAAGTCTCTCTCTCTCTCTCTCTCTCTCTCTCTCTCTCTCTCTCTCTCTCTCTCTCTCTCTCTCTCTCTCTCTCTCTCTCTCTCTCTCTCTCTCTCTCTCTCTCTCTCTCTCTCTCTCTCTCTCTCTCTCTCTCTCTCTCTCTCTCTCTCGTGCTATTAAAAAAAGTGCGATGACCCTGCGAAATAGCAAAATAACATGCTGCATGTACATAAAACGATAGATTTACATGCCTGGACAACTGCAACTAGCACATAATCGAACGATACGCGAGTAGAGTGACAGAGAGTGAGAGAGAGTAGCGAGCACGTGCAGACACACCTCCTAGAGAGGAGTGCTATGTCGGCATGACGAGAAAGAAGACAGGAGAGGAGAGAAGAATAACGAAGACATTGGGTGCAATCTCCCCCCGTGCAAGAGTGACCATTTCCCTCTTGCACGTATTTACTTTATAGATTTCTTGAATGGTCAAAGTGTACAAACTAGCCGGTCAGTCATAAATGGCCAAAGCTCATAAAGAGCACTTGAATAATAGAATGTACATAAAAAATATATATCCATTCAATCAAGCCTTTTCCACCTGTTTGCTGCAATAAATAGTAAAATATCCCATAACATACCTCTCCGTTGGAAAGCAATTGTCCTTAGTTGCAATGTATGAATCTGCAAACGATACTTGTCAAACACAGTGATTAGTATTCTCTGTCAATGTTCACTATCCAAGAGCACCTTAGCTCACATGAGTAGCTACATCGCTTATTGACAAATAATCTGAATCAAAATTCCTTTCAATACAATTAAAAGCCATGACCCAGGCAAAGTATTCAGCTTAGAACACAATGCAGAGAAATGATATATGAAAAGAGGAATGACATATTTGATGTACAAACCAGGAGGGTGTACTGTATTTGAAAATATATATACCATTGTTGGCATATGGGGAGAGGCACAAGTGCTGCAACTAGCAAACTTACACCAAAATATAGCTAATAGATCCAAAATGTGTTAGCGTCCAATGATTTTTTTACTTATTGAAAAATTGCTTGGATATAGCCTTGTGAAAACATTCATGAGAGGTAATTATGTTGGTAGATGTATCCTATCAAAATGCATTGAGAATTTTCATACATGGAGGTTATTTGATACGATAGGATTGTACTTAGCTTTATTTAGCCATGGAATTTGATTGATTAGGAATGTCATTGTTGCCTCGTTTCTGACACTACTAGGAATGTTTTTGTTGGCTCTGATACCACTACTACAAATGAAAGCGCGATGGCCTTGCACAATAGAAAAATAACATAATGCACGTACATAAAACGATAGATTTACATACCTGGACAATTGCAGCTAGCACATAATTGAATGATACGTGAGCAGAGAGAGAGACAAAGAGCGAGAGAGAGTAGCGAGCACGTGCAAACGCACCTCCTAGAGTAGAGTGCTACGTTGGCACAACAAGAAATAAGAGAGGAGAGGAGAGGAGAATAACGCAGACACTGGGTGCAATCTCCCCCGTGCAAGAGTGACCATTTCCTTCTTACACATATTTGCTTTATAGATTTCTTGAATGGTCAAAGTGAGTACAAACTGGCCGGCCGATCGTAAATGGCCAAAGCTCATAAAAGAGCACGTGAATAATGGAATGTACATAAAATATATATATCCGTTCGCATAGGCCTAGATCGGTCAAGCCTTTTCCACCTGTCAGCTGCAATAAATAGTAAAATATCAATTCCATAACACACACACACACACGTGGGTGCACTTGCATTGTTGCTAAATCGCCCATAATGTTCTCCTTTGCAGAGCTCCTCCAAGTGGCAGTCTAGAGAAGAACTTGGGAGTGCTCATCACTTTAGAATTTCTCTAGCTCCATAAAAGAAGGAATAGAAGTGGTATCAACCTGAAGAAGAAAACAATCTTCTTCGCAATACGTGGGTGCACTTGCATTGTTGCTAAATCGCCCATAATGTTCTCCTTTGCAGAGCTCCTCCAAGTGGCAGTCTAGAGAAGAACTTGGGAGTGCTCATCACTTTAGAAGTTCTCTAGCTCCATAAAAGAAGGAATAGAAGTGGTATCAACCTGAAGAAGAAAACAATCTTCTTCGCAATTTTAAATATTATCGTTTTCTGGGGTAATGAATGTTGTGAGGCAGCATGGAGCCACAGACCACTGTAAAGCAAATAAAATTCCGAGTAGGAGTCTGACTTTGCCCATGCGAAATTGGTCAATGGGTTTCGACGAGGCTCACACGCACACGCTATGATAGCTTATCTTTCGAGACTCGATCATGGATGGTTGTTAGTAACTCTGTGTGTGTGTGTGTGTGTGTGTGTGTGTGTGTGTGTGTGTGTGTGTGTGTGTGTGTGTGTGTGTGTGTGTGTGTGTGTGTGTGCGGAGGCCAACAACTTGTCCACAGGGATTTATGGATGCACCCTTCAATCTCTATTGTGAATGAGAAGCTCCTTTTGTTTCTGGCAATGGCTCTCTCTCTCTCTCTCTCTCTCTCTCTCTCTCTCATATGTATTTGGTAGCTCTTTCTCAGCTAGGTAGTGTACAATTATCTCTCCCTCTCCATTGGCAACGTTCTTGCTTAGAGAACGTCTCTCTCTCTCTCTCTCTCTCTCTCTCTCTCTCTCTCTCTCTCTCTCTCTCTCTCTCTCTCTCTCTCTCATCAGAGGCGGCTACATTTGATTCCCTAATAAAAGTGGCACCTTGCCAACTCGAGCTTGGAATAATGGAGTATACTTCTCGTTACACGCCATGGTTTTTCATGATCAACCTGTTTCTATTTAAACAGGTGAGGGTGCATTTTGCCTCTCACTTAGCCTTGTGTGTGTTGGCTTGTGTAAGAAACTAAAAGAGAGGACTGTGTGCTGTACTATTTTTCGTGGTGGTATGGAGCTCACAGTGCAGCCCACGCAGGTTGGTAACTGACTCAAAATCACTCTTGCATTATAGTATGGTAATCTCTCTTTGAAAGGGTGGTTCTAAGGTGATGTAATCACCTCTTCTCGTATACATTAATGAAACATTTGTGATAATGGCATGGCTTGGTAAGGCCCATTGTGTGTGTGGTTGACAGAAATTTCCGACATTGAATGGCATAAATGGGTATCTTTAGCTCTGTATATATGCAATAAACACTTGGAATGGTTGATTGTTAAGGCTGATTTAATAGCGCTGAGGTTGATTCCTTGCCTTAAAAGGCGTTGGGTTAATGGAAAAACTAGGTAGGGTTGTTCTGTTCCTTACCCACTTTTTGACATTGCTATGTACTTTGGTCTGAGCCATGCATAATTGAAACTTACTATGGCTTGTTACGTAGCCCTGCGTAAAAGAAACGTACTGCATATTCTTAGTTTGATTAGGTAACCTTCTTACCCTAATGGAGGAATCACACATGGTGGGGGAGTGTTTCATTACTCGCGACTGATATGATATGCCTGTACTTTAGAAGGGAACTCTTCATATGGCTTGAACTATGACAATACTATACACATCTTTGATACTAGGTATTTTAGTAGGACCTCAAACCTTTTGATACAACAAAAACACTAATGATGCATTTTCTGTCTGATTTCCGAACTATGTATCTGACACAAGGATTACTTTGCCTACTACTGCGTGGTATAATGGGTTTTTTCCTTGTGCCATTTTGGGATTATTGTATATACCACAAAACTCGCTTACTGTCTTATATAGCGTAACATCTGAAATATACGATGACAATACTATAAACAAATATGGGTATTTTTTTTAGACAAGCTGTAAATAGGTTTTTTTATATGCACTAACATCTTAGCTCTGGCTCGTTTTTGACATAGAAAGATGTGGTACTGGGTTGGTTTTTGTCTTTGGGAAGGATTGACACCTCGTTCAATAGGTTGATACAATATACTTGATGGAAAGATTGGTATAATTTTTGTTAAAAAAACTTGGGACGTACAAACTTGAGAAGAACGATTTAGTTAGCCCAAGGGGACTTATATATTTTTGAGTTAGATAAACATGGCGGAGTCGGTTACCTTTTACTGCCGATAAGAAGTTTGAGTTGATAAGAGGCACTTTTTTTTGTTACTTCATAGCTTCATAATACTTTAAAAAAATAAAAGAATTAGTACCTGACAAATGTGGCAAAATCTGATATTAAATACTGAGTTGCTTGGATTGGAAAGGTTGGTGACCTTCTGGTAATATGTTTTGTTTAAGATACAACTAAAAGATAGGAACCAAACTTATAAATAAAACTTTCTTACAAACTAATCTGGAAAATCCAAAAAAACTCTGGAGATTGGTTTTTAAGTTAAAAAGGTTGTAATTGGACATGGATAACAGATATAGTCCATTGACACATGTTAAACACATCCAAGGCTTGGATGGATGCAGGTGAGGACTCTATCCTTTTTTGGATTTTTTTTTTGGCTTAAAGCAAATGTCTATCCATGATTACACTTGCTCCTA
This sequence comes from Adiantum capillus-veneris, assembly GCF_014529385.1. Lineage (NCBI taxonomy): Eukaryota > Viridiplantae > Streptophyta > Polypodiopsida > Polypodiales > Pteridaceae > Adiantum > Adiantum capillus-veneris. The sequence continues at coordinate 27,340,521 of NC_140948.1, read as the reverse complement.
TTGCTTGGGAAGTACTTCTAATATCAGTTTATACTGGAATGAAGCTTCATGCTCATAAGCTTTGTACAAAGATAACTCTAAGACTGAGTTGTTTTTATACTTATCATTGCCTTTTTTCTAAAGCCAGCTGCCTTTTGAATGTTAAAGTTCAATTATGTATTATTATTTAAGTAAAACCAGCTACACACAGACACGCACACACACACACACACCCACACACACGGGTCTGAGTGTTTTGGTTGAGCAAACGATGAAAATTGTTAAATCTCTCTCTCTTTCATGTGTGCACAAACACACACACCACATCAACATTCTGATTTAGGGAGCGTCTCTCTCTCTCTTTGGTACGAAGTGACCGACAGAATCTCTCTCTCTCTCTCTCTCTCTCTCTCTCTCTCTCATGGATACACACATGGTTGTGTTGAGGTTGAGGTGAGCCTCTTCACGCATAAGGAAGAGAAGTGATTACTATTCGCCTAAGGATAGTGAGGGGCGGTGGCAATTATTTCGCATGCATGGACAATCGAGTGAAACTCTCCATACACTGACGCATGGCAAATCTCTTTGCTTGAGGAATTCTCAAGCTCCATAAAGAAAAGGAATGGAAGATGTACTCAAATCAATGCCTCGAGAAGGGAAGATGGACATCAAATTCATTGGTGCTTCTAAAGTGTAATCTTTTGAAGTGTTTGTGTTATAGCTTAGTTTATGTAGTTTAAATACTAAACTATATAAATACGCATTTCCTAGTGCTTACCCATATAAAAAGCTGTATATTTATAGAAAATAGTACAAACGAGAGGAACAAAATTCAATATTAAGCCTTTTTGTTGACCTTTCAAAGCAAGTCATACTAGAAATTTGTTGTATATGATAGAAGTTTTCAATCATATTGACTGTGATTTTTTTTTAATTAAAAAACACGCAATTGTGAGTTGAAGATATATTAAATATTAAAAAGAATTGCATAGGTATTCATGCTCAACATGAGCAATGGCATCACGTAATCATAACAGGAGCCAGACCAACACTAGTAAAGTCCGGCTTTGCAAGGAACCACCCATACAAAAAACTGGCCAATAACATACCCACCAAAGCTCATCCTGAAGTTGCCATAGGGTTGCCACCCCTCCCTCAAGATGACCCAAGGCATACCATAAGCATTACAAAATTAATCGATGACATGGAACCTGAGCTCGACAAGAAAATAACATACCGCACTATGGGGGGATCCTAGAAGCTCCATCACCAACCGAGGCCGAAGCCGCACAACATCCACCATATGCAAGCCACAGGAAGCCGAACCGAACACCACCTGCTAAGAGCTGAGTTCGAGAGGCGGCCGAGAGACCAACATACGCCAAACACCATGCTTTTATGGAAGAGCCTTGCACCATCTTGAGAAGCAACACACGAGCCCCCATCCGATGACGATTGATGCCACCAGATGGAAAGCAACTATCACTCGCTATCAACTTGTCGAACTGTCGTCGAGAAGCAGCACCTCAAAGCAAATGAATAGATCCTTGGCTGCCAAACTTTCCCTCATAAGAGGGGCGGGAGGGTGGCCTCTCTCGGCATGCAAAAATTAGAGGGGGACTAGAAACAACCAAGTGTCATGGGCGGGGTTGCAGAGGCCTCCCTCTCAAGGCGATCCCAACGCCTTGGGCATTCCCTTTCCCTAGAGCACCTGTTGGATCAGCTCACATTGCCAATAGCCCCGCCCTACTATAGCTCGCCTCTTGCGTAGCTCCTAGGCTACAATATTCCCCACAACAAAGCTACATAACCCTGGCTAAATCTTAGACCATGAAAACTCTAAAGCGCTAAAGAAACGGTAGTAAGGAAGGAATATAGAAATGTATCAATGCACACAATGCAAACTAAACTACTCTTATAAGATTAAGATTATATGAGTATGAAAAGTCTTTTGACTTTCCACTTGCACGGGGCTTTTCATCTCCTAAACTCACCCTTGACTTATGCACTTGGTAAACTCACCCTTTACTTATGCACTTATGCACTTATATGTTTTGAAAGGTTTTTTGTTTTTCCCGGATTGGAGAGACCTAATGACTTTGACTTTAAAAAAAATCATAGATTCATCAAAACGAGTTTTGAGAAATTAGAACGTGTAGATCAATTTGGTGGAAGTGCTTGAATAGTCAAAGTGTGCTCGCACAACCAAGGTCTTGATTCTTCACTAAACTTTGCCTTGTTGCAAGGTTGAAGAAACTCTCCATATGCCCAAAAGCATAGGCTCACAAAGAAACATGCTTTTGGCTCTTTGAATTGAGGAATGTGGTTGACCGTAAACGCAAAACGAGTTGTCCCTACCTTACACAAGAAGCCACATTATGACGTACCTCAACATCATGAGCTTCTGTGAGGGAGGCACGGCATACCTAGCTAGGTCCCCTGCCCCCAATCGTACCTAGCTAGGTATGTCGTGCCTCCCTCACAAAAGCTCATGATGTTTTGTATTGTATGAAAAACACTGAAAAAGGCTCCCTTTTTGTACATCAGAAAATTTCTAAATCTTCTTGTGTTAGTATTAAGGGACATGAGAAAGTAGGCAACAAAGATCACCGACGTCCTTTTGTGTGCGAGCTTGGTGTGGATTGAGTGTGAATTGGGCTTGGTGTGAACTAGCTTTGAATTGGTTCTCAACTAGAAGTAAAAATCGTTTTTTTGGCAGTAGCACCAACATTCCCGCTTGCATGATACAATGAACATTTGTGAGTGCTATTAGGGTCACCTGGCTCGAACTTTGTGTGGAATGTGATCGTAGGGAGTCAAAAGTAGCTATTGTAAAGCTCAACTTCATGCCTATAAGCAAAACATGTGTCACCGTAGATTAAGTGAGCGTTCGTTTCACATCAAGGCAGCTGTGAGCTCAATCCACTTCCCCTCCAAATGTCTAGGAAAGCCATTTTTCCTAAACGGCTAGGTTTTCCTCCCTGTAATGATGCAGATCGAAAATACTAATTGAATTTTCCAAATTAGCAAGATTTTTGAACTATTTGTAGATCCCCTCCACAAGGGAAGTGCCTAATATCACCAATGCCAACATATTGTTAACCCTCTCTGCATTGTTGCTTTGTGGTAGCCAATTTGGCAAGTGTAAGTTGTTATGCCCAAGTGGGGGAGATCTCTGGATGCATAGCCATAGGAGGGATAAAAAAGAAAAGAAAAAGACCACCAATACACACAAAAATAAGTGAAAAATCATGAGATCTCGGTCGATCAAGGCACCAGATGTGTAGCCAAGGGGTCGAAGGAGGTATAGCTTGCTAGATTAATGGTTTGCATTTCTCTTCATGCACGGAAGTGCAAAGTGATTTACAAACACATAGAACGCCAAGAAAAACACTAGCACTTGCGAAAAGTGCGAATGAAGCATGGACACTTTCCTTGATGAAAAGGGCCCAAATGGTTAGCGCTAAAGAAGAAAAGGTGGATCAATGCAATTTTAACCAAAGAAGTTGGTGGGAGGGAGATTGATCATGCATCCCGTTGGAAAGAGCGATCCCTCCAAGGTTGAAAACGCAATCACATCCATCTTGAGAACTTGTATTGTAGAAGATGCACCCAGTAGGTCCTCCCAATTCTGAATCAATTTGTTTAGCAAGAATATTGAGAGATGTTGTCATCTCTCCAAAGTAAAAATACAGGGAGCCAACACGTGCACGCGAGAGAGAGAGAGAGAGAGAGAGAGAGAGAGAGAGAGAGTTTTGTCCTGAGGCGAGGCCGATTTTTCTGCTATGAGAGCACTGACACAGTCAGCGCGAGCTGCGGCTCCGGGACAGACGTCTTAGCTGATGGATCAACATTGTGTGTGTGTGTGTGTGTGTGTCTGTCTGTCTCACAGATAGTGCGGTAGACATTGTGAATGTTTTTCTTGACTCGGTATGGCTAGGGGACTGAGGTGGGAACAAGATGGTCGAGGCTGGAGATTTCGCAACCAGGAGACATCGCAGGGCAAGCCATGCATGGGAGACAGTGGCATAGAGGCAAGAAGGTGTGAGGCAGCCAAGGAAGGTGATGGCATGCCCTAGCACCATGGGAACAAGAAGAGAAGGCGAGTGCAGGGCATTGCGTTCAAGCAGGAGGCGGGCAGCGTTGCAGAAGGTCCTGTGCGGGGGGAAGGGGGCTGCCCTCACTTGCGATGGAGATTTTCTCGATGGTTGTGCAGGCAGCGCTTGGCGAAGCACGGGACCACAGAAGGGAGCGATGGCGAACCACGCAGAGGAAGACAGAGGAAAGATGGAAGAGAGAGAGGAGAGAGAGAGATTATTTTACATCTTTTTGTTTGTTGAAGGATCTGGCGAGATTCCGGTTAATCAGACCGTAGACCCAATAGAGCACCCATTTAGGATCAAAAAACTTAACACTCTGTCATAGGCTATGCATGATAGTGGTTATAGGTCTCATTATAGCCTAGTTGGCATTTGACACTCATGCATTGAGTATACTTCCTTATGCGATCAGAGATTGGTCAGGTTTATTGATGTTGCTACCGATTGTGATCCGTGTTATTTACATGCTATTTATTTGATTGTATTGGGTTGATATTTTTTCTTTGTGCAAAGGAGATTGTTTGTTTTTTGTCAGTTAGTGATTCAACTTATACATCTTTGTTCACAATTTTTGATTGACTTGTCTATTTTGTGCCAAAACCCCACTGAGATTTAACTAGTCTTTCTCACCATAGTTTTGACATTGGGTATTGAGTTCTCTCTCTTTGTTTTTGATTGACATGTTATCTAGTTACTACCGACAACACTATCAAAATCTTCTTGTGAGTTTGCCATAGTATTGTGCTTGATAATGGTAGAATCCTCTTTTTAGAAAGAGAAATTCAAGATGTTCTTGTCCAAAAAAAGAAGCTAAAGCCATTTTTTTGGCATTGAGTGAAAGCTTGCTACCATGTCTGATGAAGAATGGTTTGAGTTAAGAATTAGGTTTCAGTTGGAAGATTTTGTTTAATTTACTGTGATCAATGAGAAGACCATATTTATGGAAAAGTTTCTGTAGTATTCAAGAGAAGGAAACTGCAATGAATAAGATCTATCTTATGAAAAACTTTTTGATTTGAGGATGAAAAAAGGCACTTATTTTGTTTCTCATTGAATGAGTTAATGTCATTTTTAGGGTCAAAATTTGAGGTTGGATGATGAAGGAAAAGACATATTTCTTTTATGCTTATTACCTTCGTCATGGAACACATGCAAGCGCTATTAGTAACTCTATTCGGGCTACTAGTTCCCTAAAGATTGAATATGTAGTTAGTAGCTTGCTTTCTTAGGAGATAAAATGGAAGCCTATGGATCAAGGCAAGCAAAGTGCCATCCACAATGTTGATAGAGGAAAAAAGCAGTTTAGGAATAAGTAAAACTCATGGAAAGATAAGAAGAAGGACAAGCGTGCAAGAAAAAGGGAAGGGACAAAGCAAAGATAGAGGAGTTCAAAGTTGCCGGTAGTGATGATGACATTATATTTGTGTCTCCTTTACTTGCATGTTTTTTGAAGATGGCTCAGTTTGCCAAGTTTGGATCTTGTATTGTGCTGCATCCTTTCATGTTATTTCTCATTAGGTGTGGTTTTTGAAGTGGATGCATACATTTGGGAAATAATTTTTCTTCTGATATTGCTGATAAGGATAACATACATTTGAATCTTGCTAATGGTTCTCCATTTGTGCTCAAGAATGTGAGACATGTGCCTATTCTCACCAAGAGTTTAATTTTCATTTGGTCGTTAGATGATTGTGGCTATCATACATGCTTTGACAATGCCACTTGGAAGATTCAGAAGGGCTCTTTGATCTTGACTAGAGCATACAATGGTGGTACTCTTTAGCCCTCATATGTGTCTACAACCCAAGATAATGTTGTTTACACAACCGAGCAACGGAATAATTCTTTGAGGCATAGCCGATTTGGCCATTTGAGCTAGAACAGAATGAAAGATCTTTCTTGTTTGGGTAGCTTAGCTGGCATATCTTCAACTTTTCAAAATTTAACCATGTGAGCATTGTGCGTATGGTAAGTATGATAAATCAGCTTACTCTAGCCTGTCAAAGTGCGTTTAGTGGGCGCTACCCGCCCACTAAACACACGAGAGAGAGAGAGAGAGAGAGAGAGAGAGAGAGAGAGAGAGAGAGAGAGAGAGAGAGAGAGAGATTGATTTTCTTATCGTTCTCTGAGGTCAAATATGACCTATGGGACCAAAGTTACATGTGATGTAGTATGTGCTTGGCTGATGAGTGACTCTCGATGCTCCAAAATTGTGGTGATGAGAGTCGCAATGGAGAGTCCACATTGTGGCAGGGAGAGGAAAGTGTGTAGGTCTAAGTCATGGCTGAAAATGTGAGAGAAGCAAGTTTGGATGTGACCAAAAGATGAGCACTCTAGTAGTGTGTGGTACTCAAACTCTTGAACTTGCAGTGAGCATAATGTGCACATTGACTCTTCTCCATTGCCCAAACGCCTTGTCTTGCATCGAAGAAAATGGGAGCTAAGCCGAATGGCTGGGATAATATGTATCACCGACAAGGGGATAGGCTCAAGCATGTAAGTGTGAGTACGGTTTCCTCTTTCAGCGAAGAACATGGTTTTGTAGTTGGGGACAATAAGGGTCGTGTAATGTATGAAGCATGACCCTGCGGATTTCTCCCAAGTCATAATACATTGGTGTTGTAGAAAATCTTCATTCACTTGGGAGTCAATTGAAGCATCATGTAGCAAGTGTAGTGCATCCCATCTCCCAAACAACTTCCTTATGTCTTGCATCTATCCCGTGCTCAAGATCTTGCTTTTATGCGTCTTTTGAAATTTTTTGCTTGCTTCCCATGCAATTGTAGGAAGTCGATGTGAGGGGTTTTGACGCATCTTTATCATGTACTCCACAACCCTTTTCATGCCCATAACCTCAATTGGAAGAGATCCCGACTCAAGAAGTAGGAGCATATATGGTGTTGTGTCTTAACTTGGAGAAAGTTTGTAAGAAAACGCTTTTGGACATTCTCAAACTTTTTCCAAGTAGACTTTGAAATGCTCCTGCCCCACACTTCAACTCCATAAAGAAGAACCAGTGTCACCAATGTATCAAAAAGGTACTTCTTGAGAACCCAACACTTGATGTTTCCCGCATTACACATGTTCTCAAATGCATAATATGTTCCCTTTCCCGCTTCAAAACGACACATAGCTCATTCATGCCACTTGTGATTGGACGCAACCTCAAGGCCAAGGTACTTAAATCTCTCAACAACTTCCAAGTGTCTCATTGTTGTACACAATGCATGGCTTCTCCTTATGGTTGGTTTTCACAAGCATAACCTTTGTTTTGGATTCATTCACAATCAGCCCACTGTGCAATCGGCCCACTGTGCAAGCAAAAGTTCTCAAGGACAACCATAAGCTTTTGTGCATCTTCTAAAGTGTATGCTAGAAGCACTATATCATCCGCACACAACAAAACCATGATTATTGCATCAGCCCACTGTGCAAGCAAAAGTTCTCAAGGACAACCATAAGCTTTTGTGCATCTTCTAAAGTGTATGCTAGAAGCACTACATCATCCGCACACAACAAAAGCATGATTATTGCATTGAAAATAGTGAACTCTTCAATGCCTTCTTCTTGCATAAAGTCAAGTATGATTTGTTCCAATTGATCGATGCGTAGACCAAAGAGAGTTGGTGACAACGACATCCTTGTTTAACCCCAATAGTGCTTACAATTTTTTTTGAAATTTCTCTTTCCATGCGCAATTGACAAATCACCTTGTCATAGATTCGAGAAACCGTAAGCATAAACTCACTTGGCACTTGGAGTTCTTCCATCCTTCTCCACAAATTGTTACGTGGAATCATATCAAAGGCTTTCTTAAAGTCCACAAAACAACAATACAATCGCTTGCCTTTCAACCGACTTTCCTCCATGAGAGCACGAAGAGTAACATGATGATCAATGGTGTTATGGCATTGACAAAAACCTGCTTGTCCTTTTGCTCGCTTGTCATTCTCTTCAGCCTAATCACTCAATTTCATTTCATTATGCATCCAAACAACTTTGCCATAAGAGACCCAATCATTATAATCTGATAGTTGTTTACATTCTTTAAATCCCCTTCTTTATGCAAAGGCTTAACCCAATTAGTTTTCCAATCATACAGGATACCATGTTGAAGTGCAAGGTTGAACATATCACACATCCACTCATGGGTAAAGACTCCCGTCCATTCAATCATCTCCAGATTGATACCTTGAAGATATCCTGCTTTGCAAGTGGCCAACTTTTCAAGCCCACCGCATACATCCTCAATAATAAAAAAGAGGGATACATAGGAGTGAACCATAGAATGACATTTTTCAGCATTTGCTTGCTCATATAATTGCCTACAATGTGTGTACATATCCACAAGACTCAAGTTACCAAAATTCTCAACCTGCTTGCCCTTCAAGTTTCTCCAAAATCTTCCACATGCATGTACCTTTTCTTGGACTTGAAAAAGTGTTGCTTTACTTCCCATCTTCTTCTTTTATTTTGAATCAATGCCTTGTATGTATGCAAATGGATTTGATAGTTGTCTTTGTCCAAAGTTGCATCAAGCTTTATCAAGGACTTTCGAGCATCTTGACAGTCTTTATCAAACCACCTTTTGAGTGATCTATCTTTGTTAATACCATGAATCAGATGCTTTATGGAAAAGATTTCTTCAACAAAAGAACAAATAACTTTCTTGAAATCTTTCCATTTAGTTTCCAATGGTGCATCATATTGAAGCTTTGTCATCCATAACATTTTCTCAACCATGTCAATGTACATTGGTGCCCGTTTGAAATCCATAAATAGTGATAATTTCTCTTCCCTTTGGCTGAGATTATCATGCTTAGTTGCTTCTCCACATGAAAGATCAATACATAAGGTTTGATGGTTGGATTTGGGGGTCCATTGGCCAAACATAAATCTCCTTATGCGATACATGATGGCTTTGGAGAGTAGCATATAGTCAATCACACTATCTCCATTATGTTTCCTACATCTAAATCCATTGGTTTCACTCCACAAAAGATACATTATTGGCGATGAGCATACCCGTGCTATTACGCATGTGTAAAAGTAACTTTCCATAGTGATCCAACTCTTTCTCACCAATTGAAGTACGATCATACAAGTAAACTTCCTCCAACTCCCTTGAAATATATGACATATCAAATTGTTGAGTATCATGTTGTAATGTTTTTGTGCGAGCATTCATATCCCCAAATATAATAACATCACCTTCGCCTTTAAAATAAGCAATGTCCTCTTCTAAATCAAAAAGTGGATGATCTTTATCCATGCAAGCATAAAGAGGGAATCACGATGAGAAATGTAGTAACCTGCTACAAAAATGGGTGCTCTTTTTGGTGTCATAATTTTCAGCCATACATAACGTTTGTACTTGTCATCTTTCACAATTGATGCAAAATCTTCCAATCCTTTCTTAACCATACATGCTACCCCTCCTTGTCCTCTTCGTTGCTTGAGATTCTTTGACCACATCAATAAATGTACATTGGAATCCTCCAAGCCGTTAATCCTTTGTGTATCATGCTCCCAAGTTTCAACAAGAAGTACAACATTTGCTTTGCTTGTTAGTTCATCAATGCAATCCCCCTCATTCCATGGACATCCATTACAATTCCAAAAGCATATTTTGAATTGTTACTCGGTCTCATAGGTCACACATCCCTATTTGCTCAGAGGACTTGCCTCCTCCTTGGGACATTTTCTTTGTGAGAGATCTCCTTGCTTTTCTTATTCTTTTCCTGATATGCCTTGTGACACATATTTTGTTGCTTAATAGTGCGATCTTCACATAAAAAATATTTTATATCCCTCAAATAGATCCAACTATTATCAAGGATGCTCTTTCGTTTGGTCTCATCTGGCATGGTGCATACAATTGCTCGTTCTCCCAAGCAAGGAGCTCCTTGCTTACCCACTCTATGTACTCCATAGACCATAACTCTGGACATGCCAAAGTGGGTTTTTTCTCAACATTCTTTGTTTGAACCATAGCTTGCATGAGTGAGGAATTAGGAACCACATTGTTACTACATACATCAGCCCAAGACTTGTTTGTGCATACATTTTTCATGTCGCATACATCCCGGCTCATGGTGTCAAATTTCTCCTCTTTCAATACATGGTCATGCTCTACTTTTCTCATACACTCATTTAAAGCATTCAAGTCCACAAGAGAGTTTTTACATTCCTTGACTTCCTCTTCAAGTTGCATCAAACGTGTTTTTTACATTTCAAGTGTCCTCTTGAGATTCTCATTCTCAACCACAAGTACTCTTAGTGTGCCATTCTCCATTGCAAGTGCCCATAAGTCTTCGCCTTGTTTGTTTACGATCTCTTGCAACAATATCAAGTATGCCATGATCAGGGTTTCCGATGTTGTTGGTTGGGAGGTTGTGTTGCTATCTCTACACTTAGGAGATTTCAGATCATTTTCCACAATGGTTGTGGACTTGTTGAAGAAGAAGAACCCTTGAGAGTTCCGGAAGACATTGTATGTAAAATAAGCGATGAGAGTCAACTTTCCTGAACCCGTTCACAACAGAAATGCTGCTACAAAAATGCCTTCCGTAACTTTGAATTTTTTGTCTTTACATCAATGCGTAGAGGACGTCATGCTCTTCTATTGAGACTATAGATCACCCAAATCGGAGTTTGGATGAAGAAGTTATTATCAAAAGAGTGAATTGATGTCTACTAGGTCAAAAAATGGTTGCTCAGAGAGAGAGAGAGAGAGAGAGAGAGAGATGGAGAGAGAGAAAAAAAGGAGATAGTGAGGGATAGAGAGCTAGATAGAAAGAGAGAGAGAAAGATACATAAAAAGTGAGAGAGAGAGTAAGAGGTTGAGAGATATAGAGATGATGGGAGAGAGAAAAAAAGGAGAGAGTTAGAGCTAGATAGAAAGAGAGAGAAAGATACATAAAAAATGAGAGAGAGAGTAAGAGGGTGAGAGATAGAGAGATGATGGAGATGTGTGTGTGTGTGTGAGAGAGAGAGAGAGAGGGGGGGGGGTAAGGACAGAGAGGGAGAGTGGGAGCTAGCTAAAGAGACAGGAGGGGGAGAGAGGGAAAGAGAGACAAAGACAGAGGGGTTGGGGGATATCGAGAGAGAGAGAGAGAGAGAGAGAGAGAGAGAGAGAGAGAGAGAGAGAGAGAGAGAGAGAGAGAGAGAGAGAGAGAGAGAGTAAATACTTGAGATAAACTAGAGAGAGAGAGGGAGGCAGAAAGTTAGAGAGAGATTGAGAGAGAGAGAGAGAGAGAATGACAGAGTTAAAGTGAGAGGGAGAGATAAAAATAGAAAGATATAGAGAGAGGGATGGAGAGAGATAGTGAGAGAGAAGGGGGAGGGTTAGAGATAGAGAGATTATGGGGGGGGGGGGGAGAGAGAGAGAGAGAGAGAGAGAGAGAGAGAGAGAGAGAGAGAGAGAGAGAGAGAGAGAGAGAGAAATACAAAGAGAGTTAATAGTTATGTAAATTATCTATAAATATACCTTCGTAGATATCAAATTTCAAATGGCCATACACCTTGACCCTAACCAACTCTCTTGGAGCCATGGCTACTTCCTCATCCTGTAAGGTTATTCTGTTTTTTTGTACTGTTTGTGTTGAGCCATTACTTATTGACTGTCCTGCAAGATTTGCAATGGTCAATCCTAGAGATTTTGGGGTTGCAATAATAGTAAAATTTACACAATTTTGCCTACCCTTGAGGGAGATAATCAAACCCAAGTGAAAGACAAGGTGACATTTGGGGATCAGTTCCAATTCATATTGGACTCATCCTTGTCTATAAGGTTCCTCTTGATTTTGAACAAGGGTTCAACAAGCACTTTGGGTAGAGATATATCCACAACTATCAGTTCCAATTCATATTGGACTCATCCTTGTCTACAAGATTCCTCTTGATTTTGAACAAGGGTTCAACAAGCACTTTGGGTACAGATATATCCACAACTCCAAACATAGCAATGGTAGAGGTATCTTACAGCTCGTCTAAAGAAAAAGATTGTTGGTCTATCTAACAAAAAAAAAAACAAGATTCTAGTCAAGTATGCAAAACCTTTATGGAAGAAGGTTGGATCAAAGAAGAAAACAAAGATGGGAACTTTCCTATAAGTTCACACGAGAAAAAACAAATACAAATTACTCTGAGGTACATAGTGCAAAATAGCCACCAATACCTCAAGTTGAGAAAAATTATTTCAAGGTACACAATTAGGAAAAGGGTGGTTGAAGTGCCACAAGAATATAATGGTAATTGTGTCTACGAGCTAAATCCTATACTAGATGGTGTTTCAAAAATGGTACAAAAATAGGATGGTCATTCCTAGGTGAAGCCTGTACAATCAAGAATGAAGTGTCTGTAAGTGAAGTAAATGTGGTGTAAATCTTATCTGCAACAACAATACGTGCCCCATTAGAGCAATACATAGACGCCCAAATGAAACATCATTGACCGAAAAGTTGTTGACGTCAATTTTATATGTCGGTCTGTTAAGCTCAATAAATGGAACTTTAAAGTGCTTTCATTGTGGGCAAAGTCCCACTCTACGTTCGGAATGTCCTTGCTTTTTTTATTACTTAGTCACTAAGAATAGTTGAACCCATTTGTTCATCCATCTTGAAAGTCTTATCCACCCAATTGCATAAGGTGTATTGCGATCAACAATACAATGGAGGAGAGAGCTTGTTTCCCGTGTGGTGTCCAAAACACCTACGACTAGCCTTGTCATTTGCAACTGAATCTCGCAAAGCAAATGGTAATGGGAGTATTTATATGTGAAAGAATCCACCGCTACAAGGATTGCGGTTGGAGCGGAGTCTTAGTTTCCTAGGTTGAAGAACACATGCGAGTATAGGTATTTTCATGGCATGTTGTTTGCAGGACAATGCACAGATCCAAAAAAATATGTCACGTGTTTAAAATTTCAACCAACTCTTGGGTCAAGTGTTGAGCTAGTCAATAGAATGAGACAAGATGGAAACGGAGACTTACGAAGAAGCTCGGTTTGCTTTGGCCACGTACTTAGGGTTGTTGGATGAACAACAATGGCAGCACATATGTACAATCCTTTGTAAGTAATCTTGAGTAAGATTTCAATCTTTTTTCTTTCAACAGAGCCATTTACCGACCCTGTACCTATGTAGAGTTCAAGAAATGCAAACCATTGTTGTATGTGAGATGAAAGAAGAAGACACGCAAGCACAAATCATGTTCTGGGAAATAATGAATGCCGTGCTACTCAATAACAAACGTTGTCCAGTTGATTTTAGAGGATTCGTGGCCGAGCATGAGAAAACTATAAAGCAATTTTCACGGCATTTAACGGAGGACCCAATAATGTTATGGAGAGAAGAGAGCATTCATTCTTGTTTCACTAGGAGAAAATTTTGCAAATTCACATAACTCAATATGTGCATAAGCATTTTCTAGATGAGAACAAGCATCTATGCAAATTATGGCATTGTGCAAGAAGTGAGGATGAAGTGATTAGCTTATATATAAATATACAAGCTTGGTGGGAATCCAAAAAAGTGTCAAACTATAATTCGTCACAAGTGAATTGTTGGCTAAGTTGGTGGCATGTACGATACCCGGCTAGAGGAAACACTTTGTTGGAGTAAACATTACTAGGCCATATTTTGAGTAAACTTTATTCTAAACATCTTATAATGTCACTAAGAACAATTGTGTTGTAGGAAGTGGATGGCGTATCATTCATTCCTACAACAAACTTGGTAGAAACAAAGCACACAAGTTGTTAGCAAGCGAGGGCAACAAAGAGATGTTGAGCTTGTATGATACATGCGTGTCTAATTTGTCAAACTCTTTGCTCCATAGAATGAAAGTTCTAGCTTTTGTGGAGGACAGATATCATGGGGCTGAACCTTCTACAAAAAAGTTGGCTCATCGAACAAAACAAGGATGAGCACTCACACTAGTAGCTATTATAAGAGATATTGAGGATCAAATCAGAGGTGCTCCTCTCTATCAACACCCAACAACGGAAAGGAATAATATCATAGTATCAAGGAAGCAAAAACAGGTAGAGCATTCTAATTGTGAGGAAGAAAATGCTTTGCATTGACCCAAGTACCTGACACAAAACATTTTGTGTAACCAAAGAGGTGTGTAAGTAGCTAGCAAAGTGGCCTTTGATGAAGGTGGACAACATGAGGGGGGACTGGTGGTAGAGGAGACCAACATACACAAGACAATGTGGGAAATTTTTTCATATACCAAAGGGCAATAGAGTTCAATGCTAAGGGTGGTTAGGGTCTAGATCCGCAAAGAGCAAAAGAAACATTAAAAACACCATTACATGCACTGTTGCAACATATTTTAAGGGTATCAAAACTTGGAAAAATGGAACAGATAGTGCTCATGGTCGAGGCTCAAAGGCCCAATTCATGTAATTTTGCAATAGACATTGCGGATCACACATGGAAGATTTGTAACACAATCGCTCAATGTCCAACTAGAATACCCAACATATGGCTCGTGGAACGGGGAACAAACTTGATTATTGCTGAATTGCAAAATTTGGAGTCAATAGGGTTCACAATAAAGAAGATTGCAGCTACACAAAAGCACAATTTCCACTAAACTAGGAATTTCAAATCAAGGCTGTGAGAGAATTGACTTAACAGTTACCATGTAAGCTCAAATTGTGCAGCATACTATTGTTAAGACAAACATGCATGAGAAATTTGTGGTGAAAACAACTAGTTCACAGGTCCAAGGCAAGATGTATGAAGTTCACATCACAAGTACTCCAATGTGTACATGTGGAGACTTTGCAGATCGAGTGGCACGGAGCAAAACGTACATGGATTGCGAGCATATTTGCTTTCTCTTCTTTGCTACTTGTCTTGGATGTGAGCCATAACATGTTTATCCATCAAAGTAATCTAACCAATGAGGATCTGCTTCAAGTGTTCAATTTTCATTGTACCATTTAGTCAAAGAGTGAAATATAATTATTATATCTCAAGAACACCCTGGGCAATATGGTCTAATTTTCCCTTATAATTCCTCTTTGAGAAATTCAAAAATTATTATGTTTTTGGTTCGTTGTATGTTCATAATTGTAAATTGAATGGTGTCACCTAAAGAAAGTCTTATTTGGTTTCAGTAGTAGAGAGTGTGATGTAGAGAGACCTCACTGAGCGAATGGTCAAAACATCTTGTGAATAAAATGAGAGAGTTCCTGAGAGATAGAGAGCAAGAAAGTGGGAGATGGGGAGCAATAATCAAGTTGACATAGGTGTTGAGAGAGAGAGAGAGAGAGAGAGAGAGAGAGAGAGAGAGAGATCATTGGAGCTGGAGAGTGAAAGAAGACATTTTTCATACTCTTTTTTCTCTGCCCCATCTCCATGAGGCAAAACTAAGACCGACTTCTGCATTTAGTTTTTCAACTTAAACCATCTACTACGTTGTAACCTCTCTAAAAATAAAAATAATAACAAAAAATCTCTCTCACAAGATCTCTCTCTAATAATCTCTAAAGCAAGCATTTTCAAAAACTTATAACAAACGAGCTCTCTCCAAAGCTCACTTGAAAAGCTCGCTCTGTTCCCATCCCCATGTTTAGTAAGTGGGTTATTGGATGGCTAGACATTTTCTTCATACAAAGTGACCATTTAACCCAACAATCTCCCACTTAAAGGTCAATGTACCTTTAAGCAAGCTATAAACATATGTACAAGGTATGTAGTTGTGCAAACTTCTCAAAGGGTCAACCTTTGTTTAGTGAGTTATTATTTGTGCAAATCTTCATAAGCTCCATGAGTTTGTCCTCAAGCACCTCACTAATGAATTGATATCTCATGTCATTGTGCTTTGTCTTTGCATGAAACACTTAGATAGCACTCTAACTATCGCAATGCAAAACCGAACCTCTCCGTTGATATCAAATCTCGCACTAACTTGTATGTGCTTCATCCAAATCCTTCATGTCAAACTTCTCATGTACTTCAACTTCAATGCATGTATCTTGAGACTATTATATAAATGATAATCAACGTCATCCACAAATGGAATCAAAATCAATATAGTACTATTTGTAGATTTCTTTGTGTAGAGGCAATAATCATTTTTGCGTTGCGTATACCCTTGAGATTTCATAAAAGCATCAAACTTATGATACCATTTCTGCACCACTTGCCCAAAACCATAAAGGCTCATGTTAAGTTATACACCAGTTTCTCTTTTTTGTTTTTGGCAAAAGTCTCTCATTGTTTTATGTAAATGTACCCATGAAGATCATCATGTAAATATATTGTCTTAACATCCTTTTAGACAAAATTCATGCCCTCTTTTGTAACCAAATCAAGTACAATCTACAAGGTAGCCATCTTGACAACTGGAAAAAATACCCCATCAAAATCTATGCCTTGCTTTCTACTTGAAACCTTTGGCAACCCATCTAGTCGTTTACTTTGGCTTCCCATAATTAGGTGTGACGTTCAACTTGTAAACCAAGCTTCATATGGTTCCTTTTGACCACTCCAAGCTTCTTTTGGCTTGCCACCATCAAGAGTCTTACTTCGTGATCTATTGATCAATTGAGCTACAGTCTTTTGATCTTCATCTAAAAAAACCATGTGAAAACTTAGCATGAGATAGATATTGCAAATTCTCTATTGAATTGTGCAAGTCATCCATTTTGAGCAAGTGTATGGGGAGCAATAACAAAATATCTAGAACTCATTAGAGACATACTCCCCATTGTTATCAGCCCTAAAGCACTTAAGCTTATTGTCTTACTAATTTTGGACAAACAAAATCCATCTCTGCATTATACAAAAGACATCACCTTTATACTTAAATGAATGTCTAAACCTTGCAAGTTGCATCATTTATCAAAGTGATAAAATACATAGCAACCACCTAGTGACTTGGTAGGCATAGGCCCATGCACATACAAACACACTAGAATAAATTTGTAAGCATTGATGTAGAATGAATGGTTAGTGTTAGTTCTCGGTTAGTGTCTGGTCACCCACCACTTAGGCACAGAACATTGGGCTTTACCACCCAAATAGTAATTATGAGCAATTTCTCAATATTTGGGCTACCTCTTCTTGATGACTTTATTTACTGAGCTCATATTGAAATTCCTCATTTTTGTGAAACAACTTTGCCTAATCTAAGAAGGAATCAAGCATCTCCCTCGAGCCAAGCTTTTCCATAATATGTCTCAAGTTGTTGTCGCACTAATTTTTCTTTTCCGTGCATAGCTATATGCACAACAAACTTTGAAAAAATGAGTGCTCTTTATCCGCTTATTTAAACACAATGTTTGCAGCTAGTATAACCATGAAAATAGACGTTTTGTTTGTTGCACCTATAGTCACTACTGTAACTGCAGTGCAAAAGGCTCTTTTTAAAACAAAGAGCTGCCTCTATAGGGAGAACTCCTGCAAAGGCAACTCTCTGATGAAAAACCAGTCTCACCTAGTGTGTGTGTGTGTGTGTGTGTGTGTGTGTGTGTGTGTGTGTTCACACACAAAACTTTGTACACATCGTTGAAAAAAATTGGAATAGGCATAGTCAAGATGTCCAACACAATTGAAGTTCAAATTATCACACATTAGATTGTTAAACAAAACAATATAGTACAATCAATGCTAGATGATAAAGACTTATAAAGTGGGTCTTTAAGGCATCCTCCCTCCCAATCTCCAATCTGTTGCTCCAAATTTGTGCTTGGTACGTGACTCTTTTGTTAGCATGCTAGGTGTAGAAGTGGTGCACATTGCATGCGGAGTGTGAGGGAGGAGAAGAGCACAAGAAATATTGTGTGTGTGCAGCTACTCTCCACAATGTGAGAGAGCCCCTTATTTTCTAGCTAGTAAAAAATTTGATGTGTGTACAAATGATGGGAAGTTGGATGCCTTAACAATTCGGTCAAGGTAACATGCACACCACCTTTACCCAAAAATATCCCACTTAAAAGTGAATGTGTCAATAAGTGGTACTACTTTATGTCCTAGTAGTATGTGCATGGGGTATAGGGAGGAATCTTGTCTCAACCTATGCCCAATGGCTCTCTTGAAGTTAGTGCATGCCACCGTATAGGCTCTAATGGTGTGAAAAATCTTATATCCCTGCTTGAGTTAGCATGCATACCCTATAGGTATTCTATAGTGACCTACACTACTCCACAATGCATCATGCTAGTGTCCATCATGGCATGACTATCCACGACTAGCCATCCCAACTACAAAATGCTCCCATTGTAGCTACTATATCAAGTCCCAACACTAAGAGGTCGTACATGAGAGTCCCAAAGGCTGATGAAAAACATGTAATCTTTGTCAACATATCCATGGCAATCACATCAATGCCATGTGTAGTAACCTCTGCCAATCTATTCACAGTAGGTATCTCAATGCTCACTGCATCACCACCAGAACTTGTCACATAAGGATGCATCAATCCTAACTCCACGGTAGTTGTCAGTCCCTCATTGTCCATAGGGATTGTATCCACATTTCCTTGCATCATCATACTCTAGAATGAGCATGTCAAAAAGCTCCATATCATTCATCTTTATGGTAGGAGGCATCTTTATCTTAAGAGGATCAATCTAATGTGTCTCACTAGAGCATGGCCACTCTAACTCTGCATCTATATACATGTTGTGCACATCACTCTGGAGATTTGTAAAGAGAATCGTCTCATCTCTCGCTGACATGTGTGCAACACAATCAAGACTATGTCGTCTAGTACCTCAGATACATGCATAGGCTAGACCAAGACACTCTAGGCTCCCCGCACATCACTAATGATCCACAAAGCATTTGAAAAGACTGCTCTCTAAGCAATTTTTGACATCCATTGTCTCTCAATTATCTCATTGAGATCAAACAGTGTCTTAGCTGAGGAACGCATTGCACATGACAAAGTGTATATCATTGATGCATCATTGGGCAATGACAAACACGTGTCTCTTGCACGCTCTATGTTATACACTGGATCATTGGCAAGTCACACACAACCAAGTCTCTCACTAGAAAAACTACTAAACCACTTACAACATGGTGTGACACGGAAAGTAGCATTTCCATCTAGTAACCACTATGGAGAAAGTTTGCTATACATAGACATATCAAGGCAGTTGTGACATCATTATCACTGGCACTACAAGTGGCACTCTAATAGGTGTCAAAGCCACATGTGCATCTCACATGCATCTCCTCTACTACCTCATGCATTTGAAGCACTATCGTTTAATGTGTCGTGTGTAAATAGAATGCCAAAATCTCAAGTGTCAACATGAATGTGGCCGTAAGTCAGTTTAGAGCAGCCAACCCTAAGAGGCTTTACACAGCCGACCCTAAGGGACAAAGCATAGGAGATTAATCCTAAGTGGCTAACACCAAGCATCTATCCCTAAGCGGATTGAAATGGCCAAACCATCGTGGTTCTAAACGGCTTGAGTCTAACTCTAAGTGACTAGCTCTAATTGATCTGAAACAACCAAATCAAGGCAGCCCTATATGGTCAACCTTAAGTGGTTTTACTCTAACCTTAAGCATCTTTACATGGACAACCCTAAGTAGAAAGACCATAAGCAGCTCACTCTAAGCACCTATATTCTAACACACAGTGGGTTTACACTAAATGGTCCAACCTCACCAACCCTAAACGGTCAATCTTGTGCTGTGAATAGTCAACCCTAAATGCCTTCAAATGGCCAACCACATAAGCCGCAATGAACGGCAATATTTTTTTATGATGCATTTCAAACATGTGATTTGTCTGTGGTGGCTAAGAATTCAATGTTTGATATCTCAATCTACTGTATTTTTGAAAACTAGGCTTTTCTTTCTTAACTCATTCTCTCCCACATTCCCTTCTGTGCGCTCTTGTGTACAAACATTGAATGTTTCGAATAGTCGTGTCTTAGTTGAGGCTTGTAGCGTCTCCATAAAGAACTTCTACAAGGAATTCAAGAGATCTCACAAGAGTATGAGCCTCTTTGCAAGAAAAATAAAAAAACACTAAGAGGCTTGTAGCTTCTCCATAAAGAACTTCTACAAGGAATTCAAGAGATCTCATGAGAGTATGAGCCTTTTTGCAAGAAAAATTAAAAAAAAACAATTTTGAAGCTTCAAAGGAGAACTTTAAATCACACGGCATGAAAAATATGGATCTTTGGATGGATGATAGAATGCATCCCGTCACAAACTCCACTCCACCTTTCAAGGATATAACACCTTTGGTGAACTACATGGGAGATGGCCATAAGAAATGATGTTTTGCAATGAGAGAGAGACATTGTTTGCAACAAGAATGTGTGCTTACACCAGAACACAATGTGCTTAGCAAGTTGAAGGCAGCAAGGCGACCATCAAGGAGGATATGCACTCACTTAGAGCAAAAAAATAATGTTAGATCTTCAATAAAGAGAAAGAAGACAATGGGACATTGAGGACTTGAAGGTGATTCAAAAAGAATTAAGAAAAAAGAGCAAGCCATCAAGTAATTCCATGCATTCTTCTTATGTTTAAGTTCATAAGCTCTCAAACATATCTCTTACTTTTGTCATGCATGCGTAGATTTTTGATTCACCCCAACAAGGAAGTGGAGTGTAGCAAAATCACCTCTCAACCCCTTATGAGCTCATATTCAATTAAAAAAATGTTGCTAGGTTCTTGGATGACAAGTGCTATGGTAAAATTGTTTGCCAAACAACTTGACGACCTTCTAAAGGAGAACCAACTCCATGCATGGGATGTTCAATCAATTTGGATGAGCTGATACATTGAATAAAAGATATGCTACCTTTTACAAGTATGTAGCATCATTTGTAGTGTGATTCTACTAGAAAATGGTTTAAATTTCTCACTCCTCCTACTTAGGTCTGTGCGAGAATAGGTAAAAAGATTCACATCAAGCACACTCTACCTCAAAACCCTTTCTGTATTAAAAAAGCAAGACAATAAGTGAACAAGGAGGTGCTTCAAATGCTAGGAAGTCCTTTCCACATTGAATTGACATATAGACTGCCAAAAGTGTAGGAAGTGACATATGACAGGTATAACAATCTTTCTTATGATTTGATTGCCCTGAAAACCTTTGTTGTGCAGTTGTTTGATGTTGGTCTCAAAGATTGCAACAATGTCCTAAATCAAGATCTATGAGAGTGAGCTTGTAAAAGAAATGAAAGTGGAGTGAGTCACAAACACGCTCATGAACAAGTACTTGAATGCAAGCATTGGACAGGATGACCCTAGAAACTTCAATGTACAATCTGAGCATAACATTTTTCTTCTTGCAACTGGAGTGAGTCACAAACACGCTCATGAAAAAATCCTTGGATGCAAGCATTGGACATGATGACCCTAGAAACTTCAATGTACAATGTGAGCATAACATTTTTCTTCTTGCAACCTTTAAGATGAGCTCACGTTATGTTTAAGCAAAGTTGTATGCTTTTAAATGTGCATTGCAAAAAACTCGAATTTACCATTTCAAGTATCGAGACTGAGAACTTTGAAGATTGAATTGGATTTTTCATCAAACTAGCATCCAAAAAAAAAAAGGATGTTAAGGGCATGTGCTTCTACACAGTTGAGTAGAACATGGCTAGAGACCTAAGAGCTAGGTTGCATGATTCGTTATTCGACATTCGTTTTATTTGTGAATAATGGTCGATAAATACGTTCAAAAGATTTATTCGCGCGTATTATTCACTGCCACATCAACCTTATTCAAAATAACGTTTTATTGCTTACATATCGATCGAAAGCCTATTGATCGATACTTTACCGACCGCCGATAGTCTTTCAATCGATAATATATATCCATCGATATGATTTTGATCGATATTGCAATAGTATATAAAGCCCAAATTTGCGTGTTTTAGCTACAATTCCCTTCACCAAAGTGTCAGGTTACCCCCGACATAGAAAGATTAAGTTGTCAACTTAAAAATCTTTTGATTTTTTAAGAAAATAAAATGTTGTTAATGTTTTTATATTAAAAATAAAATAAATGGATAGATTTGAATTACCTATAATTCTAAACAATAGAAGTTATTCTCTAATTACTCTATTGTTTTAGTATAAATTATTCTAAGTAGAAGAGGTATACTTTTAGCTCTACTTGTTTTAGAATAGAAAATAAATAATTTTATGCATTAGACACTTTCTTTTTAGCTATAGTGCAAATGTATAATTGTATAATTCTAAACATTAGAGGCTATACTCGTAGCTCTATTTGTTTTAGAATAGATACTAAAAGTGATATTTGATGGTTAAAATCTATCATAGCTATAATATGTGCATAGATGTAGTGTTAATTCGTACATTTTGGAACATATACACATACATGTAGGGTCTTTTGGTTGTCATGAATAAATGTTCTTACCTCCATATAGACATAGAATAGGTCTACTTAGTGTCTCTTGGTTGTTATGAGACGATTCTCTTACTTCCAAGTTAGGTTTAAGGTAAGAAGTAGGATTCACTTGGTTGTTATCGAGCTTATGCTCTTACCTCTGAGTGAATATGATGGATTACCTATAGAATTCACTAGGTTGTGATCGACCAAAAGCTCTTACCTCTTAGTGATATATTAGTCATGCATAGTACTTAGGAGTCACATGGATGTCATCAAGCTCATGCTCTTACCTCTATGTTTATATAGAAATTAGAGACCTCAGTTATTTTAGGTTCGATTGGTTGTGTTTGAGCAGTAGCTCCTACTTACAAGAGACATAGATAGTGGAATGTGAGATGACTCCATCGCTCATCTAAGTTGTCTTGAGCAAACCCTCTTTACCTCTTAGTAATTAGGAATGGCATATCCATTGGTGATCTTCTCTAAAATATTATCTTAACACTATTGATTTAGCAAGTCATATCTACAACCTTTTATCTTTCTCATTGCACAATTATGGTGAAAAATTATAATCATAGTGTATCTATTGATTGTAAGATATATTTTCTTGAAGTCAGAAAGCATGGTGCGAGAAAAAGAGTGGTCATATGTGGAGGAAAAAGAGAGAGGCAAAACAGTTTTGTTTATGGAATGCAAACATTGTGGGCATCAGTGGCACGGCAAAGCAACTCGCATCAAAGAACATTTATTTGGCACTAGCCCCAATGTGAAAGAATGTGGAGCACCGCCTAAAGACATATGGGTCCATTTTGCATGGTATGTAAAGAGATGCAAACATGCAGGACTTCTTCCTAAGAGATAGAAGGGTATGATAGGTGGGTCATCGGTCAACATAGAAGAAGTGAGTGTAGATCAAGAGGACATGCAAGCTAACCAAGACCCTTCAATGGGAACAACCCGAACACCTCAAAGTCCTTACACTTTTTCAAATGGTTCCATGGGAGAGATGGATGCAAGTCCCAGGACATCCAGCAGAGCCGGTATGCCTCGGACTCTACATGCAGCATTCGCTCAGTAGGACATGCTCAAATTGCATGTAAAGTGGACACAAGCCTTCATGGCTTGTGGAATCCCATTTAATGTCACAAGAAATCCTATTTTCAAAGATGCCCTAATGTCAACTGCAAAAAAAGGATTCATCTATCCTGATTATAATAGAATCCGAACAGAGTATGTGGACAAAGTCAAGAGCAGTACAGAAGCGATTCTCAAGAGAACGGTGCATAACTTTGTTCCAGTGTTTGGCTGCACCATAGCGCTGGATGGATGGACCAGCTGTCAGAAAAAAACATTGATTAATATCGTCCCAAAGGTGCAATGTTTTTGGAGGCCATTGATACCTCATTGAAAGAGAAGACATCTCTCTACTTGACAAAGCTATATGAGCGAGCTATCACTTGACTAGGTGGACCAAAGAATGTGATATCTATTGTTACAAATAATGCTTCCAACTACAAAGGAGTGGGTTTAGTCATTATGGAAAAGTACTCAGAAATTACATGGCTTGGATGTGCCTCACACACCCTAAATTTACTCCTAAAGGATATGGGTAGACTATCGTTCATAAAACACGTTCTTATTGATTCCAATCACATAGTCAAGTTTATACGAGAACATCAGTTTACATATGCTTTATTTCGCTCCAAGTCTCTGAAAAAAGCACTTCAAATTTTCTGTGCCACATGATTCGCTACAGCATACTATGTTTTGAATAATCTCATTGAAGTGCGAGTGGCTCTTACAGAAACCGTTGCAGATCGTCATTGGGAGGCTTGGCTCAGCAAGTATCCAAGCCACCACGAAGCAGCTCAAAAATGTGTGTCGTTGGTGCAATCTCCTCTCTTTTGGCGGAACATTGACAAAATTGTTGGGGTTAGTCCCTATGTGGAACTACTAAGGGTTGTTGACACAGATAAGTTTGTCATTGGTAAGGTTTATTGGATCATGTGGCACTGCGTCTAACCAAAGAATACAACCACTATAGTGCAAGGGAGAGATCATAGATCCTACATCTTTTGGAAAAATGATGGGCTCAAATGCACACACCATTGCATGGTGCTGCATTTGTCTTGGATCCAAAGTTTCAGATTAACGGACAAGCTTCCAACAAAGAGGTGATGAGAGACTTTAGAAATGTCTACTTGCAGTTGTTGCCAAGCAACAATGGCATGGATGCATTCTAACAGAGGGTGGCTTATGCCAATAGGGAAGGAACTTTCGAAGATCCCTGGGTTCTTAATAGCGTTAAAAAGTTTTCAAGCCCAGTATGGTGGAAAGAATATGGAGGAGATGTAGTTGAGTTACAAAACGTGGCAACCAGGGTGCTTCCAATCGCGGCATCCAGTGGTAGCTATGAGCGCAATTGGTCTTCTTATGACTTTATGCACTCAAAGCGTAGAAATCGCTTAAGTCTTGCTCGTGATGCAGACCTTGTGTACGTCTTTTGTAACATGCATCTCATTCATGCACCCATGAAGATAGCCACACATGCCACCGAAGTACACTTTGGAGTGCTTCAGACTCATGAAATGGTGGTGGAACAGAGATGTAGCGACGATGAGATGGGTGGGAAGTGGCTACAAAATGTTCAGACAATGAAGAGGTTGATGACCTAGTGCCTGTGATAGATGGAAAAATGTAAACATCTTTTCATGATAATGTATCTACTCCATCTCACTGTAGCTCACTATTGAGCTATATATCTCACTTTTTTGAATTAGGGGCAACATGCACACCTTTGGATAATGTATAAGTCTTCTCCATTAAGTTTAGGGTCAAGTATTGAAGAGAGTTTGCATAAACATAAGTATTGAGGACATGATGTGGCAACCAAATAAAATAACATTCTCAAATCCTGAACAAAATGACATCTACAAACCAAATTCTCAACAAACTCATCAATTAGCAACTCCAAAACAAATTCATTGCCATAAACATAAAGAGAATACAATGCGTCTCAAAAGAGGACGAGATAATTTGCCATTAAAATTTCCAACTACAGTCTACAATGTCTTTAAGAAATTGTGATATCCACCGCTTCTTCAAGATCTACGTTCAATGCTGCCTCAAGCATATCCATTGTTTCTTGAATATCTGCCTCGTGACTTGGTCCTGCCTCCTCAGGCAGGAGAGAGAGAGCACGGTACAGCGCTTCATATCTAGCTAGTTTTTTCTCTAAAACAACTACTTCTGCTTCTTTGGCTGCCAACTTCTCTTGTAGCAAGAGAACACCCTCTCTTTGGCTGGTTAGTGTAGCCCCTTGAGACACATTATTAACAATTTGTTCATGCTCATCTGGTAGGAGCACAACTGGCCTCTTTTGTGCAGGTGGATCTGCCTCCCCATGACATGCTTGTGCCCTTTCTTTATCTCTTCCCGACACCAGCGTTGAAAGGACGGTCTATCAAAGGACGCGCTTCTTCATTATATCTTGCACGAAGACTTGTTGGATGAAGTACATGGCAACTTGATTATTGTTAGGTAGACTGCACTTCTTTTGGATGAAACGTAGAAGAAACACACGTGCGAGCCCTTTGTGTTGCAAATCTGAGATTTTCAATGGTGACGTTGCCTTGGCACGACCTGACCTCCTGAACAGCAAGTATTTCACACAAAAAAGAGGGACAACACTTGCATACGTCTTCCAATTTCATTGGTTCGCCCTCTAAACCCTCTGGCTCCGCGGCCTCAACAAAGAATAAGGAGAGGTCTTGAGCCCCATAACACAGACTCTCCTCTCTGAAGGATGCGTTGAGAGTCCTTGTGGTCGAGATCACCATCGACATTGGGAGGAGCGTATGGGGCTGCCATTTCTTGTCTAATCACACGACAATAAAATATTAGATCAAAAAAATAGATATACATTGTTACAAACTACAATCAATGGTACAATCAATGTTCAACATACACAATTTTGAAATTCACATCTCTCATCCCTTTGACAACACCAATGTAATAAAATAGCATGAAATTTCAAGACAATGAACATGAGACAAGACAAAACTGTTTCATTGCAAAGTATAGACGCGTTCTCAAATTACAAGGTATGATTTCAATCATTGGATGGCCTCAAGCCTGCACTATTTGGGAGTGTGCGACCAACACGCTTGATGCCTTGTAACATGCTGAGGAGATCATGTGAGGACTTGTGCTGGGTGGGATTGGTAGATACACAAGTGCGCATGACTTTGTCCTTAAGTACCGGCGGAGCCAACATATGATACATGTGTTTGCATGGCACATATATGAGGTGTTGGTTGTCTCATATTTGGAATTCCTCACATGTACATCAAGGAAAGTGTGCAATAGTCACAATTTAAGTGAATCTTTTGAATAAACTAGTAGTGCTAATGTGGAAAAAGTGCAATGCATTTGGCACCTATATTAGTTCCCTTACTACCTTTACTTGTCTTGTTTTTGGAAGCCCTCACAAATACATTGAGGAAATTTTGTAATAGTCACAACATAAGTAACCCCCTTTGAACTAAACTAGCATTTCTAATTTGGCAAATGTTTGATGCATTTGGCACCAATATTATGTCTCTTACTAGCTTTCCTTCCATGCAAGGATTTGATTAATGTGAACACAAACATGCGAACATGTTAATAACGTTTACACCTCCAAAACACATAATTAAGTTAGATATTAACGTAACCTTACTATCAACCTATGGAAACCACCTTAGCTAGTAAGCCATTAGGAAGTGAATGGGGTATAGGAGGGCCTCTTTATTTGGTAGTTTAAGGGAATGCTTAAAGCTTAAGCCAAGTTTGACCAAGCCTAAAATGTAAGGTCTCCACCTTTCTAGCTGTCGAGAATGAACTCAAAGCTTTAGGAGAAAGCTTCGATCATACAATCAGGTAAAAACACTATCTCAAAAGCAATAGAAAATGGTATTTTTGGAATCTTAAGCACAACAAATCCCAGGCTAGAAATTTTCAGAAATAAATTCAGACAAATACTGACCCCGCTAGTTCCTTCGAAAGATTCAATGTAAATTAAATTGCTAAGAAAAATTGAATGGTTAAAATGTTCATTTAAGCATAGACTTTTACTAAGGCCTCAATTATTAAACCATATTCGGACTAAAATTAATCTTTTAATCCTAAATTAAGGATACTTATACTAATTAAACTTAAATTAATATAAGATAATAATCAAACTTACATTACACTATTAAGAAGCTAGGAAAACTATATCATAATTCTTTTAATTAGTTTTTGTAATTAATTAGGAATCAATTAGCTATTTGTAATAAAAAATTGATGGAAAACCTACTTAATTAACTCAAAAATTCTTGAGTTACTTATCACAGTTAGGAAACACTGTTAGAAACACGAGGTATATTATAGAATTAGTAATTCAAATTAAATAATTTTGTGCTATTTTTCAAAGTTAGTTTACATTGTAATTAAGGCGTGATAATTATCTTAAGGTCAAAAAATTAATTTAGCTATTTTTTAAAACAAAAGCAGACTAATTCTAGCTGAAATTAAAAAGAGGAAATTAGTAAATCAAGTTAGATAGTTATATGCTATTTATTAGAGTCAGTTTATATCATATTTAAGATATAATAATTATTTGGGGAAATTACCAAAATACCCCTCTAATTTGAGGAAATTCCCAAAATACCCCTCAAATTTCAAAAATTCCCAAAATACCCCTGGTTGTGAGACTAAATTTCTTGAAAAATAATTTTTTTTGTAGGTCTTCACAAGAAGAGTGATTGTCTATCGTACAAGATGCTAAAACTACAATTTGAGTTGGTTACGTAGGCTTTGGAGATAAATTGCTTCATTAGTTTTAGACATAATTGCCTTTTTTGCGATCGTAACTGGTGACAAATTACATGCTGAGCACGCAGAAACGGATCTCAATTGTCAAAAACGAATGAAGATTAGAAAATCTTGAACATTCCAACAAAAATAGATACAAGGGTATTTTGGGAATTTTTGAAATTTGAGGGGTATTTTGGGAATTTCCTCAAATTAGAGGGATATTTTGGTAATTTTCCCTAATTATTTTAATGTCAAAAAGTTAATTTAGCTAATTATTTAAGTCAAAATACATAAATTTTAATTGAAATTAAAGGGACAAAATCAATTGATCAAACTAGATAAATATATCCTATTTATTCGAGTTATTATACATCTTAACTAAACTAAGATAATTAGCTTAATGTCAAAAAGTTAATCTAGCTATTTATTTTAGCCTAAACAATCTAACTTTAGTTAAAAATAAAAGGGAAATATTAGATAACTTATTTCTATATTTACAAGGTGAATACAAGAGTTAGGAGATACCATTATCTACTTGTGACAAATATATCATAATTAGTTAGATAGTTTACGTAGTTATAACTGATCAAAAATCCTATTTTTATTTAAAGATTAATTAAGATAAATAGAATCTACTGTCAAAAGTCTTTTAGAAAAATTATTGTAAGTGTAAACCATTGGTTTAAAAGTGAGAAAATGTATTTTTAAGAGAAAATGAATATGATAAATATTAAGCTTTAAACAAGCAAATTTCAAGCTTAATAAAGATGAGGAAATTAAGAAAAAGATGTATAAATTTATAAGAAAATTATGGGAGCTTAGGAAACCCTTAAAGAAGCTACAATAAAGTTACCTTGTCCATATAAGCAATTAAGAAATTACCCTCTAAGATTACAAATTTAACCTTGAATTGGGTTGGAAGAAGAATTAGATAGAATTCGAAGGTTAAGTCTAGCTTTTGGATTATTTACCTAATGATTAGACGTCCTTTTTTATAAGGATAAGAAGTCATGGCACCCAAAAGAACCCGAGCCATTCCTCCTTCTGATAATGAGGGTAGTGTTCCTAAACGAACTAGAGTGTCACAAGACGACGAACTCGGGCCTAGTAGTAGGCCATTGACGAGAGCGTTCAGGTCGCGATGCTACAACAAATGCCTTATCAGTCCCATATGGGTCTTTGTTATAATTAAGTTTAGCCAATTCAAGTTTTTCTTTAATTATTAACATTGCATACATAAAGAGGGAGTAAGGAATTAGGAAAAGTAAAACTGGTCAAAACGGAAGACATCTTCCAAGAAACCTACGAGCACTTTCTTGTAAATTAGGAAGGAAATGTTTGGGATAAGGTTGATTGACTTATGAAAGAATGATTGGTCATCCTTAAGACAGCTTGTCTCAAGACACCTCTAATTCCTTGGAATATTTTCACTTCAAGTGATGAGTAATGATGGCTCGTCAGCCATGGATGAGTTGGTTTCCCCCATGTACGTGGAGTTTGTACCTCCTACATGTGTATGTTTGTGGATACTAATTAGGATATTGTTTTTATCCTAAGGGAGCAGCCTGATTGTATGAGCAATAGGTATGGCGTATGGGTGTCACAAACTTTTGGGTGATGGGTTTCCATCCTATTTATCACTAAGGAAGGGTGTTGTTTGTTCCACCCATGTATAAAGGTGTGCTTGAGACAAGTGGAGTACGTGTCAAGATATTTCAAGATATATTATAAGTGATCGTATCTTGTCTTAAGTCTAAAGATGTTTGTTTTCTAAAAGACTGTTTTCAATGCTGATTTCAATGACTTATCTTAATGAATAATAGTGATGAAAAGTTAAAAAGGAATCCATTATTTTAAGTGTTAAAACACATGTGGTAGTAATTAGGAAACAAAAGGATCATGTGTGAGTGTGGGGTGGTAAGTGGGGATTGACTAAGATTGTCAATCATGGACGGGTGGATCTCATTAGTCAGTTAACTATCCCTTTTTGCACACTAAAATCATTTAGTAAACTTCTCCATTTGGAAGAGGAGTTCACCAGCGGCGGCGGTTGTGCCCTCACAACTGTTAGGGGGAAAACCCGTTTCTTGAGGATACCTTAGCCCAAATTGTTGAAGTTATAGGGTTGAAACAATCTTAGATTTTTAAATGTTGTCACGTTTTTGCTGTGAGATAGAATTAGGTCTTCTTCTAAGCTATAGATCTGAGCCATTGTCAATGGTAAAGGTCTATTCCCTTTATTTTTTCTTATTTAGAGACTCTGACTTTCAATAGGCCTAGAGACGTGTCAAGGACCCCATTCCAATCTTGGTATAGGTGGGTTGGGGACCTCATAAGTGGTATCAGAGCAAGGTTAATTAAGGTCTTGGACCTAGAGGAAAAACATTAAGTTACTAGGGAAAAGTGGGTTTTGATAAAAAGTGATTAAAAGAGTGTAATTGAAATATGAGAGAGAAAGAGAAACGAGAAATATAAGAGAGAAAGAGAAAAGAGAAACATTCTCCCCATCTGTGCAAGAAGAATTCCATCAAGCCTTCCGCAAGTTTTTGGTCTTCAACATCATGTTTATGGGAGCATGCACATCCCAAAAATACACAGTATGGAAGAGTGTAATGAAATTATTGGATTACATGTTTTCCCAACCCGGTTGGGGAATTAGCTAGGGAAGGTTTGGTGGAGTTTTTCTCATAGATGCGGGAGAGCTGAAAGGATCTGGTTTAAATTTCAAAAGACTCAAATGAATAGAGGAGCTTTGAGTAATTGAAGTATACATGTTTACAGCAACAGAAGATCCAAATGAATAAATAGCAATAGATGGTGGTGTTTTTAGTGGGTATTCGATCAAATAACTAGCATAGTCTACCCACAAGAAATTAGGCCTATGAGGGTAGGTCCTAGCTTTAGAGGACCAAGAGATGTTGTATTTTGTGATCTTGTATCCGGCCTTCCCATGGAGCATAGGCTTTTGTTATAGGAGTGTTGGTGTCCTTGTACATAGTAGTTTTCTTGTATCAGTCATTGTATATACCATGAGTTTCTTGGAATACTGTATGTCATGTTATTGAAATAAAGATTAGTGGATTTATTGTTTGATCGTTGCAATGTGAATAAACTGCTAAATGTTTTGTAATAAGTAAAGTAGAGAAAAATTAAATAAACAATAAACTCCCTAAGTTAATCACAGGGTAACCCTCACACAAATAGCCTCTACACTGCTACACAAGAAAAGAAACTACTACTAAAGCAGGTCCAACTCCCTGTTTTTAAGGAAGAAGGACCAATCTAGAGCGGTATGTAGAAGCACGGTTAGAGGCTATGGATAATTATTTCATAGCCCGCAGGAACTGCTCAAGAAAACCAAACAATGTTGGGTATGTTCCGTCTCAATGGAGATGCCAAGCTGTGGTGGAAACAACACTGTAGAGATAATCCCATTAATAAATCAACTTGGGAAAAGATGAAGCAGGCCATTATAGAACGTTATCTTCCTCCTTCTCACCAAGCCATTAAGATGAATGAATTCTTTGGTCTACACCAGTTAGGACTTTCACTAGAGGAGTACTATACAAATATTGTGTCTTTACGACGTTATGCTCCTCAAATGACCATGGAATAACAAATTGCCCAATTCTATCAAGGTCTCAACAAACCCTTGAGCACACGTCTCAAATCCATGAGCCCTATATCAATTCAGGATGCGCTTCTTAGGGTCAAACCTCTTGCAATTGAAGGAAACAACCCCACCAAAAACTATCCCATCTATAGCAATTATAGAGGAAGAGCTAGAGGAAATTTTAACCACGGAAGTCAACGACGTACAGTAAAACTGTTGCAACAAATCTGAATCAAACCTTCCCTGATGTAAGATGTTATGGATGTGGTCAGATGGGACACTACAAGCGTAACTGTCCCCAAGAATTAGACCCTAGAGCTACGACTAGGCCTAACCGCCAACCTCAAGTCAACCAGGGTAACTTACAAAGAATAGGAAGAAATGGAGGACGTGGCAGGGGAGGAGGAAGAGGAACAGGAGCCCAAGCTTATGCAACAGTAGGAGAGCCTACTTTAATGAATGAGGAAGATGAAAGAACCACCTTGTTTATCGCAATTGACAATCTTGGAGCACGCCAGCAATATGCGGTCATTCAAACTACTCCAAATCGACAAGGTGAAAAGTTTGAATTACTTATAGATTGTGGTAGCACCCATTCTTTTCTTTCTCCAAAATGTTTAAGGAAGCTTAAGTTGAATCAGTACCCAGTCAAAAGAATGGTAGTGGAATTTAAATTAGGAGGAGTTTCTACCTCATCTTACTTTCGCACCCTACCTTTTGGAATCTACGATGGTATCTTGGGAATGGATTGGCTAATTAAAAACCAAGCACACATTGACTGTACCAAAGGTAGCTTATCCTTGAGGAATGAACTAGGGGAGAGATTTTAGTTCAAGGACATAATGGGAAGCCAAAAGCCCATCTAGTTAAGGCTAGTAGACTTATTAAAGGTCTACATAAGGGACAAAAATTCTTAATGGTCAAACTAAACAAAGTCAAAGATTCAAAGGCCAACCAACTTTTGGAGTGGCTTCAAAAATTTTCAGATGTGTTTCCAGAGGACCTCTCAAATTTACCTGCCCACAAGGGACATAGACCATGAGATAGAAACGTTTCCAGGTAGTGAACATATTTCCAAAAGACCTTACAAAATGTCTCTACCCGAAGCCATAGAACTCAAGGAATAGCTTCAACAACTATTCGAGCATGGATTCATCCGACTAAGTACTTCTCCATGGGGACCACCTGTTTTATTTCAGAAAAAGAAGGATGGATCCTTACACCTCTGCATAGATTACTGAGGCCTTAATCAGGTATCCATAAAGAACAAGTATCCTATCCCATGCATAGACGAACTTCTAGACAAATTGTATGGGGCCAAAATGTTCACAAAAATTGATCTCAGGTCAGAGTATCATCAAATCCGGATCAAGGAAGCAGACATATACAAGACTGCATTCAACACTTGCTACGGGCACTATGAGTTCATAGTCATGCCTTTTGGCCTTACAAATGCACCAACAACTTTTAATCGGCTCATGCAGGATATATTTCGAGAATACTTGGATGATTTTGTTCTGGTATTCTTCGATGATATGTTGGTATACTCTAAAGATGCTAAGGAGCATGAGGAACATGTATGCAAGGTCTTGAGTATTCTTCGACAACATCATTTGTATGCCAAGGTGAGCAAATGTGTCTATTGCACTCTTGAAGTCAGTTATCTTGGATTTATTATATCTTCTAAAGGGATCTTAGTGGACCCTGCAAAGATTAAGGAGATTATAGAATGGCCACAACCCAAAACTATCAGTGAAATTAGAGGGTTTCTAGGTATTACGGGGTGGTATAGAATATTCATCAAAGATTATGCACTCATTGCTGCACCCTTGACTTAGCTACTCAAGAAATCCTCTAAGCTCACATGGGATAGAGAACAAGAATATTGTTTCCAACAACTGAAACAATACCTCACCTCCGCTCCGGTACTCAAGCTACTCAATTTTACTCAAGATTTTGAGGTGGTAATAGATGCAAATGGACTTGCTATAGGAGGAGTCTTAACACAGGAAGGCTGACCAAGTTGCCTACACTTCTCAAAAATTAAGGCTTCATAAATTGAATCATCCAACTCATGACTTAGAATTTTACGTGCTACCAACTCCTCATTATTATAGAAAAAACACACTGGTACTAGTGATAGTGAAAATCGATGCACTATGTACGTGCTGTCCTACCTGTACACATGTGGGCCCCACGTAACCACCTGGATCTAGAAAATGGGAAATCCTTTATTTGATGCACCATGCATGTGTATGTACATATGCACAATCACTTCTTCCAAAAAACTCCTAACATAATTT
The DNA here is from genome assembly GCF_014529385.1 of Adiantum capillus-veneris. Lineage (NCBI taxonomy): Eukaryota > Viridiplantae > Streptophyta > Polypodiopsida > Polypodiales > Pteridaceae > Adiantum > Adiantum capillus-veneris. Next base: position 27,306,334 of record NC_140948.1, on the reverse strand, counting down.
GCCCATTCCCTAGCCTGCTAGATCATTCATGATCAGCAGCAGAAAAAAGAGATATGAGACTCGCCGTGTCACAAGTCTTCTCATCCCTCACCAACATTACTTGCTCCACAGACAGCTCATCTTGCTCCACCATCATTAACCTGGCATGATATAATTTAAGACGCAATCCATTTACCCTTAACTTATGTAGGATCCCATCCAGGTTAGTCAGCTGATATGTACCATTTGGGAAACACTCGACCACCTGAAAAGGGCCTTCCCACTTAACTTGAAACTTCTTATGGAAGGTGTTGTCCAGCTTAGTGTTGTAGCACAAAACCAAGTCATGCTTCTTGATACCCTTACTTTTGACCTTTTCATTTATCTTTGCCAAAGCCTTATCCTGCATCTGCCCATAATGTTCCAATGCACTCATCCTATCCAAGTGAACATCTTGTATAAGAGCCTCTCTTTGAATGCATCACTTGGAGGCCCAGGAAACTTCTCTAGCATCTTTACTGCAAGCAAATCTACCTCCACAGGCAATAATGCTTCCTTTCCATATACCAAATGAAGTGGAGTGAACCCTGTGCCTGTCTTCATTGAAGTACGGTAAGCCCATAATGCACTAGGCAATTCCAAATCCCAATTCTTTCCTTGGTACTCTGTTACTTTTGAAAGAATTTGCACCAACTCACCATTGAATCTTTCATTTAAGCCATTACACTGCGAGTAATAAGGAGTGGTATGCTAGTGCCTAATCTTCATCTTTGCACATAAAAAGTCTAATAGTTTAGCTCTAAATCCTGGCCCATTATCCGAAAGTAGCTCCAATGGCACCCCAAACTTGCAACATATTTCATCATACACAAATTTTGTCACGTCCTTTGCAGTGATTTGTTTTACTGTTATAGCCTCTGCCCATCTAGAGAGATAGTCCACTGCAATCAAAATATAGCTTTTGCCCCTGCTTGTGATAGAACGGGCCTATTGCATCAATCCCCCACTTTTCAAACACATCAAAAATGCCATAATGGTTTTTCGTAGCTCTGGCTTCAACACTCTCTTCCCAAATGCTTGACACCTATTGCAAGACCTACACCAATGGTGAACATCCTTGTGAAAACTAGGCCATACATACCCCTCTTGCAAGATCTTATGCAAGGTGATCTTTAGAGAAAAATGTCCGCCACATGCGCCTTCATGATTCTCTTCCAACACTATAAAGCTCCTCCCGCCAAGGTACACGTCTCAACACGAGATCAGCCCCTTTTATGTACAAGACATCACCAATCAATTTGTACCTAGATGCTCTATGCACAAAACCATACTTCTTAGACTTCTGAATGTCCTTCGGCATGACTCATGTTAGCAAAAACTCCTCTTCTTGAGCCAAACTTTCCCGGCCAATGATAAAGAGATAAAATGGTCCTCAACACTGATAGCTCCCCAATCATGCTTTGAGCTGCTTCATGTGCCTCTCCATTCAGAGCACGTTCAATGTGTCTGATGCTCCATGCTTTGAACTTTTTTAACAGGTCTTTAATCCTAAAACACATTTCCTTCAATGAGGTGTTCTTGCTCTTCCACACACCCAACACTTGCTTCACCACTAACAAGGCATCTCCTTTTATGCTCAACCTTCTAATCCCATGCTTCAAACAAATGTGTAATCCGGCTTCCATAGTAGCATATTCAGCCTCATTGTTACTATGCACATCCAACTTGAACCCTCTCTTGCATACTAGCTTCCCCTCTGGATCATAACGTGTTATACCCTCTGAAGCTGCATCATGGCTCTTTCTATATGAGCCATCAAAGAAAAACACATGTCCATTGTTGATATGTGGCACTTATTCAACTACCTTTCTCACCACCTCTTCCTTAACAAGAAGGGGATTCTCCTTGTAAGTCAACAAATTAGCTAGGGTAGCTCTTGTACTATCTTCCACTAAAAAAGAGAACTCAAACTCTTGTAGCTCAATTACCCATTTCTTGACCACATTTGACATTTTAGTACCATTAATTAATTGTGGCAAAAAGGTGTAACTCATCAAGGAAAAAAAATGTCGTAGTAGCAAGTATTGACGAAATCGTCGACAAGCAAATATTACATTGGCCATCACTAGCTCTACTTTCGAGAATGTCCTCTCTGCTACCAACTTCACTCGGCTTGCACAATACACTGGCCTCATATAATGGCTGCCCTTCCCCTTTTGCAATAGGGTTTTAATGGCATCATTCCCTACTGATGGATTTACATAAAACACTTGCTCCCAATCAGGAGCCTGCATGGCTGGCAACCCCCCTAACACCGCTTTCACCTCTTGAAACACTTCTTCACACTTGTCATCCCATTGCAATGGATCATGCTTTGCCACTTGTTGTAATGGATAAAGAAGCTGAGAAGACAATGGAATAAACCGCACCATGTACTTCACTTTTTGTATAAAAGTTTCCAATTGCTTTGTCCTCATAGGTGATAGAAGAAGAATAATAGACTTAACCTTGTCTGGATCAGCCTCAATGCCATTTTCTGACACCATATGGCCCAATAACTTCACCCTTGGCTGTGCTAAATGACATTTCTTTGGATTTAGTTGTCCTCCACATTCATCATATCGAGCCAATACCATCTACAGCTTCTCATGGTGTTCAACCCTACTGCTGTAGACACAGAAGTCGTCCATAAAAGCTTTAACACAACTACCAATGAATGGTTCCAATATCCAATTTTCTCTCTCTTGATAGAAAGATGGTCCATTTGACAACCCAAATGGCAATGCCGTGTAGCAATAGCAGCCCCATGGCGTAATGAAAGTTTCCTTTGTTCGGTCTTTAAGAGCAATCTTCAATTGAAAATAACCTGAAAAACCATCACACACACTGTACCTCTCATAACCTGCCACTAAATCCAAGATCTGATCAATGAATGGAAGATGTTGGGTAATGAAGCCCAATGTGGTCGCCCAGGTAAGTGGGCGGGCCGCCAGGTATGTACACATATTCTTTTGTAAAAACCTAATAAGAACTCACTATGCTCTACACATTACAGTAGAGAGAGTTCACCATATCATCGTGCTCTTCTTCTCGCACTCTCTCTCGCGTCGCACGTCCGCTCGTACTCCTTCAACTGGTATCAGAGCTCAGATCGAGGCTCGGGGCAACATTTGCAGGTAGCCAGAGTCACCTGCTCACATTGGAGTGAAATTCGACAGGCGAAGACATGGGCCCAAATCCTGTGGGAGAGCCTAAAGGGCTTGGTGTTCTCAGAATTTCATTATGAGGTCATCTCGGCCACCGTTCGACTTCGACAAAGTTCTGCGCAGGCCATTTTCGACTACGTGGTCTCGGCGGGTGCAGATTCGACTCTGCAAATTTGGGGTTTCGGCCTACCACTGTAGGTGCTAAGGATATCGACACTCCCAGAGTGTTGATTTGTGGTTGTCTACACATCGAAGGACGGCTCACAGTTCCTGGAGGCGTGTCACATACGACACGGGCGCATCTACACACAGATTGTAGGCGACATCCACTAGTTCATCAGGTAGCTTGTGTTTGCTGCTTGATATTCCAAATTTCATCCTGACACTGCAGGTACTTCCACATGGGATGTATTGTCAGAGACGATGTATGTCTGTTGAGGGTTTGCTGGCTGTGAGTCACGCAGCAAACAACCGCCGCAACGGTTACAACATATAGTGGGAAATTTGTGGATGTATGACTTTGTGGGAAGTCTATGTATTGTCAGATTTACTACATCCTTTGTTGAGGGTCGAGTGAGGTTTTATTGAGCTGGGGGATTCTCGAATGTTGAGATCCTTTCGGTGATACAACTCTTGGAGCGATCCCTCGAGCACCCTTAGATAGGCAGTTAGTATGTATTGACTGTGAGTTAGAGAGTTGGGATTGCATCTTTGCTTTACTGCCGTTGAGGCACTGTCACAGTCTATGCTTACAGGACAGTGACAGGACAATGAGAGACAGTACAGGTGCAGGACAGATTTACCCACAGCTTACAGTGTTAGAGGGACAGTGGTTTTTTGAGCTATTTTTGGTCTGTTTTTGAGTACACCAGAGCCATTTTACAAAGGAGACTCTGCCGAAATTTATGTAGAATCTGAAGCTTTCTTGGTTCATTTGACAGGTTGATATTGGTTCAGAGGTTAGTTTACAGGGGAAACTCTGTCGAATTTTTCCCAGGAAAGTAAACTACTGTGAAGCGTAGCTATGGCTGGATCACAGGACACTGCTCTTTACAATATCAAGAAGCTGGATGGAACCAATTTCCCATTGTGGAAGAAGCAGATTTGACACGTGTTGGTACAAAAGAAGCAGATAAAACCTATGAAGCTCAAGGGGATAAAACCAGAAGAAATGGATGAATTGGCACTTTCTACCGTTATGCTGACTTTGGCAGAAAGCGTTTACTTCAATGTAGCAGACGAGATGTCGGCTAATCAAGCATGGTTAAAGCTGAGTGATCTTTATGAGAAGTAGAGTGCAGCTTCACAGGTATACTGGCTTAAGAAGCTTGTTGACTTGAAGATGAAAGAAGGGACACCTATGTCCAATGATCTGAATGAATTCAACACCATCTACAGTCAATTGTCAGCTCAAGGTGTCAAGTTTGATGAACCTGTTAGAGCTATGTTCCTGTTGATCACATTGTCGGAAAGTTGGAACACTTTTCGCACAGCTTTGAGTAATTTTGCACCTCCAGATGGTTTGACCATAGCAGGTGTAGAAGGCGGTCTGCTTACTGAAGAAACCAATAGAAAGACAATGGACAAAGGCAAAGGAAGAGCCTTAGTTGTCAGGGGAAGGACCAAAGAAAAGTACAAAGGTGGAAAGAGGAATCAGTCTCATAGCAAGTCTCGCAGTGCTAAAGGCAAGAGTGACATAGAATGCTACCATTGTGGCAAGAAGGGTCACATGAAAAGAGACTGTAAAGAATGGAAAGCAGAAAAAGGCAAAGAGAAAGCTGAGGACCATGGTGAGAAGAACAAGTCCTCAGTGAAGATTCAAGAAATAAATGTGACAAACACTGTTGCAGAGGATGACAATCTAGTGTCAGGAGATATCTACTTCTTGAAGAATGCAATGGACTCAGCTCTTCTTACAGCATCTGATGGAAATGCACTGAGTGACTGGATTATAGACTCAGGGGCATCACTTCATGTGTCTCCAAACAAGGAGTGGTTTACCTCTTATGTGACCACTAAAGATCATGTTCGACTAGGAAATGGGCAGACATGTGACATCTTAGGTGTTGGAGATGTTCAATTGAAGTTTCAGAATGGCTCTTCTTTCACGCTGAAGAATGTGAGACATGTTCCCGCAATTACAAAGAGCTTGATCAGCACAGGTTTACTTGATGATGCTGGCTACGTCACCACTTTTGGATAGAACATGTGGAAGATATCCAAGGGTTCTATGATAGTAGCACATGAAGTTAAGTCTGGAGGACTTTACATGATTTATGTATCAAATGTCTCTAAAAATGTAATCAATGTAACCGAGCAGCCGAACGTTTCTTTGTGGCATAGCCGGTTAGGACATATGTCCAAGAAGAGAATGGAAATATTGTCTCGTTCTGGTTATTTGCATGGCTTGTCATTTAATGATTTTGAATTCTGTGAACATTGTCTGTATGGTAAGCAAACACAGCAGCCACATAAGCAAAGAAGCAGTAGAAGAGATACACAGTTGGCACTTGTTCATAGTGATTTGTGTGGACCTATGCCTAACCTATCTCTAGGGGGAGCTTCTTACTTTAGGACATTTATAGTTGATTACTCGAGGAAAGTATGGGTTTACTTTCTCAAGCACAAGGATGAAGCGTTTAGCGTTTTCAAAACGTTTGTGACACTTGTGGAGAATCAGAGTGCCAAGAAGCTTAAATGCTTACGCACTGACAATGGTGGAGAGTATGTTTCAAAGGCCTTTCAGGAATTTTGTGAGTCAAAAGGTATAAAACGTGAACTTACTGCTCCTTACAATCCTCCTCAAAATGGTGTTGTTGAGAGGATGAATAGGACCATACAAGAGAAGGTCAGAAGTATGTTGTCTAATGCACAACTGCCAAATGGGTTTTGGGCTGAAGCTGTATCAACAGCTGTTCATCTTATAAATAGATCTCCTAGCAAGGTTTTGCAGAAGGATTCAGTGCCAGAGATGGTATGGTCGGGCAAAATGCCCTCATACAAGCATCTCAAAGTCTTTGGCTGTGAGGCATATACTCACGTTCCAAAGGAATTTAGGAACAAACTTGAGCCAAAGAGCAGAAAGTGTATCTTTCTAGGCTATGGTAATTCTGGTGAGATGGGGTACAGACTTTGGGATCCCGAATCCAGAAAGGTTATCCGCAGCAATGATGTTCACTTTAATGAATCCAAATATCATTCTAAACCAGAGAGGGTTGAGGAGATTAGAAGATTTGTCTTCCAAGAAGATGGACCTGCACGTGCAAGACAAAATGTCAGGGCTCAAGAGGAGCAAGGACAGGATAGAGTGGAACCACAGGTTGTGGCTGAGCCTGAGCCACCTATTGTGCGTAGATCTGGATGTGTCACGCGACCTCCTGATAGGTTTGTTCCATCTATGAACTATGTCATGTTGACTGATTCCAATGAGCCTTCATGTTACAAGGAAGCAGTGCAAATGAAGGACTCCGGGAATTGGCAATTGGCCATGCAGTCAGAGATGACAGCTCTGCATAAAAACAAGACATGGAAGCTAGTTAAATTACCACAGGGCAAAAAGGCTCTACCTTGTAAATGGGTTTACAGGTATAAGATCACCGCTCATGATAGTCAGCCAAAGTACAAAGCAAGGCTTGTTGCCAAGGGCTTTAAGCAAGAACAAGGCATTGACTTTGATGAAGTCTTCTCTCCGGTGGTCAAGATGACTACATTGAGATGCTTTCTTGCATTGGTTGCCATATTAGATTTGGTGTTGCACGAAATGGATGTCAAGACAACGTTCTTGCATGGTGATTTAGATGTGGAAATTTACATGCAGCAGCCGGAAGGGTTTGTTGAGAAAGGCAAGGAAGATTTGGTATGCCAGTTGTTAAAGAGTCTTTATGGCTTAAAACAATCACCGAGGGCATGGTACCATAAATTCCACAAGTTTATGCTTTCTCAAGGCTACAAACGTAGTGAGTTCGATCACTGTCTATATACAAAGAAGGCTAAGGATGGTAGTTGGCTGATCCTTATTTTGTATGTGGATGACATGTGGAAGCAAGTATAAGGTGTCAACCTACACTCGACCGACTCCTAACTAATTCCTACAGAGCTCTCTACCCAATGTCTAAGTCATAGCCTTCAAGAGTTTCGCCTTCATGGGTCTTTCCCTTCTTCTTACTAGGACCTGCGGCACTTCTTCCTTCCTTGTCCTTTGTGGTCCTCTTCCCAATAGGCATCACTAATGTATCCTCTAGCTTTGATGCCTTCTCCAAGGTGACTACACTTATCACTTTTGTCTTTTCCTTTTCCTCTTGGGTTAATCCACTGGTTCCTTCTTTCCCTTAATTTCAATACCATAATCATTTGACCTAGTTAGCACCTGTCTTGGCAATGGATACATGTCTCCCCCCATCCTTGGTGGCTTATCACATTGCGGGCTAATGTGTCCCAACTCTCCGCAATTATAACATGTGGACATCTGTCTCCAGAACTTACCATTTCTTTGTCCAACATTGTTCCTGGGTCTTTCTTCACCTCCTCGATGATTTGCAAACCTCCCCCGACCTCGATTATTTCTCACATTACCTAGCATGTTTAGGCTGAGATTATTCATTAAATCTACCACTTGCCTCATGTCTTGCCTTAGCCCATCTTCTTGTACTGCTGTAGTGACCACTGCTGGCATAACTGCAGTAGCAACAGAAACCACTGGTTCATGATGAACCACTGGCATGCGACCTTGTAAATAATTCATAGGCTGAAATTTAGACCTCATGGGCAAAGATTCTACTTCTAGTTGGCTCATTCTTCTCAGCTTCCACTCTTTGTTCCTTGCTACCTATAGTGCATCTTCATATGTCCTAGGCTTCTTTAGCTCCACTCTCCAACGTATATTCTCCCAAAGACTAGCCAAGAACATGTCCTTCTTCATCATGTCAGGAGGGGGTACCTGTGGTGCTAAGGCCTTGCACATCCTCTCCCATGCCATTGAAAACTTACGTATGTACGCATCTACTGGCTCACCTTCCCTTTGCACCAAACCCTGTACTTCTTGCTGCACTTTGTCAGGATCTTCTGTCTTCACAAACTCCACTTCCAATCCATGCCGTAGATTATCCCAACTTAATCTCACAGGTGGATCGGCCACACGCAACTCCTCTTCAAATGCTTTGGACCAAACTTGTGCATCATTCTTCAAACAAATCTGGAGAAGAAGTAACATCTGTGCCGGATCATGAATCTGATTGCTAATGTAGGCAACCTCCATCTTTTTCAAAAAGTCTTCCACATCTTCATCCTTTCTTCCATGAAATTTTGGATAAGAGAAATCCATGGCTACCCAAGTTATGATGCTTTGAGAATCCCTTCGAACACACGTGTAAGAACCCAAAATTTTTGGTAACCCAATCCCTAGAAACTTCAATGGAGCTCAACTTTAGATAAGGACAAACACATGCACATCAAATGAGGTTTCATAGTTAATCATTGGAATTACAACGGGCAAAGGACATTCCAGTATCTCTCTTAATCTTCTTGGCCCAAACATAAAGACTATGTGCTGCTGGAAAAAATCTTCCTGGACACATGAACATTTAATTGGATTCTCTGTGTTAAATGAAAAGGAGTGAATTCGGGGCCATTTTGATCATCCATTAAAGTCAACCATGTAGCTCCCAAGAAGGCACACCTGACTTATCCTCTGATTTTGCCAAAATTTCAGCAGCATAGTAGCTTAAATGGCTTAAAAGAGCCAAAAACCAGCCATTATAACTTGGAAAAATTTTGACAGAGTTTCCCTAGAAGTAGAGCAGTGAGAACCCAAAATATAGAGTGTATATGTATGCATAACCTGCCAACAATAAAACTCGAGCATCAAGTAGGAATCACTAGTACATAGTCTATGGCGAGGTCACAAAAAGGGTGCTCCAGCCACCTGTATCACCAAAAGGATCTCACATTTGAGAATCCTCCAGCTCAATAAAACCTCACGTTATCGACCCTCTCACGAAAGTTTATGCAAATCTCGCATAGTCAAGTCTCAAAAGTCACTATCTTCCAAACCAAGTCTCAGAAATGACTGGGACTGCCAAATAAAACCAAGTATGGCTCCACAAAGGCGTACAATGGTAGTATCCACAAGTAACGTACAATACTAGACAATGCGCTCAAACAGGCGCCAAAATAATGCATACCCACGACAACTGCAAGTGACTCCCACTTGCTAGTGTATCACTCTACTCCAGCTACCTGTACCTATGTGAATCACTTGTACCTGTAGCTGTAACCTGTAATCTACAACCTGTAATCTGCAATCTGAAATCTGTAATCCCGAAGCTGAATGTACTCGAAGAAGATCCTTAGTGCGGGCACCAAAAGAATGTGAGCGGGATGGAAACACATACAACGCCTTTATAATCACCCGAAACACAACCTCCTGACGCCACTAGATGCCATCTGACGCGCCTGCTTACCTCATGTCGTCGGCCTGTGGATAGATTCTTTGAGAAGTTTTACGTGCTACCAACTCCTCATTATTATAGAAAAAACACACTCGTACTGGTGATAGTGAAAATCGATGCACTATGTACATGTTGTCCTACCTATACACATGTGGGCCCCACGTAACCACCTGGCTCTGGAAAATGGGCAATCCTTTATTTGATGCACCATGCATGTGTATGTACATATGTGCAATCACTTCTTCCAAAAAACTCCTAACATTAGCAAGGAGTTGTGTCCTGAATGCATCCTCATCTAGTTGCCCAATCATATACCCTTGACCTTGTGGATCATTTAAATCAAAAAAAGGTACAGACAAGGCTGACCGTGAACTCTCACCAACCTTGAACATTGGAGGAGCCTATCTATCTTGTAAAGAGAAACCCTCTTCCCTGGTGTAGTTTGTCATGTCAGCCATAGTGTAATTCCAAGTTCCTATCCTCTGTGTCTATGCTGCAAACCAACCAAGGCTCACTCTTTAAGGAAAATGTGATTCTGTCCCAATGACGGAACCATGAAACCGGTCGATAGGGCAATAAACTTTATCTTTCACCTGAATCTTCTCTTGAAAACTTTACTTGAACTTCATGACACAAAGAAGCTTAGCGAGTAAACCTGTGACTAGAATTAACACTTCAAACAAACCACAGCTTGGCAACTAGGGTGCTACCAAGTAGATAGTGACACCCTATACGCCCCCAAGACGGTGCCCCTTTTGGTATTTCTTTATTGTTATAAAACTTGCGAGAAAACCTGTAAGTTCATACGAGTTGTCTCGCTTTTACCGGGCAAAAAATGGCCTACTCTAGAGTCTAGCCCAATTTCAGCATCGTAGCCGCAATAGGATGCTTCACAAATAAAATCCCCATGCAAAAAGTGACTTCCTTGATGCATACGAGCACTTTTCCAAACCTAAAAAGAATTTACAACACGCTAAATTCTCTATTTTTTGCCCCAAAAATGCACCAGATCACCCGTACAGTGATCCCAAAGCTCTTGGAGGTATAAGGGATCAATTAGGATTAAACCCTAAACCTGCAAAAATACACAACATCTTATTGTTTTGGGCTCGTATGAATTCCAAAAAGACTCGGACAACTCCATCTACCACCTCTGAAGTGGAAGGCAGAATGGGAAATTCAAGCAGATTAGCAAACAATGAGTACGGGCCACCTCGGCCCTCGCAATAAGAACTCATGGAGATGCAACGTCAATAGTAGGTTGACAAGTGCGCCAAGCAAATGCTTGAGTTTTCCAAGGATCCCTAGTATGCAAAATTTTTGACCTGGCACCTGATGGATGAGGGCATCTCAAATTCTAAGGTTGGGGTGATTGTAAGGTCTCCACCTTTCTAGTTGTCGAGAATGAACTCAAAGCTTTAGGAGAAAGCAATGGTCATATAATCAGCCTACAAAATTAGCATGGTTGATTTTTTAAATTAGGCAGGTTGTGAGGGGAGGGAGTAGGGACTACTAGGCACAAAAATAGCAGCAAGTGATGCCTTCTTGAGCTTGGGGGCTACTTGAGCTGCAAGCAGTTGCTTGTTCCAGCCAGGGAAAGTCCACAAGGCCCAGAAAAACTATAAATACGGCCCTAGGCCTCTCATTCTCACTCAGACTCAGAGTCCTGGCCATTTCTATCTCACATAGGGAGATACTCTACCCAAAAAACACTAGAGAGAAAACCTCTAGCTGATTATACATGATAATTAGCCTAATCCCTTTTTAATTAGCAAAATTATGCTCATTTATCTCTATTTTCTTAATTAATCTAATTAATTAAGAAGATTAAACTTCTTTACAATATCAATTACTCTCTAAACTCTTAATATTTTGCTAATTACTTAGATTAAGATTAGGAATACTAATCTTATTAATTATTATACCATATTAAGACTAAAATTAATCTTTTTAGTCTTAAATTAAGGATAATTATACTAATTAAATGTACATTAATATAAGATAATAACTAGAGTTGTATAGACTGTTAAGAAGCTAGAAAAATTATATCATAATTTTTTATTAGTTTTTATGATTAATTAGAAAGAAATTAGATATTTTTAATCAAAAAATGATGGAAACCTACTTAATTAACTCAAAAATGTGGAGTTAATTATCACAGTTAGGAAACATTGTTAGAAACACGGGGTAAACTAGGAAATTAGAAATCAAGTTAGATAATTTTGTGCTATTTATCAAAGTTAGTTTACATTGTAATTAAGCCATGATAATTATCTTAAGGTCAAAAATTTAATTTAGCTATTTTTCTAAACCAAAATGGACTAATTCTAGCTGAAACTAGAAAGGAGAAATTAGTAATCAATTTAGATAGTTATATGTTATTTATCAGAGTTAGTTTATGTCATAATTAAGGTGTGATGATTATTTTAATGTCAAAAAGTTAATTTAACTAATTATTTAAGTCAAAATAGATAAATTTTAGTTGAAATTAAAGAGAGAAAATCAATTAATCAAATTAGATAATTATATCCTGTTTATTAGAGTTAGTATATATCTTAAGTAAGGTGAGATAATAGCTAATTGTCAAAAAGATAATCAAGCTATTTATTTTAGTTTAAATAGTCTAAGTTTAGTTGAAAATAAAAGGAAAAAATTAGATAACTAATTCTTATATTTACAAGGTGATTACCAAAGTTAGAAGATACCATTATCTACCTGTGATAAATATACCATAATTAGTTAGATAGTTTAAGTAGTTATAATTGATAAAAAACCGTATATTTATTTGAAGATTAATTAGGATAAATAAAATCTATTGTCAAAAGTCTCTAGAAAAAATAATTTTAAGTGTAAACCATTGGTTTAAAGCTGAGAAAATGTTATCTCTAAGAGAAAATGAACATAATAAATATCAAGCTTAAAACAATAAGATTTCAAGCTTAATAAAGATGAGAAAATGAGGAAAACCCCTTAAGGAAGCTACGATAAAGTTCTCTTATCCATGGAAGCAATTAAGAAATTACCCTCTAGGATTACAGATTTAACCTTGAATTGGGTTGGAAGAAGAATTAGATTATGATACAAAGGTTGAGTCTAGCTTTTGGACGATTTACCTAATAATTAGACATCCTTTTTATAAGGATAAGAAGTCATGGTACCTAAAAGGACGCGAACCAATCCGCCTTCTGATGATGAGAGTAGTGTTCCTAAATGAACTAGAGCGTCGCACGACACAAAGTAGGGCCTAGTAGTAGGTTCATTGACAAGAGCGTTTAGACCCTGGAAGAAACAAATGCCTCATCAGTCCCAGGTGGGCCTTTGTTATAATTAAGTTTAGCTAATTCAAGTTTTTCTTTAATTATTAACATTGCATACGTAAAGAGGGAGTAAGGAATTAGGAAAAGTAAAACTGGCCAAAATGGAAGACATCTTCCAAGAAACCTACAAGCACTTGCTTGTAAATTAGGAAGGAAATGTTTGGGATAAGGCTGATTGACTTAGGAAAGAATGATTGGTCATCCTTAAGACAACTTGCCTCAAGACACCTCTGATTCCTTGGGGTATTTTTACTTCAGGTGATGAGTAATGATGGCTAGTCAACCACGGATGAGTCGGTTTCCCCCATGTATGTGGAGTCTCTACCTCCTACATGTTTATGTTTGTGGATACTACTTAGGATACTGTTTTTATCCTTGGGAAACCGCCCGGTTGTATGGGCAACTAGTTTGGCGTATGGGCACCGCCACCCTGTTTATCAATAAGGAAGGGTTATGTTTGCTTTACCCACGTATAGGTGTGCTTGAGACAAGTGGAGTACGTGTCATGATTTTTCAAGATATATTATAAGTGATTGTACCTTGTCTTAAGTCTAAAGATGTTTGTTTTCTAAAAGATTGTTGTCAATGCTAATTTCAATGACTTGTCTTAATGAATAACTGTGAAGAAAAGTTAAAAAGAAATCCATTATTTTAAGTGTTAAAACACATGTGGTAGTAATTAGGAAACAAAAAGATCATGTGTGAGTGCACGGTGGTAAGTGAGGATTGACTAAGGTAGTCAATCATGGATGGGTGGACTTGATTAGTCAGGTAACTATCCATTCCCGCGCACTAATTGGAAGAGGAGTTCACCAGCAGCAGTTGTGCCCTCATAACTATTAGGGGAAAAAAGCGTTGGTTGAGGATACCTTAGCCCAAATTGTTGAAGTTATAGGGCTGAAACAGTCTTAGATTTTCAAATGTTGTCCCCTTTCCGCTGTGAGATAGGAATACGTCTTCTTTTAGGGCTATAGACCCGAGCCATTGTCAACGGTAAAAATCTATTCCCTGTATTTTTTCTTGTTTAGAGACTCTAACTTTCAATACGCCTAGAGACATTTCAAGGACCCCGTACCAATCTTGGTATAGGTGGGTTGGGGACACTTTGTCCTCTTGTCCTTTTATGACAAAATCGTGAGTCTGCATTACATAAACTTCCTCAAATATGTCACCATTCAAGAAAGCAATAACAAATGTCTGATTGATGTACATCCCAACCAAAATGAGCTGCCAATGCACATAGAAAACGCACAGTAGTCATACGACAAGTGGGAGCAAAATTCTCTTCATAATCTATGACTTTTTGCTATGCATAACCCTTTGCAACAAGTCGAGCCTTATGGCGATCGATCTCACCATCCGGCTTGCGTTTCAACTTGTAAACCCACTTCGTACCAATGGCCTTTTTGCCAGGAGGAAAATCACATAAAGTCCATGTGTCATTTTTTATAAGTGCATCATATTCTGATTGCATGGCAGCCATCCATTTTTTTGAATTTTGTGCTTCATCAAAAGACAGAGGCTCTTCAACATCATGTAAGCTAGACACAGCCAAAGCATAACAATCTGATGCATAAGATGCATGGCGAGAGCCTGAACGAGTATGACTAGACAAAGGTGCATCCAATTTACTGTCACGCAAAGTGTGCACCAGCCATTTTGGCATACCTCTAGCCTGCTCATTTTTAGCCCTTTCTCATCAAGTACATCTGCATTAGTAATAGGCTCATCTAGAACATTTTTAGAAACCCCCATAGGCTGTACATTTTCCTCATTGGAACTTACATTTGTATTTCCACCATTGAAAAGAGGCAACAAAGTGTCATAAATGTCCTGTGAGGTTACATTATTATCTCTAGTACATGACAGCAAGGGCTGAAAAGAATCTTCCACAAACACTACATCCCGAGAAACCAGAATACGTTTTGTTTGCGGATGATACAACCTATAACCTTTGCTTTCAGCACTATAACCAACAAAAATACATTTGACAGCCTTATCATCCAATTTTCTGCGCTGCACTTGTGGCACCAAAGCATATAGCAAAAAACAGGCATGTGCTCAATAGAAGGCTTTCAATCATGCCATGCTTCATATGGAGTAATAGACTGCAAAGCTTTCATAGGACACCTGTTAAGTACATAACTGGCACACATGATGGCCTCAAGCCAAAAAGAATGCGGCAAAGCTTGACTTTTGACCATACATCGTGCCATTTCCGTCAGTGACATGTTTTTCCTCTCAGCAACACCATTTTGTTGAGGTGTATAAGGCACTGTACATTGGTGTTTTATCCCACGACTAGCCAGAAATGCATTAAATTCATGAGACATATACTCCCCCCTCGATTGGAACGGAGGGTGCCCATAGTACATTTTGAGACATTTTCAGCCATAGCCAGAAATTGTTTGAAGCACATAAAAACTTCGGACTTCGCTTTAAGTGGAAATACCCATGCATGCCTGGAGTAATCATCAATGAAAGTCACGAAGTACAGGTAATTGCTCAAGGACAGAGTTTGCATGGGCCCACAAACATCACTATGCACAAGCTACAACCTGCATGTGGCCAGAATTGAACCATCCTTTGGAAACTTAGAACGCTACATCTTACCCAAAATACAGCCTTCACAAACATGTTTGACAGGTGGTTCAAGAGGCGGCAAAGAAGCAACCATATCACATTTCTGCAAACGCAGCAAACTGGTAAAATTCAAATGACCAAACGTGCATGCCAAAGTTTTGCATCTGAAATAGCCCTTGAATCTGCAACAGCATTTGCAAAATTTTGTCCACACTTGTCATACAAAGTGAGCTTATACAGCCCACCGCACAAAAGGCCAGATGCAACAATTTCATCACCAAAACTGAGATCATGAACTGTACATCTGTCATCCACAAATTTGACTACAAGTCAAAGTCTAGCAAGTGCGGATACAGACAAGAGATTCTTCTTGATCCCAGGTACATAAAGTGCATCAACAAGTGTGAAAGAACTACCATTAGCAGCAGTAAGCACAATCTTTCCAACTCCCTGAACTGGATAAGAGGCATTGTTGGCACAAGTGACAGAATTCCCATGAGGGATAGACTCGAGAGAGGTAAACAATTCATGATGTGAGGTAATGTGCTTTGTAGCACCACTGTTAAAATACCACACATGTGAATCTGTAGCAACTGACAAGCATGCATCATGGACAACAGGATTTTAAGTGCACTCTGCACTAAAAGCCCATTCTGCATCAACATCTGCATTACAGTCTCCTTTCACAGAAGACTCAACAATGGCTGCATTTGTAGTGGAACCAGCATTTGCAGTGGAACCACCCTCTTTCTTCTTAGCCTCTTTGGCCTTCAACTTAGGACACTACTTGATCAAGTGATCATTAGCTTTACAATAATGGCAATGAATCTTCTTTTTGCCCTTATCACCAGAATTCCCAGACGAAGTGTTGCCAACAAAAGCATTGAGAACATTATTTTTTCCACTCGCAGCAGAACCATAAGAAGTGGCTGCATTACTGTTACCACCCTTTCTTTGAGAAGCAATAAAAGCCTGTTCAACTGCACGTTGCCTAGTCCTGTTTTTTCTAGAAAGTGACTCTTGCAACAGCAATGTGCATAATGCATCAAACTTGACAACTTCAGGATTTCCTTGGGTCATAAGTCTCCAAGTACTAGCAAAAGTCTGGTAAGAATCCGATAAGGCATCAAGAACCTTCTGCACAAGGGAATTGTCTGAAATGACTTCACCTGCAGAAATAAGCTGCTCATTGATATCCTTGACACTATCAAGGAAAGTGTCCATATCATCTTCCTCATGCATAATCTTTTGCTCCAGCTCTTTACGCAGCAAAGCAATTTTAGCCTCATTGCGACTTGCATAAAGACCACCAAAATATCCCAAGCTTGTTTTGCAGATTTTGTTGAACGGATGTGAGGAACAATGGTGCGCTTCACAGACAACGCAATCAATGCATGAGCCTGCGCATCCTTAAATCCCAACAAGCTTGTTCTGCCGTAGGCAAAACAACTCTAATAGCAGCAATCCTTGTAGCAAGACCTGCAACATCCTCAACATCGCCTACATCCTCAGAACCAGGACGTACATCAATGCCCTGCACAATATTCCAGACGCCTTTTGACACAAGAATGTGTTGCATCATATAAGAACACATAGGGTAATCGTCCCCATCCAGCCCGCGTCCTCAGCAGCAAACATCTTGAACACATCTGTGTTGTTGTTGTCAGCCATGGTAAATGCTGCACCTGATGTAAAAACTGCCCAAAAATAGGAGAAACGGAGCGGGAACAACACGTGCTATATAGCACAAACCGTAGAAGACTGTAAGGCACTTGTTATGCAGAAAACGGCTCTGACAAAAACTCTGTACAAAATGACGAAATAGCCTGTGCAGTACTGCCTGTAGTGGAAACGGAGGTCGAAATGAGCCCAAATCAAAAATCTGAGCAGATCAAGCTCTATGAGCCTACTCAAAATATTTGTCGACCTGTGAACACTCGCCAAAGCTCACTGAAAACGGAGAAAGTGAGCAGGCGTGTACTGGAGCAGCTAGCGACTAAGCCCGGGAGGACACAATCTACTCTGATACCAATTGTTGGAATTAGGGTTGCAGAGAAACACACACAGCTTGGAGAAGACGAAGGAAGCTCAAGGCACACAATAGAGAGTATATTACTTAGTGTGCAATGGAAAGATTGATAGCCCTAGAGTGATGGGCGTATATACAATGCTCGGGGGAAAAAACCTCCTAAAGAGGGAAAAAATGCCCTGGCGGTCCTAGTGTGTTCACACACATCGCTACCACATGTATATGATAACACTGTTGAGTACCCAAACTATCTCTGGATCAGGTGTATAGTGTTCTGTAACCTTTCCCTTCTCACGATCTTCAATCGGCTTTACAGGATTCGACTCACATGGGTCTGGTGGACAGGTAAGAACACAATTTACGTTTTGGCACTGAGATTTGATCATTTCCTTCATAGTAGCCTTGGGCTTCCAATAGTCTTTTAGGAATACAACACAACGTTTTCTTATATTTTTTGGAGCGAGTGGGACGTTTCTTACAAGGCTTCTATTTTTTAACATCAGACATTGTCGCTAAAGAAGCTTTAGGGACCCATTGGTATGTTTTTCTTTCTATATTTCAATGAGTCTTTTCAAAAGCTATATGTATTGCTCCTATCATATTTAAAAAGGTACTAGTTGTTCCATTTCATCCCCCTCAGGTGTTACCCAGGTCGTCCCCCTATTTTCCCAAGTGTCTATGGTTGCTGCTAGGTTGACCCAATCCACATTGTCAAACTCAGTCATCCAAGGTAGAACATCCATATAAGGAGAATCTTCCCAAAAGTCAGTGTCCATTCTACATGTGTAACTGCAATGGGGCTGAGTGAATTGCGGTGTCAGGTCTATGATGATCAATTATAAATCTGTTTCCTAGAGGATGTGCTCAACTAGTTACAAGATCAACTCAAAATGATAGTCTTGGAACTGCAAGTAGACATGGTGTTTAGACCAGTCATGTACCATTTTTGCTTCCCTCATGTGAGGACATCCTAAGATCGTCTCGGATGACATATTGTGCTTGGAAAAATCCATAACAATGAAGGTATGCTTTATTTTGTATCCAAAGACCTTGATCTTGAGATCTTCTAGCATCCCAATAGGTTTAACAATAGTCCCATTGGCCATCTTTACCACTATGTTTGTAGTCCCAAGGTGAGGTCTTTCCATAGTTGCCAATCATTTTTTAGTCACAATGCTAACCCCAGTGCCACCATCAAGAATTTCCTTCACAATTAATACCTTGATAGTGATTGTTATGGTCGCATTGGATTCATCACCTTCAAAGTATTGTCCCAACTTTTTAATAGGTATTTCAACAACAAAGTTCTCATCTAGGTTGGGTTGTGGATCTAAGTGTTCCTCCTCTATTGTCACCTCCCTAGCTCCATCCATCTGTGAAAATTGTGGTAGCCTAACTTTTAGTTGTCCATTGAGGAAAGCATGAAGAGCTAAGAATAGCTCAGGGTCTCCATATAGTTTGGACATGATGGTGGTTCTAACTTCTGAAGCCATGAAATCCATCAATTTGGCAATATTTAATGGCACCTTTTGGGCTTCAGTCCCTTGACTTGGGGAAGCTGGAATCTCCATATCTTTGATAGGGTTAGGTAATCCCTATGTAAACATTCTCTCCAACAAGAAGGGAGTACGTCCACTTTCCCATGACTTAAAGTTACTTTCTTCTTGGATGACACTTGGTATGGCTAGTGGTCTATGGACTTTGTGAGGTTGCTTTTGCGTAGGGAGCACTGTGTCGGTAATCTTGATCTGCCTAGGTGTTGGCTCTAGATCCCTTTGGGTCTCTTCTACCAAACACATTAATTGCTTGACTCGTGTGATCTCCTCTGTAGATTTTGGGTAAGTTCCTCTTCTTGGGTCCTGGCGATTGTGGCTCATGACAATATTTCTTGTTTTTCTATTTTCTAATGGTTGTTTTGGTCTCCATGGTTTCACATGAATCAGAATCCTCTGCAGCGTCATTTTATTTTCTAATGGTTGTTTTGGTCTCCATGGTTTCACCTGAATCATAATCCTCTTCAACGTCGTTCATATATACGGGGTCGTCACAGTCCCTATGTTGGTCTTTGAACTGGGGTCTGACTTCACTGCTTTTTGCAATCTCTTCCTTCGTGTTTTCTTCTTCTTCTGAGATTGGAAAATTGATATTGTGTCTCTTTCTTTAAGAACATAATTTTGGTTTTGGAGCATCGATGTGTGAGTACATTTACTAGTACCACAGGTGTACTTTGTGTTGGCTCCTCAGTAACCTCAATTAAATTCAATGGCGTTATCTTTGGCACATTTGGATTATTAGTACATTGGGCAATCAAATGATCTATGCCACATTGATTACACATGAGTATCGGCATTGTAGATGTGCTCGCTTATTTGGTTTGCATTAGTGTGGCATTCTTTTGTAGTCTAATACGACATTCGGCTACACGATGTGGACCTCCACACTTGTAGCATTGAAGAGGTGGTCTCTTGGCAGTCTTAATTGATATTTTGGCCTCTTGCCGCAAGAGTAGCTACTTGATAGATAGGTTTGACTTGTCCCCAATAGTCCTCCATGTCCATGTAGTATTGTGGACTTTCTTCAAGTGCATCAATCCCATAGGCAATATTAGGGTCTATATCTTCCTCACAACCTTCCAACCAACAATAGATGTCTCACAACCCACTTGATTCACAAAAGTGATTCTCGGATGTAGTGGTTGCTGTCCTAGCACTAGAGGTGGTAAGGGTGTTGTTTGAACAACATTTTGGGCCCTAGGGACCATGTGACATTTGTTCAAGAAGTGGGTATGGCATCAATCCAGGCACTCGAGGTGTGTCGGTACATGCTAAGGTTGGTCTATTGGCCATTGCACCTTTAAATACTATGCAATGTTTAAATTGATGACCGTACCTCCCACATGCATTGCATTTTCCCATTAGATTTTACTCTAAACGTAAGGCATTCACTGGTACTATGTGGACCATAGCAAAATGAGCACCATTGTTGCTCTCTTCTTGGATACATATGATTGTTTTGCGGAGCACGATTATCTCTAAGACTTTCTTGAATGGCCTTGGTGAGATCTGCGAAAGTCATCTCAATTATCATTGGTTCCTTATCAATAAATAAGCTTTAGGCTCATTGACTGATGTCCTAATGCTTGCGAGCTAGTAAATTTAGGCTCAACAGACACTCTTTCTCCTTGAATCATTAAATTATCCTCTAATTAGATCGCATTGGTGGTGACTGCTTCCCAAGTGGTGATACCTCTAATGACTAGGCCATTGTAGATATCATCATGTCATAGTCCCTTAATGAATCTATCAAGAAATTGGTTATTATTGAAGCGCTCATTTGGATTACAACGGGAATTCAAATGCTTCAAGCGAATAATAAAATCTCTCACGGACTCTCCTTCCTCTCGTTGGGCTTTTTGGAGTTGAGATGCTACACCCCAAAGCACTCCCTCTCGTATGTACTCTTTTAAGAACAATGTCCTAAGAGTAGTGTAAATCATTTTTCAATCCACCCTTAGGGTTCTATACCTATCCGCCTTGTTTCGCATATTTTCAACAATGGATCGACCAATAGCTTGAGCAAAGGTTGCCAAGTCACCTAAGTGAGCAGGTATAGTGGGGACATGCGCTCTCAGGACTACATGCGGAGTAGGTTTTGGCATTAGGCTTGGCGCATAGGAAGCCATGGGGTTCCAAGTTTGGTATGGTGTTGTGCCATGTGGTGGCCCAAAGTTCATATGTGTGGCCCTAGGCATAGCAGACATCGGATGTGACATGCTAATGCTAGCCGGTATGGTCCCGTTGAAATAAGAGCTTGGGTTTTATGGTTGTGGAGCATAAGTTGTTGAAACAATGGGAGGGGTAGGAGCTATATGAGTACCAGGACCTTCATATGATTGATACACACTTATAGTATTGTTGTAGGCATTGGGCCACCATGTAGTAGTGCTTTACTAACAAATAACATACATGGCATGTTTCTTGGCATGCCCATCACTGGGGTAGGCATGGTAGACGTGGTGTCATCAAGAGAGAGATGAGCTAAACTTGGAAAGGTAAAGCTATCACTTGTGGGCTTAGGTTGTACTGAGACCCTTGGCCAAACAACATGTGGAGGGTCCATCAGGCTTACCTAGGGAGTCTCCATTTTCGATAAAGTTGGTTGCTTTGCCTTCCCTGTACCTAAGAATCTCATGAGACTCATTGAAGGCATGTGGATCCCCTTGTTCTGCCTCTCCAGCCCAATAATCCTATGGATGACATCACAAACTCTTTGTTATTTCTCCTCTATGCTAGTAGCACCTGATAGAGAAAGTGGTTAGCATAAGGCGATCACAATCATATCATGCTTCAAGTGCAAAAGATGGATTTTGACGATGGTTGGAGACAAGGCGACAAAATGATAGGTGTTGGGTGGAAAGTGGAAAACCAATCAATTTTTGACACTAACCACCTCTATTGTAAACATGCATTGTAATGCCAAGTAATTTGTTGACGCCCCAATCAATGGTCCCGTGAGTCAAGTTTCTTTTATTTTGGAGTTTTTTTTAATTTTTATTAGTATTATTGAGTTTTTTTTTTAAAAAAAATTATGTACTATATAAGTCAAAACTCACAACTTGAAGTTCATTTCTTGTTTGCACATTCTAGAAGATTCTCTTGAGCACAAACGAGCACGCACTCATATCTTACACTACATGGACGATTTACACAAGTAGACCACTACGCACATCGATACCACCACAGCCACTCACACCATTGAAAATTTGCAGCCAACACCCCATGTAGAATCTACAGCCTCAAATCCACATCCTCAGCTACAAGTGGATAACCCAATGCCGCAACCCTCTCCACAAGCCCAACAACCTCCCCAACCATCAAATCTAGATGATCAAACCACCATGCGATAAATTTTTGGTGATTTCGCACCACTAAATCATGCCAACCGCACATCTCTCCCATATCTCCCAACAATTTCATCTCTACATAGAGCCACGCAAGAAACAAGAGCAACCAAAGAGGAATACCGAGATCTGCTGCAAAACCCAGAGCCCTTGCATGCTGTCACAGCACCTGATGCTCAGGCAACCGTGAAAACCATGCCGCGAAGATTTGGACCACGATACGAACAAAGGGTAATCAAAGTAATACTAGGCGACCACCCAGTTTGTGAAGCACGAAAGACCAAGAGAAGGAATAAAATGAAGAAGATGGAAAAGAAATAGGTAGCTGAGAAGAAAGCACAAAGAATGCAAGAAGAACGGAGAAGACAGAGGCAACCAGAGGAATGGCAGAGAGTCAAGACCAAAATAACTCACTTGGAAAACTTACAAGAACGAGCAGGGGCAGAGAGGAAGGCGGCAGAGGATAGAGCTCAAGCCACCCAACAAGCAAAGCTTGGGAGCTCAAGGCCTTCAAACATTCCTCAAAGAGCCAAGCAATCTGCAAAGAGCAAGAAGGACAAGGTGACGCCAGAAGAACAATAGGCTCATGAGAAGAGGAGAAAAAAGTACAAAAATGATCCTCCTCAATGGGCCAGGCAGGCGACTCCTCCACCACTGCCAATAGCACAAAAAAAACGGAGATGGAAGCCATACATAGTTGCTTTGCGGGAGATCCAAAAGTATAAGAAGAGCACTGAGCCAATCGTACCCAAAGCTTCCTTCTCTCGGGTGGTGAGAGAGATAATGGATGAATAGAGTGATCTCATTACATGCATACAACGTGCAAATTTACAAGCCCTACAGGTTGCCACCAAAGACATTTTGGTATAGCTATTTCAGGATGGTGTTTCTTGTATGGTGCATGCTAATAGTGCAACCTTGAAAAACACGGATTTAGCTCTAGCAAATCAATTTGCGAAATGAAGGATACCTTCATAAGAATTATTTTATCCCATGTACTCTCTCTTGATGATATTTGTAATCTTTTCATATAATCAAAGAGTCAAATTTCTACCAATGAGAATGGGCTTTACATGGTGGAGTCTAGTGTGCATCACACGAGGAGGTATGCCAACTTAGTTTTTCTACGCAATTGTGAGAAGATTAGTGATTACCTTCTTTACCCTTATTTTCTTGTGACATAATACCAATGTCACTTACTTTGCACTTCTCTTTTATAGGTCATCTATGTCCCATCAATCCATCAACCAAAACTTTGGTTCGTAGTTCTTGTGACACCTCAGGGAAGAACCATTTTTGACACTAATGAAGTGGAGACCATCTTTGACTCTCTCCCACCTACTACTTTGGATGAGGTGAAGACAGAAAAGAGAGAGATCGATGATTCAAGACCCAACATCGCCAATCTTGACGAGGATGATTGCCATGATGACTATGCTGAGATGGAAGATGACCAGTTCGAAGATGATGAAGCAAACACATCCACAAATGACAATTCAATTTCTCTCTTTATTGATTTAGGAGCCATGGGTGATTCATAAACATTATATTTTATCCTAGGAAAGTTTTTTGTTGTGTCACCCCCATTCATTGCTTTCTCTCACTCTCTCTCTCTCTCTTTTTTCTTTAGTGTTGCTCCTCTCTCTCTCTCTCTCTCTCTCTCTCTCTCTCTGTCTCTCTCTCTCTCTGTCTCTCTCTCTACTTTTGTCAAGCGTGATAATTTATGTTAATCAAGTGGGTGTCATTAATTCAATGAAAAATATTTATCATTTTTTGGTACAGTTATTCATGAAAAATAACAAATGCTTTGTAATTATTTAAGAAAATATAAAGAAGTACTCAAATTTGCATATTTTAGCTCCAAATCATTGCGCAATAATGCTAGAGGCAATAATAATGGTTATAACCTCTCTCCCTTTCTCACATCCACCTTCACACATTTTCTTCGAGTGTTGTTCTGAAGAGTTATGGGTGCAAGTGGAGTCAGCATTTTGTGTTGTGCGTAGTTTGAGAGTCCTTTTGCTATTGTTAACTGCTTTGACGAAGTTCTCTTTTATTGTACTCCTTGCTCAACACCTCTGCATAGCAAGAGAGCTCGCCGCCACCACTATGTAAAGCCTTTCAAAATATGCCACCAATGCATGGATGTAGTCTCTAGGGTGAAATGCATGGGGTATTCAGGAACATAGTGCAAGCCTCTCGTATTTTGTGCACGATGTGTGTTTTACTTCTGGGCCAAAATTTGTGATAGGGCGGCCACATGCCTTGTGCAATCTGATTTATCCAAATAGCCATCGTTTCATATTTCAATACCAATTTTTTGTCCATTTTTTTGAAATTAAAAATCATGTTTTTTTAATGAAAAATTCACACACAAAAAAAGGGAAATACCCAAATTTGAATTTTTTAGTGCCAAAGCGGGGGTTGGTAATAAAAGCGATAATAGCTGCGATAATAAAAGCGATAATAAGTGTGGTAATAACCATGATAATAAAAAAATCACAAAAAAATGCCCCTTTGTCCCCCTCTTTCTTTGGCCACAACCCATTTTGGACTCTCTCTACAAAACGCGGTAAAAGGCCGTGGTAAACGATTTCAAATTTTCTTAGTGAATGTTCTTTGGATAGTAGGGTTGAATAAGTAAGGTGGTTTATATCGTATCATTAGAATGGGTAATCAAAGTGCTACACTAGTGGAATTATTGTTTGAATTCTGATTTCGTTTGTTGAGGCATCAAGCTACCTGCAACTTTGGGATTTTATAAGGAGGCTTATTAGGCGGTGAGCTCCCATGTAGAAGCTCTATTGTATGGTCATCATCCCCTCGTTTTGGAGGTAACTCCATAGTGATTTCATGGATAAAAACATCTTGGAATCTATTTAGAAAATTAGACAACTCTAATTCTTCTTGGATCCTACAACTTTGATTTGGTAAAACATTAGGATCATTTATGGACTCTTTGACAAAAATCATATACGCAAAAATTGAGATTTTCATTGACTTATCAAAAGCAAGTGAATTTTCAAAACCTATAGTAGTACCTGACTCATTAGCATCTATATACATGTTCTTTTCCTTGTAGGTGAAACAAATTCTCCTTTCAGGGAACTTCATATTGGCAGCCATGCGGTTGAACCATGGTGCCCCTAGGATAACATCCTCATGTTGGAGAGGGGAGATGAAAAAGTCCTCTTTGTCGATGTAGCTTTGGACATGAAGCCTCAATTTCCCAATCAAGGGAGTAACGGAGGCTTGTTGTCCCTTGAAAACTCCATCGGCGCAACAGTCAGAGTATCTCCCATCTCGAAAGCTTGTATGCCTAGCTTAGTGTCCAACTCCGTTGATATGAAGTTGTGAGTAGCTAGGGTCAAAAAGGATAAAGGAATCATGCTCCCTCACCTTTCCCACAGCATAGGAAAGGGATGATCCTTTGCAATGAGTATCCTCTTTTGGAGCTTCGACCATAGAATCTCTAGGAGTCTCATTGCATGCATTTCTTTTGGGGCATGAACCATAACCATGTCCTTGCTCCCCACACTTGAAACATTTATGATCCTTGCGAAAAGCTCTAGCCCTTCAAGAGAGAGTATATTTTTACTTTTGTAAACTCCTTTCTCCTTGGTCTTGTTGTTGTTGTTGTTGTTGGAGTTACCTTGGGAGAGTTTTGAGCATCATTCTTCCCTCTTGATTCATTTTGCTCTTTGTTTTCCATGGGCTTAGCATTCCTTTTAGCCCCTTGTAGTAAATGGATGCACGAAGAAACCATAGTGTGGTGGATGACTTTGGTGATGGTCTTAGGCCTTTGAGAGTTGACATACTTGACCATTTCTCCAGGTAGTCCCGCACAAAATTGTTGCTTTTGCTTGGTGAAGTCTATCTTTTGGAAGACTATCCCAAACTTCTCCACATACTTGTGGATAGACTCGTTGGGGAGTAGCTTCAAGCTTCACCATTCAGTGAGCACTTTATTTTTGGAATCGCTTGCAAGAAATTGCTTCATGATGGAAACTCATAGAGTTTTCCATGTCTTTGGAGCTTCACCATTGCCACAGAGGCTAGCCCACCATTGTCAGGTAGACTTTTGGAAGTGCATAGCTACATGACGTAGCGTAGAGGATTTTGTGAAGCCCTCAGCTCCAAAGGCCGCATCAAACTACTGGATAAAGGCAAAAACTTTATTTATAGCACCGAAGGTGCCATCATAGGTGAGAAAAGAGATGCTCTTTCCTCCCTCCTTGAACTTCTTAATCTTGTAGGACCTTTTCCAAGTAGCATAGGATTTACGATGTCCTCCCCTCTTGTATTCTCTAGGAGAAAAACCGTTGCTTCCATTAGAAGAGGAAAAAGATGATGAAGATGGAGAAGAGGGTGACCTCTTTCTCACCTTATTCTTAATCTCTCTCTCCGCTTGGGGAGTTTGGAGAATCCCATGAGTGTGAAGTTGTTGGTTAACTTCGGCTTGCAAGGTAGGGTTGCCCATAGCTTGTTGCAACCTAGTAAAAAGATAGTTCACAAATAGTGGGGCATCATAAGTAGCACCTTCATGTGCAAAATCAAAGTTGTCAATATTCATTCTACTCACTTTATTATTGTCAGCCATACTAAGTAAATCTATGTAATTGCTACTTTGTGATTTGGAAACTTAAACTTTAGTTTCTACTCTTCTTTACTTTTGAAAATCAGCTCTCAAGTAGCCACACCCATGGTTTAGAGATTGTTGATTGCAAAGACTAGTGAAGAGGGTCTAACATTGCTCGGTTGATTATGGATCTTGTTGAGCTTGCTAGTAGCTCAATAATGGTTAAGCCAAAGGCAAGCCCCAAAAGACTCCATTATTAAATCTATAGTTCCCAACAATGTACCCCGAACTAAGTTCTTTTCAATCGGGATAATAAATCCATGTCCCACTTACCGTCTTGTAATGAACAGGTCCAACCTTTCATGGACAACTTAAGGACTTCTCTTCTTACGCAAGCAAAGAGAAACCAATAGCTTTGATGTCAATGTAACGAAATTGGACTAATAAAATTGAGAGTAGCGGAATTAAGATGATTGTAGTGAGAATTTCTTTAAGAGAATCCATCATGAGCATAAGAAGAGTACTTGATGGTAGATAGAAAAATAACCATAATACCTAGTTAGCTTGGCATGAACAATACTTGTAAATGAGAGAGAGAATTAGAGAAATTCACAGCAGTCGAGGACCAGATTTACTTGGAACCGGTGTTCCCCCTCCAAAAGGCTTTTGTATTATAGATTCTCCCATGAAGAGAGACTTGGTACAATACATGCTTTGTGTTCCTTGAGACCTTGTTGATGCAA
Source organism: Adiantum capillus-veneris (assembly GCF_014529385.1). Classification (NCBI taxonomy): domain Eukaryota; kingdom Viridiplantae; phylum Streptophyta; class Polypodiopsida; order Polypodiales; family Pteridaceae; genus Adiantum; species Adiantum capillus-veneris. Next base: position 27,278,552 of record NC_140948.1, on the reverse strand, counting down.
TGAAGATGGTAAACTTCATGCACCAAATTTATGCCCGTAACTACCTTGCAAAAACATTAGCTTGTCCCTGGCCTCAATCCCAAGACCTCAAACACCTTCAAAGGTGGAGAGAGCTAGCAAGGAGTGAGGGAAGGGAAGAGGAAGAAGAAGTAGCATACGAGAAAGAAGTAGTTTCCTCTCATATTATTACTCATATAGCACAGCATAGCATAGCATAATAATGAAGATGAAGAAGATGGCAAGCATTGCTTTGAAGCATGACTCTTGGTTGGATTTTCATTGTATAGCCAAGAGGTGTTGGTGTAGGCTCTCTACTTCTCAAGCTTGGAAAAGGAGATCAAGTTCTTGCTCATCACACAATGAGAGTGTGTGTGAGTGTGTGTGGGAGAGTATATGCTACAAGCAAGGCCTCTTCTTGCTTTGGTCGACCCCTCATTTTTCCTCAAGCTTTCACCTCATTGGCTCTTTCCAAGCATAACCAATCACATGCTTTGGTCATTTCAAGCAATAGAGGTAGCATTTCAAGCTTTCACCTCATTGGCTCTTGCCAAGCATAGCCAATCAAATGCTTTGGTCATTTCAAGCAATAGAAGTAGCATTTAGACAAGTGTCCTCATTTCCTCTTTGAGAGAGAGGTCTTGAATAATGCTCGAATAATTAAATAGTTAAACTAAATTTTCATTGGACCTCTCGCAAGGCCATCCAATAGGCTTTAGGCACACTATGAGGGAAACCTTGCTAAGGGGTTGACATGTGTCCTATATGCCTCTTGTGGAAGGGTTATCCCTTGGGTGAGTGATAGGGTATTCTCTCTCATCCCCTACTCTTGGGGCTCGGACCCTCTTTCCTAGGCTTCCTTTGACTTCAAGCACCTCAAACACCTTGGCCTTCAAGCATGAAAAGCACGTCAAGCACCTTAATCAGCTCAAGCACGACAAGCACCTCAAGCACCTTAGTCAGCTCAAGCACGTCAAGCACCTCAAGCACATGCTTAGCTTACCCTAAGGTCTAAGAACTTTTAACACTAACATTTGGAGGACTTTAATGAAGCTAACCCTAAGGTCTTTTAAGCTCCATTTATTGCACATTGTTTTTCAGTAGACCATCTCCTTTTGAGCCCATGTCCATCTCCTTTTTTTTTCCCGTGTTGAGTTAGGTGTAACAACACATATCCATGTTCTAGCTCTTGTTTCCCCTTTTACCTTCCCATATTACGTGATCAGTTTAATATGAGAAAATCATTAAGATAGTATATTTTACGACAGCTAGCACATGCAGGAGGTAATGGACCTGAGTCTACAAAGGCCGAGGGTAGTGCATAGAGTTGGGCCATTGCCTGCTAGGGTGTCATGCAGGAGCTACTTTGGAGTCGTGTGAGCAATGGGTTTTTTTTTAAGATTATGGTTTGCAAGATCAACAACACCATGTGTTAGCTAAGTGATTACGACGCTATCTCAAGGCTTTGAATCTGCAATGGCTTGTGTTAGAATCTCATTATAGTTCTTTTAAAGGAAAGAGAAATGTTAAGATTAGCATCAAGAGGAAAGGATGGGAATCTAGTAAACTAATGAATAAATAAGGATTCAGCTAGTATGTACTAGAATTGAGAACATTCTTTACGAATGCAAAATCTCTCTCTCTCTCTCTCTCTCTCTCTCTCTCTCTCTCTCTCTCTCTCTCTCTCTCTCTCTCTCTCTCTCTCTCTCTCTCTCCCCCAAAAAGAAGAAACTGAGGAGCACCAAAGTGTCAATAAAAACCTTAATTTTTGTCAAATCATTCAAGGATGCTCCCTAAGTTTCCAAGTGCTTGCATAGGCTCCATGCCTTGCACAATGCTTGCCTTTTGCTTCCCCCTCCACCACCCGTTTTCATTTCGTTTAAATTTTTCATCCCATAGAGAGGTATCTTTTAAGATACCAGCTAATGAAACCGGTTGCCACACCAAAGAATAAAATGATCCCGCCTCTTTAGGCCAAATCTTTCTAGATCTCTCCTCTCTATTTACTCACGGCACTGAGTGGACAAAGGTTAACCGCCTGAGGGATTCAATCTCTAAGCCTCAGATCAAAGATGTTTATGTTAACCAACCCATCTCAATCACGTGACTATCCTTGAGCAAGGCACCTCTACTTTTAAATTTAAAAAAATGCCTATGTTTTCCTCTCTCTTTCGTAGCCTATTGTACCTGGTTGTGCTCATTGTGGCCGCAGAACAGGCAACGTTCGCCAACTCTCCCCTACTTCCTCTTCATGTTTGATCTATGTGGCCTCCCATGAGTTTTGCTTGCTGGCCATGCGTACACCCCACCTCGACGTCCCCTCATTGCTCGCTTCCTCCTCCTTCTCCTTCAAGATTGATACCTTCAATATAAATTTTCCGAATAAAACTCTGATTTAAATACATTTATCATCATGTTTAGCCAAGGTCTTGACTTGGCCAAGTGGGTTTCCTCATCCATTGAATGCATAGTGGTTCTCCAAGGATCTCACGGTCAAAAATTTTGACAGTACAATGGACAACAAGCTATATTTTGATCGTAACTCTTCACTCCAGCGGAGTTTTCACATAACACATAAAAGGGAAAATACTAGAAATGATGTGGTTAATTTTTTATTCGAAGTGTTCTTCCTGATTCATAACAAATTTTGAGATATGATGTCCCTAACGCTTACATGACGTGAAAGCAAAACATGTTTTTTTAATGTATCTACATGATCTCATAAACACACTGTATGCATATATCACCATGCTAAACATGATAAAACAAGCATTAGTCAATGTTATACACTTTTGACAAGCCCATATAGGCCTATGAACACAAAAAAGCATCCACCGAGAGCGTAGTTTGGCTACACCTAACGGAAAATGAAGTAAAGAGAGAAATGGCTCTAGAGTTTAGAACTTCTTATCATGATCAAAGAGTGATGCTCGATGGTAAAAAGGATTTTTTCTTTGCCACAAGAGAGCAATGACGAGAGCTACGTAGAGGTTTTTGCCACAAAGTTGATGTAGAGCTGTTCATCATGAAAAGCGAAAAGAATATAGTAGAGAGTATAGCGAAATGGTTTTTCTTCTTCTTTCTGCAAACAAGAGATAGCTTGTTACGGAGATGGTGATGGAGAGCTTGCACCACGCTCATATAATATGTCATAAAATCTAATATCTAGCTTCACCCAAATGATTTTCTCATGTTAAACTGATCATTTAACGTGGGGAAATAAATGGGAAACAAGAGCTAGAACATAGATATGAGTTTTTAGGCCAAGCTCAACAAGGGCCAAAAGGGATGGTTCCATCTTAGCAAGGGCTCACAAGGAGTTGGTCTACTGAAGAACAATGCTTGCATAATGGAGCTTGGAAGACCTTAAGGTTAGCTTCAATAAAGACCTCCAATGGTTAGTGTAAAAGTCCTTAGACCTTAGGTTAAAGCTAGGCCTATGCTTGAGGAGCTTGATGATTAAAATTACATGAGATGCTTGACAACTAAGGTGAAACTTAAGCTAGGCATGTGCTTGAAGGTCAAAGTCAATCCCTACAAGGAGGGGACGAGCCCTTGAGGCTAGGGGGATGGTAGAGAGAGAAGCCATGCTCTTGCTAGGGGGATGACTAAGGTGCTTGAGGTGATTAAGCAACTAGGGGGCCAAGGTGCTTAGGGGTAGAAAGTCAAGACCTATGCCTACAAAGAAGGGGGCGATCCCTACAAGGAGGGGATATGCATGGATGACCTTCCCCTCACCCAAGGGGCACCGCTTGCTCAAAGACGCATATTGGACACATGTCAAGCCCCTAGCTAGGTTGCCCTCAAGGTGTGTTTAAATCCTATTGGTTGGCCCTTAGAGAGGTCCAATGATAAATTAGTTAATTAAATTAATTGTTTAAGCATTTAGCCCTCTCTCTCAAAGAGGAAAGGAGGACACTTGTCCAAGGACTATCTCTATTGCTAGTTGTGAACAAGCTTGTGATTGGCTAGGCTTGAGAAAGCCAATGAGCTTCCACCATAAGCTAGAAGAGGGGGTCGACTCAAGCAAGGAGGGGGCTTGCTTGCAAGATATACACCCTCTCTCTCTCTCTCTCTCTCACACACACACACACACACACACACTCATTATGTGAAGTGCCAAGTGGAAGAGACTTCATCTCCTTCTCCAAGATTGTTGAGAAGTTGAGAGCCTACACCAACACTCTTGGCTATGGAATGCAAATCCAACCAAGAGCCATGCTTCAATCATTAAGCTTTCCATCTTCATTACTATGCTATTATGCTATACTAAGCAAGAAGAGTGATGATAAGTGAAGAACTATTTATTTCTCATATGAATGTTTCTTTTTCTTCTTCCCTACCCTCATTCCCCGCTAGCTCTCTCCACCTTCAAAGATGTTTGAGGCCTTGGGACTGAGGCCGGGGATCATTAATGCTTTTACAAAGGTTATGTTATGCTTGTGATGCATGAAGTTTTCCATATTCATTGCATCACAGGTCTGAAGGAAACCAAAGATTGTATTGTATCAAGTCTCTCTTTATGGGAGGATCTATAATACAAAAGCCTATTGGAGGGGGGACCGGCTCCACATAAATCCGGTCCTCAACTGTTGTCAAGTTCTTTAATATCCTCTCTTGCAAAAAGTATTGCTCATGCCAAGTTAATTAAGTACAATGGTTATGTTGCTATCGCTAATTAAATTCACCCTCTATGTTCTCAAAGTAGTCTCATAAAAATGGTCACTCTAGTTCTCTTAATTCCGCTATTCTCATAGTTCATAGGCCATTTCCATTACATAACATGTACGTAGAGTTTCACTAAATTTATTTGTATTATTCAGCACAACTGAATATGAAACCCAATACTCTTTATTTATGCAAATTCTATAGGCTAGAGTAACTCCCAAGCAAAAATAGAGCACACAATTTTTTTTTTGGCTAAAAGAAACTCTAAAATTGTGGAAAATCTCCTCTCTTTGCTAAAAACAAGGTCCTGCTTTTGAAGGTCAAGTTTTACCCCTACCATCCAGTTTTCTTGTGCAATGCAGTCAGTAAAATGAGATCTTGGAAACTAATGCGATCATAAGTAAATTAGACTAAACCATGATACCTTGGAATAATCTCGACATTCACCATATTGGCCTTGTATTTTTGGTGTCGCTTTTCATAAAAATAATCCACGTAAAAATCCATTTTCAAGTCATTGCGATAAGTAAGTTTTGTAAATAAACTATGATTAAAAGTCATATTTCTAGAGTTAAGCACCGAAAAGCATAAAAATGCAAGAAAATGCAAACTTTTCTAAAACTGAACCAAGTGCCGGTCTGACCTATTAGAAGTTAAAAATGAATTTGCTTTCTACTTTAAATCATCATAGCATTGTACAACAAGCATTCTAAACTGAAAATTTCAATAATTTGTATTGAAAATTCATTTTTCTTATTTTAAAAAGAGACCCAAAAATCGAGGATCTTACATTGATACATATGTTTAAAGATTCGCTAGTGTAATATGCAGGATACAAGCCATTGATGGGGTTTAAATACACACTTCTGGATCAAGTACTCTTGATGAGCTACAACAAGTATTGCACAATTTGTAAGGTGATCAACTCCAAGGTTTGATCAAACCATGTAGGAGCAATGTAAATAGGTACGTACATTCACAGGTGCACACATGTTCATGTGCACACACATGCACAATTCCATGACGGAGTAAGAGCCCAACAATCACTTCTTTCCAAACATAAAAAACACATTACATAGCAAATCAAGACTTGCTATTTGCATCTTCCAACTAGAGCTCCAAGAAAAATATTTCACCTTCAATAAGCATTGAAATTCAATTGCAACCCATATTTCTTGTCACAATCAAGGAACAAGCCTCCCTACGTTGCATTTGCAAACAAACATGCGGTTACCTAAGCTGTTCATATGCTATTTGTTAATGTACACACGAGTCCCATTGGACCCAGTGGCACGATGTAGCTTTTTGACAAAAATTACCAAGTAAATTATCCCAAGAGGCACAAGAGAATAGCCATTTTTTTACTAAGGAAAAGTTCAACATCCTCCATTTTTTAATAAGGACAACTATAAAATCCTCCTTTCAATAAAATCTTGTGATAAAATGTAAATTTGAGACATTTCATGATAGTAAAATGTGATTCATGGCAAGGGTTGCATAAACATAATAGATTGGTAAAGCACAAAAGCAGCAAACAATTTAAAAGGATGGAAGTATAGCTTACAAAAAAAATATGGAAATAAAAACCCAAAACATAATAATACACATGAACAATGCCAAAAGCTTCATAGGAGCTCACCCGCTTCAATATCCATACTCTTAGCCTCAACGGAGTCCCCATTGCTGATATACCACTCCTTCGATTACACTTGCATTGAAACTCACACCTTGTTTAGAAGCCACTTGCAAACAAAAGCTTAAAACCTTTTAGAAGCTTCCAACTTCTCTCTCCACAAAAATACACACATGCAGTGCTGGAAATTGCAACCCTTCCCACCCTTCCTTAGGGGTCTGGCCCTTCACATGCATGGCACTTTTGAGATAGGCCTTCCCGGTGAAGAGCATGCCATTCAGAGGCCCCTTCCCAATGGACGGGTCTTTTGAAAATAAGCCTTCACTAGGAAGGGCAAGTTTTGAAAATGCCCTTCAAAGATAAATTCTATAAAATATCCAAAAAAATCAAAATAGAAGGTTGCCTAAGTTCTAAGGTGTAACTAGGATGTGCTACATTCACGATCGACTCGTTTTAGTTCGAGCTTTGTGGTGGTAGGAAGTTTCTTTCGTAGATTATACTTTTATGTTGTCATGTGCCGTTTTTCCTTCCTATCCATTGGACATGTTGGGATGGGGTGGCAAGCACCTCGATGTGGTGGCATCCGCTACTCAAGATCTATGTCCAAATATATTATTTATAAAAACCTAGTCTTTATGGTGTTTATGCTCCTCGTGGCATGTGATGCACATGGGGTTGTCATGGTCTATAATGGTGGGTTGTGGGTCCCTATAAAAGCCAAAACATTTGTAGTGCTTTTCTTCTTTAATATAAATAGCTCCTATTGAGTATTGCTTATATATTAGAAAACAAAACAAAGCCTAAGCTCTAAGTGGTAAAATATAAGTTTAAATTTATTAAAATTTGAATCCCACCACCTAAATCAAAGAAGAGATAACATTTTTAGTGTGTTATTTTTAATGAAGACAAAAAAAATTCAAAATGCGACAAGATTTGAGAGTGGCAGCTCACTAGTTGTGCTTCTTATACAAATGTAGATGCTTTGCAATGCAAAGGTTGATGCAACCAGACTTGTGATGCGTGCCACGTGCATGATGATTCTAGAATCTAGCAACCTCCAAGATCCTCCTCTAATGTCCTAGCCTCTAGCGCATGTGTGACTACAGTTGAATTTGGGCATGAATCTTTAAAGGATAGCATTGAGGCTCAAGGAAACAAGTCACAACAATGAATGGATTCAGAGCAAGGATCTTGGATCAGACATTGCTTGAGGATTCAGGAGACAATACCTACCGGTACTTAAAGGTTCTTTGAATCCAAGGATGCCCCATGCCTTATCGGCCGTGTAAAGTTTTAAGTTGTGGATCTAGACATTTATTTGAGATCTCTCTCTCTCTCTCTCTCTCTCTCTCTCTCTCTCTCTCTCTCTCTCTCTCTCTCTCTCTCTCTCTACGCATTTCTGGCTTCTCCATGGCTTCGCATGAGAGATGAACACTTTCTATGTACACTTCTTTCTCTCTTTGTGCCACCCACTACCCTCTCTCCTACTTGCAACTATAGCATGCAAGTAGGAGCATGCGCGTTGAAGGGCCACTATATGCCAAGAAAATCTCGAACCACATCTTGGCCCCTCTACCCTTGCACAAACTCCTGGGTCATGTCGTCCCTGCCTTTGTTGCGATAGGCATTGACCAAGACACCTTCCCCTTTCTTCCTCTTAGAGGACCTCACCTTGTTGAATTGTCTCTCTCGTCTCCCTTTTCTCAGAGGGCCTCACCTCACAAATGTCCCTCCAACTTGCACACTCTTGCGCATGCTTCTTGTGGCACTCACACACACACACACACACACACACACACACACACACATCTTGAGAGCACTCATTTTAGCCAACATGTGCGCATGCTTCTTGTGGCACATGTTGGCTAAAGTGAGTGCTCTCAAGATTTGTGTGTGTGTGTGTGTGTGTGTGTGTGTGAAAGAGAGAGAGAGAGAGAGAGAGAGAGAGAGAGAGAGAGAGAGAGAGAGAGAGAGAGAGAGGTGTGAAAACTAACGATGATGCTTTTGGGGGGAAGAGGAACGAACAGAGCTAAGGTATAATATACCAGTATTCTAAAAATTTGCTAACCATCGAATTTATTAAAGAATACCTAGCATGTTTGCTAACATGCTAGCTCCTCTTAAGTATGGAACAACGAAAGATACACCAAAAGCAAGTGAATATTTCATAGGAGCAAGAAAATTAAGGGGTATCGAGTGACGGGTTGGTGCATTTTTGCCTTGCATGATGATGGGCAAAGTGTATGATGTCCCTTCCTCTTCGAAGGCCAACTAAGTGAATTGCCCTTCCCTAGGAAGGACAAGGGAACCCTTCAATTTCCAAGCCTGCTTCTTGGCAACCTCAATCCATTTTTTGGCCTCCTCTACTTTCTTTGTGTTCGGAGATGACCACGCCCCATGACTTCTTCTCCTCTTCTTCCTTGATAACCCGTATTTCTTCTTTCATGGTATTCAATCCTTCCATCATGGATGGATGAATTTTGCCTTCTTCGAGCCGCCCACTTTTTGCTTGTAGATTTTGGATGATGGAATCTTGGATGACCACTTTCTCCTCGAGCGAAGCGATGCTCCTACACATGCCATCTCTTTCTTCGGTCCATCTTTGAAGAATAGTGCTCCTCTCCTTCCTCCACTCTTCCACTTCATTTCTCCATTCTTTCATTTCCTTCTCTATTGTTGACATCCTCTTCCCTGTCCGTATGAAAGAGGCTTTGTGGGTGGCTGGCAAGGGATGCGTATTCTTACACGTGGGGGAAGCCATTGGCACTTCTCCGATGCTTCCCATGAGAGAGAGAGAGAGAGAGAGAGAGAGAGAGATTGAATTACCGTCACGGAGGTCAGATATGACCCATGGGACCAAAAACAAAACATTACAACCACTTCTTCTAAGTGAGGGCAATCGATACATATCAGTTAGGGACTGAGGGTCCATCAAAAGAAAAAGCAAAGCCTAAGGGGGGGTCCTATGGGGTCGAAACTCCTAGATGATGGCCTTCCCTCCACGGTATACTGCCCACTTGCCTTTGGCTCGTGCTTCATGCACTTTTTTCAGCTCTTCACCTTTGTGGTTGACTTGTGTCGGGGTGAGTTCTTCGGCGATCCAAAACCCGGTGTCTCTAAGGAGATGCAAGTAATCAGAGTCGTTCCTCCTTGTCTTTGAACTCAAGAATGGCATGTCCACTAGGTGTGTGCTTGGTGTTGAACTTGTTGATGATACATTCTACCGCATCGTAGTCGACATGGACCGGTTTAAGAGTCTTGTTGAGGAGGTCGATTAATTTGCACAAATCTTGTTTGCACTCGTCCCATGCTTGGGGCAGCCCTCCAATGCGAAGCTTGAGGGCATTCTCTTCTTGAAGCAAACGTTCCCGCAGTTCTGTCTTCACATAAGTTTCCACTTTGGCGAGTGCGATTGTGTGAGCTCGAGTGACTTTTTCTTCGACTTCCTTCACCTTGTCTGTTGTAACTTGTGAGGCCGGCCATGGAGTCAAATCGTGCCTCGAGCGTGCTAAGTCGCGCTATGAGGTCGCGGTTTTCTTCCATAACCATGTCGAGGGCAGCTTACAATTGTCCGATGCAATCTGTCTTGCTCGGTGCTGCTAGGACAACGACAAAGCTAGCACGTGCTCTCCCCGATGTTTTTGGGCTGTTGGTCGCCATCTTGTCACTTGCTGGAGTTGGCTTTGGTGAGAGAATCCTCTCCAAAAGCCCAAAAACTCAAATGCTAAAGGTCGGGTCACTAAACCTTACGCAGTGTCGCAGGGAACCAGAGAAGGTTCTTGAGGTCGCAACGCAGGTCGGCAGGCCGACCTAGACTTCTTGAAGTCGAGGCTGAACCAACGCAGCAAGGCTACGCAAGAGCTGTTGGGATTTTGTGGCGGGTGTACAGGGGATATGCCGAGAGCTGTACAGGAGCTCGACAGGGTGAGAATGTTGAGGGGGGGCTAAGCTGAGGCTTAACGCCTCCCCAAGAGCAGCCCCTCGCCCAGGGGGGGACTGATGCGGACGTTGGGGAGGGCTTTGTCTTGCACAGAGGGCTAGGGTTACGAGAGAGAGAGAGAGAGAGAGAGAGAGAGAGAGAGAGAGAGAGAGAGAGAGAGAGAGAGAGAGAGAGAGAGAGAGAGAGAGAGAGAGAGAGAGAGAGAGAGAGAGAGAGAGAGAGAGAGTAAAACATCAAAAAAACACAAGAAACTTTAAAAAACAACAAGAAACACTTGTGAACCTTCAAAAATAGCAAAACATAGATTTGAAATTCTAAAAAACAGCAAAAAACAATGGCGAAAACCTTAAAAAACAGTAAGAAATGGTGACAAAACCCTTAAAAAAAACCAAAAAACTCTTTCAAAACCTAGAAACAACCAAAAAGCAATTTTGAAACCCGAAAAACAACAAAGAGAAGAGACGAAACCCTAAAAATAGTGAGAGACCCGAGAGAGAGAGAGAGAGAGAGAGAGAGAGAGAGAGAGAGAGAGAGAGAGAGAGAGAGAGAGAGAGAGAGAGAGAGAGAGAGAGAGAGAGAGAGAGAGAGAGGGACATGTGATGAACGGTGAGTTTTTTTGGCAGCTCACCATATGACCGTCGTTTAGTATACTCAAATTGAGCCATGTGCTCTAGCCTACACCTGCATGCACTCATTGAAATATAGGAGATTTGGATGTGTCACGCTGTTAATGCAAGTAGCGTTGCAGATTCAAATTGCGTTCGTGCCACCAGATCTGATGGCCCATGATCGACGCGCCCCATTTTCTCCCTCCACCATTGATCCCATTTGAAGCTGGCCAGTGTGATATAGTGATGAGGGTTGGTGGCTCTGAAGAAAATACTCTCTTGGCAATATCTCAAGGCAAAGGATGTTCTCAGGTGGTTGGCCTGATTCATGGTGTTGGTGGAATAAAAAAGCTGACTTGTCAGCACTAAGAAAAAAAAAAAGGTAAAGCGTAGACGTTGTCGAAACTTCAAGTCTCTCGCACTAAGAAAAACAAGTGATAAAATCACAAGGCCTGCCATTTTGAGATCTATGTTGTCATAGGAATTTTTATACTCATTGGGGACAATTAGCTCAACACAAAGACTAGCACAAGAAAACATGTAAAAAATACATACTATTAGCCTCTCAAAACCTCATCTTATCGTTTTTTTCTTGTGGCTTGTGAGAAGGAACAAACCAAAAGAAGGCCTGCTGCCAACATTCTGCATTCGACATGACAAACCTCATCTTTTGGCAAATTTGACCGCAAGGCCCATCACATATATATCATGGCCATTCTATGCAACAGCACATGACAGATAACCCCACATCCCCTCATGAGCGTCACTCCTGCTATCAAGACATGAAGGCTCTACTAAAGCGCGGCCTCCTTTCTGAACACTGCCCCTGCAAGCCCTCAGAAGGAGACTTCCTCTTGGAGCTTGCTACCTCAGGCTCATCATCACACCTAGCTGTAGATTGTGGCCGCACATGGCCGCGAAGACGCTTCACATCTGCAGGCTTTACCGGCTTCAAAAGAAAATCCTTGGCCCCCTCATCAAGGCACCTGACCCCAACAAAAAGCGTGTTAGCAAGTAAGCAGCTCAACGTTACCAAGAGTTTCATCAGCGCATCAAAAAACAATGGTAGCCTCTGACCTTATCCGATTGGGTACGTTCTCGGATGACATTATTACAACTGGTATCTCCTTCAAGACTGACGACTCCTGCATTTGCACATACATTCATCCATATTCAATACAAAAACGTAAGAAAAACATACAGCGTCTCTAATTCTTTTCTAGATTGCAGAACGTCGTATCACCTTCACTTTCTTGAGAAGATCATAGCCAGACATGCCTGGCATACAATAGTCGGTGATGATGAGATTGATATCAAACGCCTGAAAATATGTAACACAAACCTTGACAAAACCAAATGCATAGAACAAACCTTGACAAAACCAAATGCATAGAACAAATGTTGGATCAAAGTTTCTTACATTAGCACTGACAGTTGGACAACAAGCTCTTTTGTCTGTGGCTACATGCTCTTGCCCGTCTGCTTCCACAAGAAGAGCAGGACCGTGCCGGAGCGGATGCTGTCCAGATTATACTCCCGTCACGTTGTAGGTGGGGATGCTGTCGTCGGACGTGACAAAGGCGACTGTGTATTTGGGGTCCTTGGTGCGCCTCCACATCCACAGTTGTTGAATGTCGTAGAGTAGCACGTTCCACACCTCCTTGCCGGGCCTTGATGAGTTCCAAATCTGCAATGCTGTGTGTACACACAGACGAACCTTTGGTTACCTTCCCCCAAGCAAATGCCACAGTGCGGTGTGCCAACTCTCCATGTCTCTCGGAGGTGATGGCTTCCAATGTGGAAAAGAAACTGCATAATCACACAGTGTGCTTTGTAAGATGATTCAAAATTTGTTATCATGAGTCTTGCGCTGAGTGAAGTTTGAGTGCGATACCAGCGGATGTAGAAAACGCTCTTGGTGGGAGAGGATCAAAATCCACGCCCAGGCAAGGACTGTCCCACCTGAGAGGCTCCCCCAGCTGTGTCTCTACAGATGCTATGGCTTGTAGTTCTGCAACTCTCAGTGAATCTACACCACTTGAGGTTGTCTGCCTGCTCCTTTTCCGTCTGGCAATCTCAAAATCTCTCTCGCAGAATTCGTCCACTCTTTTCGGAATTTCCAAGCAAAATCATCCTGAGAATGATAGCTGCTTCCACTTAGTTGTTCTTCCTTATGTGAAGGGTAATCTGATCTTCGCGGAGGTGAAATCAAGAACGCAGAATGTCTGTATGAGGGAGCAGGAGCTTTGTTAAACAGCTGTGGGCTCCTGTCTATGTTCCTCATCTTCCCCTTTAGACTTCCTCTCCTTCAGCCTTCTGTGGCAAAACCACATCTTTAACTGCCTGTTGGAGAGCCCTAACTGGATTGAGAGCCGTGCACGAACAACTTCAGAGGGGTTGCATCATTTTCTGTGCCCACCGCCCAATGCCCACTAACTTAGCTAAAAACGAGAGAGTGCGAGAGAATCTCTCCAAAATAAATGTATTATAAAGATTTTACTCTCGAAAACCTTTTAATTTTTTACAAACCAGACAGCCCGTCATGGAGGTTGCACGAGAAAAGAGGAGCCAAGCTCTAATTTCAATTATATAATCTTGAAAAAAAATCTTATCTCAATATCTTTTGAGAGAAAACATGGCATTGTCATCCACTCACTGATACTCCTAACTTTCTCATGAGTGCTCACTAGAGCACTCACCTAAACCCACGTTCTTTTCATTAGAGGCAGCCCAAAATCTTTAATATTTTAAAACTCAAGACATGTCATCATTAAAGTTACACACTCTTCATTTAAATGAGTACCACTACCTTAATTCAACCAATCAACATTTTTGGCTTAGCAAAAAATGCTTAAAAATACAACTCAATTATTTTTTCTATTTTAGTCAACAAAAAGACATTGCATCGCTATAGCCTTTACCTAGAGCGTAGAAACTTCGTCTTTCATTACAGGTTCCTTCGCTTTCCTTTCTGCCACTCGTTATTGGCTCCCCGCCAGATGCTGAGATTCGTGTAATGAAATGAATTTTTTAGGATCGTATGTACATACTCGTTGCTTGCGTGGCAGTAAGCATGACAGTTTTCGTAGAATTGCACGTAGAATTGCAAACGGAGCAAAATCCACGAGAGCGAGCAAGAGACGTTGCATTAACCTCAGCCTGCAAGAGCAGCGTCATATGCACGATAGCAATGGCTGTGAACAACATTGGTAAGCTTCTCTCTCTCTCTCTCTCTCTCTCTCTCTCCACGTACGCTGACAGCAATATCGTGACTGAGTTTTTTTCTCTCGTCATTCCAGCGTGAAGAGTTGGCTGATTTCTGTATGGCAGTTGATTCATTTCGTGCATGTCAGTTGATTCGCTTGCTGCGAGGAGAAAGTGCAGGAACAATGGAGACCTTCATGATCGAGTAAGTAAGAATACCTGCTCCAGCTGCATTTCCACCATCTCATGATAGAACCCATCATGTCGACTAAGCGTTGTTGAGTGCGGCAAGCACGGGTTGTTTGTCTGCAAAACAAACTCAAGATTGAGTTAGAATTGAACAAGACACTTAATACATTCTCGAGGAGTGTGAGACTTTTCCTTTCAAGAAAAAAGTTTATCAAAATTCACGCTTGCTATTCAGCCATCGTTTTTGGCATAATGTGACAGGTATGGCATTGGCTATCAAGGTACAGTTTTGCATGTTGCGGAAGGTGATACAGCCCTTGCCATTTGTGGGAATGCAATAGCTTCCTACTCTTTGAAGGGAGGTCTTAACAAGCCCCTCATTTGGGGTCCTCGCTTTGGAATTTCTGCATCGGCCTTTAACCCCTTAAACAATTGGATTGCTTTTGCGGAAAAGGTATTTTCATTTCTATACATCTTTGCTCTTTTGCACAAATTCACTTCTGAACAGATTTAAGTACTAACTGAAGGTTTTTAATTTAAGGTTTTATTGTAAATTGGCTGGTTATCAACAAGTAATTGCAGTGGTGTTTCTTAGTGTGAGGTTGCTCATTTGGGATGCTAGAAGCATTTGGATGCATTTCTTGAGTACAAGGAACACAATAGAGCGAAATAACATTTTGCAATGTTTGTCTTGGTTTTGGTTACTTTAAAAACGACCTCTGCATAGCAAAATGGTACACAGTTTGTATCTCTTCAGCTTGTAGCAGCACGAGCAGTACATCTGGGCAAATCATGCTCCATATTTGTCTTTGAATCAGTGAGATTCTATTTCAGATTTTTGTGGGCATAAGCAGTGAAACATTGACATAATGAAGCACGTTTCTGAGATTACATCTACATGAGTCTATACCTTGCACTTTTCTTCAAGGGTGAATCTGGGTATATCCTGGATTCATCTAGGTATATATATTACATCTACATGCTGGCGTTAGAAATGGCTTGTCTTCAAGCTTTGGGAGAGAATGCTCTTTCTCATAAACACAATCAACTTCCATACGCAAAAAGAAAAAAAAAATGCACTCAACCATCTTCATATGCAACGTAGGCAATTCATGTAAGTACCATTTTGACCGCGCACATTCATGATGATGACTATTCAAAATTTCAAACTTAGCGCCTAATCATTGGATTTAATGTTAGGGTCTGCATCCATCTGTCTTGGTTTACGAGTGTGGGAAGCAGCAGCTTCGCACCCAGCTTGCAGGTATTAACGTATGTATTGTGAATATGTTGCAATATCTATGTAGCTAGCTTGATGGGCTTTTGTTGTGTTTCTTCAGGTATTGCAGAGGTTGAAGTCTCAGCTCTTGCCTTTTCAAAAGATGGATTCAGGCTGCTCACTGTCTCTTGTGAACCAGATTTTAAATTGGTAGGAATATTCAATGAGCTTTTACAAAAGTGTATTTGTGGATAGATTTTGCAAAGCTTCTATTCTTTATTTGGTGGAATAGCATTTTACTGAAATGGCTATGGGTTAATATCTTGTACTGCAGTGCTTGTGGGATCTGCAAGAACGAGAGCCGTCAAAGCTTGCAGAAGGATCTTCGGATTGGCTGGTGGAGTTTGCCAGCTTCAATCCAGCAAGTTCTGAGCAGTTTTGTATCAGTGGTTCTGGGAACGTATCTGTGTGGACCTTTGAGAAAAACTTTCATGTGGGTAGTGTCCACCGTTAAAAGTAATACGTCCATTTGGTTGTTTTTGCAAAGATAATCTATTGACAAGGAAACCAATTGGCATGAAATTGTAGAGGACAAGCTTCTTGTGCAGAGACCTATTTGCAAGGCCATATCAGCCACATTGTCACTCATGGTCAGAAGATGGACAGAGAGTTTACATAGGTTGCTTGAAGGGAGAGGTACTCATGTTCGATCTGGCATTTACTCCGGCTTTGGAAGCAGTAGAGGATGATAAGTCGGAGAGATCTTTTCGAGAGCTTGTTGAAGATGATTTGAGAGTCCTTATTTCTGGAAATCTAAGCTCACCAGAATCAAGTTGGGGAGATGGTTGGCAGGTTTTGAGGGTTTCCCAAACGATGGAGAGGGTTGCCTCGATTTGCACAGGAGAGTTACATGTGGTGATTGCTGAGGCAGGTGGCCGTGTGTGCTGGCTTTCACTACCCTCTGCAAAGAGCAAAGGAAATTCGAAAGAGGATAAATCAGATACAAAAGCTGATGGTGCTGATTTGGAAGGTTGTACAACAGGAAGCGATTTTTCGGTGGAAGGTGATATTGATAACAATGACGATGATGGTGCGACCGTGTCAAAGGGAAATTGCCAGAGCTCTGTTGATTTCAGAACAGTAGAGAATTCTGCAAAAGCTGCCTCCACTGTGGTTTACTCTGTAAATTTGGATGTTATGGAAGTGACTAACTTGATGTATGACACAGATCAAACACAGCTCGTCGTTGGGGCGGCAAGTGGTTGCATTGTGGTTATAAGAATCAACAAGGATCTGCTGGTTTCAACCCTCTCAGGACAATCTGGTACTGCTGTAACAGAAAATTTTGCTGCAATCCAGTGGCGAAGTGCTTATCATTATGGGCCAATTCATGGCTTTGCAACTCTTGCGTAAGCTTTTTTCCCAAAATATTTTATATGGCTATTTTCTGTAGGTCATGTATTTTGTCAAAAGGCCAAGGGGAAACTGTGCACAGTTGCACTCAAAAGGTTGGTGTAGAAAAGGTAACTCAGTTGCTTGTTTGGAACAGGGATGGAAAGTTTGTGCTCAGTTCGGGTCATGATGGGACTGTGAGGGTGTGGGAAGCTGACCGTGGAAAAGAACTTTCCCGGCATTGCTTCAAATCTGCTCAGCTATGCATAGACAGCCATGAAGGAACTGTAAGTATAAAAGGCAAAGAGCTTTTCCACCAATCAAAGAATTTTCAAGCTCTATTAGTTGAGGAAAAATCTTGTATTAATAAGACCTTTTTCCAATCATATATGACCCATAGCTTGAAGTGCGAGGGATTTTGCTTGTTATAAATACAGAGAAAACCTAATATACGACATCATTGACTTGAGTAAAATGTGTAACCTCTTGATGGGACCATCATATAGAGCTCCCTGCAAGAACCCTTTATTCCTCCTGTTCCTGAGAAAGTGAGGCTTTCTGCACATTTCAAATTGGTGGGCTTGTGGTTTTTGGGAGTCTCTTTCCACTCTCTAGGTCCTAGAAAGCTTAGTGGGTCTTTTGCTGCATAGCCCAATTCACATGAAAAAAGCTTTTAGCCTTGTTTGAATTATGGACCCATCTTCTTTGTTTCCTGTCATCATTGTAATTAGCCAATTCGTTTGTCGTGTTCTTTTTACAAGTAGTTATCACCCATTGAGTCTCCTTCTCCCTAGTTTTTTCTTGAACCTTCTTCATCCTGCCCTTGGCCAAGTCCATCAAACCTTTGTTGAACCTTTGTGTGTGGCCCTAGCTTCACGTCCATTCGCTTTGTTAGCTCTTTTGTGATATCCATCATTCCAGTAATACCCACTTTGAGTATCTGCCGCTCTTCCTGCACGGGACAATTCTCTAGACAGTCTGCTCTCTGATTCATCATGTCGTCATGTATGATTTTTTGAGTGTGACAACTTTCACAGTTCTAAATTCATGACCCCATCTATGAATACATATCCTTTCTTGTCTTGTCGACTGGTTTTGTACCTTGTCAACTGAATCTTTGTTTTGTGTGCAATGAGAAAAAAGTTGGGGGGGGGGGGGGGGGGGGGGGGGGGGGGGGGGGGGGGGGGGGGGGGGGGGGGGGGGGGGGGGGGGGTGTATGGAGAGGAATTGAGCCTCAAGACTCAATATCGTATTGAACTGTGAACTGGCTGGCAGTGATCTCAGCTCTGAAACAAGAGGATGTCAAGGCTCAGATGCCACAGTGCTGGGTATGGGTAAAATGCAGTGCAGATTGTGTGGACTAGACTCTATCAGACCAAAAACGGATATTTAAGATATGCTGGGTGATATTCAACTGAATAAGAGCACCCGTAGTGGTAATACTCATAGGTGCTACTGCTCCAAGTGCTCTCTAGGGATGGGGGTTTCCTCTGTGTAGTTCGAAGAAGCCGTGGTATATGATCTAGCAAATTGAGAGCGACAATACAATTCCACAAAGATGAGGAACCGTGTCAACTGGTGCACTACAAACATAACAAAGACAGGATGTCACATGGCGCCTTGCCAGAAAAGACCCAACTGGAAGAACTGCAAGCAAGCAGCCCCTAAGAAAAAGTCGACATTTTAAAGGCATCTTACGGGTTAATATCATCCTCAGTTGTTTTCTCCACCATGACAAAGGCTTATTCATTCTCCAAATTCTATTTTCATAATCATGAACCCATAGTCTAGGAAGGAGGAAAGTGTAAATTGAATGCACAGAGTTGGGGCAAACACAAAGGACCACGAGCAAGGGTGGCTTGATAAAGGCTCCGAATCCGCCAATCTTTGCCACTGTTCCAGAGGAGGAATAATAGGCTTAAGAAGAGCCAACAAATTCTGAATCTCTCCATTAGGATGATAATGATAGCCCATGGCAAATCCAGCACAAGCGTCTACAAAAGGTAGCACTTGACCTCTACCATCCAAGACACCTTTGATGAAGTAGACAATTGTTTTGGCAAAGAAATAAGCCTTCCTAGCCTCCTGGACAGCCAATGGAACAAACTTTGCTCCAAAGATTACTTTCCAAACCAAGAGAATTAGAACCATTATTTAATCGTGGAGTCCATCAAAGAAACTGTAGAAGCTGTTTACGAGCCAAAAACAACTTTGTAGAGAGTGGACAACTAGCAATCTTGCCATCAAAATGATAACTCAGGGTTGTTTCTGAGATACAAACTCAAGCGCAAAGAGGTCTTTCGTGCCAATGCATGAAAGTGTATGTTATGCCACCATGCTCTCTCTCTCTCTCTCTCTCTCGCTCTCTCTCGCTGTAATGGCCACTCCACTTCTAGTTCTTTTCTAGTTCTTTTGTACCCAGACATGGTATTAGATTCACTATTTTGTAACTGATTGGTCTCATAGGTCATTTTGGCCTTTTGAAGACGTTAATATAACATTTCATTTCATTTCATTTCTCTCTCTCTCTCTCTCTCTCTCTCTCTCTCTCTCTCTCTCTCTCTCTCGCTGTAATGGCGGCTCCCTGCAGCACCGACCTCCTCCCTACTGCCTGCACGCCCTGCTGCCCTCGTGCGCCCTGCTGATGCCTGCACACTCTGCTGCCCTCGCGCGCTCTGCTGCTGCCTGCTGCTGCCTGCGCGCTGTTACACGCAGCCCCTCAGCACTGCTCTGCCGCCTCGCACCCCCTGCCCTTCCGCACCCGCACCCCTTGCCTCGCGCGCTGCCCCGCGCTCCCCCTCTCTATCGCGATAGGCCCCCCGCCCCCCCTCTCTCTATCGTGCTGCCCCACTCGTCTAAAACCTTTACCTTTTTTACATTTTTTTACATCTTAACTCTATCGCCCCCTTTTTAACTCTTATCGCCTGAACCCTTTACTCTTGCATTTTCGGCATTATAACTCTATCGCCTATCTCTCTCTCTCTCTCTCTCTCTCTCGCTGTAATGGCGGCTCCCTGCAGCACCGACCTCCTCCCTACTGCCTGCACGCCCTGCTGCCCTCGTGCGCCCTGCTGATGCCTGCACACTCTGCTGCCCTCGCGCGCTCTGCTGCTGCCTGCTGCTGCCTGCGCGCTGTTACACGCAGCCCCTCAGCACTGCTCTGCCGCCTCGCACCCCCTGCCCTTCCGCACCCGCACCCCTTGCCTCGCGCGCTGCCCCCCGCTCCCCCTCTCTATCGCGATAGGCCCCCCGCCCCCCTCTCTCTATCGTGCTGCCCCACTCGTCTAAAACCTTTACCTTTTTTACATTTTTTTACATCTTAACTCTATCGCCCCCTTTTTAACTCTTATCGCCTGAACCCTTTACTCTTGCATTTTCGGCATTATAACTCTATCCCCCCCCCCCCCCCCCCCCCCCCCCCCCCCCCCCCCCCCCCCCCCCCCTCTTTAGTGCTGCTTCTCTCTCTCTCTCTCTCTCTCTCTCTCTCTGCATTGGATACCAGCACACCATGGCCACATGAATGACACTGTGAACCTGCGAATTTCCAGAAGTGGCCTCTCTGTCAGGTCCTCACCTACACGCACCATGGGACCCAAACCAATACAGCAAACAATCCCCCCGAAACCGGACATCATGGAAGGGAATACGCCACCATGCTCATTACGAGACATATGGGGACTCATCTCCTCGATGCACACCACCATCATGAAGCAGAGTGATGAAATCAAAGACCTAGCTCTAAAAAACCAAGAATTGGAACACAAGCTCCAAATGCAAGACCTACGAGTCCGTCACCAAGAGGAGAAGATGCAGGAGCTCCAGGGTGCTCTTGATAAGCACACAACTACAATGCAAGACACGCTAGCCACTCACGATGAAAAGATTGCGCAAATGAATGTATCTGAAAATGTGGGCTCTTGGAAAGATGCACTGACAAACACACCAATGCCTCAGACTTCTTCAATGAACAGAGACATGTATGCTAATGAGGATGACAAAGAATACACCGAACAAGAGAAAAGAAAAATGAACATCGTGATATGGGGTATCCCCGAATCCGACAACGAGAAGGTCATCACCTTGAACACAGACATCACGGAAATGATCTCCACTAACTTCGGAATGCTCGCATGAACAAAAAAACAGCCCAAGCGGACACGAAAGGGGAAGCAAAAGAGGAAACAAAATGACAATGCGAGACCCATGGGTTCACGGAATTACACGTAACAAGTTGGAATTGCAGAGGCTTCCTGTGGCATAAAGGAGAAGGATTAACGGAAGTCCTACCACAAGCCGACATTCTCTTTTTATTGGAAACATGGGAACACGATGCATGCAGAATACCACACATTGAAGGATACGTCACACACTCCCTACGGATGCCATGTACAAAAATGAGGGGACAAGGAGTCGTCGTAGTGATATACCGAGAGGAACTCAGAAAAATGATCACAATTTGGAAGACAGATGCCTATAACCGGTACATATGGATCAAGTTTGACACAAAACCTAAACCTATGTTCATTGCCGGGTGCTACATCCCCCATAGAGAGTCACCATTCTATGGTGCCTTCAATGTAGAGAAGAATTACCCTTTCGAGGATCTGTATGCCGATATCCATGCCTATGCACAAGAAGGGATGATTATGCTTATTGGGGACATGAATGCTCGCATAGCACATGCGCAAATGCAAATGGTGGATCTCATGACACCTCCAATGCTTGAACATAATGAGATACTAGATCCCACATGGGAGAGATGTTCGAAAGATCTCATTACAAATCCGCAAGGTATTGCATTGCTCAGTATGATGACATCCCTACAACTAATCGCCGTCAATGGAACAAGTAAGTTTGAAAAATCAGAAGAATGCACATGCTACATAGCCAATAAAGGCATGAGTGTTATTGATTATGTATTGATTGCATATGAGGCATCCCATATTGTAAGTAATTTTACAATTGGGAAGAGGTCACCCAATTCGGACCACACCCCAATCCATGTAAGGCTACAAGTTCCCACTCAAAAAGCACAAAAACAGCTCCATGCCCGATCATGGACATACAAAATGCAAGTGGACAAGAAAAGAATGTCTGCAGAACATCTAGACAATGCACTTGCTCATGGACCCATACCATCACACATCGCACAAACATGGCCAATTTTCAAACAAGCTCTCTGTGACGCCGTGGAACAAACAATGGGAAAAACGCATCGGCGAGGAAATCATGTTAAAGGGCTACCGCATAACCCATGGTTTGATGAAGAGTGCAAGTATGTCAAAAAACAATTGCGGGCACTGTCAACGACGAACACGGAATGGGAAACTCTATCAAAAGACTACACAAATCTCAAGAGGCGGAAAAGAAGAAACTATGAGCTACGCACGGAGACACAAGCCATAGCCAACTTCAAGAAAAATCCCAAAAAAGAATGGCTGAAAATAAAAGGACGGAGACATGACATTATGGGGGACATAAGCTCAGATGACATGTACATGTATGTGGAACAACTATATGTGCATAACAATGCGGAAGAAATGCCACACATGCAAACCGATCTCCATGCCCAAGACCACTTTGATCCCGAAACGGTTAAAAAAGGCATACAAAAACTTGCAAATGGGAAAGCTCCGGACATACTACACTTGAACTCAGAAATGCTTAAATGGTCAGGTATGAGAGCCAGAGTGGATACATAGAATGCTAAACCAAGCCATTGTTCAAGGGCTACCCGAGGATTGGCAAAAGAACTGGATCAAAGCACTTTACAAAAAAGGGGATGTAAATCAGCCTACCAACTACCGTACCATTATGGTTGGATCTTGCATGGCAAAGCTTTTGGGAAGCATCTTAGAACAAAGCAGAAGCACATGGGCAGAGACAAATGGAAAACGAGCAAAAGAACAAGCAGGTTTTCGACCAAAACATAGCACCATTGATCACCTTGTTTCACTCAGGGTATTAATGGAAGAGAGTCGGCTAAAGGGAAAAACATTATACTGTTGCTTTGTAGATTTCACCAAAGCCTTTGACACGGTCCCGAGAATGGGTATATGGAAAAGGATGGAATGCATAAAAGTACCGATGCATCTCAGGAGTGCGGTAGCACGTCTCTATGACAGAGTCCTATGTCAACTAAAAACGCACGAAAGGCTGTCCAAAGCTTCTCGAGCAACATGGGGGTCAAACAAGGATGCCCTCTCTCCCCTACTCTTTTTGGATTGTGCATTGATCAAATAGAAAGCTTCCTCGCTCAACTAGAAGGGGATGAACCAGCCATCGGGATGTTTACACTTCTCATGCTCATCTATGCAGACGATGTGGCTCTTTTCGCCCATGACATTACAGCTCTACAGAAATTGGTCAATGCGTTACATGCTTTTTGTGAAAATGTGGGTCTATCAATCAATGTAGATAAAACAAAGTTCATGATTGTAAAGACTCGTAAGATGGATATCCACGCCCCCCTCATGTATCAAGGGAAACAAATTGAGAAAGTCGACAGTTTCAAGTACTTGGGGATTGACATCCCGTGCAACTATGCTTGGGGACAATGCGCACATAATAGAATTGACATCGGCCATGCCAAGTACTATCAATTTGAAAACATGTGCACACAAAGGAGCATAAAAAGATGGGAGATAAAAGCGACCATTTTTGAGACATGCGTAGTGCAAGCCATCCTCTACGGAGTGGAAATATGGGGAGCAAGCATTTCAGCCCACACATAGAATGAAATTGAAAAAATTCAGAAAAAATTTCTATGTCGACACATGGGGGTCAAAAAGACGACACCATACTCCGTGCTACTCTTGGAGACAGGCAAGAGACCACTAGAAATGAAAGCATTGCAAAAAATGTACACGTATATCATGAAGGTCAAAGCGATGCCTACTACTCGAATCCCCCGCATTGCATGGGAAACGGGATGTGCGCCGCAAAAGACAAAAAAAAGCAAATTTCTGTCATCGAGCCTCATACAGGACATTAAGAAATGGTTCGCTAAATGGAATGTAGAGGCATATGTGGACATGCTTATTGAGGAGGGCAAGGAGGGAGAACACATGCTGAATTTTGAAATTGCATTACTAAATAGCCTCCTCACCAAGTGGAAGACAACGCAACACCGCTCGAAATTTGAATACTATTGCAAGCATGTCAACACAAAGTATTGGGAAGGCTATAGCACAAACCCAATGGAAGCTCAGGCCCACATACGAACACCCATGCCCCACATGGCACGAAGAGCCATCTCTTTGATGTGCACAAGGTCACATATGCTCAAAATAGAAACTGAGGGCTGGCTGAAAATTGATGCTTCTAAACGGATATGCACATCATGTACAATGCAAGCTCCCGAAGATGAAGCACATGTGACATTGGAATGCCCAGAATACGCTCACATCCGGGCTAACTTTCAACCACTTCTAAGCGGTTGCTCTACCTTTGCGGACCTATTATCCAAGACATAGTCTCCCTCGTGAGGGGAGACTATGTATCACTTTGAGGTCCTATGGGTCATTTCTGCCCCCCCGCGGACGTTAATACCAAATCAAATCAAATCAAATCTGTCTCACACGCACACGCGCGCGCACACACACACACTTTTTTTTTGTTTGTAAATCTATTTTGATTAATTACAAGTGCGAAACCTCAATGCTAGGAAAACCCACCAAAAAGATAAGATACAAAGGGAGGAACACAACGTTTTGTGATGTGAAAGCACTAAAAGCAAACATAGAAGAGTTGCAAGATTTCCGTGGATGTCCCAAATATCAAAGGGTAAATGTAACGATTGCCTCAATGAAGTCTTGAACAAGGGAAAAGGATCCGCCTCATGCCGATGAAACATGCAAAAATTGCATTGGCGCCACAAAGATCATAGCGACCAAGTTGACCCATGTGAAAAAGATGGCAAATCGTTGAAGGGAAGTCGAAAGAATGCCAAAAATTCAGAATTGTGTTTGGAAAATTGCTGAGGGAAATCGAAGGTGCATACAAGCAGAATCGCGGTCAAGGAAAGCCCTGGTGAAGCGACAATCCCAGAGCAGACGTCCGACAAGCTCATTACGAGCGGAGCAACTGACAAAACGAGAGGAGCTGATGTGACATGCCGCAAGGAGAGTTCCAACCAGAAGAACTCCCAACAAACAGCGGTAAAGAAATATACGCTCCTTAAGAGGCAAGTGGAACTTCCAGATTGTAGTAAGAGCCTTTCTCCACCATTGATCAAATTTGTGTAGAGACCTAAGCGTATTACAATGATTAGCTAGCCAAGAGTCTTGCATAAGAGAAGCATAGATATTGTGGTGGAAATCGCATGAAAAGGATGCCCTTTTTTGATGATGTGCCAATCAAAGGATGTGATGTAAGTGATATAGATGTGGCTTTGGACTTAAGGGGGTGCCGCAATTATGTGGCAAATCATATCAATGATTGTTATGAGATCTTGTAAAGGTTGGAAGAAGTGAACCTTACCTTGTCTGGACAAAAGTCAGTGTTTGATGTGAATGAAAATCTTATTGTAGGACATATGTGTGGACCATATGGTAGAAAGACCTTGTCCAACAAAGATTGTTGTAATTCAAAGAATGAAAGACACATGTATAAATGTGACTGAGGTTCAAAGGTTCTTGGGTGCATGTGTGTTTTATATTAAAGATTCCACATTATGCGCATGTGGTAGAACCTAACTCTTGAGAAAGAACTAGAAATTTCAATGGGATGAAATGCATACACATGTCATGAGGAAATTAAAGAAATTATTGCTTACATTTCTAGCTTTGAGAAAAGTAAACTCTGAATGTGGAAGACATGTGATTGTGACAGTGGATACTAGCCCCATAGGAATTGGATGGGCAATTGGGCAAGATGACGACGATGGCAAGCGATATGTGGTGAGATTTGGAGCAAAATTCCTAAGTGCTTGTCAACGCAATCATCCACAAGTAAAAAGGGAATTATGGGAAGCAGTCACAACACTGAAATGTGATAAAGAGTATTTGGTAGGAGCAAATGTAATAGTAGAGATCGATTGTCTACCCCTTCTTGAAATGATCACAAGCTGCTCAACTCTAGACATTGCTATGTTGAGATGGATTGCCTACATAAAGTCCTTGAATCGAGAGTTTGAGCATATTGCGAGTAAAGATAATTTAGTTGTAGATATGCTTCAAGAAAGGTATGAAAATAGTATCTCTCATGCTAAGAGTGATCATGTTTGCCTGTCAAATTTACAGAGGACATATATCAAGGTTATTGGTTGCGCATTGGACGTTATCTGAGCACTTGAAACATTATCCGAGCACTTTGACAAGGCAAGAAGGGTAAAGTGATCAAGAGTTAAAGGAATATGTAGAAAAGCCTATGGATACTTTTTGAAAGATGGGTACTTGTGGAAGCATCCAAAACATAGAAATGGGATGCCGTTGAGAGTTGTGAATGATGAGGACACTCAAAAGGATCTTATTAAAAAGTTTCATGAGAGTCTTTATGCTGGACACAAAGGTGTATGGGCCACCTTTGCTAAAATGCAAAAGAGGTATTGGTGGAAAGGTATGTATAAAAATATATCTCACATTGTGGAGTCTAGTGAAACCTGTCAAATGTATTTAAATGTGCGTCATCGTGATGGATTGCACCCTACTTATCCATTGGCCATGCACTATAAATGGGTAGTAGATCTGGTTACAATGCCATTAGGCCTATGGCAAATGAGATACATAGTGCTTGCACGAGAAGACTTTACCAACGAGGTTGAAGGTCGTGCTCTTAAGAAGAAAAAGCACGGAAGGGATATCTAAGTTCCTCCGGGAAGATGTGATTAGCCGTTATGGATGTGTTGGGAAAGTAACAGCAGACAGGGGTGAGTTGGATGGCGACAAAGCCAGGGAATTTTTCTCTAGGTTGGGCATTAAACTTGCTTGCACTACTGCATACAATCCTGACGGAAATGGAAAATCAAAGCATGGGCATCCTCGTATTATTAAAGCTTTGGCTAGGGCCTGCAAAGGTGAATTGGGAGAGTGGCCTAGGTTGTTGCCTTACGCTTTATGGGTTGATCGTATAACTCATAGCTCAGTTACTGGTTATATGCCTTATGAGTTGATGTATGGTTAGAAACCTGTAAAGCCAATTGAGGATGTAATTGTCACATGGAATGAGTAGGGAAGACCTTCTAATTAGAAAGAAGGCCTCAAGATATTGAGATTGCAATAGCACGATTGAAAGATGCAAGGTTAAAGAATAAAAACAGGTTTGACAAAAGACATAGGCTTAGACCTAGAGCTATTGAGGAAGGTGATTGGGTGTTGGTGTATGACAGTAGTCTTGACAACCAACTTTCAACAATAAGAAAGCTTTCAAAAAGATGGTTTGGTCCTTATGTGGTTAATCATGTACATGGGAATGAAACTTATAGCTTTCAAAAAGATGGTTTGGTCTTTACGTGGTTAATCATGTACATGGAATGCAACTTACACTTTGCATGAGTTGGATGGGATAGAAATGAAGATTCCCATTGCAGGAAAAAGGATCAAGGTGTTCAAAAGGAGAGCTGAATGAGATCCCCTTGACTCGCAAGAAAGTCAAAATGAGGATCATGATGAGACTGCTATGGATGGGGATGAAGAAAGAGAGGATGATGGGCTAGACTTCATTGGAGATGAAAATGAAATTGACATGTATGTTGACTTAAATGTACACTAAACTTGCAAAAAGATGTTTGACACATACTAGAGGATGTGCAAGTTTAGAGGGGGTGGATGTCGTACCATGGCACGTGCATACTGTGAAACTAAAATATCTACCTCACTCTTAATGCTTTTGTTACGTGGGACCAAGTGCTATAATGTACATAGTGTGATATATGTGAAAACGGATGTCCCAGTTGCAGTTGTGTACATACCTTACCGGCAGGCGAGGCCTTGGACGTGGCACTGTTGCGTGTTTTATCACATTAAAACATGTCTAATTTGTTGGTAGACTTCAAAATCAATTCATTTTTGCCAAGATTCCTTGGCATCTTAGAGGTTTATAGGTAAGGGCTCGCCATAATAAAACCAACTCGTAACGCACAAATTCAAGTTCATATAATGACAATTGCAAGACATAAAGAGGCATCGAGAGAAAATGAGGAGCAACCATATTAAAGTCAGGAACAGAATCGTCCGATTACATTGTTGAGTCTTATCACAAGTGCATTCAGTTTATTCAGTTGCACTTTTAAAGATGAAACCTCCTTGCGTAATGACAAAATTTGCTCCTCTAGCTGAGCTACCTCGATATCCACTACATTTATTTGACAATCTTGAACTACATTTTTTATTGACTCTACAGAATCTTTTATGGACTTAAGGGTGCCATTATCATGGCCATGGACCTCAGTCCAAATTTGCAGCAGGATTTCCTGTAATCTTTCGACCAGGCCTTCCTCCACTCCCTCCAATGTGTCCTGCGTGTCAGTGGCCTCCACAACATTCGAATGACCCCCCTCCTCCATTACGATCTGCAATATAAACAAGAAAGAACCCGACAAGTTAGACTCCAATGAAAAAAATCTGAGGTTCAAGAAAAAGCAATAGTCATGAATTGAAAACCTTCAAGATGCAACAAGCATTGCCTTTGTACGATGCACAAGTGGCATGAAGTCATCGCCTATCTGTGGACCGTCGTCGTCATCCTCACTGTCATCAATGATGATAACATTGGCTTTTGGAGCGTCGACGTCGGTCGCTTGAAACGCGGTCATATCGGTAAGCTCCTTGCTATTCACAGACAGTGACAAGTACCTAAAGCAATGAATGCATGGGAAACACATCAAAATAATATGATGCTAACCTTTCTATAGCATCCCATCAAGACCTAAACCAATTGATTCTTGGTTGTGCATTGGCGTACAAGTCATCAGCCACAAGAATACTCACTACGTCCTGTTAAGTCACGGTCGAAGGAAAAGCCATGCAGCACCACATTGCTCTGATTTTCTTCAGGTACATTCCTCGGCCTTGGTATGGAATGATCCATGACGATGAAGGGTAGTATTTTCCGGTCCGCACCATGATGTGCAAGGTGGACAGGAAGTCGTTCCCTAGAGGGTGGCGCATTTTGAACTTCCAATACATTGCGGCACGGTCAAAAATATTGTTCGGTGTTAGACAAACCCTGTTCTTGAGGTCGTCTACACCGTAGAGGTACAACTCTACACCCTTGTTGATGTTGTTAGCAGTGACAATGTGAGTCAGCTTCTGAAAGTGCGCCTCCCCTTCGTCCTTCATGCAGTATCCTACCATCCCATGGATGGTATGCATATTCTTTAGCTTAAGAGCTCTGCACAGGATGTTCGCACTTGGAGGCCCTTCCTTGTCCCAATCCAAGTATGACTTCAACTTTTTGTTGATGGCAATAAGAGACGACGACAGCATACGAACCACCATCTGAAAATGCAGATGGAACACGGTGCCTCCTCTTTCCACAGAACACATCCCTGTTAATGTTTCCTTATGCAGAATTTGTCCACACGTGGAAGGAGCCGTGTATCTATGTCCTCCCCTCGCACGGAGATTGTGACACTCGCCCCCATTAACTTTTTCGGCCTCTTTGACTCCTTTGCGGACCTCTCCTCTGCGGTCATTTGGGGACGCCCCCTCTTCTTAAAGGAGGGGACTTCTTTGCTCGCACTATTGGCCGCGCCTCTGGCACTATTCTTCAACAAGGCCATTGACACAAAGCAGTGGGAACTCGATTGCGTATGCGTGCTCTCTCTAAGAAAAGCATACACATTTTAAAAAAACATTAGTGCTGCAAAGCTGACCTCTCTCTCTCTCTCTCTCTCTCTCTCTCTCTCTCTCTCGTCGCAATCAATCAGACTAGGGAAGATTGAGAGCAGGGATGCACACACTCGACTGTAGGCAATCGGATTGCAGGGACATTGTGTGTGTGTGTGTGTGTCTTGAGTCGCAATCAATCTCCAGCGCAGGCTAATGCAAAGCTGGCCTCTCTCTCTCTCTCTCTCTCTCTCTCTCTCTCTCTCTCTCTCTCTCTCTCTCTCTCTCTCTAGTTGCAATCAAGAGCAGGAGCGCCATTTCCTGGCTCGCAAGAAGATGCTTTATGATATGCGCCATTGCCTAGCCCGCGAGAAGAAGCTTTACGATATGCTGCAGGTAGTCCGATTGCAGGGGGGCAGATGGGAGGAGGCAGCTCAGGGTGTCTGATTGCAGGGGGGCAGATGGAAGGGGGCAGCGCAGCTGGGGAAAGGGAAGGGCCGCACCATCTCTCTCTGTGTGTGCATGAGAGAGAGAGAGAGAGAGAGAGAGAGAGAGAGAGAGAGAGAGAGAGAGAGAGAGAGAGAGAGAGAGAGAGAGAGAGCGATGTCACCTGCCTTCCTGGAACTCGCCCTGCAGACACTGCGAGCCTCCATTATGTAGTGCACTCGAGATTCCCTGCAGTGGAGCTGCCAATCTCATGCAACGCTACCAAATCCCATGCAGTCAATTAGTTTTGATGGACTCCGCCAAGGCATTTGCCCAGATTCTTGCATTCCCACTGATTTATCAAAAATTGTAGGGACATACTTGCTTTAAAAATGTATAAATGTCAAGCGTTTCGAGTGGCATATGCTCATTTTGCCTAGAAAGTTCAATGCAGAAGATCTCAGCTAAAAATAGCAGGTTTTGTGTGTGGTGGTAAAGGATGTGTCCAAAGTGCTTGCCAAGTGGAAAAATGAGGTTTAACATGAAATTTGAGTCCCAACGGGATTTTTTCCAGCTCGTTTGGGCTTTTTACGGACGAAAAGGGGCATTTTTGAGCTAAAAATGGCTATAAAATGGTCAAAAATAGCCTTAAATTAGTAGACAATAGCTCAAAATGCCACATCAATGACGGTGCTGTCCTTGCTCAAGCTGAGGGTGAGTTTATATAGCCAAGAATGAGCTCTTTTGGACATCTAACAAAGGGATACGTCAGCTCCAAATCATGGTGTGCTAGTGCAGTCCCGTGTTGTTTCCACTGCACGTTAGAGATTGTGAGGCCACCAATTAGGGTTTTCCCACTTAAATAATCACTTGGACTTCTCTAATGAAGTTCTGAAGCTTCCGTGGAATGGCCACGACAAAGAATTGAAGCGTTAATTTAGGGGTTTTATGAAGGCGAAAGAGAAATGCATTTGTTAATTGGGAGCGAGGCTACACCAAATCTTCACACACACCACAGTTTTGAGTTGATTTTGGTTCTTTTTCAAAGTAAACCTTTCATGGCTGGAGTTTTGTTCATTTATGGTGTGTCTTTTGCTTCAAATCTTTTGTGACTCGCTTGATTTGATGCGAATTCTCGCAGTCAAAAGGCCCAACGCTAGCCGCACTTCGCACTTCTTAACAACGGGCAGAGTTGATCATATCCCTAGAGCAAAGAGGATCTGCCAATTATGCAGTGAGGAGGTGGAGAGTGAGAAGCAGGTGTAGAGTATATGAGGATATCACATGCAGATATGAGACTTTATTCATCGGCTAGCCTACCTTACGTAGATCATGGAGTACAAAGATCAGCACCAGTTTGGCGGGTTCATATTGGAGATGCGTAGACACAGAGAGGCATTGATGGAGTCTGCAACAGTCCCAGACGGTGGGAGACAGTCACAACTTATAGGCTTTTTCTAGAGGATCACAGATCCACCACCATTCATCACAGAGAGGGACCACCATAATCCAAGCCACGACGATCAACACAGCTAGGAGATGACCGCGAGCTTCAGGATACAGAGCCTCTAGACTCCATTGTAGACAGATCCAAGAGATCTAGTCTTGGCACTACCAGGCTGGCGGAGAGACGCGCCAAGTGTTGGTAGACCTAGTAGCATTCATTCGGGTTGCCTTCACCCCTGAGCCACCCATGTACCAAAAACTACCAGCTTAGCACAAGATGGAGCTAGATAGTCTGATGCATCTTCATGATTGCACTACTTTGAGCATAGTACCCCTAGAGATAGCGCTCCATCTCTAGGGGTACTAAAAAACACAACTACTTTGTGTTTTATACATCCATGTACAGCTGATTTGTCTCATAGTTCGACTTCGGTCTTTGATAGATGTAAAAGAATCTTTCTCTGTTTTCAAGGTCACCATACAACCAAACACACATACACACCCCATATGAAGCCATGGCTATGGAAGGAACACGTTACCATCATGCACTCAAAAAGGCTTGCGCATGGATAGCACTCTTGTCAGATGTCTTTCTTAGCACCTGGCTTAGAAAAAATCATTGTTTATAAAGAGAAACTTTTGCACTGTTCTAGAGAGAGAATCAACAAAGAGATTCTGTAGTAGAAAGAGAAATTCAGAAATTTAGGTTTGGAGAAAGAAAGTAAGCACTCTCTAGAGAGAGGAGAGAATCTAGAGAGAGTCAGTGCATGGCAGAAAGGATTCTAGCTTTGACATAGAGATTGGAATTTGGCATGGACCACCTTTCTAGAGAGAGAGAGAGAGAGAGAGAGAGAGAGAGAGAGAGAGAGAGAGAGAGAGAGAGAGAGAGAGAGAGAGAGAGAGAGAGAGAGAGAGAGAGAGAGAGAGAGAGTTTGTGGCTGGCCAAATGAACGCCATGATCAGTTGCCTCTATGACCTCCACGTAAAAACCCTAATCCTAAAACCCGTCATAGGAGGAGCAATTTATATGAACGTTGCCATATCTTATATTGTTCCATAATCCATTAGGGTCGAAGTTTGCACCAATAGGAGATATACAGAGGATGGCTCTAGAGAGGAGGATAGGGAGGAGGGATATGCACCCTCATTGCCTAGCTGAGGAGATTATGAAGTACTTCAGCCTTGGTGCGGTCTTCCTCATGGGAGATGTCAACAGGTGGATATAGAGTTGATAGTGTGAGACTTATGTCTTTGAGGAGTTTCAGAGTCTACACCCATCCAATGAGAATGGAGTGGAGAGGATTTTAGCAGATTTTAAGACACCCATCGCGTATGGACGCCACCTACTTCGGCTAGGGTCACAACATTGCCTTGTTATTTGTAATGGGATGGCTTAGGAGGGCCACTAAGGAGGATTGATTTGTGTCACAAGACGGGCACCACATACCAATAGAAAAGAACAGACTGAACATAATTTTAGCACTTCAATAACAATTGAATTGAGAGAGAGAGAGAGACGACACGCGACACGCGACACGCGACACGGAGTGGCGGAATTACACCCAGAAAGTTTTCGTCCCAAACCTTGGCGTCCCTTTCAGTATTTCTTTATACTGCATCAACACAGTACAAGCCGGTCCTCCAGACTTTGCACCTTTTCCAGGAAGCATGCCAGAGAATGAGCCCTTAGCACATATTTAAAGGCCCTTGGCCTATGAAAAGCAGTTTACATGAAAAGCCTTCGAACTCAAAAGCTTCTAGTCCAAAAGCAATGCCAAAAAGCTGCCGACATAAATCATGGAATTCCGTACAACTGCCACGTCAACACTATCAGTGCGTTTTGTGGAAATTTGCCACGTCAGCAATGTCAATGGAAAGTTTGAAAAACTGCCACATCATCAATTGCCATGCAAATCCTTCTTTGTGTGTTTGTGGGTCCTGCTTTATTTTAATCCTTTATGTCACTTGAGGCTCCATCAAACGGGGTCACCAAACAAGTTCTCAAACAAAATTCAAACTTAAAAAGCAATCTCGACATCGGTCGAGCTCGAAAAGTCGATTGACTTTCCATCTTGAAACCTGCACCAAAAATTAGGATAGGGTCTTTCCATAAGGTTGTAGCCTACCACAACATGGTCCATCAGCTCTTGGATAGGTGGTGTTCCTATGGTGGCGATGATAGTTCCAAGCCATAGCAATCACAACAGACCTCTAAGGTCATCAGCTCGTGAAGAGATATCTACTGAGAGATGTCGAGAAATTTCAAGTTATAATCTGCTAGGGTTTCCATGGCAAGCATTTCAGGACACCCCACTCTGCCAGAAGTTGCACTCCGTAGGAAGATGTTAGAAACCATACAACTTCGGGCAAAAATTTTCTTAAAAGCTTGCCAAGTCCTTGGAGTGTGCGGCTTGGTAGCTATAGACATCAACATCTGCATGGCACTGCTTTTGAGAAAAATAGTGACTCGACACAAATCTTGGATCCTTCTCTTGCAAGTGATCTTTATGGCTTATGCCGAGTAAGACATGAGTGGTGAAGACGGGAGCGCGCCCAATGCGCGATGAAGTGAGGGTGGGAGTGGCTAATATGTCTGGGGTCGGGACCCGAAGATACTTCAAATAAAATTCCAGTAGACTTTTGGAAGCGCTGGTTTGCTCTGTTTGCTCTTTGGTAGGACCGGTATGCTTTCAGAAAAGCACGCATCTGATGCTCTGATACCACTGTCACAAGACAGGCACCACGTGCCAATAGAAAAGAACAGATTGAACAGACTTTTAGCACTTCAATAACAGCTGAACTGAGAGAGAGAGATGACACGACACACGGAGTGGCGGAATTCCACCCCAGAGAGTATTGGCCCAAACCTTGGCGCCCCTTCCGGTATTTCTTATATTGCATCAACACAATACAAGCCAGTACTCCAAACTCTGCACCTTCTCTAGGAAGCATGCCAGAGAATAAGCCCTTTGCACATATTTAAATTCCCTTGGCCTATGAAAAGTAGTTTACATGAAAAGCCTTCAAACTCAAAAGCTTTTGGTCCAAAAGCAATGCCAAAAAGCTGCCAAGTAAATCACGGAATTCCGTACAACTACCACGTTAGCACTATTAGCACGTTTTGCGGAAATTTGCCACGTCAGCACTGTTAGCGGAAAATCCAAAAACTACCACGTCATCAGTTGCTACGCAAATTCTTTTTGTGTGTGTGTGTGGGTCCTGCTTTATTTTAATCCTTTATGTCACTTGGGGCCCCATCGGACGGGGTCCCCATAATTTGGTAGGATTTCTTCTTCTGTTACTTGTTCTTCTTAGGGTTTAGGCCTCTCGGCCAGGATTTGCAAGTTGGCTCCATTCTTCAAGGCTTTGACACGTCAACAACAATTTGCATCCCGCCATGGGCCTAAGGGTGGCAACATAGTGGACTCCCCATTTGCGCAACCACACTTACCTTGCTTAGCCTTTGAAGTTTGATAGCACACCACCTTTTCACACACGTCTACAAGGACTGCATGGCGGCTATGTAACAAACTTGGACACCCCAAGTCAAGATTCTACTGCGACACAATAGAGATTCACTTCAAAACAGTTCACAAAGACGACATGGCCCGGCGTAGTTCCGTGCCCAGAGGTATTGGCCCCAAAGATTGGCGCCCTTTTGGTATTTCTTTTTATATTAATCTGTGTTCAAAGTACAAGAGAGTCGGCAGGTGCTCACTCTCAGACTCTACGTCCAGATGCACTGAGTAATGAGGCCCAACCCACTTATTTATTGGTACAAGGGATGCCCAAAAGCAGAGCCTCAAAATCTTTTTACTCCAATAGCAAAGTTCCCAAAAGCTGTAGTGCTAAAAATAGCCAGTGTAATTTGCGGAATTCCGTATTGTCAGGCCACGTCAGCAGTCAACACTTTTTGTGGCAATCCGTACTGTTGTCAATGTAAATCACGGCTGTCCGTACAGCAACCACGTCAACAAAATCTTACGCTTTATTTTTTAAGCTTAGGCCCCTTGACAATTGTCCATAAGTTGGAACAACTTTATAATAATGCCCTGTCATCAGTTTGTGACAGGCTCCACAGATTTTAGAGGTATGTAGAGTGAGCACCTCATCTTTGCCTCAGGCGCCCAATCGATCACTTGTAGAGGGAATACCAGCTGAGTGGACTATGCACTCCATTGTGCCCATTGGCAATTCCGGGTGTCTCGAGATTTAAAGACTTTTGTTCATTTGTAGAAAACATCTTCTCATACTCTTGTAGCAATGTTGGTGCTGAAAATCCCTTGGGGCCAAAGCTCTACTCATATGTGGAGAGCGAGGGCCTATGACGAGCACAGGTACAGGCTGTTGGCTTTAGATAAGCCTTCTCTACTATTGACCATACCATCACTTGCATTGCTTGATTGACCAGGCAAAGCTATGGAAGGGGAGACCACATTTTTGCTTTATCGACTTCTACAAAGCTTTTGACACAGTTTCATGGGACAAGTCTTCTAGCCCCTCCAGACACTTAGTGTGCCTTCAGAGATGATTTGGGGCATTTACTCTCTATACAAGCAGGTGACTGACCGAGTACAGTGTCTAGGTAGCACCTCAGAGCACATTGCTATTGCTGTTAGTGTGAAGCAAGGGTGCCTACTCCTGGACATTGTCTGGCCTCTACATTGACGAGATAGCTGAGGATGTCCCCATTGGGGGGAGGGCGTGGAGCTAGCAGGTGCCCCTGTTCATATTGTGCTATGCGCACAAGAGGGATTACAACACCATCTCTAGGATTTTGATGATTTCTGCATACAGAGAGGCTTCACAGTGAACCTTGAGTCACAAGAGGGATTACAACATCTCTAGGATTTTGATGATTTCTGCATATACAGAGGCTTCATAGTGAACCTTGGGAAAACCAAAGTTCTGATCTTGCATACCCCTTGACAAATTAGGAGTACAGATATATTTACACTAGTCGGAGGCCACATGGACGCTGAACTTTGTGTTGATGTATGCTCATGTGTGTGTGCGTGTGGTGTGTGTCGTGTTGGGGAGCATATGTTAGTACATAGTTCTACACCCACTATTGGGCACTGACGACGTTAGTGGGGATGTCGTGGTATTTAGTCAATACTATGCATGATGGAGTTGATGGTTATATTGTCTTGTGGGTGACTACCATGGGTCTATACCTTGCACTTTCCTTCAAGGGTGAATCTGGGCTTATCCTGGATTCATCTAGGTATATATATTTACACTAGTCGGAGGCCACATGGAGGTGGTAGACCCTTATGTGTACCTCTGGGTCACTTTCACAGCCATCACAGGCCGCATCTTTATGGTGAGTGCAGCCAAAGAAAGATTAGAGGGTATGCGTCGTGATACTAGCGTGTCGTTGTCACTAGTTACCCCCTGTGTGATGTTTAGAGTAGTTGTTTGGGCACGTGGACTCATGGCCTCTTGGTTGACGGAGATTGCCACATATTATTATGCTATCCCATGTCATTGGCAGCAAAGCCTCAGTCTTGCTGAATATTGCTAGAGCAGAGATGGCTACACCACCCATGCTAGTGGAGGCTCTTTTTTAGACAATAGGCTTCATTCAGAGGATGAGAGAGCTATCACAAGACAAACTCTCATATAAAGATATTGAGGCCTCCAGATAGCTAGCAGACGCCTGAGGGAGTAGATCTTGGCATGCACAGATAACACAGTGGTTTAGTACACAAGGTCTTGATATAGAGCAGCTCTTGCCGTTCCAGTATGACCTAGACTCACCAGCTTTTGGCCTCACACAGGAACTAGATCTTCAGATAGGATCTCTGGTAGCTATACATCAAAGAAACTTGGATCACACTCAAACAGCCTTTTCCATTGCAAACGCTGTACTATAGAGACAATTTCTTGACTATCTTTTGAGGATGGCTTCATCTTGAGGCCAGGATATATGGACACATACATGCCCCATAGTGCCCAGGTGGGTATAGGAAAGCTTAGAGTGTCATCCCACAGATTGGAGATCAAGGCAAGACAGGCTACTGGCATCCCCATAGATC
Organism: Adiantum capillus-veneris; assembly: GCF_014529385.1. Classification (NCBI taxonomy): domain Eukaryota; kingdom Viridiplantae; phylum Streptophyta; class Polypodiopsida; order Polypodiales; family Pteridaceae; genus Adiantum; species Adiantum capillus-veneris. The sequence goes on along the minus strand of NC_140948.1, from coordinate 27,241,022 downwards.
AAGGACTTGGAGAGTATTTGTACATGGGGTGGAGGATGAGGAGCATTATGTATGCAGATGCTGAGATTATGAGAGCATACAGAGCCAATACTTAGATCTGCTCACAGGATAGACCTCAACTCAGAGAGATGATGGAGTTCAGAGACTAGAGACAGCTAGGCCGTTTGATACTTGAGATCCAGAGACATAGAGAGGTATTCCTCCAATCACCTACCACCTCTAGCAGAGGATGAGAGTCCCAGCTTACAGCTTTTTCCTAAAGAGCTACTCCAGCACCTCTCCTACCACTTGGAGTGACATTACAGCAGGCGGATACGACCCAGAGAACCAAGATATAGAGCTTAGAGAGTACATCATAGGGAGATCCGAGCACTGTTCTTCGTGGTCTCTTTATTCTCTACCTACCCATGCATGACATTCTCAACCCCAGTTTGGTACCGGAATCATGGAGCTAGCTAGCTACATGCATATCATGATAATACTCCTTGAGCATATGGTTTCATACCCCTAGATAGGAAAGCACCCCCCCTCCCCCCCCCAACACACACACACACACACACATCCATTTTCCCCCATTTACATCTACACAGCTTAGAGGTTTTCCTAGTAGTAGTTGTTGTTTGGCCGTCTGTAATGGAATTGGCCTATTAACTCGAGAGTAGCGGAAATTAATGAGAGTACTTTTGAGAAATTACTTTGTGAACATAGCGGGTGATCATAATTGAAGATAGCAACATAAACATAGCAATTAGTTGTCTCCAGCCACGTTAATCAATCTTACTTAGCGGGTAGAGGATTCCTTTTTACCCTATCACGTCTTTCCAAGATGGATGACTAATCCATTTGGTGCTTGGGAGACATGGCTGCCCCGCAAGCATGTCTGCTCTTTAGTCCATTTCATTTTCCGAAAGTAGAGTGACAAATTCTATTTGGTGTTTGAGAGACGTCGTCATCACAAACATGATTCTAAGCATGTATACTATTTATATTTGTGCACAATTAAAAAGAGAACTAGTCTTATAAGACAAAAACTTGGGTCATTTAAAAGAAATTTGTACATTTACTTACTCTAATGTAGCATTGTAAGCATTGACAAGGTTCATACTATCCTTAAGCTGTATTCCTTCCATTTATCTAGCATCTTCAAAAGGATAATTTTTGAACTTAATAAGATAACGTCGGATAATCTTACCATGTCGTAGTACTTTGTCTTCATGCCGAAGGATAGCTTCGGGTTGTAGCACCTCTTCTTGGTCTTCAACTTCGGGAGGGTCTTCAATAATTGGTTCACTCGGTGGCTCTCCTTTGTAGGGCTTACGTAGGCTGACATGAAAGGCATTGTGTATGAGCCAATGGTTGGGCAACTTGAGTTGGTAAGCCGTCTCATTGATGGACTTCAAGATTTGGAAAGGACCATAGTATCTTTTTGCTAGCTTAGCGTAATACTTTTGATGGCCCGTAGGATTTTTGCCCGTCGTTTGCTTTAATCGAGCCTTAGGAAACTTAAGTAAGACCCAATCATTTTCTTTGAACGTTAAGGCCCTTTTGTGCTTGTCAGCAACAACTTTTTGGCGTTGTTGAGAGATGGATATAGCCTCCTTAATCTTTTGATAAGATTCTTGTAGGTCATGGCTATACTCATTGGCAACAAAGATCTTCCCATGTACTTTGAGTAGCAAGGGACTTTTAGATCTTCCCTCAATGATCTCAAAAGGTGCTTTTCCCGTAGAAGTATGGACAGTATTATTGTAGGCATACTCTACAAGAGGTAAGTACTTTTCCCATTGTGAGCGTTGATCTACTTTTGTAACATAAGTCTTTAGTAGATCGAGTATCGTAAGATTTGCTATTTTACTTTGGCCATCCGTTTGTGGGTGATAAACCAAAGAGAAATTCAACTTTGTTCCTAGATTTTCAAAGAGACCTTTCCAAAAATTAGTGGTCATTCTAGGATCTCTATCTGACACGATGGATGTTGGTAATCCATGGTGTTTGAAAATCTGTGATATGAAGAGAGTTGCCATTTTGTGTGCCTTAATAGTATTTTTAATAGAAATAAAGTGTGCTTGCTTGCTAAATCTGTCGACTATTGTCCATATTCTCATATTCCCATGGATAGACGTGGGTAATCCAAAGATGAAATCCATTGATATACTCTCCCATGGTGAATTTGGAATAGGCAATGGCTGAAGTAATCCAGGTTGCTTCCCTCTATCATACTTGGTCTTTTGGCATACTACACATTTTGAAACATACTCTTGTATGTTCACCTTCATGATAGGCCAATAGAAGTACGTTTACTCTCCTCGAAGAGTAGGTTGAATGCCTCTATGCTCCGCATAGGGAGGAGCATAGGATTCATACATAACTTTCCCACGAAGGGAATGGGTAACACATAGCCTATTGCCGTGGAGAAGATAACCATCTTGCAAGGTGAATAGTTCCTCTTTCTTCCCTAAAGCAAGGGCTGACATTATGTCTCTAAAGTTAGGGTCAGTAGCATACTCATCTATCAAAGAAGATAGATCATTGTGAGTAGCTATAGACACCGCATTAACTTTTGGTCGTCGTCGTGAAAGTGCATTGGCCACTTGATTATGCTTACCAACAATGTGAGCAATATGGAAATTAAATTGCGAAAGAAAATTTGCCTACCTCATTTGTTTGTCGGAAAACTTGGTTTGCGTCATGGTGGTCGGTTCATAGAATAAATGGAGTCCCCAATAAGTAGTGCTTCCATGTGTCTAGGGCATGTAGAACAGCTAAAAGCTCTTTCTCATAAATGCCCAAGACATATTCATCCGTATTGAGCCTTTGGCTCTCATATGCTATGGCATGCCGTTCTTGAAGAAAAACTGCTCCAAGGCAATCACCACAAGCATCACATTGGACCTCAAATGGTTTTGAGAGATTGGGAAGCATGAGGATTGGTTGAGAGGTAAGCTTCTCCTTGAGCTTGTCAAAAGCATTTTGCTCCTTAGCAGTCCATACATACTTAATGTTCTTCTTAGTTAAGTCATGTAGTGGTCCTGCTATTTGAGAGAATTTTGCTATGAAGCGTCTATAGTATGCGCACATACCAATAAAGCTTCTTAGCTCATGTAGATTCCTTGGATTAGGCCATGCTTTTATTACCTCTAACTTTGATGGATCCATACGGATACCATCTTGAGAGATAATATGACCGAGGTATTGAATCTCTTGAAAGAAGAATTCGCTTTTCTTTTGGTTGAGAAAAAGCTTGTTCTCCCTCAATGCTTGAAAAATCACTTGGAGATGATGATATATGATCAAAGAACACTTTAGTGAATTTACGGTAGGATCTAAAAATTTTCTCCATTAGACGATTGAACGTGGCTGGTGCATTAGTCAAGCCAAAAGGCATGACTAGATATTCATAAAGGCCAAACGTTGTACGAAACGCAGTCTTTAGGATATCTTCATCAACTATCCTTATTTGATGATAGCCACTTTTAAGGTCAATCTTACTGAAGTAGGTAGATCCTTGTAGCTTATCAAATAGATTTTCTACCCGAGGCATGGGAAATCTGTTTTGGATAGTGATATGGTTTAGTGCTCGATAGTCTACACACATACGGTATATACCATCTTTCTTTTGCACTAAAAGGACTGGAGAACAAAAGGGAGAGGAGCTAGGCCTCACCATCTCTTTGTCTACCAATTCCTGCACTTGCCTCATGATCTCCTCTTGTTGAGCTTGAGAGACTCGATAAGGAGGCTTGTTAGGCGGTGAGCTTCCTGGAAGGAGCTCAATTCGATGGCCATCATCCCCTCTTTTTGGGGGTAAGTCCATAGGGATATCATCGATAAACACATCTTGGAATCCTTTTAGAAAATTAGACAAGTCTAACTCTTCTTGATTCCTATCATTTACATTTGATGAAACATTAGGATCTTTTGGAGACTCTTTGACAAAAATCATGTACGCAAAAACTGAGCTCTTTATTGATTTATCAAAAGCAGGAGGATTTACAAGTAGAATAGTGTGACCACGCTCACTAGCATCTATATACATGTTCTTTCCCCTGTACGTGAAGTAGATTCTCCTTTTAGGGAACTTAATATTGGCTGCCATGCGATCAAACCATGGCGTCCCTAGGATAGCATCCTCATGTTGGAGAGGAGAGATGAAAAAGTCTTCTTTATCGACATAGCTTTGGACATGAAGCCTCAACTTCCCAATCAAGGGAGTAACGGAGACTTGCTGTCCCTTTAAAGTTGTGTCAGTCGTTACAATATCTCCCATCTCGAAAGCTTGAATGCCCAACTTGGTGGCCAACTCCGTTGATATGAAGTTGTGAGTAGAGCCAGGGTCAAACAAGATGAAGGCATCATGCTCTCTTACCTTTTTCCAAGCATAGGAAAGTGATGATCCTTTGCAATGAGCATCCTCTTTTGGAGCTTCGATGGTGGAAGCCCTAGAGTCTCATTGCGAGTGTTCTTCTTAGGGCAAGAACGATAGCCATGTCCTTGCTCCCCACATTTGAAACACTTATGGTCCTTGCGAAAAGCTTCAAGCTCTTCAGAAGAGAGTTTGTTTTTGCCTTTGTAAACTTCCTTCTCCTTGGACCGATTGTTATTGCTGTTATTGGAAAAACCTTGGGAAGAATTTTGAGCATTGGTTTTTCCCTTTGCATCATTTTTGTCTTTGTTTTCCATGGGCTTGACATTCCATCTAGCCCCTTGATGGAAATTGATGCGTGAAGCAACCATGGTGTGATGGATTACTTTGGTGATAGAACCAGGCCGTTGAGAGTTGATGTATTTGGCCATCTCTTCAAGTAATCCCGCACAGAATTGTTGCTTTTGCTCGGCAAAGTCTATCTTTTGAAAGACAGTAGCCTTGCAGTAGCCTTGAGATGTAAATCCCAAAACTTGTCTACATACTTGTGGATAGACTCATGAGAGAGACGCTTCAAGCTGCACCATTCTGTAAGCACTTTGTCCTTTGCATCGCTTGCAAGGAATTGCTTCATGATGGAAACTCGTAGAGTTTTCCATGTCTTTGGGGCTTCGCCATTGCCATGAAGGCTAGCCCACCATTGACGAGCTGATTTTTGGAAGTGCATAGCTACATGGCGTAGCTTGGAGGACTCTGTGAAGCCCTCATCTCCATAGGCTGCATCAAATTGCTGGATGAAGGCCAACACTTTGTCAGTAGCACCAAAGGTGCCATCATAGGTGAGGAAAGAGATACTCTTTCCTCCCTCTTTGAACTTCTTTAGCTTCTGTGACCTTCGCCATGCAGGGTAGGATTTGCGATGTCCTCCCCTCTTGTATTCTCTAGGACAATAGCCATATCTTTCGTCGGAAGAGGAGGGAGGTGAAGAAGAAGGAGAAGAGGGTGACCTTTTCTAACCCTTTTCTTCCTTTGTTTCTTCTCTTCCCTTCGGAATGACGAGGAGAAGGACTATGTGTTGATTTTTTTCTCTTACGAGGAGTGGGCGATCGCCTAGACCGCCGTCTTCGTGGAGCCACATCTTCAGAGGAACTTAGAGTTTCATTGCTTTTTGCTCTTTGGATTCCTCCTCTCGTATGGGAGAGAGTCTTCATTTGGGGGGTCTCTTCAAGAGGCCTCCTAAGCTCTCTCTTCTTGGAGAGGAAGGGAAATTCCATAAGCGCGAAGTTGTTGAGTAACTTCGGCTTGCAAAGCAGGGTTGCCCATAGCTTCTTGCAACCTACTAACGAGATAATTAACAAACATGGGGGCATCATCATTGGCACCTTCATGTGCAAAATCAAAGCTATCAATGTTCATTCTACTCTCTTGGTTATTGTCTGCCATGTTAACAAAACTTATGTATGTACTTAGTGTATGCTTTGGCAATTCAAAACCTTAGTTGCCACTCCTCTTAGCCTTTGAAAATCGGCTCTCAAGTATCTACACCCACTGCTCGAAGTGGTTAATTATAGAGAGTAGTGGAGTAGGTCTAACATAGTAGAGTTGCCGAGGGCTAGCTACTTTTGGACTTCTTATGGCTCAATAATGGTAAAGCCGTAGGCAAGGCTAAAAAGACTCCATTATTAAGTCCAAAGACCCCAAGGTTTGCACCATATCCCACATAGTGGGCTCAACAAAACCGATAATAGATCCCAGTTCCACATACCCTAATATAATTAACAAAATCAACCATTTATAGGCTACTTAAGGACCTCTCTTCTTAAGCAAGAAAAGAGAAACCAAATGCTTTGATACTAATGTAATGGAATTGGCCTATTAACTTGAGAGTAGCGGAAATTAATGAGAGTACTTTTGAGAAGTTACTTTGTGAGCATAGCGGGTGATCGTAATTGAAGATAGCAACATAAACATAGCAATTGGTTAACTTGGCATGAACAATACTTTTGCAAGAGAGAGAATTTAGTGAACATGACAACAGTTGAGGAACGAATTTATGTGGAGCCGGTCCCCCCTCCAATAGGCATTTGTATTATGATTTCTCCCATCAAGAGAGACTTGTTACAATACAATCTTTGTGTTCCTTGTGGCCTAAGTGATGCAATGAAGATGGAAAGCTTCATGCATCACGAGCATAACATAAACTTTGAGGAAAGCATCAACTATCCCAAGCCTCAGTCCCAAGACCTCAAACACCTTCGAAGGTGGAGAGAGAGAGCAGGGAATGAGGGTAGGAAAGAGAAAGAAGAAACATTTCATAGAAGAAAGAATTAGTTCCTCACTTATCATCACTCTTCTTGCTAGCATACATAATAGCATAGTAATGAAGATGGAGAAGATGGCAAGCTTAAGCATTGAAGCATGGCTCTTGGTTGGATTTTCATTCCATAGCCAAAAGTGTTGGTGTAGGCTCTCAACTTCTCTACTTGCTTGGAGAAGGAGAGGAAGCTCTTGCACTTTATACTTCACAGAATGAGAGTGTGTGTGAGTGTGTGTGGGAGAGTATACCCCCTAAACAGGCTCCCTACTTGCTTTGGTCGACCCCCCCTTGTAGCTCATGCTTGAAGCTTATTGGACCTCTCCAGGCCTAGCCAATCATAAGCAGGAGTCATACCAAGTAACAAGGGTAGCCTTGGGACAAAGGAGTCATACCAAGTAACAAGGGTAGCCTTGGGACAAGTGTCCCCCTTTCCCCTTTGAGAGAGAGGACTTGATAAATGTAAAAACAATTAATTAAATATTCTAAATTATCATTGGACCCCCCGGGTGGCCAACCAATAGGTTCAGGCACACCATGAGGGCAACATGAGGAGGAACTTGACAAGTGTCCCTTTTGCTTTCTTTGTACTAGGCATGCCTTGTGTGAGTGTGTGTGTGTTTTCTCTCATCCCTCCTCTTGCAGGGCTCGCCTCCTCCTTGTAGGGATTGGTATTGACTTTTGCACACCTCAAGCCATTCAACCTTGGGCCCGGTTCTCACCACAAGCTTGGCCCTTAAGCCCCTCAAGCTTGGGCCGGGTTCCCATCTCAAGTACAACCCTAGCATCTCAAGCATGGCAAGCACCTCAAGAATCTCAGTCATCAAGCACCTCAGGCATCTCAGTCATCAAGCACCTCAAGCACCTTAGTCATCAAGCACGTCAAGCACCTCAAGCACCTTAAGCTTGGGCCGGGTTCCCACCTCAAGCACAGCCCTAGCTTACCTAAGGTCAAAGGACTTTTACACTAACTATTGGAGGTTTTTAATGAAGCTAACCCTAAGGTCTTTATGCTCCATTGGTTAGCCTTGCTCTTTGATAGACCATCTCTCATTTGGGCCCCTTTACCAATGGCCCCGTGTTGAGATAGATGTATAAGCACATGTCTATATCTTAACCCTTGTTCCTGTTTATTCTCCTACATTAAATGATCAGTTTAACATGAGAAAATCATTTGGGTTGGTTAGATAGTAGAGTTTATGAGACCGTCTGTCATTTTATTGGATATCCAGAGGACACACTCAGGTATTCATTGGGACATCTCTGGCTGTTCTTTTTTGTTATCTACTCTTAAATTCAGAGAAGATCCTAGGCTTCCTGTAAATTACTGCAGGAGCATTCTGTCATGTGACGACCATCCCTGTGTCTGTTTAGTAGGCACCTTGGGCTCTCCGGTCCTTTTTTTTTCCAACACACCAGAGGGAACACAGGGTGAGGTGCTAATCTCTTCCAAATATTGGCCATGAAACGTGGTCGGGCAAGGGCTGCGTACCATCGGGCAAGAGCCACGCGTTGGCATCACCATGGTAGGATCTCAGATTGCTGTCCTTGATGAAGATATGCTTCCTGATTTCAGGGTTTTAAGACTGCTTAATCTGACTAACGTGTCTCTTTAATTTTAGTTTTTGTGGTAGCCTAGGACAACAGATTTGGAACTCTTACTCCCCTTGCAGCTTTTGCATTAAGTCGATTAACTTGCCACATGAATCAATTATTGGTTTCACAAGAAGTTTTGCTGAGCCATTTGATGGATTCCTGTGCGGACTTCAAACATTGTCATGTTCTCTCTCATGACAATGAATTTGCAACTGTTATTCACCTTGCAGCGTTCATTAATTTGATTAACTTGGCATAGGAATCAATTTGTTGGCTTAATCATAAGAACTTCTGTTGAGCTACTTGATAGGTTTCTGTGGAGACTTCAAACATTATCATTTATTCCTAGCTCGAGACTGAAACATATTTGTATTCGTTGCCCATGTTTCCATGATGGGGACTTTTCAGAAGGCACAATCACCAATATTAGATGCTGACTTTTAAAAAGGCTCCCTTGCTGTCAATCTGATTGCCCTGCTCATGGGTTTACATAGTATGCTGGAACACAAAGCGCCTTCATCCGTAGGAAGCTCTTTTTTAAGCTGGCTGAAGTATACAGTATCCGTTGTTCAGCTCATACTAAGGTTGCATAAGGAACAGAAAAGAAGCACTTGAGTTTATAATTTTCTGAGGAATGAAGATTAGAGTGATAAAATACGTTTACATTCTAGTTATTTACTTATTAGACTGAAAGCCTTCTCTTTTCTACTGTAGTGCATGATTTTTTGTACTTTTTATATGGTTTCTAGCTCCAAGCTTTCTGGTTAGAAATATTGCATGTTATTCATAGCATTCGGTTCATTCTTCTTTCATACAGAGTACAGCTGTAACAGGTTCAGCAAATGGAAGCTTGTGCATGTTCAAGGTAGATTCTATGGGGCGGTCTGCAATTGTATCCCAGAATAAGCTTCATACGTCTTCAATTGATAAGGTAAGAGAGCCATAATAAAACAGTGATGAAGCCAGTGTGTAGTCGAATTAAAAAGCCCTTCACAAGCATGTTTAGAACATGTACCTTTTATCTCATGATATGGAAAAAAGCATTCACGCAATTGTTAATGTCATTGTAAAATATTTCAGGCTATTTTCTGTTTGCATAATTTTCATAGAGTTTGCAAATGCCAATGAACATATTTTTTTACAAGACTTTGTTATCCATTTCTGCTGCTGAAGGATCTTTGATTTTTTACGGATTTCAGGTATCATTTGACAAGAATTCAAACCATGTGATAGCTGCCTGTAAAGCAGACGGAAGACTGTACTTTCTAAAGTGTGGATCCTCAGATTTAGATGAGCTTGAGCTGATAGGGTTCACTACATTGGACGATATCATCTTATCCATTGCTTGGGATTTACCCACAGCTCAAGGTCAGGAGTTTAAGCTTTTGGTTATTGAAGAGGAGCCTGATAGTGCAAATCCAAAATCACAGTTTGACTCTTTTATCTTGATAACCTAAGCCTTTAGGAAAATAAATGTCATGTAACCAGATATCCTGTTCTGTTTCCTCTGTATTGGCATCATGGGATGAAGAAGTAGGAAACTGCCAAAGTTCTTCTTCGATCAACTGGAGCAGACTGACAATTTGGAGACTGCTTTTCCATAGCTTTTGGAGGAAAATGCTGAATTATATGGTTCTTGCTACAATCATACACATACATTCCTTGATGAATCCAGGAACATGCCCTTTTGTTTTTGCAAAGAGATCCTTTTATTAGTTTTAATATGCCCTGCAGACTACCGCAACAGGGTATATTGTATGAAAGAAAAGGGAGGCTCTGCCTTATTCAACAAGATATGTACAAGGGCTAATTTGTAAAATGGGAGGGGGGGAAAGCCACATAGTGATGTAGTGCCAATGGATATTGGGTTCCATGGTAGAGAAAGGTCCAAGCCACCACAGCTGAATAAATGCCTGGCATTGTCTCTCAGCAGGAAGGAGGTTCTAGTCTGCGCTTAAATACTCTGAAGCATTGGGCCCGCCAGACAAACCATAAACCAGGGTTACTGATTAGCTCCCACCCGAGTCTTTCTCCTGTGTCCAAAATGCTGCTGCAAAATCAGGCATCGGGCAGTGCTGAGGCCGTCGCACATGAAGCCTGATCCAGGCTGACCGCTCTGTCTCCTAGCACAATGTTGGTCTTGAGCTAGCTGACCATATTGTGACCCCCCTCTTGCATAGTCACACAAACAGTGTTTTGACAGGTCCGAAACAGAACACTGTTTCTTGGCCTTTTTGCACCAATCAAAATCGTCTTTTGCAAGAATTTCTTTTTTAGGTGAAAAACATGTTTTCAGTTGTGTTGCAGGTGTTGCTTTCTTGACGGCTGGTTGCCCACTTGATGTGCATGATTTGAACTTTGAGCAGTAAATCATGGTCTTTTAGTTTCATATGACGATTATTGATCTCTCCTTCTAGGCTTCTGGTGAATGTGGTGATATCGTTTGTGCTGTCCAAGCAGCGTAGTGTAGTGGAGAAAAGGAGTTCGAGGGTGTTTGGGAGAGGCAAAAGGACCCCCCTACAGCCATTCTCCAAGGGGCTGAGTCCCGGGCCCACAACTTAACTCAGGATCAGGATACAAGAACAATCGCGGCATTGCTGCTGCCACGGCTCTAATCCTTTGGAAAGTGCATTGTGAGACCAAGGCTGATTCACACCGAATGCGAGCAAGCTGACCCTTCTCCTGCACCTCAAAGAAGAAGCACTCTTGCTTGACTGTACACGGTCTGACTGCAATCAATAAATACTGTTATGAGCTTGAAAGCTCCCATCTAGGTTGGGGCTTGAAGTTCAAAAGGTATATGCCAATTTAGAGGGGATCACTGTCTGGATATCCTACCTCATAGCTAACCTCCCACGAATGTCCTCAGGCATGCTAGAAAAGCACACTCCCCATAACTTTGTGCAGTTCCAGCTATTGTGGGATCCCAAGCTACATATGACCATGCTTGCTGTGTGGCAAGGGGTTCCAAATCAGTGTGGCTGGCCAAGTCACTCCTCCATACAAGAGGGCAGCTACTAGGTCGTAGCATTTTATATGGAGGTTGTGCCCTTGAGATGTTTGTTTTACTAGAAGTCTTTTTTTTTTCCCCGAGAGAGAGATGAAAGAAAATGAAATTTACTGTTAACGTATGCATAATGTTTAGATGACCTATGAGACCAAAAGCTTGCAGGATGTAATCAACTCCTTACAGTCCGAAGAGAAGAAGCAGAATAGGAGCTCAACTTGAAGGGGAGGAGCATTTTTAATTACTTCTAGCAATAAAACTTGTTTCAAGTGTGGCAAATAGGGATATGTAGCCAAAGATTGCTTAGCATCCAAAGCTTGTAGCATTTGTGGAAAGAAGGGCCATCCTTCTTCCAAGTGCTTCAAGAAGGATAAAGGTAGTAACAATTAGCAGTCCGAAGCGTAGAAGATCAATCTGTCTAGGAGAAGAAGACAAAGAAGAAGAAGAAGAGGGAAGAAGCCGACAACCTTCTTCTTGTTTCTTCCTACTAGGACTAGGACGCATGGTGACCATGAAACGCATTTCGGCAGATCTAGATAGGTGAAACGTTTGAAGTCTTGAAACATTCCGCTCACCAAGTGAAACACATGCGGTTTCCTAACAATAAGTTACCATAGTTTGACATTTTAGGACCCTTCAAAATTCCTATATGCATGTTTTGGTCCCACGTTTCATTGTGCTTTATCATTAGAGTGAAAGTTTTCGTGGTCAAGCACCATGTTTTGAGAGTGAAACGTTTCGGCCCTCAAAGGTTTCGTGGTTACTCTGCAGTATGACGACATTCTCTAGCTTTCTTTTTTGTCGTTACCTCTTAGTGCATTTTAATGGAGAGAGCTTGGATTAACTTGTTGTTGGTCTTTATATATTTGTTGGAGGGGAGGTGTGTAGTGTCTCTTGGATTAGAGATGCTTTGTCTCCTGGACTAGGGATGGTCTACCAGATTGGAGATGTTCTTTTGCTCTTGGATTGGAGTGTGTCAAAGTTGTCAGATATTATAGTCTAAACCTGAAGTGGAAGGTTGTTAGGCTTTATCCTTTGCTTTGGTATGTATCACCCCTAGTCTATTGGACGCCTAGGTGGTTGTCACAAAGTGATGACATGTCAAGCCACTGAAGAACGGAGCCACTGTGCAGATCCCGACTGAGGGGCCTAACACTAAGAAGAAGCTGTTGAAGAAGTTGAAGTTCCCACCAACTTATGGGACCCCGTCCGATGGGGGAAGTGACACAAGAGAATAAAATAAAGCAGGACCCACACACACTCACACGAAGACTTGCGCAGAAACTGATGACGTGGTAACTGTACAGACAACCCGGATTTTGCGATGACCGTTGACGTGGCAGCTTGTACGAATTTCCGGATTTTACGTTGACCTGTTGATGTGGCAGAGTGTACGAATTTTCGTGATTTGCGCTGGGCAGTTTTCAGTGCCAGCTTTTGGGACCCGTTGCTTTTGAGTTTGAGTGCTTTTTGTGTAACTGCTTTTCAAGGCCAAGGGACTTTAAATAAGCCAGAGGGCTCAGTCTCTGACATGCTTCTAAACGAAGGTGCAAAGAATGGAGTACCGACTTGTACTCAGTTGTTGAAATATAAAGAAATACCAAAAGGGGCGCCAAGGTTTGGGGCCAAATACTCTCTAGGGTGGAATTCCGCCACTCCGTGTCGCGTGTGCTCTCTCTTTTAGTTTCAGTTGTTGTTGAAGTCAAGGCAGGATCCATACACACGTACGGATCCGTACGGTACCGTACGTACGTCCGTCCAGTACGGTACGGTACCGTACGGATCCGTACTGTACACACACACACACACACACACACACACACACACACACACAAAAAAAAACGAATTTCCCCTTCGCGTTTTCGGATTTAATTTCGCCTCTGTTTTGGGGGTTTGGCCGCCTGGTTATTGAGACAGAGTGAGTTTGGGCGCTGTTTATTGCAAACTATTGACTATAGAGTATGTACTTTGCAGCAGTGTAACTGCTAGCATGCATCGTAGTTTTGTTGAGTCGGGAATTGTGGCTTTCTTTGTGGATTATGGTTTATTAGATGTCATTTTTTTGTATGGATTCTATCATGATTCATCTTGGTATTTTGATGAGATTACGGTCTACCATCTATGATTCTGTGTCATTTCAGTACTTTATGAATTGTATTGCCTCTCAAGTTTCAAGTCTCGTTTGTTGAATACTATATAGTGTGCAAATCATGATGAATATGAAGTTCTCTGTAGTTTGAAGTTTGAATTTTGTTGAAGTATATTTGAGAGAGAACTGAAGCTTTGAATTGTATTTGTTTGTGAATATTGAATGTCGAGAAAGTGGTCATGACTCGCCTTGGATTGTCTATTTATGACAGCCTTGGATAGTAGAACAGTGAGCTAATATCCTAGAAGTGATACTTATGAATTTATTATCAAGTACGGACCGTATTGTACGTTTTTGACGTTTTCGAAAAAAACCTTACGAATTTTACGTACCTTACCACTCAATCCATTTGGTACTACGTACAGTACGTACCGATCACGTACCGTACCTTACGTACCTTTCCATCTTGGTTGAAGTGCTAAAAGTCTGTTCAGTCTGTTCTTTTCTATTGGCACGTGGTGCCCGTCTAGTGACAGTAGTATCAGAGCATCAGGCGTGTGCTTTTCTGAAAGCATACCGATCCTGCAAAAGAGCAGACAGAGCAAACTACAGGCTACTGGAATTTTATTTGAAGTATCTTCGGGTCCTGACCCCGGACATATTAGCCACTCCCACCCTTACTTCATCGGGCATCGGGCGTACTCCCGTCTTAACCACTCACGTCTTACAGGGCATAAGCCATAAAGATCACTTGCAAGAGAAGGATCGAAGATTTGTGTCGAGTCACTGTTTTTCTCAAAAAGCAGTGTCATGCAGATGTTGATGCCTATAGCTACCAAGCCACACTGCAAGGACTTGGCAAGCTTTTAAGAAAATTTTTGCCCGAAGTTATATGGTTTTTGACATCTTCCTTTGGAGTGCAACTTCTGGCAGAGTTGGGTATTCTGAAATGCTTGCCACGGAAACCTAGTAGATTACAACTTGGAGTTTCTCGACATCTCTCAGTAGGTGTCTCTTCTCGAGCTGACAACCTTGGAGGTTTGGTGTGATTGCTATGTCTTGGACCATCGTCGCCAGAGGAACATTGTCTTTCCAAGAGCTGATGGACCATGCTGTGGTCGGCTACGACCTTATGGAAGGAACCTATCCCTAATTTTTGGTGCAGGTTTCAGGATGGAAAGTCAATCGACTTTTCGAGCTCGACTGATGTCGAGATTGCTTTTTAAGTTTGAGTTGTGTTTGAACTTGTTTAGTGATCCTGTTTGAAACTTGTTTGGAATGGATGGTATCTATTTTGAACGTGTCTTGGTGCCAATTTGAAATGTTTTGACTCTGGTTTTAATTCTGGTTTTAATGATTGGTGATTACTCCCGGGTGTAGTAGTGAGAAATGCTGTTTCGGTATTGTTTGAACCTCAGAACGACGAAGACGGGATGTCTAGGGAGCGTTTCGTTGTATGCTTGAAAACCTCGGAACGACCAGACGGGATGTCTGGGGAGCGTTTCGTTGTATGCTAGAAAACCTCTAAACACGCATACGGGATGTCTTGGGAGAGTTTGGTTGTATGCTTGAACCTCGAAGCGACGCAAGCTGCGGTCTGGGGAGCGTTTGGTTGTATAGTCCTTTGAGTTCATGGCTTGGACCTTTTTAGGTTATTTGCGGGGGGAGTGACGAGGTAGTCGTTGAGTAGCTTCATACCGCAGACCGTTTGTTTCGGGGGAGTGCTCAGTGGCGCTGTTTGTTGTGTCTTGTAACATGCATATGTGAGCATTCGTGTTGCATTGTGATGTGCCAACCACTGAATATTCCTAATTGGATGAGATTGTCTGGGTATGTAATTTTAGTGCATCAAGACACCCATGGAAGATCAGTGCGGTCTTGGTGTGATGGCTAATTTTACTACGCCAGAATATCAAGAGTTCCGATCTGGACGAAAGGAGAAGCCAACTCCTTAACAAAAGAGCCGAAAGGAGAAGCCTTATCCTTAACAAAAAAAAAAGAGCAAACTGATTGTCCCTCGGAATGTCCTTCGGAATGACCCTTGGAATTTTTTTTGAGCTTACTTGAGTTGTTTTGCAGATATGGTGTAATCGTGGATGATTACTTTTTTTCAAGAAGGGGGGATGTCACAAACTGCTCACGTGTCAAGCCACTGAAGAATGGAGCCACTCTGCAGATCTTGGCTGAGTGGCATAAACCCTAAGAAGAAGCAGCTGAAGAAGTTGAAGTTCCCACCAACTTATGGGACCCCGTCCGATGGGGTCCAATTGATCACACAAGAGAATGAAATAAAGCAGGACCCACACACATACACACAAAGACTTGTGTAGAAATTGATGACGTGGTAGCTGTACGGACAACCCATATTTTGTGTTGACTACTGATGTGGCAGCTTGTATGGATTTTTGAATTTTACGCTGACCTGCTGACGTGGCAGCTTGTACGGGATTTCCGTGATTACGCTGGGTAATTTTCAGGGCCAGCTTTTGGGACCAGTTGCTTTTGAGTTTAACTGCTTTTCAAGGCCAAGGGCCTTTAAATAAGTGTAGAGGGCTCAATTTTTGACATGCTTCTGGACGAATGTGCAGAGGATGGAGTATCGGCTTGCACTCAGTTGTTGAAATATAAAGAAATACCGAAAGGGGCGCCAAGGTTTGGGGCCAATACTCTCTGGGGTGGAATTCCGTCACTCCGTGTCATGTGTGCTCTCTCTTTCGGTTTCAGTTGTTATTGAAGTGCTAAAAGTCTGTTCAGTCTGTTCTTCTCTATTGGCACGTGGTGCCCATCTTGTGACAGTGTCAGGAATCATGTGGTAGTATGTGGAAAAGAGACCTTGAGTGTGTAGTTATATATGAGGGGCAGTTCTAGATGAGACTTTGTAAAAGTATGCATAAAAGGGCCCAATAGAGTACCCACGAGTTCTCTAGTGAATTTGGGCTGATTTGGAGCCCTTATGATGCGATGTATGATGCCAAATGAGATGCCTACTCTAGCTCTATATAATGAGATTTTTTTAATCAATCTAGTTATCATTTTGCGTCTACACTCTTCTCTAATTTCCATTGTGTGATTGACCTTGTGGTTAGCATGTTATTATGTCCCAAGTTGGGGACGTGGCAGCAGATGGCGGATGGGTTAGGGCTTTCAAACCTAACCCCGACCAACTTTGAAGATGATGGCCAAGGGGCCTAAAACTTAAAGCAGAAGGAAACCCAAAATTGCGCAAAGAGTGCTTACGTGTCGACTGTGCGGATGCTGACTCAAATCATGGAACTAGGGTTGATGTGGCACATGATTGATTTACGTAAAACAGCTAGGAGTGCTAGCTTTTGGGAGAAGAGCTTTTGGAAGCAAACTAGTTCTATGACAACCTACAAAGAGAAGCTATGGAGTTGGAAGAAGAAGAAATGACAATGGAAAGAGGAGAAGAAGAAACATGTTTTTGTTTTTGCTCTAAAAAGCTCTAAAAACATGCTATTTGACACTTTTCTATATTGTAGAGTCCTCTAAAAATTTCTTCAACGGTTGAGAATTTGGATATGCAACATAAGTCAAAGTTAATCCTCTCGATGAACCGTACGTATTGACAAGAACGGACTTTGATTTCGATAATTTTGAAAAAACTAGGGTTTTTGCAATATGAGTCAAAAATATGCTTTAGATGCTTTTTGTAGACATCAGGTAAGAGGATGAACGTGGACTTCCAAGCATGGGAGATGGAATACCAATAAGAAGAACCACTTGTTTTAAATTTTGAATACTATTCGAGGAGAGTGTTTGAGAACTAGATCTTGCTTAACCTTTTCTTCGTGCTAATTGAGTTTGTTTGATTCTGGTTTATATGCTAGTTTCTATACTGTTGCAAACCTTTGGACGACGTAGGTTGTGGTCTGGGGAGCGTCTAGTTGTATTTGGTCCTCTAAACGACTTAGGTTGCTGTCTGGGGAGCGTTTAGTTGTAACTAGAAACCTCTGAGCGACGCAGACTGCAGTGTGCAGAGCATTTGATTGTATATTTGGGCTCTGAATTTCTCATGTCCTAGACTTCGGTTCTAGGGGGGAGTATTCTTGGGAAAGTTTATGTCTTTATGTCTTGTAATTGCATTTGTAATCATTTGTGTTGCATCATGATTTGTGAAGCATATGAATCTGGTGCATCAATACTTCCAAGTTGGGTGAGATTTGCATCAAGACACCCCTTCAAAGATCATCACAGTGTGGGGGTGATAACTAATTTTGCTACGCCAGAATCTATAGAGCTCCGACGTTGGATGAGATGACTGGATGACCCTCAAATTGTACCCTGGTGGGATTGTGGAACTAAAGAATCGGATTAAGTTTTGCAGGTCTAATTGTGGACGATTACTCTTCTTTCAAGAAGGGGGTATGTCACAAGTTGGTGAGTAGCAATAGATGACCAATGGGTTAGGGTTTTTTAAACTTAACCCTGACCACCTTTGAAGGTGGTGATCGAGGTCCTAAAACCTAAAGCAGAAGGGAACCCAAAATTGTGCAAAGAGTGTTGACATGTCAATTGTAAGGATGTTGCCGCCAATCATGGAACCAAGGCTGATGTAGCACATGTAGAAGAAGAGCGTGTGTGTCTAGGGTACCAAGTACCTGTTTGTTGGGCATGTTCAGTCTTGGGAGGCTGAGCCCGCGCTGTGGGTCGAGATCTCCTGCGAGGACAGGCCTTTGCTAAGTGACCCATTTGCCTGCAAACGAAGCGCTGGTTCTAGAGTCCGAATACCCCACCCCCTGGCGTGACCACCTTCGGGAGAGTGAGTGTCAGAACCAGAACGCGTATTGAAGGCACACCAACAGCCTTGGTTGCAAGTGAAGCTGTCGTGTGAGGGGTCTCCAAGTCTGTCCCGATCTTGGAACCAATCCTGGAAAGAAGCGGTAAGTTCTCCCTCCTCAGGCCGGGGAAGCATGCCAAAATGGGCAAGTTTGCCTCCTCGACAAAACATCCGAGCTAGATCAAAACCATGGCGCCAGTGTCAGAAATGAGCTTTGGACTGCTCGGATGGCCAACGAGCTCATCGAGATGACCTTGGCAGCCATCTTGGAGTCTCAAACTCGATCTGATAGTATTCTCGCCCAAGAAGCTGGATGTCAATGATCTTCCTCACCTCTGCTAGAAGGTGGGCTTGAAGAAGGTCACGTATCGCTCCTCAATTGGGACAACTGGCAATAATGTTGCAGATGACAGAGGTGGCCTGAAATCGCTCCACCTCTGCTGTGAGGCTTGCTTGCTTTGTTGGTGACAGAGCAAGTTGGATGGTGGGCTCGACGGGGCTGGATGAGGGGGCTTCATCTGAGTCCTTCTGTGGCGGAGCATGAGCGCCCATTTGTGTCTGCTGCTGCAGGTGGGCGAGGTGGCAACTCAACCTTTGCTGCTACAGAGTCCTTTCTCAGAAGGGAGGATTGAAGCAAGATAAAGGGGGTCGACACAACGAAATTCACAAGAGGGATTTTTTTTTTTTAACGCGGGGCTGGAAGCAGCACGAACGGGGGTAAGGGTGCAAGGTGAGAGCAGCGCAGCGAGCGTTGTTGGACCTTGACATGTGCGAGATCTTAAGTTCTTTTCTAGCACTCACTTTCGTACTCCCCGTCTTGTACATCCTCTGGGTGATCGTCCTTTGAGCATCCCTAGTGGTCTCCTTCTATAGAGAATACAGCCACATTTTTTGAGGGAGAGAGAGAGAGAGAGAGAGAGAGAGAGAGAGAGAGAGAGAGAGAGAGAGAGAGAGAGAGAGAGAGAGAATGTTACATTAACGTCTTCAAAAGGCCAAAATGACCAATGAGACCAAAAGGTTACATCCTTGTGTCACTCTAGTGCAGTGTCAGGGAAATATAAAAATAAATGAGGGTACCTAGAGTGGGTAGGTATGTAAGCCTAACCTACATCCTCATCATCATCAACATCTTCATCACATAATACATCATCTCAAAACATTTGGGTGGGGGTACAATCACATGAGGGCTAATGAGGTGCAGAGTGGGGAAAGTGGACAATGGTGATCATCTCATGGGCTCTCTCATGTGTCTGTGTCACAAGACGGACACCGTGTGTCAATAGAGAAGAACAGACTGAACAGACTTTTAACGCTTCAATAACAACCGAACTGAAAGAGAGATGACACGTGACACAGAGTGGCAGAATTCCACCCCAGATAGTATTGGCCCCAAATCTTGGCGCCCCTTTCGGTATTTCTTTATATTGCATCAACATAGTACAAGCCCATACTCCAGACTCTGCACCTTCTTTAGAAAGCATGCCGGAGAATGAGCCCTGAGCACATATTTAAAGGCTCTAGGTCCCAACAGCAGTTTACATAAAAAGCCTTCAAACTCAAAAGCTTATGGTCCAAAAGCAATGCCAAAAAGCTACCAGTGTAAATCATGGAAATCCGTACAGCAGTCAACACAAAATGCGAAAATCCGTACAGCCTGCCACGTCATCAATTCAGTGCAATTTTCAAAAATTTGCCACGTCATCAGTTTGCGCAAGTCTTTTGTGTGTGTGAGAGTCCAGCTTTATTTGAATCCTTTATGTCACTTGGGGCCCCTTCGGACGGGGCCCCCATAAGTTGGTAGGACTTCTTCTTCTGTTACTTGTTAATCTTAGGGTTTAGGCCATCTGCAAGTTGGCCTTATTCTTCAGGCTTTGACACGTCAACAGTTTGTGGCATCTCCCCTTCTTGAAAGAGAGTAATCGTCCGCGATTAGAGCATATCTGCAAAACAACTCAAGTTAGCTTAAAAATTTCCGAGGGTCATTCCAAGGGACAATCAGTTTTCTCTTTTTGTTAAGGAGTTAGCTTCTCCTTTCGGCTCTTTTGATCAAGGAGTTAGCTTCTCCTTTTGTCCAGATCGGAACTCTTGATATTCGGCGTAGTAAAATTAGCCATCACACCCAGACTGTACTGATCTTCCACGGGTGTCTTGATGCACTAAAATTACATACCCAGGCAATCTCATCCAATTAGGAATATTCAGTGGTTGGCACATCACAATGCAACACAAATGCTCACATATGCATGTTACAAGACATAGAAACATAAAATCGCCGATGAACACTCCTCCCGCATAACCTAAAAAGGTCCGGGTCGGGAGATATAGAGGCCTTTTACAACCAAACGCCCCCTAGACCGGAGCCCGCGTCGTTTGGAGGTGCTGAGAGTAACCATTGCTCAGACTTCTTAATACTCCTCCCGCATAACCATCCAGGTCCGGCCCGGGAGTCACAACAACAATTATTTTACAAGCATACAACCAAACGCTCCCCAAGCATCGGCCTGTGGCGTTCCGAGGTTGCATACAACGGAACACTCCCCTGGCATTGGCCTGCGTCGTTCCGAGGTTCAAACAATACCAAAACAATATTTCTCACTTCTCCACCTGGGAGTAAAATCACCAATCAATGAAATGAGTATTAAAATGAGAGTCAAACATTTCAAATCGGCACCAAAGGTTCATAACAGATACCATTTATTTCAAACAAGATCACCAACAAGTTCTCAAACAAAATTCAAACTTAAAAAGCAATCTCGACATTAGCTGAGCTTGAAAAGTCGAATGACTTTCCATCCTAGAATGTGCACCAAAAATTAGGGTTAGGTTCTTTCCATAAGGTCGTAGCCGAGCACAGCATGGTCCATCAGCTCTTGGATAGACAATGTTTCTTTGGCGGCGATGGTAGTCCCAAGATAGCAATCGCACCGAGCCTCCAAGGTTATCAACTCGAGAAGAGACATCTACTGAAAGATGTCGAGAAATTTCAAGATATAATTTGCTAGGGTTTCCATGGCAAGCATTTCAGGATACCCCACTTTGCCAGAAGTTGCACTCCAAAGGAAGATGTCAGAAACCATATAACTTCGGGCAAAATTTTTTCTTGAAAGCTTGCCAAGTACTTGGAGTATGCTGCTTGGTAGTTATCAACGTCTGCATGGCATTGTCGCTGAGAAAAACAGCAGCTCGAAACAAATCTTGGATCCTTCTCTTGTAAGTGATCTTTATGGCTTATGCCCTGTAAGACATGAGCGGTGAAGACGGGAGCGCGCCCGATGCGCGATGAAGTAAGGGTGGGAGTGCCTAATACGTCCGGGGTCGGAGCATGAAGCTAAAATTTCCAATGAACTTTTGAAAGTGCAATCTTGCTCTGGTTGCTCCTTGGTAGGACCGGTATGCTTTCAGAAAAGCACAAGCTTGATGCTCTGATACCACTATCACAAGACGGGCACCACGTGCCAATAGAAAAGAACAGACTGAACAGACTTTTAACACTTCAATAACAACTGAACTGAAAGAGAGAGACGATATGCGACACGGAGTGGCGGAATCACCCCAGAGAGTATTGGCCTCAAACCTTGGCACCCCTTTCGGTATTTCTTCATATTGCATCAACAGAGTATAAGCTGGTACTCCAGACTCTGCACCTTCTCCAAGAAGCATGCCAGAGAATGAGCCCTGCGCACATATTTAAAGGCCCTAGGCCCCAAAAGCAATTTACATGAAAAGCCTTCAAACTCAAAAGCTTTTGGTCCAAAAGCAATGCCAAAAAGCTGCCAGCATAAATCACGGAAATCCGTACAGCAGTCAAGGCAAAATGCGGAAATCCGTACAGCCTGGCACGTCATCATGTCAGTGCAATTTTAGGAAATCTGCCACATCATCAGTTTGTGCAAGTCTTTTGTGTGTGTGAGAGTCCAATTCCGCGACGTCAAATTATTGATAACCTGGCAAATGTCATTATTGGTATGGAATATGCAAAATATACTAGACAGGATGTGTCAGTCATGCAGGTTGACATTGAAAAGGCATTTGACACTGTTCTTTGGGATTACATTACGGATACCATGCAACATTTGGGCTTTGGGCCTAGGCTA
This sequence comes from Adiantum capillus-veneris, assembly GCF_014529385.1. Taxonomy (NCBI): domain Eukaryota; kingdom Viridiplantae; phylum Streptophyta; class Polypodiopsida; order Polypodiales; family Pteridaceae; genus Adiantum; species Adiantum capillus-veneris. The sequence continues at coordinate 27,218,761 of NC_140948.1, read as the reverse complement.
TCCCGTGTCGTACTTTTCTTGTATGCAAATAGTACTTCTGCAGGCTTGCTGGATGGTTCTCTCACAGAATCTTGGCCTTTGGGACGGTCGGTACGGCAGGGCTACCCTGTGAGTGCTTTGCTTTATGCGATCGCTACTCATCCCTTGTTTATTTATTTGGATTCCTTGACCTCCACTGGTAGGCTACATGGCCTTACTTTACCTTCTGGTTGACAGTTTGCTGGTCAAGCTTATGCGGATGACTCTTTGTTCATGCCTTGTAATAACTATGATGATGTACAACAGATTATGCATACTCTTCACTTGTTTGGATTGGCAGCAGGTCTCAAAGTTAACTTTTGCAAATCCAAGCTATTGCCTCTGAAAGAGTGTGACGGGCATAAGATATTGTGGCCTGGAGAGATTGTTCCTCCCCATGTTCTGGTTCGCCATTTAGGTTATCCACTGGGTTGGAATGTATCGGCTATGAAGAAAATGGATTGGGTGCTCCAACGTCTACATTCCAAGTTGAATTATTGGAAATTGTCCACGTGGCCACTTCATGTGCGTCTCAGGATTGTCCAATGCATCCTTGTGGCTTATGTGCAGTTTTACTTGCCTTTGTTATCCTGGCCTCGGTTGTGCTTGCAGTCTCTCATGTCCAATATTTTAGAACATTTTTGGCGGACCTCGTCTACCAAGAGGGGCATTCGGCTTCTATCTATGGACAAGCTGTGTTCTCCCAAGCGGCTTGGAGGGTTGAATATTTTGGACTTGAGACGTCATCTTCTGGCTCGGAAAGCTATGTTGTTGCCAGTTTTGGTGGAGCAGCAGCAACCCTGGGCTCTCATGGTCACACATTTATGTGCGCACATTGTCACCCCTTCTTTTGGTCATTGGCACAACTGACTTATTGGGATGTTTTTGGGAAGCTTGAAGGACACATTCTTGGATGTCCTTTTACTTCTTCTCTCATTGTTGATTGGAAGGTTGTCACTTCGCATTTGGCTTGGGATGGTCGACAATCCTTTGGGGGTAACTCTCTTCGCTTGGAGAGTTTGCATTGGAGCAAGGTTTTTGCTTCGACTTTGGTTCAACGGTCTCCTCGCCAAGCGTATAAGGAATCTGTCAGGTGCATCAGGTGGTTGATGACTCGGGTTATGTTCTTTCTTTCGCTGATGCCGTCTCCCGTTTTCAGTTGGGTCTTCACTATTCTCCTCTCTGGCGGGAGATTGGAAATATGCTTGCTGCTCATTCGCCTATTCCTCCTGTGGATGAAGACTCTCGCTTCTCTGATTGGAATCTGGCTACTACTAGATTGGATTGCATCTCAGCTGCCAGTGTCTATGCCATTCTTAAGTTTGATGTATGGATTGTGCATTGGGGTAATCAGTTGTGGTCGCTTTCCGAGTCATCCTTGTGGTGGCAACACGCATTGTCTTGCATTTGGCAGAGTCATCTGCCTTTGAAGGAACGTGTTTTCTTGTGGCGGTGCTTGGTGGGAGCTCTATCTGTTGGCAGTGTGTTGTATGCTCGGCATATTGCGCCTTCCCGCTGCCCCAGATGCCTTGAAGCTGAGGAGACCGTGCCACACTTGCTGTGGTGTTGTCGTCACTCCAGAGCCTTCATTTGGCAAGTGTCGACTACTCTTCGACTACGTTTTCCTTCCGGCTCTTTTCATAGAAGATTTTGGCTTTTTGGGATGCTTCGGTCGCCACAATCTCAGTTTGCGGTCTTCTTCACCTGGGTCAGATTTTGGACTATGTGGGCCATCTGGCATCATAGGAACTCCTTAATGTTCCAGGGCACCTTTGTTGACCCCTTTCCCTATTTCAAATTATCTCTTGGTCAAGCGCTGCATTTTGCCTATGAAGCTGGAGACATCACTCTTGATGCCTACAGGATTTACTTTGACTATTTTTAGCCTTCGGAGCCCTGTAGTGCTCTGTCTTTTGTATCCGTTTCTTTTCGTGCGTTTTCCTCGTTTTGAGGTTTCCCACTTGTAAATTAATCAAAGCAGATTTACAAAAAGAAAAAGTGTGTGAGAGTCCAGCTTTATTTGAATCCTTTATGTCACTTGGGGCCCCTTCGGACGGGGTCCCCATAAGTTGGTAGGACTTCTTCTTCTGTTACTTGTTCTTCTTAGGGTTTAGGCCCCTTGGCTGACATCTGCAAGTTGGCTTTATTCTTCAGGCTTTGACGCGTCAGCAATTTGTGACAGTCTTTGTAGTATGGCTCAATGTCCTCCATGGTTAGTTCTTGGGGGGGCGAGGGGCTTGATGTTGCTCGATGATGCTCTGTAACCTCTGATGTAGACCTCGTCTACAGTGTGAAGATCCTCGCATCCTCGGGCGTTGTGAGCGGCCAAGTGGATGGCTCGATCAACCCAATGAGGGTGGGACTTGGTAATCTGTGGTGGGCCATCCGGAGTAGTCCCTCTATAAAAAGTAGTAATCTGGCTCTGTATGGATCCTGTATGTGTAGGTCATCTGCTCCCAAGGGTAGTCTCTTTGAGTCTACGGATCTCCAGCAAGAAGAGACGTAGGCACCTGTGATCATAGTAATCCATGATGCAGGATAGGGGACCAAAACCCTCTCTGAATAAGCAATAAAAATATCTGCGGATGTCATAGTATGGTGTGCATCGGCAGATATGATGCTCCTTTGTCTCTGGCTCTCTTGCAAACCTGGCATATTCTCTCCTCTGAGGGTATGCCTTTGTATCGGCCAGTCTCTATCTCCAATCGGTGAGATGAGGTGCGTAGCTGACCCAATAACACATCTAATGCCATGAAACAACTCATGTGATGGAGACAGCCAAGTCCTCCTAGTATCTAGCTAAATGAGATCATGTCTGATAATCTTGCTAATCTTTGAATGTGTGAGAGTGAGGGATGGTGTATCTAAGGAATAGTGAAAAGGGCCCAGCTACTCCATATAAAATCCATGTAGCTCACACCAAGATGATATCTATGCAAACCAACATGAAGTATCACCCTCACTGGCCAGTTGTCGCGATGACTCGGACACTAGTTGTGCAAATCCGTTGTGTACTAGCTCCCATGTGCCATGAATGAAAGACACAGATTTAGCCATAGTTACAAGGGACGGGGGGGACGGGCCCTAGGGCCGGGGAACGGCCGTAACCGGGCCGGGAACGGCTAGGAACGCCGAGGGACGGACGGAAAACGGGCCGGACGGGCGGGTCGCAGGGGGGACGGACTTGGGACGGCCGGGGCCGGACCGGGGTCGGACGGACCGGACGGGGACGGCAGGGGTCGGCCGGGGTCGGATTCAAAAAAGTGACCGTTTTTGACCGTTTGCAACGGCTCTGTGCAGCCCCAACTGCCATATTTTTTAAGCCTTGGCCCTTGGGAGGCTATAAAAGGCTCCCTTGGGCCTCTTAATACTCATAGTCTCAATGCTCAATGCTCATTCCATTTCCCTCAAGCTCAAGGCTCAAGCTCATTCCATTTCCCTCAAGCTCAAGGCTCAAGTTTGAACTTTGAAGCTCTCCTCTCCCTCTTCTACCCACTTTGAAGCTCTCCTTTACTCTCTCTCCACACAAGCTCTCCTCTAACCCTTCTAACTTCTAAGCTCTACTCTCTCGAGTCTCTCCATCATCATGTCATCTCAAGCCAACTCCACTTCTCAAGCCGCTTCTTCTCGAAGGAGGCCCGCCATGCAAACGTGGTCGTGGTGGGATGAAGTCGACTTTAGCTCGTGTGGCAAAGGTGGCCTTGCAAGACCATGGACGTGCAAGCTATGTCCATACAAGAGATCGGGTGGTTCAAACAAAGTGCGAGCCCATCTTCTTCATGAACCCGGTCACGAGGTGAAGTTTTGCCCTCATGTAGCTCCCGAGAAGAGGTTGGATCTTCTTGAGAAACTCACGGTGTATAAGGTTGTGGAAGCGGCCAAGAGGGGCCGTTTTGTTGCCGTTGATCCCTCCGCCACGGCGACACCGCGAGAGCAAAGGGAAGCCAACCTTGACGACATCTCTCGAACCTTCATGAGCCATGGATCTACACCGTCCTCTTCCCTTCCGCATCGCCAAACCACTCTCAACGAAAATTGGAATCCTAAATTGAAGGAAGAGGTAGATAGGTCGGTTGCCCGATTCTTCTTCCACGACCACATTGCCTTCCATGCTTCGCGGTGAGTTTCCCTTGGCATATGCACATTGCAATCTTCCATTTTGTATTCATAATGGGTTATAATTTCTCGACTCTCCATACTAACGCAACATGCTCTATTTTGTGTGGATAGGTCTCCATACTTTCGAACCATGGTTACGAAAATAGGGGAATATGGCTCCTCTTATGTGCCACCTTCATCGGAGAGGCTTCGCACCACCCTCCTTGACAAAGAGAAGCTTGCCGTGGAGCAAGCGGCCCAAGCAACAAAGGATTTGTGGGAGACCAATGGCGTCTCTCTTCTTGTAGATGGATGGAGCGACACCCGCAAGCGGTCCATCCAGGGGGTGGTGGCCTACTCTCGGGGGGAGATGTACTTTGTGGAGTCACATGATGCATCCGATAGTGGCAAGGCCGCCGAGATGCTTGCTGCGGAGTGGACAAGCACCATAGAGATCACCGGCCCGGAGAATGTCCTTTGTATGGTTGCAGATGGAGAGGTGTCAAATAGGGCAGCCGAAGCTATCATTGAGGGCATGTATCCCAGCATCCATGTCACATTTTGCATGGCGCATTGCCTCAATAACCTCCTCAAGGACATAGGGAATGAAACCGGCCTGTTTCAATCCAAAAAGGGCGGTAGACTTTACTTTAAACCTTGATTTAGCTTTCACCCATTATTAGTTGTCTATTTTACATGTACTTTCAAGACACAACAAAGGGGAGAGCTGCTAGATTGCACCTGTATGAGTAGACGGACACCAGATTGGCCCCTAACTTAGGCGCCCCTTTCGGTATTTCTTTATTGTTCAAAAGAGGGAATAAACGCTGTGGTTCCCTACAAGCTGCCCCGCACAAACTCGGCTGAATTTCCACTGTTCCAGCCCGATTTCGGCAGCATAACTGTACTAGAACCCTTCACGGTCAGTATTCCCACGCATTAAATGACTTTCCCGACGCATACGGGCACTTTGCAAAACCTGGCGAGAATCTGCAGCACGCTGAATTCTCTGTTTTCAGCCCTGAAAATGCGCCAGATCACCTTTACAGCGGTCCCCTTGCGTCCCCGAACCTCCTGGGGGTATTAGGGTCCGTTTAGGGCCAAAACCCTAAACCTGCAAAAATACACAGCAGGCTGTAATTCACTGTTTCGGGCTCCGTTTCGCGTGCCGGTCGCATCCGTAGCAAGTCCTCGAGCTCCCGCACCTGTAGGGCTACTTGCCCTTTGAATCGGACGAGATTTCTGGCGTGAAACCTCTCCGAATTCACCTGTACCTGCGGGGGGGATTAGCCGCTAGCTAATCCAGTACCTGTACAAGAGGCTCTTGCCTCGGCAATCGCGCATGAACCCACACAACTGTACATTGGTCAAATGAAGAGCCCACTAGAGGGGCATAACATACTGCCAAAGGGGAGAGAGAGGGCAGTGCGTAGCGTGCAGGGCATCACTCTTGGCACCACACTGTGCATAAGAGGGAAAGCAAGCACTCCATAGCTCTTAACCTGTGACAGAAACTTGCAAAATGAGCCTCCCAGCTATAAATCACGTTTTTGCCTTCTCTATAAGTAGTAAACTGGCCTCAGAGTGCCAAGTGTCACTCATTTGTGCATTTTCCCGCTTTAGACCCTCGGGTCTAAAAATATCTCACCTACAGCCTCTGTTGACTTGGCCACAGAGTAACAAAATGATCCCCATGTCAAACTGCACGTAATGACGCGAAGACATTTTCAAGTCCCAAAATAGCAGTTCCCTAAATTTTAGGAGATGCTGCCATTGTATCTTTCTAGGTCATCCGACCCTCTTTGTACACTGTGGCCACATCCAGAACTGAAATGTAGCCTCTGTAGCAAAGGATTCCACTTTGGCTAGTCAATGACCCCACTTGGCTAACCATAGTCCTTGTCCAACCTTAGTGCTCTCTTGCCCTCAGGCCTGGACTCCCTCTGGACAGTTCCACACTAGCTATGCAATGCAGGGCAGTTAGATTTCCCGAGGGGTGTTTCCAAAAAGTGAAAGTAAATAGATAATAAGAAAGAAATCAACAAAAAGGATAGATAGTAGTCACACGCTGGTGACAGGGAACTTGTCATGGATTTCACCCACCATTGGTGACGCCTCTCGAATTGTCTCCTTTGTGCTCAACCATCAAAAAGTGCGCCATGAATTCTCAAAGAGGAGCCACTTGTCTTTGCTCAAATATTCAGAGACAAGATTTGCATTCAATTGGCTTATGCTAGGCCGTTTGTCTACATGTGGCGGAGCTTTAAGGGGCCTCTTTCTCAGTGATGAGTTCCAGGCCATGCCGGAGTCTACATCAGCAGTAGGATTGAAATGCCGAGAATGGGCCGACGACGCCGCTTGGTGGGAGGAGGTGAAGACTCTTGACGCCATGGTCAAGCCTATTCTACACCTACTTCGAGTGGTGGATGGCTTGCAGCCATGCGTTGGCAAAGTCTACGAAGCCATGGATCGGATGATAGAGGCACTTGAGAAGCTTGTGCCTGACCCTGTTCAGTATGCGGAGATTCATGGCTTGTGTGAGTCGAGGTGGAATGGATACTACTCTCCACTTCATGCGGCAGCATATGTGCTTGACCCTGAGTTTCAAGGAAGGCGTCAAGAGACCGACAAGGAGGTGAGCAAAGGATGGCGGCTTGCATTGGAGCGCCTTGAGCCTAGCAGTGACACTAGGCGCAAGATTAGAGACGAGCTACTCAACTACAGGCAAAAGAAGGGCTCCTATGGATGTGTAGATGCATAGCTTGATCGCAACAAGATTGGCTCGGTTTTGTGGTGGGAGGACTATGGAGGAGATGGCCCACATTTGCAGCGCTTGGCTGTTCGTGTCCTTAGCCAAGCATGTACCACTAGTTGCTTGGAGCAACTATGGAGTGTGTACAGCCACATTGCCTCTAAGAAGAGGAATCGCCTTGGCGTTCAGAGGGCCAATGATTTGGTGTTTGTGAGCGCTAACTTGCGCATGCTTGCCAAGGCGTCACACACAAGGCAGATCCTTTCACTGAGTGGGAGATGGCACAAGAGAATCCATCTATGGCCGATACTCTTTTGGAGGAGCTAGAGGAGGATTTCGAGCCTCAATGCGAGCCTCCCGAGCCGGAGCCCTCATACGTTGCTGATGACCTCGACTACGACAACGATGTGGAGATTCAGCAGGCGAGCACTTCTTGAGTTTGATGATCATTGATCACTCGACTCTCGAGTCTAGACTCTTGAGTCTACGACTCTACCTACTACATAGCCCTTTGTACTTTTTGTTATCCTTGAGGCCTCAGGCTTGTCCTAAGTCCTTTAGGCTTTTTGACTCTTGAGCCCTTGTGGCATGCACTTCTCATTTTGTATCCATCGATCATCGATGTTTTATTAGCGCATTTCAGCCTATATGACTCGTGTTCTTTGGTCTATTTAGTGTAAATTTATGGTCAAAGTGATGCTCTATGTGTGTGGCATGTGTGTAGGTCAAAAAATGCCAAAAAAACTCTCTTTTTTTTTTTTGCCGTTCCGACCCCCGTCCCCGTTTCCTGACTTTTGCCGTCCCGACCCCGTTCCCGACCCCGACCCGCCGTCCCATGTAACTATGGATTTAGCAAGATCCTCGACTACAGTTGGAGGTTTGCTCATTTCAGCTCTGATAATCTCATGTGGCACTAAGGTTTTCACTCGGATCAGCCTGGAGATCATGGATAGAAGTGGTCGCTCCATGGATCATCCATCATATGTGCGCCTCCATCTACTATGATGATCCAGGCTAGGCCCCCATATCTGCACTCCACTGAGCATGGTGGAATTGATGAATGTGTCAAATAGCCACAGCTTAGTGCATGGCTCCTGAAACTGCACCTGTGAACATATGCTGTCTAGTCCTCCTAATGGTGCATATCCCCTCGTGAATCTCTCCTCTGTAGCATCTCTGAGAGAGAGAGAGAGAGAGAGAGAGAGAGAGAGAGAGAGGATTGCATGGTGAGACTCTACAGCAACCCTAGCCGTGGACTTTGCTACGACCCGACGTTTGTAGCGAGCCTGCACGCCGTCGCCAACAGACTCCAAGGCGTCTCCCTCTGCTATCTCCACCTGCTGTTGCCGCCCTGGTGTGCCTTACCATTGTCTATGCAGAGGTGGTCATTGCCTGAGTGTCACTAGCACCTCCCGCCTCCTTGGCCATTGCCGTTTCAATTGCCTTGCACCGTGTTGCTGCTTTTTCCCGCAATGTGTTCCGCTGCTTTTGCACCCCTCCCCTGCCCAGTCCTTGATGTTGCTGCACCCTCTTCTTGCCCTAGTTTGCCTTGGCACCTTGATGAGAGCTTTGTGTAAAGTTTGCCCTTACTTCTCGCATCTACGTTCAACTACCTCATTTCTCAACAACCACTTGCCTTCAATCAACTGGTGCTTCCGATCTTGTTGGATGGCTTTTGCCTTGCAATGCATGCCTCTTCTCTGCAGTGTAGAGGAGACTGCTTGGAAGGGCTCCCTAGTACTACGTCAGCCGGCCCTGCAATGAACCTTGCAAGCAAAGGACCCTACATCAAATCACGTTTGGTGGTCTCCGTGAAGGTGCCGAAGTTGTTCAACTTGGTGAATCTGGTACATGCTGATGGGCTGGTTTGCTTTTCTTTGTTGCCTTCTTCTGCTTTGGGTACCTATGTAGAGTTTGGTTTTTGTATGCTTTGTTTTCTCGTGCTCTTTAAACTAACTTTTGGGTGTGGGTAAAATCTGTTTTTTGTCTGATTTCAATGGTTTTTTGTTTTTGTCTTGTTTCATCGTGTTCTCCTTGCTCTCCTGTGTTCTCTGCATTGGGTTGTTTGTGTTTGCTGTTGGCAGCTTGCAATTTTGCTCTCTACTCGCTCTACCAGGTCTCTACATGAGGTTTCCACAAGGTTGCTGTCTTTAGGGCCTCCTTCATTGCCTTTCTTGAGTTCCTTCCTTAGCTCTGGTTCTCAAGAGCCTCCTTCACCAAGTGGACTGGTTTCTATCCTAGTTGATAGTTTCTTGTTAGCTCCAATGCAATGCTCTTTTCCTCATCCTCTGGCACTCTCCTGCAGTTTCTTGGTGATATCAGTTGCCTCTTCTCCCTCTTCTCCCCCATCTTCATTGACTGATTTCTCCCTCCCTTCTTTTTATCCATTGCCTTTTTTTGTTAATTTTTACCAATTGGCGGGCACTGCTCGACTTCCGAGCTCTTGCCATTGCGGGCGTTCTTTGTCCTCTTCAGGTTGGTGGCTTTTGGTGGTTATAGGTTTTTGATATACAATAGCAGAGTTTTCTTTTGATCGAAGTGCCTATTTTTCAGAGACTCTTGTCATCCTCTTTGTACTTCTTTTGAGGGCAATTTCTACTCTCTCTAGGAGAGGTAGTTTACCTTGGCTTTCAGTTTTCTAAAGTTTGCCATTTGGCTAGTTGTACAATTTCTAGGTTATCACCTTTAGGCTTGCTTTGTAATCAGTGATGTAGAGAGAAATGAAATGTTATATTAACGTCTTCAAAAGGCCAAAATGACCTATGAGACCAATCTGTTACAAAAATAGTGAATTTGATACCATGTCTGGGTACAAAAAGACTAGAACAAAATACTACTACTACTACTAGAGAGAGAGAGAGAGAGAGAGAGAGAGAGAGAGAGAGAGAGAGAGAGAGAGAGAGAGAGTGAGTCATTTAATTATTGTCCTCGGAGGTCAAATATGACCTATGGGACGAAAGATACATGTGCTGTACTATGTATGGGGTTGATAAGTGATTTTCAATACTCTATGATTGTGGTGATGAGAGTCACAATGGAGAGCCCACACTATGGTTGGGAAAGGAAAGTGTGTAGGTCTAAGTCATGGCGGTTGAAAATGCGAGGGAAGCAAGTTCGGATGTGAGCAAAAGCTAAGCACTCTAGTAGTGTGTGGTACTTAGGCTCTCGAACTTGCAATGAGCATAATGTGCAGAATCGATTCGTTTCTTCTTCATTGCCCCAATGCCTTGTCTTGCATCGAAGGGAGTGGGAGCTAAGCCAAGTGGTTGCGATAGTTTGTATCTTGACAAGGGGATAGGCTCAAGCATATAAGGGTGAGTACGGTTCCTCTTTCTGCGAAGAACATGGTTTTGTAGTTGGAGGCAATATGGGTATAATGTATGAAGTGTGACCAACCGGATTTCTCCCAAGCCGGAATACATTGGCGTTGTAGCAAAGCTTAATTCACGTGGGAGTCTATTTAGACATCATGTAGCAAGTGTAATGCCTCCCATCTCCCAAACCAGTTCTTTATGTCTTGCATCCATCCTGTGCTCAAGATCTTGCTTTTATGCGTCTTTTGAACTTTTTTTCTTGCATCCCATATAATTGTAAGAAGTCAATGTGAGGGGTTTTGACGCATCTTTATCATGTACTCCACAACCGTTTCCATGTCCGTAACCTCAATTGGAAGAACTTCTGACTCAAGAAGTAGGAGCATATATGATGTTTGTGTCTTATCTGGGAGAAAGTTTGTAAGAAAATGCTTTACGATATTCTCAAGCTCTTTTTAAGTAGACTTTGAGATGCTCCCGCTCCACACTTCAACTCCATAAAGAAGAACCAGTGTCACCAATGTGTCAAAACAGTACTTCTTGAGAATCCCAACATTTGACATCCCCTATATTACACATGTGCTCAAATGCATAGTACACTCTCTTCCTAGCTTCCAAACAATGTATAGCACATTCATGCCACTACCAAGCTACTTAAATCTCTCAACAACTTCAAGTGTGTCATTGTTGTACACAATGCATGGCTTCTCCTTATGGTTGGTTTTCACAAGCATAACCTTTGTTTTGGATTCATTCACAATCAGCCCACTATGCAAGAAAAAGTTCTCAAGGACAACCATAAGCTTTTGTGCATCCTCTAAAGTGTGTGATAGAAGCACTACATCATCTGCATGTAACAAAGCATGATTACCACATTGCAAATAGTAACCTCTTCATTGCCTTCTTGTTGCATAAAGTCAAGTACCCATTTGTTCCAATCAATCAATACATAGACCAAAGAGAGTTGGTGACAATGGACATCCTTGTTTGACCCTAAGAGAGCTTAAAATTCCTCTTCCATGCACAATTGACATATCACCTTCTCATAGATTTAAGAAACCGTAAACATAACCTTAATTGACACTTAGAGTTCTTCCATCCTTGTCCACAAATTGTTACGCTTTCTTGAAGTTCACAAATCAACAATACAATCGTTTGTCCTTCAACCGGCTTTCCTTCATAAGAACACGAAGAGTGACAAGATGGTCAATGGTGCTATGACGTGACAAAAATTCTTTTAAGCCAATAATTTAATTTTATCTCCATTATGCACTCAAACAACTTTGTCATAAGAGACTCAATCATTATAGTCCGATAGTTATTTACATTCTTTACATCCCTCCTTTATGCAAATGCTCGATTTTCAATTAGTGCTCCAATCACAAGACATACCATGCTGAAGTTGAAGGTTGAACATATTACACATCCAATCATGTAATAAATCTCCCGCCCATATAATCAATTTCGGCTTGATACCTTGAAGATTTTCCACTTTACGAGTGACGAACTTTTCATGCTTGCCATACACATCTTCAATACTAAAAAAAGAGGGAATAATGGGAGTGAACCATAAAATGGCATCTATCCAGCATCCGGTTTCTCATATAGTTGCCTACAATGCGTGTACATATCCATAAGACTCAAGTTACTAAAACTCTTAGTCTGTTCAAGTTTCTCTAAAATCTTTCACATACACGTGTCTTTTCTTGGACTCCAAAAGATTGACACTTTACTTTCCATGTTCTTCTCTTCTTTTGAATCAATGCCTTCCTTGTACGCATGCAAATGATTTTGATAGGTATCTTTGTCCATAGTTGCATCTAGCTTAATCAAGGACTTTCGAGCAACTTGACACTCTTTATCAAACCATCTTTTGCATGATCTACCTTTGTTGATACCATGGACATGCTTTGTGGCAAAGCATTCTTCGACACAATAACAGATAACTTTCTTGAAAGCTTCCCATTTAGTTTCCAATGGTGCATCGTATTGGAGCTTTGTCATTCATAACTTTTCCTCAGCCGTTTTAATATACATTGGTGTCTGTTTGAAATCCATACATAGAGATAACTTTTCTTCAATTTGGATGAGATTTTAATGCTTATTTGTTTCTCCACATGTAAGGTCAATACATAAGGCCTGATGATCTGATCCCGGGGTCCATTGACTAGTGTAAAACTCTTTAGGCGATATATGATGGCTTTGGAGATTAGTATCTAGTCAATGACACTATCTTCATTGTGTTTTCTACATGTAAATCCATTGGCTTCACTCCATAAACATATACCATAATGAGCATACCAATACTATAGCACATGTGTAAAAGTAGCTTTACATAGTGATCTGGCTCTTTCTTATCCATTGAAGTATGATCATGTAAGTGACCTTCCTCCAACTTCCTTGAAATGTATGACATATCAAATTGTTGTGTATCATGTTGTAATGTTTTTGTGCGGGCATTCATTCCCAAAGACAATAACATCACCATTGCCTTTAAAATAAGCAATGTTCTCTTTTAAATCAACAAATGGATAATCTCTATCCATGCAAGCATAAAAGGGGAACTCGTGATGAGGAATGTAGCAACTGACTAAAAAAATGGGTGCTCTTTTTGGTGTCATAATTTTCAACCATACACAAAGTTTGTGCTTGTCATCTCTTACAATTGATATGAAATCTTCAAGCCCTTTGTTAATTATATATGCTACACCTTCTTTCTCTCTTCGTTGCTTGAGATACTTTGACCACATCAATGAATGTACATCGTATTCTTGGAACCCACTAATCCTTTATGCATCATGCTTCTAAGTTTCAACAAGAAGTGCAACATCGGCTTTGCTAGTTAGTAAATTTATGCCAATCTGTGTATTTCATAGTTATCCATTGCAATTTCAAAAGCTTATTTTCAATTGTTACTCGGCATCATGGGTCATGTGTTCCTATTTTTTGAGGGACTTGGCTTCTCGTTGGGCATGTTTTCTTTATGAGACATGTATTTGGTTTTTCCTTATATACCTTGCGACACTCATTTTGTTACATAATAGTGCGCTCTTGAACATTTTGTATCTCTCAAACTAATCCGACTATTATCGAGGATAATCTTTCACTTGGTCTCATTCAGCATGGTGCATACGATTGGCTATTCTCCCAAACGAGAAGCTCCTTGCTTGCTTACTCCATGTGCCCCATAAACCACAACTCTTGACATGCCAAAGTCGGTTTTGAAGAAATCTCCAATAACAATGACAAGAAGAGGTGTCTCTGACTTATCTTTGGAAATTCAAGAAATAACAATGTTCTTGGAATGTCGCTCACATTCCTTGAATTGCTCTGCATCCACATTCTCAACATTCTTTGTTTGGGCCATAACTTATATGAGAGAGGAGTTGGCAACTACATTGCTACCACATACGTTAGCCCAAGATTAGTTTGTGCATACATTTTCCATTTTGCATACATCACAACTCATGGCGTTAAATTTCTCTTCTTTCAATACATGGTCATTCTTTACTTTGCTCATGGGCTCCTTTAAAGCATTCAAGTCCACAATAGCGTTTATATTCTTTGACTTTCTCTTCAAGTTGCATCAAACATGTTGTTTGCATCTCAAGTGTGCTCTTGAGACTTTCATTCTCAACAACAAGAATCCTTAGTGTGCCATTCTTTATTGCAAGTGCCTGTAAGTCTTCACCTTGCTTGTTTACGATCTCTTGCAATGATACCAAGTATGCCATAATCGTGGTTTCTAATGTCGTCGGTGGAGTGGTTGTGTTCCTATTTCCATACTTAATAGATTTTGGATCATTTTTTACAATGATTGTGGACCTTGTTGAAGAAGAAGAACCCTTGTGAATGCCGGTAGACATTATATGCAAAACAAGAGATGGGAGTCAATGTGCCCGAAGATGTTCACTTCAGAAATGTTGCTGTAGAACAACCTGCTATTGCTTATAAATTTTTTTGTTTTTCATCAATGCGTAGAGGGCATTGTGCTCTTTGATTGAGTTATGATCAAAATAGTGAACTGTTGTCTACTAGGTCAAAAAACGGTTGCACGAGAGAGAGAGAGAGAGAGAGAGAGAGAGAGAGATGAAATGAAATGAAATGTTATATTAACGTCTTCAAAAGGCCAAAGTGACCTATGAGACCTAAAAGTTACAATGTGGTGGATTTGATACAAAGTCCGAGTAACAAAAGTAACAAAATGAAGTGAAACTGACAATGACAAAATGACTAAATGACTACTATGGAATCCTAAACTCCAAGGTGTGAACTAATCAGCTAGCTGGGATAGCTAAAATCACAAGAGATCCAGCATCGGTCGCTGGCTGATCTCATCAATCTCCTCCATGGTCATTAGTCTGACCGGGCGTCGTGCATGTCGGGCCAAAGTGATCCGAATCCTCTGATGCAGCCTCCGTCGGTGCTGTGTAGTCCTCTGTAGTCGCGGGCGTCTGGATCTCCCCAGCTCGGTCGCCCGGTCGATCAGTGTGCCTCTGGCGTGAGGCGGCGAGCTCTGCTGTGGTAGTAACTCCTCCGGGTGTCCAGTGTGTGCTCTAAAGAAGTCTGTGATCTGTCTCTGATGCTGGCTAGCCTCTCCTCTCATCAGGCTCTCTGTGTGTCTGCGTTGCTCGAGCAAAAAAAAACCCAAGCATCTCTGATCCTCGTACCGCATGACTCTGGAGAGTGGTCCAAAGCCCTCTCTGAACAAGCAGTGGAAGCGGCCTCGTATCTCGTAATAGACAGGGCAGTGGCATGTGTAGTGCAACTCTGTCTCAGGCTCTATGTCACATAGGGGGCATGTCCTGGCCTCTGCTGGTACTCTGCTGTATCTCCCAGTCTCGATCCGCAGCTGGTGTGAAGATGTGCGTATCTGGCCAATAGCACATCATACCCCATGAGACAAGTGGGTGTCCATGTACCTGGGCCTCGTCACAAAACCGTCCTCCGTAAGCTGGAGAAGATGCTCTCTGTAGAAAGCCATCTTCGTGCCCGGCTCTTGTGCTGGCTGTATCCATGTCCTCCTCGTGTCTAGCTGAGTCAGGTCCTGGAGGATGACCCTGGTGATCTCGGACTGTGTAAGAGTTAGAGAGGGTGCATCCAGTGAATACTGGAAAGGAGGCAATCTGTCTATGCTGAACCCATGTGCCTGAAACCATGATGTCATCTCCCCATACCAGCATGCTGTATCTCCCTGCATGGCTAACTGTCGAGAGGACTCAAGTGCAAGGCGGGCACATCTGTCTCTAGGAAGTTCCCACACGCGGTGTATGAAGGAGACAGATCTGGTGAGCGCCTCAACCACTAGTGGGGGGGCAGCTAGCTCTGCTCGGACAATGGCACGTGGTACTGAAGCCTTGGCTCTAATGAGCCGCGAGATCATAGAGACCAGAGGCTTCTCCATGTCCCCCCATCCATCAGTGCGGCCTGTCCTCTCGTGATGATCCAATGAAGGTCTCCAAATCTCAGCTCCATAAAGCAATGCAGAAGCCACCAAAGTGTCAAAGAGCCAGAGCTTCGTCCAAGGCCCCTGAAACTGAACCTGTGAACACATCCTTTCCAATCTACCCAGTGCTGCTTGGGCTCTGGTCAATCTAGTCTCTGTTGCCCTCCTCAGTGAAAATGCTGGCTCACTAAAAACCACTCCAAGGTAAGTATAAGCATCTGTATACTCCACTGTCTCTTGGCCGTATGTGAATGCAGGCGCTGACCTCCTGATCCACTGTGGGGTGGTATTAAATACCATGACCTTGGTTTTACCAAGGTTGACGGACAAACCACTTTCCTGGGCAAAGCTATGCAAAGCATCCAAGTGACGTTGCATCCCCTCCGGAGAGTCGGAGATCAACACAATATCATCAGTATATAACAATAGTGGAATCCATGTCCCTGCCAGTTGTGCACCTCTATCACCATCTCTCTCAATGTAGTCAGAAACCTCATCCACCTACATACTAAATAGAGTAGGAGAGAGCGGGCAACCCTGCTTCACCATGGAGTGAACCGGTGTGGATAGACCCTCTGAGGTGCGTACATGCCCCACTACTAACCTGTATAATGCCATGACCCCCCAAATGAGCTCTGTGGGTACTCCCATCTGCTGTAATCTGCGCATCAATCTAGCTCTGGGTACTGTGTCAAAGCTACAATAGATCCGTTTCCCATGTGATCTGCCCTCCTCAATGATGGCTCTGAGTGTCAAGATATGGTCAAGAGTAGAAAAACCCCTCCTGAACCCTGCCTGCCTGGCTGCGCGTATCCCCTCCCTCTCTGCCCATCTACTCAACTGCTGCTCAAGAATAGATGCGTACAACCGTGCCAATGTGTATCCAATCATGATAGTGCGATAATTCCCAGGCTCCATAGGGTCTCCCGACTTGAAGATAGGTACAATAGTAGATAGGCTCCAAGTATCAGGCAAGCCCTCACACATGGCACGGTTGAACATAACTCCTAGAAGCTGTGCTAGTAGATCTCTGGAATGCGTGAAATGCTCAGCCACTAAGCCATAAGCTCTCCCAGTCCTCATCCTGTCAATGGCCTTCCTCACCATCTTAGCGGTGAAAAAAGCACATGTGTGTGGGCATGGATCGGGGGGGTCGGGAAGGGAGGGCTGCTCAGGAACTGTGTATAGAGATGATGCGTATTGGCCCCAGGCCTCTGTGGAAGTAATGGCAGGGGGGGGAGTGCTCATGAAAGAGCCGCCATGCCTCACGTGAGTCCTGACTCAAGAATACTTGGTATAGATCCTGCTCTAGGCGAGCCAAAAATGCCCTCTTCTTCCGCCACACTAGGCGTCGGAAGTCAATTTGTGGCTGTCTGTGAGTGATGTCCCCCAAAAGTACCTCCCTCTGAAGTCTGGCTCTAGTGTCCCGGCATTCCTCATCATACCAGCTGTTCTGGGGCATGCTCCCCGAACGGCGTCTCTGCTCAGGCTGGGAATGTGGGTATGCCTCTACTGTTGCACGATGTAGTGTCTGTGTCAGTATAGTAGTAAGCTCCTCCAGAGGTCGCCCTGGCTCCTCTGCGCACAGGCGTCTATAGATCCCATCTATGTATACAGAGTCCGTCTCCCGCATGAAGGTGTAGCGAGTAGGGGCTACTGCTTGTGGCCTGTGTGCTATACTAAACTGAAAAGAGATGGTAAACGACACAAGAGCATGATCTACTGCCACACCCACAGGTCTGGGTCTAACCGTGAGATCCTGGATATGAGAGATGAGCTTGGCTGTGCCATGATATAATCCACTGTGCTGGCTCCATGTCTGTGTGGAAAGCATGTAAAATCCCCCGCAGTGGGAAATCTCTGTAGGCCATTCAAGATGGCCAATCCGTGTGCAGTCCCCATGTTTATCAAGTGTCGTCCATACTCAGTGTGTTCCCCATCCTGTGATAGCCTGGATAGGCCCGTCTCTGCAACATCTAGTTCTCTCAGCATCTCCTCTGAAGTATCATAAAATACTGTCTGATGATCGGCAGTCCTAGCATTGAAGTCCCCTAGAATGATGATGTCACCATCTCTAGAGAACTCCCAAATGTCATCATCCAAAATAGAGAAGGGGGAGTGTCCTCTGGGTGGTGCATAAACTGACGTGTTCGGGGGAAAGTAGCAAATAGCAATGTAAAGATATCTGCCTGTCTCTGCTCTCAATCTCACCCACATGTACCTAGCTTGCTCCTCCCTGCGAGCTATATGTATCAATGGTTGCAACTCCTCCCTGAATAACACTGCCACTCCTCCTGAGCCCCGCCCTCTATGCTCTGATCGTGTCTCTTGTCTACAGGCTGTCTCCCATCTATATCCACTAATGTGAGGCATAGACTGCCCAGGGGCCTGATGTGTCTCAGAGTAGAAGACGATGTCTCTTCCCATAAAACTATCTTCAAAAGCACCCACATCAAGGCGCATAGATCCATTACAATTCCAAGTGGCAACTTTGAGTGTGGTCCCATAGGTCTTGCACCGTCATGTGGAGCGCCACTCTACAATCACCACCCGACCATCTCTGTAGAAGGCCGTCTTTCCCTTCTATCTGGCCGCTTGAATCTCTGGCATTACCTCTCTCATATGCGCAAGTTGTGTGAGAGTGAGGTCATCTCCAAGGAATATAGCCGTTTTCTTAAGTGTAGGACGCCTCTTCAAGAAGTCCTTCTTTGCCTCCATGGATGGGAAACGCATGATTAAAGCTCTCTCCTTGGAAGTCTCCCCATTTCTTTGCGTCTTCTTCCCTACCCTCCATGCCTTTGTATGAGTAGCCTCACTCCCCATCATGCGGAGAAGTTCTTCGACTTCCTTCGCTACATCATCTCGGTCTTTTAGACCGGTTACTTGTATATGCAAAGCTCTAGTTTTCCTACGCTGCTCTTCTTCTAGAGTCATGTTGATGATTGTAGGAGTGGGGACAGATGTGGTTTCTTTCCCTTTCCCTTTCTTAGCGACTTCTATCCATTTCTCGGCCTCATCCTCCTCCTCCTGTGTCTTCGTGATCACATCCAACCACAAAGACGTCTTTGCCACATTCTGTTTCTCCTCCTCTTTGATCATCCGCACCTGCTCCCTGATGACCTTGATTTCCTCTATCACTGAGGGTTGGAATTCCCCTTCCTCTATTCCACTGCTTGCTCTATCAGCAAGCTCTCGCTTGAGGGCTGAGACCTCTTCTTTGAGTGCTTGTGAATCCGCCTTAAGTCCTTGTAGCTCTACGTGCAAGTCCTCTTTCTCCTTCTTCCATTGTGCGCTTTCGTTGAGAAACATTTGAAGAAGGTTGGCCTTCTCTTTCCACCATCCTTCCGTTTCTGCTTTCCATTCTTTCATCTCCCTTTCCATTTGTGTTATCCGCTTGTTTGTAAGCACAAAGGTTGCCTTCGTATGGGGCTTGCACACTGGCGAAGTGCTCACGACCTCCATCACTGGCGAAGTGCTCATGACCTCCATCAAATCAAATCCAGTCTGCCCTTCTGCACACAAGTTTTCCCGCACTATGCATACATTTCCTCCCGCATCAGGCATACATGTCCATACATCTTGCTACATTATGCAGTATGCGATTTTTGGAATAAATTCTGAAACTCTGAAAAACTGATTTGAATTTTGCAGTTTCTGAAAATTTTTCTGATGTAACTCTGAGTCTCTTTTTGTTTTCTGCAGAAACTCAGAAAATCTGAAATTCTGAAGCAATTCTAAAATTCTGAAAAATAATTTACTTCCTTGCCGGAATTCAGAAAATCGGAGGAACTGATTTGTTTTGCTTTTCTGCACTTGCGGGGGATTGGGGGGGGGGACCTGCACCTGCTGGGGGGTGGGGGAGGGAGTGTGTTCCGATGTGGGGCGGGCAGCAATCCCCAGGCAGGCAGCTCAGCCACGCGTAGCAGCAGCTCAGCCACGCGCAGGGGGGGTGCAGTGTTCAGCCACGCGCAGGAGTGGTGCAGCATTCAGCCACGCGAGAGGGAGGCAGTCCACGCGCTGCTGGGCCTGTTCCACGCGAGAGAGAGGCTGAGACAATCCACGCGCGCTGCTGAGACAATCCACGCTGCTGGACCTGTTCCACGAGAGAGAGAGAGAGAGAGAGAGAGAGAGAGAGAGAGAGAGAGAGAGAGAGAGAGAGAGAGAGAGAGAGAGAGAGAGAGAGAGAGAGAGAGAGAGATTTGTTAGTGCAGGAAAAGATGATGCCTACCTCTTGGTTTCATTATCTCGAGGGGAGATAGTCAAAGTGAAGGTGCCATCCTGTCGTGCTTCTAGCGCGAATCTTTTTTTTGATAATAAATGGCTTAATTGTATGAGGCAAGTGTGTTGGTTCTTGAGTTTCAAAATTTAAAATCTTATCTTAAGAAGAGTTTTTTTTTTGTGTTTCAAAATTAACAAGAGGATATCTTTTGTTCGTATTTCATAAGTACTTAAGAGTGACAACGTGTAGTTCAAATGCTGTCCACAGTTTTCGCACACAAGTTCCTCTTACGAGTATTTCTGTTGGGAAGTATTATCTCGAAAAAGAAAAGGTTGAGCGTAAAGTAGTGTGGGGAATGGGACAGGACAAGAAGCTCCAGCAATATCGGATTCCGGAAAACCTGCAGGGATGGTCTGGGTCAAGTGGTAACCCACTTCATAGCCATTTTAACATGCCTGGTCATGCAAAACCAGGGGCAGCTCTTGGTCAGTGGTTTTTTGTGTGCCCCTTGCATGCAGTACATGCACCATTGGTCTTACCGCTCATCTTGATTGGCTTTTCTTGCAGTTCTACACCTGAAAACATCAACATTAATCACAGGAGCTGAGGATGGTGCTTTACAGATACGTGATGTGGTTCTGGACCCGCTACGTCAGCCTCAGAAAGTCGTTGATGTGCAGCTATATGATGGTTATCTGGGAGGAATTACCGCCATTGTGGTTGCAGAAGAGAGGCTTTTTATTGGGGGAGCTAATGGTGTTATATTTTCTGCTGAGGCCCCGGCTGCAGGACTTAAACTAGCATCAGCTGCACCTGGTATGCTGTGTATGTCAAGTGGAGACATTTCTTATTTTACTTTCTAGTTGAAATCAATGCTCCCAAGGTAGCCTTTTTGCTTACCTTAAACATCCATGTAAAACATGCACTCAACACAAGAAATTTTAAAGAAGCATGTGTGGTATCATTTTTTTCTTTGGATGGAGAGTATCTTTTCCTATTTTTCAAGTTTCACATCTACGGGGTGTAAAATACAGCTAGAGAAAGTAGGCAGATAGACGAGTTTATGAATTTCTTCTAGTCATTTATGGAATCAAAGGAGGTATTCTCTTCCAAATATTTTCACCATGAAATGCATTTTGCCAAGTCTAGAGGGGAACCGCTTCGGGCATTGAAACGTTTCAATTAGTCAGGTAAACAGATGGCATTTCACTTACAAGTTACTATTCGTTCTAGTCTGTCAAAGTTGTTGAGGTGTTCCATATTCATTTTGAATTACATGTATGAACGGTCCCACGTTTCATTATGCTTTATCATTAGCTGAAACGTTTTGTAGTGAAATACCATGTGTTAAGGTCTAAAGGTTTGGTCTTGAAAGGTTTTGGGGTGATGCTATTTCCAAATAAGATTGAGAGACTACTTTTGTTCCGTAATTATTTCAATAGAGATCGTATCGGTGATGTGTTGGTGGGAAGACTCGTAACTGTTTGGAGGTATAGCATGCCAGACCTGCCAGGTCTGTGATGACAGGGAGAGCATTATTCATTGATGACCTATAGAGTGGATTACTGGCTTAGTATAGGAGAGAGCTTGCAGCCTTGTTGGGCGTATCTGTTGAGATGGATTGGAATATTGCCATTGACCATTGGGTAAACACAGCCTTTATTTTGATGTTTGGGATAAAGGCAAGTTGATTTTTGCACGGCCATTCTCGCTTGGTGAAGGATTAAAGTGCTGGTTTTGAACCTTTTCTCATTGAGATTGTACTATACTTAATGCACTATGGAATCTAGAGAGGAGAGGGACCCAATTGAGTGGTTTTGGTCTCTTGATGTGTGAAGTCAGCTCTTATTATGTTTTCTATGCTCTGTGATCACTGATATCAAGCAGATTTGTAGCTCCTGCTTAGAGAAAACCACGTACTGAAAGAGTTCTTCACCAGGCTAGGAGAGATTTTATGTGTTCTTCTGCAGAGTATTAGGAATAGATTAAAGGAGTTGTACCACAAGAGCTCCACTGGGTTAGGAGAGATTTACTGCGTTCTTCTGTAGAGTTTAAGGAAAAGACTATTGGAGTTGTAAATTCCACATAAGATTGTTTAATTGAGTTTCAGATTCTGACCATCTTTCCTTTTCTTCCTTTTT
Source organism: Adiantum capillus-veneris (assembly GCF_014529385.1). Taxonomy (NCBI): domain Eukaryota; kingdom Viridiplantae; phylum Streptophyta; class Polypodiopsida; order Polypodiales; family Pteridaceae; genus Adiantum; species Adiantum capillus-veneris. The sequence continues at coordinate 27,196,773 of NC_140948.1, read as the reverse complement.
TTGTACAGCAGGTAAGCCACGAATCAGTATCATCCCAGAGAGAACAAAGCATGATTCAATCTCCGATGGTGATATTTCAAGCCAACTTTCTATGCTTGAGAAATACCAGCGAACTTCTGGCACGAGGTATGCAAAAACATTAAGGTACAGATAGTTGTTGTAGCAGCCATTGAAAACCAAAGCTGTGTTGTACTTAGATAATATCAGTTGTCTGAAAATCATAAGCTTCCATTTTGATTATCTGCTTTGATCTTTTGGGGTCTTTTTTTTTTTTTTTCCTGAGTTTGAATCACAGTGGGCTTTCAATTATCTTCAAGGGGACTCTTGTGGCCCCTTTTTGATGCATTTAATTGAGCCCCCTTTGGAGCCCCTTCTGGTGTATAGTGTCTTTGGTGTTTCCGTGCTAGCTATGGTGAGTTATGTAGTGTTTTTTTCATCATGGTGTCTCTAGTTGTTTTGTATGATGAGGGGTTTGAGTAATTATGTTTTAGAAACTCATCTTAGGGTTTGTGGTTATCCATATAATAGAGGATAGGTTAGAGTAGGTGAGTGTTTCCTGGGGCTTTTGGGTGTGAGAAATGATCTCTTTTGTGAGCACAATTCTTTACTCTTCCTATTGTTGTGATAGGAGGTATCATAGAGGCCACCATCTTAACCCATCATAGTGAAGGAGAAGTGTATAAATCCTTATAATAAGAGAAGCTAGAGCATATGCTCCCATCATCCATCTCTATTGTCGCTTTGTGGATTTCCGCAAAGTATTTGACATGGTGCCTAGAGCCAGATTGATGCGCAGACTTTAGGAGATGGGAGTGCCCATTGAGTTGATTTGGGGGATCATGGCTCTATACAAATTAGTGGTGGGACATGTACGTACTGTAGAGGGGATATCTGATTTAGTGCACTCCACTATTGGAGTGAAACAAGCTTGTCCATTGCCCCCCATTCTATTGGGTATGTATATAGATGAGGTTTCTGATTACATTGACAGAGAGGGTGACAGAGTTGTCAAGTTGGCAGGGACATGGATTCCATTGTTGTTATATGTTGATGATATTGTGTTGATCTCCGATTGACCGGAGCGTATGCAATGACATTTGGTTACGAGACTGTGGAGTACATGGATACATACACTTATCTTGGGGTAGTCTTTACTGGGCCTAGGTTTTCTTTGAAGAGAGCAGCAGAGACTAGACTGACCAAAGTGTATGTGGCCTTGGGAGGATTGGAGAGGATGTGCGTGCAGGTTCAGTTTTAGGAATCCCAAACAAAGCTTTGGCTCTTTGATACCTTGGTGGCTTCAGCTATGCTCTATTGGGTTCAAGTTTTGGGACCCTTTGTGAGTCAAGATGGGTGGGGAGGTATGGAGAGGCCCTTGGTATCTATGATTTCTTGTAGAGCCAAGGCCTCCATGCCACATGAGATCATTAAATCGGAGTTACCCCCCCCCCCCCCCCCGCGGAAAAAAAATGGAGATAGAGGCTCTTACCAAATCAGTCTCCTTAATGCACAACTTATGGGATACTACTAGATTCCAGAGACATATATGCTAGATTGACCCTTGAGTCCTCCAAAGAATGAGCTTTACAGGGGAACACATCATGCTGATATGCACAGATGGCATCATGGTTACAGATACATGGCTTCAGTAAGGGCAGCTTACCTCCCTTCCAGTACTCCCTTGAAGCACCATCGGTGTCTCTTACACGGGTGGAGATTACTAGACTCATCTGCTAGGACTTGACCTAGTTGGACACTAGGAGGACATGAATATCGTTGACACAGGCATTGGGCACGAAGATGGATTCCTATAAAGAGCATCTTCTCCAAGTCATAGGAGATGGGTTTGTGATTCGACCAAGCTATATGGATACACAACTATCTCATGGGGTACGGTGCCATTGGTCAGATACGGACATCTTCACACTGGCTTGAGATTGAGATTGGTAGATTCAGAGGATACTAGCAACTAGAAGGATATGCCACTTATACCATGCAGAGCCAAAGATGGAGATGAATTATATATGTCAGTGCACAATGTATTATGAGATACGGGGTGGCTTCCACCGTCTATTCAGAAGAAGGCTTTGGACCCTTTTCTAGAGTCATGAGCTATCAAGACCACAGATGTCTTGGACTGTATCTACTATCTACTTGAGTTACACAAACACAGACAAATTTATGAGGAGATCTGAAGAGAGACAATCCCAGAGTTACTGATTTCTTCACTTCAAACACTAGACAGATAGAAGAGCAGCCACCATAGAAAAGCTCAGCTCATACTCACACCTGCGGTACTCTCATTGATCAAGCATTGTAGCTAGAGAGATTGAGAGGCCCGCAACTGAGGAGAGGAGCTTACAGCATTGACAGAGACTGTAGTAGAGGATTCGAGCCACACTATCTCGACATCCAGAGTAGAGATGAGGATAGATTCATGACCCATTATATCACTTTCTTGTATTGGGCACCCATTGTATCAGGGATCACACAACCCACACATTACCAACTAGTAGCACTTCTAGATTCATTTTAGCATCTCTTTTTTGTACCCAAACATGGTATCAGATTACCGATTTGTAACGGATTGGTCTCATAGGTTATTTTGGCCTTTTGAAGACGTTTCATTTCATTTCATCTCTGTGTGTGTGTGTGTCTATGTCGAGTGTGTGTGTGTGTACGCTCGTGGGGGATTTGGGTGTGTGGTGAATCCTTCGGCCTCGTTTGTCGCGCGACTTTGTTCTGCACAACATCTACCCTGTGCAGGCCCTTCACAGCGTGCCGGGGGTGGAAGTTTGATTTTGCCTGCAAGCGGTCCTTTCGTCGTCTTGTGTGCGAGAGAGGGGTGTGTGTTTTTGTACAGCTAGCCAATGTGTGTGTCTGCTTGTGTATATATCAGTCATATATCAAAAACTTTCAAAAAAAGAAAAGAGTGTGTGTGTGTGAGAACTTCACATGGATTCGACTGATCAGTGTATATATAAGCGTCGGAAAGCCATGGAAACTTCAAAGATGGATGCTTTGAGTCTTATCAAAGAATGTTTGCATGAGGACTTCGAGGATGCACGTCAAGCCTGGGAAGGATCCGCTCCTGTTATGGAAGTGCGCATCCCTATACAGAGCTCATGGATCCTGTTGCTCAATATGCACTTAACGCCGTGATTTTTTTTTTTCCCGGTTAGAATGCCTACGGCTTAGGATGTAGGCCAATGGGTTGATTTCCTACTCAAATGGCAAGCAGTCCGAGGGGGTTTACTTTGGCGCCCGAGGGTTCTACGAAGTCTTTGTAGCGCGGATAATGTGTCGTGCTCTCTACAGTGGGTAGTCCTCAGTGAAATGTGCGTGACAATCTCACTCAAACAGACTGAATCTCCCTCAAACAGACTGAACAGAAAGGAACAATAGACGTCAACAGCGCTCGCAAAGACACAACAGCAGACCAGAACATATGACTAGACTATCTCAAAGACTGATACAGACTCTGGCGTGGCAGCGCACTTAGCTCTAGCCCAGGACTCACAGGTACAATGGGGGTGTCGAGGCTCAGATGTGCCGGGATGGTGAAGACGTGCTCTGTGTAAAGACCCACTCTAGGGACTACGTACAAGATAATGCCACTGGCCCCAAAACGACTACTCATATGTACAATCATCAAGAGCCACCAACGGCTCATAAAGAACATCATCTAAGTATCCCCACTGGGTGGCAATGTCCACTAGACCACCCTGCCACGTGTCTCTGCCCAAGTGTGAACCGACCAGACCAAAGACCAACTGACCAAAGCCCAACTGTAAACTACTGTCGTGTGAAAGTGAAAGTGACACTGTAGCAGGCTAGAGGTTGCCCGCCACAAGACCACTGCCCGTCCCGGAGAGCGGAACTGAAGAACTGAAATCTCGGCGATCTACTGTTGGTGGTCGGATGATGGAGGAAGGGGAGGCTGATAGTAAGGTGGGTAAGGAGATGGAGGCCAAGTGTATGGTGAGGGGTAGTGGCCATGAGGAGGGTACATCGGGTATGGAGTAGCCACCCCATGAGCAAAAGGCTGCGTCATGTGAGACGGTTGAGGGTGAGTAGGTGGAGCTGGTGGAAACCCAGGAAAAGATTGGGCAGGCTGCGAGGGTGGAACAGGTTGTTGGAATCCCGGGAAGCCGTAGAAGTGCCGAGGAAAGGATGGGGACTGGGAGGGGGATGCCAGAGAGGGACCCTGAAATTGTGATGAGACCGATCCTGTTGGCCTAGACTCCATATTGGTAGGATTTGCTTTCTCTGCTGTTTGAGAATCCCCTGAATGTGCTTTGGAAACGTCCGTCTGTGTCGGTACCTGTGTTGCCATGGCAGGAACTTGCTGAGAAACCGTGGTTGTAGTTGTAGTGGTAGCTGTAGCTGGAACTGCCTGTGAAATGGCTACAGCTTGGTATTTTGCACAAGAAGGACATAGTGTATGTACCACCGGAGAGAGGTCCTGAACTGCTGCGGTCATATCATTTGCCTCTCTTAACTATTTTTGCTGAGTGTGGACAATATGTTTGAGGTCCACTACCTGTTGAGTTAAGATTCTTATGCGATCTTGAGCTGTAGCAATGAAATTTTCCCTATCCATCGCTCGTTGAAGATGCGTTTGCACTTCCCTTGTCATACCGTCATAGCAAGCGCGATGCATACCGTTGGTACCTTGCAATGAGAGGGCTGCATTGATAATCGTCGAAATGGCTCTTCTGTCTGCCTCTAAAAGTCTGTCGGCATGAGGCACAAAAGTATCATATATGTCATGCTTGTCAGATGTAGGCGCCCCAGAGCTAGATGCCCCTACAGTATCCTTCGGTGCCCCAGCATTATCCCTAGGTGCCCCTGCACTAAGAGTAGTACGTGGTGCTGGCGACACAACTGGAGGTTGTGTTTTAGTGACTGCAACACTACTCACAAGAGGTGGTGTGAAAGTTGAGGTGGCCACAGAAGTAGACATACGCACTGCTGGTGTTGTAGTATGGACGTCAGAGATTTTGACCTGTGATTCTGAGAAAGGTAGTGTTGCCAGCTGCTCAGATGAATCTTTTTGTACCTTTGCTCTCTTGCGCAAGATGCCTTTCCCTTTGGCCATTTTGGAACGTTCTTGCTCTTTTGGATCATCTTGAAGGGTGAGAACTGCTTTTGCATCTGTCTTTTGCTGCATAATCTGTACTACCCAATACATAATAGGCGCTGCATAGCAATTGAACCTTCCGCTTTGCCTTTACGCTGAGTCCGAAAACGCTTTGCCCTGTCCTGTAGTGCTTTAAACAGCAAATTGTGAAATGGGTATGGCAGGCAGTGGTAGAGACAAAAAAGAGCATCGCATATTGCTGGAGAACCTGGAGAAGATGGAACCCTTGTTCTTTCTGGTGCTCGCAGTAAAAAATAATACTGTAACACTGAATACAGTTGCTGACTCGTGTGATAGTCTGGATGTGAGTCCAACAAAAGTTCCTGACAAGCATTTGCAGTTTCTTCTGGTGAGAGATTCGAGAAGGTTTTGGTTGCGGGCAGAGGTGCGAGCACAGTCAATATTCCCATAGCCTGTCCTATATCCTCCGTTGTAAGTGCAATATCATTCGTCTTTGGAAAAGTTAGCAAGAGGGAACATAGCTTGGCAGTAGAGATATTGGCAGACAAATCGGTCTGAGCCAAATTTTGAAGACCCAAGTGTATCAGTTGCTGCTGAGAGAACACATCCTTGAGTGCTGGATTCGGAGCCTGTAAATGATATATCATTATTAGAGGTACCTTCGAGAGGGCACCGGACGGGCGAGGCACCTGGAGAGTGGTGACCCTGTCAGCAGTGACTGACTGGGGCGACTCTTCCTCTGAAGATTCCTCTGAAAGCTCCTCTGAACTAGGAGTGTAATCTGATTTACTGTCAGAGCTATCCCCAGAGGCAGAGGACTCTTCCTCACATTGGAGATACTTTTCTTTATTGCGAGGTTTAACCATCTTGATCAAGTGTGCCTGAGAATCTATACTGATTGATGAGTCCCACTGTAGCAGGAGCAAGGGCGAGACCCACTTCGGTACTGGATGACGGACTGAACAAAGTACCAAGGCTATAATAAAGGCGCTTTGCTTTTCGCATGTAAAACGTTCTCTCCTCTTCTTTATTGTTTTTCGTAGGTAAAATATGCCCTTGCTGAGAAGTGAGAAACTGCCCGAATTGCTTTTCGCAGATAAGTGGTGCTTGCTTTTTATTTATTTATTTATTTTATAAGGCGAAGGGCGAGGGGCGAGGGGAGGAAGGGCTAGGTCTAGGGACCAGGGGCTAGAGGCTAGGGGCAAGGGACTAGGTGCTAGGGGCGAGGGCGAGAGGGTGAAGGGGAGGGCTAGGGCTAGGGCTAGGGGCGAGGGGATGGACAAGGCGAGAGGGTGAGGGGGGCTAGGGCGAGAGGCGAGGGGCTAGGGGCGGGGGAATAGGGGTTGAGGGCGAGGGGGCGAGGGCGAGAGGGTGAGGGTCTAGGGGCGAGGGATAAGGGGGCGAGGGTGAGGGGAAGGAGGCGAGGGCGAGAGGGTGAGGGGCTAGGGGCGATGGAGTAGGGGGTGAGGGCGAGGGGCTAGGGGCGGGCTAGGACGAGAGGCGAGAGGGGCTAGGGGGCGAGGGCGAGAGGGTGAGGGTCTAGGGGCGAGGGGCTAGGGCGAGTAATAGGGGGTGAGGGCGAGAAGGTGAGGGTCTAGGGGCGAGGGTGAGGGGAAGGAGGCGAGGGCGAGAGGGTGAGGGGCTAGGGGGTGAGGGCGAGGGGCTAGGGGCTAGGGGCGAGGGATAAGTTAGGTCAAGGGCGAAGTAGGCCAAGGCTAGGGCGAGGGCAGGAGTAAGGTCAAGGCTAGGGCGAGGGGATAGGGAAAGCACTAGGGCTAGGATTAGGAGTAGGGGGTTGAGAGGATAAACAAAGTCGAGGGTAGAAAAAATAAAGAGGGAGTTTTAACACGTAGGAACTATCCCAGAGATCTTAAAGATTTAGCGACGACCAATACATAGACTTGATTAATAGAAAGCATGGATAATTTCGAGGTACTCAGAAAAAATGAGTAGTGGCAGATAAAATGCGAAGTACTTTCATAAATACCCCACTCAATGATACAAAGGCATTTATGCATATCAAAGAACTGAGATTCACTTGAGAGGGAAAAGCTGAGAAAAGGAACTGAGTCGAGATTGGGGATTGAGGGGATTTGGTTATGTCCAAGACCGACAGGGATTGAAGACAGAGAGAGTGAAGGATAGAGAGTTGATCCAAGTCCAGAATCAAACCTATGAGCTTAACAGAGTCTGCAGAAGGAGAGCTGTCTAAGGAGAGGATCTAAGAGATAAGATAAAACGGAACAGCAAGATGCGGAAGATAGTGATTCCGAAGCTATTTAAAGGTTCAGGAGTCGGCGAAGCTCAACACTTGATTGTCGCGCAGTTAGACCCTTGAGCGGCTTCTTAAGGATGATAGCATTTGATCCGAGATCCATTGACTAAAGGCAGAGAAACTCCTTCGAGAGTGGCTAATTGTACAGCGCCGTGGGGTAGAATCTCCATCACCTTATATGGTCCTTGCCATTCCGGGACCAACTTCTTTGCTTTTTTCAGAAACTTGGCCTAATAAAGTAGCACCAGTGCTCCTTGCGTTATTTGCGGCTTCCTGAGATGGCGATCATGCCAGGCTTTACGACGAAGCTGATCTGCTTCTAGAGCCAGTGAAGCCAAACCTCGGCTTTCCTCCAAAAGGAAAAGACGAGAGACAGATGCCGACCCCAAATTTCCATTGGCACGAAGACTCCCCACTGGCGGGGATCCTGAGTTGAATTCGAAAGGTGCTATCGCTTCCAAACCGAAAGCCAATTGAAATGGGGTGTGATTGGTTGTGGCTTTGAAAGAAGTTCGATATGCCCAAAGTGTACCGTGGATAGCTTCAGCCCAAGTTGAGGGATGAAGATGACATGCTTTCCGCAGGAGTGCTATCAGAACCTTATTAGTACTCTCTACCTGCCCGTCTGCTCTAGGGTAATAGGAACAAGATTTTCTGTGAAAAATCTTGTAGTTGGCCAGCAAGGTAGAAATTGTTTCATAAACAAAGTGACTACCCCTGTCACTGGTGATTTCCAAGGGACATCCAAACCTGCACAAAATATTTTTGTAGAGAAACTTGGCTACTGTAGTGCCAGTGCAGTCCGTTGTTGCAAGTACCTCTGCCCACTTTGTTGTGTAGTCGGTAGCCACCAAGAGATACTTCCGATTGCCGGGTTGGGCAAGAGGGAGTAATTGGGCCTACAAAATCTATGCCCCATCTCTCATAGGGTTGCCATGCCATAAAGACCTGCAGAGGACGGTTTGACTGTTTGCTTGGTTTAGGGCCACAGCACTGACATACATCACATACCTTTACATAGGCAATTGCTTCGCGGAAAATATAGGGCCACCATAAGCCACACTGGAGAATCTTTTGTGCAGTAATACGGCCAGAGTAATGGCCACCAGTGGGACCACTATGGGCATCCTCTAAAATATACTCGACTTCATGAGGGGAGACACCGCCTCAGAACACCATCGTGCCCTGATTTGTATAGTTGGCCCCCAATGAGAGTGAAAGGCCTAGACTTGAAAAACAAGCGTCTCTTCTGCAGGGGAGAAGCATTCTCTGGGTAGAGGCCAGTAGAAAGCAGATGTAAAACATCGCCGTACCATTCCGGAGTGGTATCCACCTTAAAGAGACTGCTATCAGGAAAGTCGTCAGCAACCCCTGTTGCTTCTTCACCAGTGTGAACGCGAGAAAGGTGGTCGGCAAGGACATGATGTTTGCCGGGCCAGAGTACCACTTCGAAATCGAACTCTTGAAATAAGAGTAGCCATCGCCATACTCTACCGCAACTTGCGGCTTGTTGAGCAGATATCGCAGGGCATGGTGATCAGTAATAACTGTGAAGTGGACCCCTAATAAGTAGTGCCGAAATTCTTGCAGCGCATACACAATAGCTAAACCTTCCCTTTCTGTGGTGCTATAGTTGCACTCTGCCTTGGTGAGTAGGCGACTTGCATAGTGAACAGGGCGATCCAGGTTATACTCCTTACTAGCACCCACAGCCAGTTGACTGGCATCTGTATGCACATGAAAGGTGAGAGACCAATCGGGAGCTACTAAGATAGGCGCTTCAGTGAGGCGTTTTTTAAGGTATGCAAAAGCTTCAGCCTTTGCCTTTGACCATTGAAAGGGAACAACAGCACTGGTTAGGCGGGTTAGGGGTTGAGCCACCTGCGCATACATGCGTATAAACCTGCGATGATACCCTGTGTGGCCTACAAAGCTCTGTACCCCTTTTGGGTTGATGGGAGGTGGTAACTTTAAGATTGCCACAATCTTCTCTACGTCAGGTGCAACAGACACCACATAGCCTAGAAGTGTGCCTTCAGTAACCAAAAAATGACCTTTGTTAGGATTTAGCTTTAGGCGTGCCTCTCTGCACCTGAGGAAGACATCAGAGAGCTGAGCGAGGTGTTCCTCTAGGTTTTCCACTGGGGTTGAACATTGAGCACCTGAGAAGGTCGAAAAATCGTCCATGAAGATGCGAAGATGATCCGTAAGCAGAGGACAAAAGATGAGATATACCGCCCTATTGAAAGAAGGTGGGGCATTTTTCAACCCAAAAGACATTCGAGTGTATATAAAAATACCCCAGGGAGTCACAAAGGCTGTTTTCAGCTGATCACCTGGATGGATGCCCAACTGATTGTATCCACTAAACCCATCCATGAAACTGTACAATACATGTCCTGTTACATCTTTGAGCACATGCTCAGTGAAAGGTGTTGGGAAACCATCTGGGATAGTTACCTTATTCGGAGCACGGTAATCGACGCACACACGGATTTTGTTGGATTGCTTCTTAGGCGCTCTCACCGTGGGTGATAACCACTCAGAGTGCTCCACAGGTACTATGATCCCTGCCTCTTGCATTTTTTCTAACTCTGGCTTGACCACCTCAGCATACTTCGGGTTGAGCTTGTAAGCTCGGCCTCTTACAGGCTTAGCCCCTTCAACGAGAGGTATAGTGTGGACACCCAATTCTGGTGGAATCCCCTCCTTGTAGGGCCAATCAAAAACATCTTTAAAAGAGTGTATGAAAGAGACTACCTGATTTAGTAATGCGGGATGCTCCCATAACCAAGCTGCTAACAGTACGTGCTGAGGGTGGTCAGGATCTCCCAGGTTGACTTCTCTGACCGGGTCCGGGGGTGTAGCTGGAGAGGGTGCTTCTGAAGATGAGAGGTGTGCTGCCTCCTGGAGCTTCAAGACATCATGTGCAGGTGTTTGATCGATTGGAAAACTCTGCATACTCTTCTTGTAACCATCCCTGTGGGAGCTCCTCGAAGGGTAAATCTTCAGATGCAGACGTCATGATAGAGTGATTTTGAAGGGGGTCCGACTTGGGAGATGCTCCAGGAAGGGGGAAATCTTTGGCGAGTGCACGCAGAGGAGATTTCTTCCCCCTTCGGTGGTGTGTTATAGGTTCCCCAAGACCGAGGGCTTTCATCGGCGGGTCATTCGAAGCATGAGAATTTGGGGTTGACACACTTACTTCTTCGATTGTTGTATTGTCTGCTGTAGGACTTTGGACATCTGTGTCCTCGTGAGGAGTTTGAAGAGAGAGTGTTATTGGCGGCACAGGTAAGTTTTGAGTAGAGACCATGTAGCATGGCATCGAAGTGGTAGCTTCCAACCACTGTAGCAGGTCCTCGTCAGACCCGTCAGGTGGGATGGGCTGCTCAGGGTCGGGGTTGGACTGTACTGACAATGAGCTGTGCTGAGCCACTGGATCCATCCCTCTTGCAAGCCGGATTGGTTGCATTTGGGAGCCGGGAGTGTGTATGCACATTGCGTCGTTTGCCCAATCATGAAGTGCCTTAGTATGCCGCAACCATGGTCTATCAATCAGTAAAGGAAATCCTCCCTCCACCCGAGGAAGACTGACCACCACAAAATCCAAGCTAAATGTGAAGTCTTGTACCTTCAAAGGCACCTTCTCTACTATGTCCACAGGATAGAATGTCCTCTGGTCTGCCAATGTAACAGTGAATGGAGCAAGGCGAGTAGGCTGCAGACCTAAGGCTGACATGGTAAATTCAGGCATTAGATTGATTCCAGACCCACCATCCACTATGATGCCTGAGAATGACTGCCCAAGAATAGATATAGTAAGACGTGGACTTTTATAGTCCGTGAGAGGAGCAGCTGGATATGAAATCATGTAGGACTCCAGGGGCTGTACAGGTAGGTGCCCGCCACTAGGCCCTGTACCAGGGTACAAAGACTGAATTATTGAGAGGGTGTCACTTCTAAGGGTTGCATCTAGCCGGAGCATCTCATAAAGAGACACTTGCTGAAAGGTGTTCTTCAAGATTGCTTCCGCTGTGGGCCTAGCTTCTACAACCTGGGACTCCTCGGAAACTTTGACTTGTTGCAAGTCAGCTACTGCTGCCAGGAAGGCTCCATCAATGTCCGAAAGCATAGAGATTGGCCTATTCTTTGCACCACTGACGGGTGCGACATTTTGAACAGGTTGTTGAAGTGTTGGACCGGATGGTCCCGTTGGCAAACTTAAACCCAGGGCTGCTCTTTGTGCTCGAGTGAGCACCCCAGTAGGCTCTGCTGCTTGTTGTGGCTGAACTGTATGTGTAGCAGGTGCTGGCTGAGGGGTGGTGTTCACTGTGATCAGATTGATTTTCGGGAATGTAAACTCTTGTTGATTTTGATTTGGGCCTGAAGATGAGGATGCCCTTTGTTTGGGACAATTTTTACTGTAGTGGTCCTTAGACTCCGGACAATGTCTGCAAGGAGGAGACCCTTCAGGTAAAGGACACTTTGGTAATGCCCATATTCACCGCATCTGTAGCATAGGATTGGCCGATTAGACGGACGAAACGGGGGACGAGGTGGTCGTTGCTCTTGTTGTTACATGGTGCTAGAGGCTGAGGTGTAGAAACTTTGGGGAACTGAGGGAGTACTGGCATGATAAAAGTTGTGGGGTGCAAAGTTGTTGTGCATACCTTGCTGCATAGGGGGTGTTGTCAGCAGAGGAGGCAACGGGTTTTGATGGCCGTAGGGTGAGACCATGTTGGATGCAGGTGCTAGCCCTTGTTGGAGAGAAGGACCTAGATTTTGTTGTATTTGCCGCAATCCTTTGATATAGTAACAATCCTTATCTTCGTGCCCAGATTTTTCGCAGAAGTGGCAAAAAGTCCGAAGGGGACAGTCCTGTGGAGGATGTCCAGGAGAGCGACAAGAGCTGCACCATACCATAGCTTTGGTCTCCTGCTGAGACCGAAGCTCTTCTAGTTCTCTCTTGATTTGATCGAAAGCCTCCAAGTGCGATGGTTTCTCTTGTCTCAGAGAGATTGATTTCTCTTCTTGGAGGGCGCGTTGTAGTTTGAGGGCTTCGAGTTCCCTGCGCAAGGAAGTCAAAGGATCAGCAGGACTTCCTTCGGAGAACACAGCGGGAGTATCTATGTGAGGAGAGTTGTTGAACAGCTTCCTAGCCCCTTCTATTCTAGTAGCAGCTGCGATGAATTCCTCCAGAGTGGCGTCAGGTCGGAGGCTCTCTCGGAGTTTTTGCTGAGAGGTTTTTGGAAGCGCCTTCTCCACCCACTTCTTAACCATGAATTCACCGGGTTGCTGGGGAAGCTTGGCAACCAGAGACTTGGTTTTGGTCATAAGCTCCGCAAAAGTCTCCTCTGGCTGGAGCACCATGTTGGCCAACTCATCCAACACTTTCTCTTGGTAGTCGCCCGGGCTGAAAGCTGCACATAACTGTTGTCTTAAGTGTGCCCAAGTTGCAAAAGGATTCTCTGCAAACTGGCTAAACCATTTGTCTGCTAAGCCGTCCAAGGTGGATGGAAAAAGTACCTGATAAGCATCTTCCTTGTTAAGACCACGTCCTCTACAGAGAGATACGAACCTCCGTGCATGGTCGTCCGCATCTTCCGAGGAGAGTCCTTTGAAGGTGCGGAACTTGATGTTTACCTTGGCCAACACGCTAGCCAACGCCTCCATGGCCCCTTTTTGCTCAATAGCCTGTTGTAGCAGAATAGGAGAGAGCTTTACTGGAGAAGGTGATCTGGAAGATGTGGAACCGGATGAAGGAATGGGGAATGAAGGAATGGGAGATGAAGGAATGGGGGATGGCGTAGGTGGAGGTAAGGTTGATGAGGTTAATGGACTTCTACTAGATACCACCGAGCGTCTTTTGTTATAGTGCTTCAGAGGGCTCAGTAGTGCGCTTTGATGCTCAACTGACCGCCTTGTATGTGTCATGCAGTGAACAGTGAACAGCGCAGGTCTAACACAGAACAAGTGAGGATAGTGACTAGACCATCTGGTCCAGGACCAGTGACTAGACCACCTAGCTGGCAGGACGAGGAGGGCTGGACCAGGGCGAGGACTAGACCAGGACCAAAGACCAAGGACCTGGGACGAGGACTAGGACTTGGACCAAGGCGAGAGAGGACGAGACTTGCAGACTATCTACACAGTGTAAGCAAGTTCACGATTTTATCCCCACAAGAGTGAGACTTCCTCTGAGGTCCCACCGTGATCGCCAAAATGAGAGCACTTGTAGCGCGGATAATGTGTCGTGCTCTCTACAGTGGGTAGTCCTCAGTGCAATGTGCGTGACAATCTCACTCAAACAGACTGAATCTCCCTCAAACTGACTGAACAGAAAGGAACAATAGACGTCAAACAGAGCTCCCAAAGACACAACAACAGACCAAAACATATGACTAGACGATCTCAAAGACTGATACAGACTCTTGCGTGGCAGCGCAATCAGCTCCAGCCCAGGACTCACAGGTACAATGGGGGTGTCGAGGCTCAGATGTGCCGGGATGGTGAAGACATGCTCTGTGTAAAGACCCACTCTAGACGACTACGTACAAGATAATGCCACTGGCCCCAAAACGACTACTTATATGTACAATCATCAAGAGCCACCAACGGCTCATAAAGAACATCATCTAAGTCTATCCCCACTGGGTGGCGGTGGTGACTTGGCCACGATGTCCACTAGACCACCCTGCCACGTGTCTCTGCCCAAGTGTGAACCGACCAAACCAAAGACCAACTGACCAAAGCCCAACTGTAAACTACTGTCGTGTGAAAGTGAAAGTGACACTGTAGCAGGTTACAGTCTTGCTGGCTGACATGGATGCTCGCGATGCTCTACTTGAAATGTCTCCTCTTTTCTTCAATACGCAGATGACTCATGTGCTGCCCTGGGCTCTTACCAAGGACTATCAGAGTCTCATTTGTCACAAGTGTCCAGTCTGGGTTGAGGTGGTCGATTTTCCTTGCACTTGGCGTCATTTTCTTCCTTTGTTGGCTGCTCAGTTAGGCAAAGTCATTTGCCCTCCTAAGCTCGAGGCAAACACAAACCATTGTTGTATTTTGTGGGACACGGATATCTCCGCACCAGCAGGTATTTCGATCGATTCTTGGGATACAGTAGTTGGAAAGCGCCCATTTAAGCTTAAATGGGGCAAGTTTGCAAACTCTTGCTTCCGCTGTGGCAAATTTGGTCATATGTAGTCCAAATGTCCGGAACCAAATCTGCAACCACCTCCTTCAGCCGTCCCTGCTCCTCAACCTCGCTCGCCTCCGAAACCTTCTACTGAGGTTCAAACTAAAGGAGCTTCAACCTCCTCCCCCTCAGCTGGGGCGATTAAAGGTAAGTACAATTGTCTGCACTTTCTGCTTCTCCAAATATTAAAGACAAGGGAAAAGAACAGGTTTCGACCTCTCAAACTTGGATAGTGCCCAAGAAACCTGCCAAAGCTGCTACAGTTCGTGTTCCGGCATCTTCTCATAATTATGTGCCTCCTTTGAAGAATGTTGCTCCGAAAAAACTCCCTTGTAATGACATCACTTCTTTGGTTGATGCTTGGGACAAGGTTGTTCGTTCTTACAAGGAGGTTGTTATTGGAGAAGCTTCTTCATCGCAAGGTGCATTTCCTTTCAATTATCTTGGTCCAGGTATTGACCCTCCTTCTCAGGCACCTTCAACTGGGGAGGATGTGTCGATGGGCACTGGTACTTGAGTTTTATTCCCCCCTTTCTTTTCCTGTTTCCTCGTCCACTGTATATACCATATAGAATGCATAGTTCTTTGAATTGCATCTCCTATAATGCGCGTGGATTATGCAATTACGACAAGTGGCGGCTTACTTGGCACAATGTACATACATGCAAAGCAGCATTGTGGTTCTTCAAGAGCATAACTAGCACCAATTTGCAGGACAGACTTCTTACTTTGCGGGCTACTGGACAGCTTATGCAGGATCAGTTGGCCATTCTGGAGTGCTTATGCTTGTTCGACATGAACTCTTCCCGACCTTGGTCTTTAATGACCCGGCTGGGAGATGGATGGTCATCCAATGTATTGTTAATGGAGAAGTTTTCGAATTTGGAGGATTATATGCATACACAGCTTGTGCAGATAGAGCACGGTTGTGGAGTGCTATCTCTTCTTATTGTTGGCGTTCCAATGCCTTTCTCTGTGGGGAATTTAATAATGCACCAAACCTTGCGGATAATACTAGTGGCCATTCTCACATGCTTCATATGGAACGGCAATTATGGGACGAAATTTATGTCGACCTGTAATGGGCTTTATTTGTGGCTCTTTTTGCATGCGACTGATCCAGGTTTTACTTTTCAGCACAATGCTCAATCCATGTATTGCGCTCGGTTGGATCGTTGGTATCTTTTTCGCACGCAACAATATCATGACTTTGTATGCGAGATGAGGATTGATTATGCTATGTGTCTCTTGGATCATTTTCCCGTATGCTTGAAACTTCGTTTTGGCTCTTTTGATGTCAATGATCGTCTATCCAAGAAAAGACTTCTACATGTCAATAATGCTTATCTCAAGCATGAGCCTTTTCGCACTATGATTGTGAATATCATTCCGCCTTTGCTCTCCCAGATGTATGTTGACATGGACATAGCATGGTTTTGTTTTGTTATGCGTGTTCAATCAGTTATACAGGATTATGGTAGGGATTATTTGTCACAATTAAGGGAACAGATTAACCAGGATCCTTGCAGCCGATTAATGCACTTGGCTAATCATTCTTCTCTTACTGACGCTCAAATGACTGAGTTGTTTTCTGCTCGTGCAATATTAAGGCACAATGATGAGAGGAAATTGGCCAAATGGTAGACTCGAACTCGTCAAACAAGCTTTTGTAGATAAAGGATGTGCTTCTAAAAAATTATTTCAGCATTTGCATCACTCGAGGCAGTCTCAAGCTATACAGAGAGTTAAATTACCGTCAGGGGAGTGGACCTCCACTTTTCGACAGCTAGCACTAGCCTTGCACTCTCATTATGGCAAGATTTTTGAGGCCCCTTCTTCTCCCACGAGAGAAGCTCGCCAAGCGCGTCACATGTTTCTATTGCATGTTACTTCCATTCTCTCGATGCGGCAGGCTCAAGACTTGGAAGCTGTTTTCATTGAGTCGGAATTGTATGCCAGCTTGCTTGATTTGGGTCGATGGAGAGCTCCTGGTTGGGATGGTCTCTCTGTGGAATTCTTCTTGTCTTTCTGGGATTATTTGAAGTTGCCTCTATTGTTCATGATGAATATAGCTTGGGAACAACAAGAATTACCCTCCTCTTGGAAAGAAGGTTTGCTCAAGCTGATCCCTAAGCATGCATTGTGTGAAGAATTTTCACATTGGCGGCCTATTACACTTATGCCTGTGGTATATAAATTAATGGCAAAAATGCTTGCTAATCGACTCAAATGCTTTCTGCATGAAGGCTTGCATCAATCTCAATACGGCTTCATTCCGCGATGTCAAATTACTGATAACCTCGCAAATGTCATTATTGGTATGGAATATGCAAAATATACTCGACAGGATGTATTGGTCATGCAAGTTGACATTGAAAAGGCATTTGATACTGTTCTTTGGGATTACATTGCGGATACCATGCGACATTTGGGCCTTGGGCCTAGGCTATCCCGTGTCGTGCTTTTCTTGTATGCATACAATACTTCTGCAAGCTTGCTGGATGGTTCTCTCATAGAATCTTGGCCTTTGGGACGGGTCGGTAAGGCAGGGCTGCCCTTTGAGTGCATTGCTTTATGCGATCGCTACTCATCCCTTGTTTATGTATTTGGATTTCTTGACCTCCACTGGTAGGCTACATGGCCTTACTTTACCTTTTGGTCGACAGTTTGCTGGTCAGGCTTATGCGGATGACTCTTTGTTCATGCCTCGTAATAACTATGATGATGAACAACAGATTATGCATACTCTTCAGTTGTTTGGATTGGCAGCAGGTCTCAAAGTTAACTTTTGCAAATCCAAGCTATTGCCTCTGAAAGAGTGTGACTGGCATAAGATATTGTGGCCTGGGGAGATTGTTCCTCCCCATGTTTTGGTTCGCCATTTGGGTTATCCGCTGGGTTGGAATGTATCGGCTATGAAGAAAATGGATTGGGTGCTCCAACGTCTACATTCCAAGTTGAATTATTGGAAATTGTCCACATGGCCACTTCATGTGCGTCTCAGGATTGTCCAATGTATCCTTGTGGCTTATGTGCAGTTTTACTTGCCTTTGTTATCCTGGCTTCGATTGCGCTTGCAGTCTCTCATGTCCAATATTTTAGAACATTTTTGGCGGACCTCGTCTACCAAGAGGCGCATTCGGCTTCTATCTATGAACAAGCTGTTTTCTCCCAAGCGGCTTGGAGGGTTGAATATTTTGGACTTGAGAGGTCGTCTTTTGGCTCGGAAAACTATGTTGTTGCCAGTTTTGATGGAGCAGCAGCAACCCTGGGCTATCATGGTCACACATTTATGTGCGCACATTGTCACCCCTTCTTTTGGTCATTGGAAACTTACTTATTGGGATGTTGTTTTTGGGAAGCTTGAAGGACACATTCCTGGATGTCCCTTTACTTCTTCTCTAATTGTTGATTGGAAGGTTGTCACTTCGCATTTGGCTTGGGATGGTCAACAATCGTCTGGGGGTAACTCTCTTCGCTTGGAGAGTCTGCATTGGAGCAGGGTTTTTGCTTCGATTTTGGTTCAATGATCTCCTCGCCAAGCGTATTTTCTTTCCCAAAAAGGAATTTGTCAGGTGCATCAGGTGGTTGATGACTCGGGTTATGTTCTTTCTTTCGCTGATGCCGTCTCCCGCTTTCAGTTGGGTCTTCCCTATTCTCCTCTCTGGCAGGAGATTCAAAACATGCTTGCTGCTCATTTGCCCATTCCTCCTCTGGATGAAGATTCTCGCTTCTCTGATTGGAATCTGGCTACTACTAGATTGGACTGCATCTCAGCTGCCAGCGTCTATGCCATAATTCAGTTTGATGTATGGATTGTGCATCGGGGTAATCAGCTATGGTCGTTTTCCGAGTCATCCTTGTGGTGGCAACACACATTGTCTCGTATTTGGCAGAGTCATCTGCCTTTGAAGGAAACGTGTTTTTTTGTGGCGATGCTTGGTGGGAGCTCTACCTGCTGGCAGTGTGTTGCATGCTCGGCATATTGCGCCTTCCTGCTGCCCCAGATGCCTTGAAGCTGACGAGACTGTGCCACACTTACTGTTGTGTTGTCGTCACTCCAGAGCCTTCATTCGGCAAGTGTTGACTTCTCTTCGGCTGCGTTTTCCTTCCGGCTCTTTTCACAGACGATTTTGGCTTTTTGGGGTGCTTCGGTGACAGTAATCTCAGTTTGCGGTGTTCTTCACTTGGGTCAGATTTAGGACTATGTGGGCCATCTGGCATCATAAGAACTCCTTAATGTTCCAGGGCACTCTTGTTGACTCCTTTCCCTATTTCAAATTATCTCTTGGTCAAGCATTGCATTTTGCCTATGACGCTGGAGACATCACTCTTGAAACCTATAGGATTTATTCTGATTGTTTCTAACCTTCGGAGCCTCATAGCGCTTCGTGTTTTGTATCCCTTTCTTTTTGTGGGTTTTCCTCGCTTTGAGGTTTCCCACTTGTAAACTAATCAAAGCAGATTTACAAAAAAAGTGTGTAAGATCTGGGAATTTGCTTACTTTTTCTCAGGTAGCGGCACGCTTTGGGTTGGGCATGCATTATCGTCCGATTTGGAGCCTGCTTCAGCATATATTGGCTGATTTCCTCCCTATTACTCTGCTTCTAGGTGCATGTCATATGCAGGATTGGAATATATGGGACACTCCTGTGGAGGCGATTTCTACTCGACATATCTATGCTTCTCTTGTGCAAGACTCTTGGCTGGCTGATCACTCTAATGCGCTCTGGGATTTGCACAAATATGAACGATGGTGGGGACAGGCTCTTACTGCAATTTGGGAGTCTTGCTTGCCTCTTAAGGAGCGTCTGTTTCTTTGGCGTTGTTTGTTGGGAGTTCTTTCGGTTGGAACTCTCCTTGCAGCGCGTCACATAAGCTCCCGTCGTCGTGTCAATTGCTCCGCTGCCGATGAGAATGTGGACATCTGCTTTGGGATTGTCGCTGCACCAGGGCAATCCTTCGCCGCGTTTCTGCTTGTATGCATCTTCGATTTCCCTCGGCGGTTTTCCACAAACAATTCTAGCTTTTTGGCATTCTTCCGACTTCCCACCTACGTTTTGCCATCTTCTTCGCGTGGGTCAGATTTTGGTCGATGTGGTCTCTGTGGCACCATCGCAATCTCCGCATGTTTCACCGACATGAGGCGGATCCTTTTCCATCGTTCAAGATTCCTGAGGCAATCGTTACACTTTGCCTTTGACACCGGGGACATATCCTTGGAAATCTTGCAACTTATCTATGTTTGCTTTTAGCGATTTTGCATCGCAGAACACTGCTGTGTTCTTCCCCTTGTATTTGATCATTTTTTTTTCTGAGAAAAAGATCCTTCTATTAGTTAATGAAACTGCCCACAGGGCTACAACACCTCTTCAAGAGAGGGCTACAACAACCATGAAGGGGAGACTCTCCCAATGAAAAAACAGCATATGTACAATGAGGCTAAATCAAGAAATGGGAGGAGGGAAAAGCCACACAGGTGGACGGTAGTGCCATCTGGGTACACCCTGGACCATGGTGAAAAAAGGCCCAGGACGCCAGAGTCCAAAGAAGGCCTCTCTACGCTCCCGCATGCGGTCGGAGCTACCCTGGAGTCTCTCGAGCTGTCCTCTGAGAGTGTGGATCAGCTCTAGCCAAAGATTGCGAATAGTCTTTGCTGGTGGTGCAGGGCGAGCCTCAAAGATGCGGAAACAGCGGGCCTGCCAGATGAACCAGAGTGTCAGGCCACTGATGAGCTCCCAGCACTCCTCTCTCTCACTGCACCACTCCTGTGGAGTAAGCTCTGTGGCAGGCTGGAGTGTAGGTCGCCCCCCTTGCATCACTACCATCCTGTTGGTGGAAGATAGCTCAAACTGAAGTGCCGGGCCCGTGAGAGTGGACCAAGCCGCTGCCCCCCAAGTGTACTGCGGAGCCGTGGAAAGAGCAGGCATCAGCCGAAGAACACGAAGCCACACCTGCTGTGCCAAAGGACAGTCCCAAAGACAATGACGTTGACTCTCCACAAGGTGGCCACAAGCTGCACATGCGGCCGAGAGACCACTATGCACCAGCCAACTCCCAACTGCTGTAGCTCTGTGTGCAACCAGCCATCATTTTGGAGGTTTCCCACTTGTAAATTAATCAAATGAGATTTACAAGAAAAAAAGAGTGTGTGTGTGTGTGTGTGTGTGTGTGTGTGTGTGTGTGTGTCATAGGTCATTTTGGCCTTTTGAAAACGTTAATATAGCATTTCATTTCATTTCATGTGAGAGTGACTGGGTTAAAGGGGAGGGAGAACATAGAAGAAGACGTGCAAGAGCTTTGCAAGCTCATGGGCATTGAGAAACCTATGCACACAGCCGCTTGGAGAGTGGGGAGGAGAACTGGCAATGGGAATGAACTGGTGGAAAGCTTGAAGGCTAGAGCTCTTATTGTATGTTTTTTGACTATAGAAGCTAGGAAAGAGTTTATTGCTCCTGTGGGACCTCTTTGAAGCTAGCTGTGTATCATTGCAATGGAGCTTTTAGATATGATGCTGGGATGTTTGAGGATACTTTTAGAGGGAGAGAGATCATTTTATACACAGAAACGCATCAGAGCCCGGATAGGACACTTCCCATTGTAACAGGGTACAAATGGGAGTCTCTACAAAAAGAAGACATGCATTGAGCATACCTACTCTAGGTTCAAGAGGACTTCAGTGCTGTTTAGAGAGGAGTTTGCGCTCTTTATGTAGGTAGTGCAGAGAAACGAGCAGGCTAGATACATGTGGGCTAGAGTGCGGATGGAGGGCTGCAGAGCATTGTATATTGCTATATGCTATGTTCCTCTTAGTCCATCCAAGTTTGTTGACTCACCTAAGGGAAAAGCCCCATACATGATCTTGAATGAGGATTTTTGGGAGTTCTCAAGCGAGGGAGGTGTCATCTTACTCGGAAACTTCAATGCTAGGACAGGTTGTTATTGGTCATATTTCTTTGACAAGTCAAAGGAGATGCTACGTGAGCTTGACCTAGGAGAGATGGATTGGAACGGACTTCTGAGGATACGGAGAAAGTAACCGAGTAATGGAAGGTGTCTTCTTTAGTTGGGCACTCTGCATGGACTTGCTATACTTAATGGCCTTGTGGGATATCCTCTCTTTGCAAGCTGCACTTATTCCTGGCACGGTGGACATGGTCTTAGCTTTAGCACTATGGATTATGTACTGGCTCCTATAGCACTCATCTCATGTATCCGTGTCCCCGCATGGTTGACATGATCTTAGCTTTAGCACTATGGATTATGTACTGGCTCCTATAGCACTCATCTCATGTATCCATGATCTTGCAATCTCTCCTAGACCTATTGGTGGTGTAGCTGATCATGCTTATGTAGCATTCTCGGTGGATTTTGAGTACACTATTGATCAGGCTGAAGACAGCCTCTTGATATCCAAGATGCTATTTTTGTAGAGAGACTAATCATGTATACATGGGGGAGATCTACAGGGTACTTTGTTTGTAGGCTTCTTGGATACCATTCCGGAGATTACACAGCACCTTACTGAGGTTCTTTGCATAGCTGCAACCACAACCTTCCCACACTTACAGCCTACATGATGAAGCCCATTGTGGGACCATGCCTCAAAATAGGTGGTACGATGATGAGTGGTGTGAGATGATAGCCCGCTTACAGCGCGAGGTGGCTTTGGGTTCTACTTCACATAGAGAAGCTCAGAGACTCTCTTGATGTCTCATACGCCAAAAGAAGAGAGCTTTCTTGGTTCAGTTTGATCACCATCTATACCAACCTCTCTTGAATCAGGACTCAAAAGTGGCATGGAAAATTTTTAGAGAGCATTCTCCCATCACACCCTTCACATCTCGCGACACATAAGAACAATATGCAGCCGTACTTTGTACACTCTGCCAGGCCAGCCTTCTATGCCAGAGTCCAGACCCACCGGAGCCTTGTTCAGAGACTTCTACATTTTCCACAACAAGTATGGTTTGTAAAGCCATTCACAAGGGAAGAGCACAGAAGGGAAGAGCACAGGATCATGATGGATTGGTGGCTGAGCATCTTTTACACTCTAAAGGTTTGATGGGAGCTTTTGGATTGTATGTTTAATACAGCTGTGTGAGGGATTCCCAGAGAGTTGGAGCACACACACCATTGTGCCCATATTCAAATCAGGAGATCTAACGTTGTTGACTAGCTATCGTACTATCATGATTGGTCATACATTGGCCAAGTTGTATGCATCCATATTGAAGCATGAGCTAGGTCGATGGGCAGAGCGACAGGGTCTTCGAGGCTCGAGCACAGGAGTAGGAAGGTTTCAGGAGAGGCTTTTCCACTCTTGATCACATCCTCACACTGAGGGTGCTTATAAGGAGGGTAGAGCACATAAGAAACAGATATATTGTTGCTTGTGTAAAGCTTTTGACACAATTCAGAGGGCTAGGTTGATGCGTCGACTACATGACATGGATGTGCCTAGGGAGCTCATATGGGGGATTATGGCACACTATGAGATAGTGGTGGGTAAAAGGCACACATCAGAGGTTCTCTCAGGACCTAGCTTCTCCACCATTGGGGTGAAACAGAGATGCCCACTCTCCTTAACATTGTTTCGCCTCTACATTGATGAGATTTTGGATTATATTGCAAGAGGAGGAGATAGAGGAGCCCCTCTCTCAGGCACTTGGATACCCCTTCTATTGTATGGAGATGATATTGTGCTTATTGAAGACTCGCTGCAAGGGCTTAGGAGACATCTTGATGTACTACATACTATTCACATAAAAATCTCTCTTACTGAACCTGCTGTTTGACCTTTACTCTATTCATGACCTTTTTCTTCCTGAGCTTTCTAGCTCTCACATCACTGGGAGGGCGGGAGAGTGGCGGGTAACCTATAGCAAGTGTCTCATTACACTACAGGTCTCGTTCGTAGTGCCACTCGGGGAGAGTTAGTGGGCCACTCTCACATCATGCTGTCATTCTTGACATTATGATAGATTTATGTGCTATGCGAAGACTTCAACTCTCTAATAATTGCTCTTTTTTTTGAAAGTATCTTACTTATGCCGTAGTTTTTTTGCATAATAGGGAGGAGGGGTTTACCGGTTTACAAGTTCTATCTTGAGGTTTGTTGGGATGACCTTGTTGGTACTTCGGTTTGGCTTCTCCTTGAGCTTCTACTTTATTTTGTGAATGTAGTTCTATAGTAATAAGTGAATTTGTACTAAAAGATAGAAACTTCAGCTTTGATTTTGGAAATGGGATGCAATTCTTGAGCTTATTATTCATTACTTCTTGGTTTGAAGGTCCGCAGTTGCTTTACAAGAATATAGAAGTGAGGTGAAGAAAAGACTTCAAAAGATCAAGCAAGAATTTCATGACCTTGTAGACAAGAATGAGAAGGTTATCCTCATTTAATAAGTATCATATCTTTTTTACTGACTTGTTGCATCCAACAAGTAGAGTGTATATAATTTTAGAAAAGATGGGCAATTTGTGATTCAAATGAAAAAAAGGTGGCTACAATCTATACCACAACTGTTGTGAAAATAGGTGTTGTTGTGGTTTCTTTGGTGCTGCTTTTCTTCATGCACACAAATGAGCAAGAATTAATAAGCTAAAGCAGACAGAGTTTTGGCCAGTCAGAGCCATTTGTGTTCATATGGAATGGAATCCATGTGCTTGTAGACATGTCTCCGTAATTAAACTCACGCCAGTCTGTTCAGGGACTCACTTTTTGTGTGCCCTTCTGCTTTTTCACTTGTGGACAGTAGCTCTGCTGCTTTTCAAGGATCAGCCTGCAACATGGTGATTTTTCCACATTATCGGCCTGCTGAACCATCAAAAGTGCCGTGTCAGCATTCTCTCTATCTTGCCAGCTGACAACTGCCCCATCAGCAGGCCATGTTCCAGGTTGCTGCCATGTGAGCATTATAGGCATGTCAACAGGAGTGCCACACTGTTTCGGTTCTGTCAATTTTTAGGTGGTACTAAAACATGCCAACTGAATTGTGGTCTCAAAGAAGCTCTCTCTCTCTCTCTCTCTCTCTCTCTCTCTCTCTCTCTCTCTCTCAATATATCCTCCTGCCATGGTGTCTACCCTCCTCAATAATGGCTCAGAGTGTCAAAATCTGGTCAAGCGTGGAGAAGTCTCTCCTGAACCCTGCCTGTCCTGCTGCCCTTATGCCCTCCCTCTCTGCCCATCCACTCAGCTCGTGCTCAAGAATTGATGCATATAGCCTAGCCAGAGTGTGACCAACCATGATGGTTCGGTAATTCCCGAGGATCTCCGGACTTGAAGATAGGCACGATAGTGGACATACTGCAGGTCTTAGGGAAACCCTCATACATGGCTCTATTAAACATCATAGCAAGAGGCTCTGCAAGCATATCTCTGGCATGGATAAAGTGCTCTGCTACCATGCCATCATGGTCCTGTGCTCTTCCTGTCTTCATCTTGTCAATGGCTTTCCTTACCCTCTTAGCACTAAAGAAAGTACATGTTTCTGGGCATGCCTCTGGAGGGTCAGGCAAAGGTGGCTACCCTGATGCTGTGTAGAGAGATGTAGCATATCCCCCCCATGTCTCTGTGGAAGTGATGGCTGGCGGTGGAGAGTGCTCATTGGAAAGCCTCCATGCTTCACTAGAGTCCTGACTCATAAATAACTGGTACAGATCACGCTCTAATTGGGATAGGTAAGCCCTCTTCTTTCGTCGCACTAGGCGGCGGAAGATAATCCGTGACTGTCTATGTGTAGTAGTACCCATGAAGTACCCATGAGCACCTCTCTCTCTAATCTGATCCTCATCTCTCTACACTCCTCATCATACCAACTGTTCTGAGGCATCCCAGATCGTCTGCGTGTGGGCTGGCTGTGTGGATATGCCTCTGAGGTTGCATCATGTAGCGTCTCTGTCAGAATCTGGGTGAGCTCATCTAGTGGTCGTCCTGGCACCTGAGTGCATAGCTGCCTGTATATCTCATCAGTGTACACGTGATCCGTCTCCCTCGTGAAGGTATACCGAGTATGTGTGGAGGCCTCTCCCAATGGAGCTATGCTGAATTGGAACGATAAAGTGAAAGACAAGATAGCATGATCGACTGCTATCCCAACCAGCCTAGTTCCCACCACAAAATCCTCAAAGGAAGGAATGAGTCCTGGCGGAGCCATAACATAATCCATTGTACTAGCGCCATGTTGGTGTGGAAAGCATGTAAAACCACCAGCAGCAGGGAATCTCTGCAAGCCATTCAAAATGGCCAATCCATGTGCAGTTCCCATATCAGTCAAGTATTTGCCATACTCAGCTTTGTGGATTTTCGCAAAGCCTTTGATACAGTGCCACGAGCCAGGCTCATTCGCAGATTGCAGGACATGGGGGTGCCCACAGAGCTGATCTGGGGGATCTTAGCTTTATACAGGACAATGGTAGGACATGTACGCACTACTCAGGGCATGTCCGACATGGTTCACTCCACCATTGGGGTGAAGCAGGGTTGTCCCCTATCTCCGACTCTCTTTGGGATATATGTAGATGAGTTTTCAGATTATGTACATACAGAGGGTGATAGAGGTGCCCAGCTTGCAGGGACATGGATTCCGTTGCTATTATATGCTGATGATATTGTGTTGATCTCCGATTCTCTAGAGGGGATGCAACGTCATTTGGATGCATTGGATGGATTTGCACGGGACAGTGGATTGTCTGTGAACCTTGGTAAGACCAAGGTGATGGTGTTTAACACCACGGCACAGTGGGTAAGGAGGTATGCCCCCACTTTTACATATGGTCGAGAGACTGTGGAGTAGGCAGATACATACACTCTTGGAGCGGTTTTTAGTGGTCCAGTATTTTGAGGTGTGCAACAGATACGCGATTGAGTAGAGCCTATGCAGCATTGGGGAGACTTGAGATGATATGTTCGTAGGTTCAGTTCCAAGAACCTCGGACAAAGCTTTGGCTCTTTGACACTTTGATCACTTCGGTCATGCTGTACGGAGTGGAGATATGGGGCCCCTCAGTTGATCACCATAGCAGAGTTGGCAGTATTGATGGATGGAGATGTATGGAGAAGCCCTTGGTGTGTATGATTTGTCGGATGATTAGGGCCAAGGCCTCAGTACCACATGACATTGTTAGGGCGGAGCTCGCTGCTCCTCCATTGGTAGTGGAGGCACTCACTCGATCAGTTTCATTTATGCATAGCACTTGGGCTCTCCCTAGAGACAGATATGCTCGACTAGCACTAGAATCTTCGCGACAGCTAGCATTGCAGGGAGATATATCATGTTGATATGCAGAGATGGCATCTTGGTTTTAGTTACATGGCTTTAGTATGGATCAGCCACCCCCATTTCAGTACTCTCTGGATGCACCCTCCATCTCCCTCACTAGGGCAGAGATTACTAGGCTCATCAGACAGGACTTGATTCAGCTGGATACGAAGAGGACATGGATACAACCTACACATGAGCTAGGTAAGAAGATGACTTTCTATAGAGAGCATCTTCTCCAACTCACGGAGGATGGTTTTATGATCAAACCAGGATACATAGACACTCATCTATCCCACAGGATCCGATGTGCTATTGGTTAGATACGCACATCCTCACATCAGCTACAGATCGAGACAGGTAGATTTAGAGGAGTACCCGTTGAGTTTAGGATTTGTCACGTGTGCCAGATAGAGCCAGAGACAGAGCTACATTACATATGTCACTGCCCAGTATACTATGAGATACGAGGCCGCTTTCAGTGTCTATTCAGAGAGGGTTTTGGGCCACTTTCTAGAGTCATGAGATACCAGGATCAGAGATTATACTTACCAGACACAGAGAGGACCTCTTGAAGAGGGGCACAATGAGAGAGATCCAGCAACAGTGGAAGATTACAAATTTCTTTCAGTCACAGACAGAGGAGTCCGAGCAACCCCAACAACATAACAACACCAGAGGCACCAGGGTAGATCTGGTAGCACTGATGGATGGAGATGTATGGAGAGGCCTCTAGTCTCTATGATCTCTCGGATGATTCGGGCTAAGGCTTCAGTGCCACATGAGATTATTCGGGCTGAGCTAGCTGCCCCTCCTCTCGTAGTTGAGGCCCTTACGAAATCAGTCTCCTTCATGCATAATTTATGGGACGTTTCCAGAGACAGATATGCTCGGTAGCACTTGAGTCAATCTCGACAGCTAGCACTACAAGGGGACACAGCATGTTGGTATGGGCAGATGACATCATGGTTTCAGTCACACGGCTTCAGCATGGATAGACTGCCTCCATTCCAATACTCCTTGGATGCACCCTCCTTTTCTCTCACATGGGTGGAGACCACTAGACTTCAGGATTTGATTCAACTAGATATCAGAAGCACATGGATACAGCCGGTACAAGAGTTGGGCACGAAGATGGATTTCTACAGAGAGCATCTCCTCCAACTAATAGAGGATGGATTTGTGATTAGACCGGCCTATCTGGACACTCGTATATCCTATGGGATACGATGTGCTATTGGTCAGCAGATGCGCACATCATCGCATCAGCTAGAGATTGAGAGTGGCAGATTTAGGAGAATACTAGCAGAAGCCAGTATATGCCAGTTATGTCATATAGATCGAGAGACAGAGTTACATCACATTTGTCAGTCCGGTATACTACGAGATACGAGGCCGCTTTCATTGTCTATTTAGAGAGGGCTTTGGACCGTTGGCTAGAGTCATGAAATATCAGGATCAGAGATGCCTCGGGTTGTTTTTGCTAGAGCTGCACAGACATAAGGAAAGTCTCTTGAGGAGACATTCACAGAGGGAGATCACTGAGTTCTTTAGAGCAGGGACTCAGCAACCGGATGAGCGTGCTTCGCAGTAGACTTCAGAGCCCACTTCTACCAGAGGTATATTTGTGGACAGAGCCACTGAGCTCGGGAGAGCTAGTCTACAGGGGCGACCACTACACCGACGGAGGCTCCACCAGAGAATCAGGACCATTCTAGCACGGCATGGGAGACACCAACTACGATTATTTACAGAGGCGGACATTGATGAAGCTCTTCAGCGACCTATGCAATACTTTCTCGGACAACGCCCGATGCCGGGCATCCTGGGGCATGGATGATGATGATGAGGCTAACGATTTGAGTCTTTTAGTTTTAGTCTTTCACTTTACTTCATTTTATTTTTGTACCTAGACATTGGATTAGATCCACAAGGATTGTATCACTTTGGTCTCATAGGTCATTTTGGCCTTTTGAAGACATTTAATATAACATTTCATCTCTCTCTCTCTCTCTCTCTCTCTCTCTCTCTCTCTCTCTCTCTCTCTCTCTCTTTCATTTCATCTTCGTTGAGATGGTGAAGAAGGCCACTGACAGGATGAGGATTGGGAGAGTATATGATCATGATGGCTTAGAGGCTGAGCATTTCATGCATGCCAGATATCTACTAGCAGAGCTTCAAGCAGTTATGTTTAACCGTGCCATGTGTGAAGGCTTGCCTGATACTTGGAGCCTATCTACTATTGTACCTATCTTCAAGTCAGGAGACCTTATGGAGCTTGGGAATTATCGCACTATCATGATCGGACACACATTGGCGCGGTTGTACGCATCCATTCTTGAGCAACAACTCAGTAGATGGGCAGAGAGGGAGAGGATACGCGCAGCCGGGCAGGCAGGGTTCAGGAGAGGATTTTCTACTCTTGACCATATCTTGACACTCAAAGCCATTATTGAGGAGGGCAAATCACACGGGAGACGGATCTATTGTAGCTTTGTGGACTTCCACAAAGCATTTGACGCAGTACCTAGAGCTAGACTGATGCCCAGACTACAGGAGATGGGAGTACCCACAGAGCTCATTTGGGGGATCATGGCATTATACAGGACAGTAGTGGGGCATGTATGCACCTCAGAAGGTCTATCAACAGAGAGGACTCAAGTGCAAGGCGGGCATATCTGTCTCTGGGAAGTTTCCACATGCGGTGTATGAAGGAGACTGATCTAGTGAGCGCCTCAACCACTAGTGGGGGGGCCGCTAGCTCTGCTTGGATGATGGCACGTGGTACTGACGCCTTGGCTCTAATGAGTGGCGAGATCATAGAGATCAGAGGTTTCTCCATGTCCCCCCATCTGTCAGTGCGACCCACCTCCCGTGATGATCCAATGAAGGCCCCCATATCTCAGCTCCATAGAGCAATGAAGAAGCCACTAGAGTGTCAAAGAGCCAGAGCTTTGTCCGAGGCTCCTGAAACTGAACCTGCGAACACATCCTCTCCAATCTAACCAATGCTTCATGGGCTCTAATCAATCTGGTCTCTGCTGCTCTCCTCAATGAAAATGTTGGTCCGCTAAAAACCACTCCAAGGTAAGTGTAAGCATCTGTATACTCCACTATCTCCTGGCCGTATGTGAATGTAAGTGCTGACCTTCTAATCCACTGTGGGGTGGTATTAAACACCATAACCTTGATTTTACCCATGTTGACAGACAAACCACTTTCATGGGCAAACCTATGCAAAGCATCCACGCGACATTGCATCCCTTCCGGAGAGTTGAAGATCAACACAATATCATCAGCATACAACAATAGTGGAATCCATGTCCCTGCCAGTTGTGCACCTCTATCATCATTGCTCTCAATGTAGTTAGAAACCTCATCCACATATATAACGAATAGAGTAGGAGAGAGCGGGCAGCCCTGCTTCACCCCACCAGTATGGGGAGATGACATCATGGTTTTAGGTGCATGGATTCAACATAGACAGATTGTCACCCTTCAAGTACTCACTGGATGCACCATCTCTCACTCTTACACAGTCCGAGATCACCAGGCTCACCCGCCATGACTTGACTTAGCTAGACTCCAGGAGGACATGGATATAGACAGCACAGGAGTTGGGCACGAAGATGGCTTTGTACAGAGAGCATCTTATCCAGCTTACGGAGGACGGTTTTGTGACAAGACCCAGGTACATGGACACCGACTTGTCTCATGGGATACGATGTGCTATTGGCCAGATACACACATCTTCACACCAGCTGCGGATTGAGACTGGGAGATACAGCGGAGTACCAACAGAGGCCAAGACATACCCCTTGTGTGACATGGAGCCTGAGACAGAGTTGCACTACACATGCCACTGCCCCATCTACTACGAGATACGAGGCCGCTTCGACTGCTTGTTCAGAGAGGGTTTTGGACCACTCTCCAGAGTCATGGGGTACGAGGATCAGAGATGCTTGGGTGTGTTTTTGCTTCAGCTGCGCAGACATAGAGAGAGCCTGATGAGAGAAGAGGCTAGCCAGTCTCAGAGACGGATCACAGATTTCTTTAGAGCAGACACTCGACAGCCGCGGAGCTACTACCACAGCAGAGCTCACATTTGGTCTCACACCAGAGGCACACTGATCGACCGAGCGATTGAGCTGGGGAGATCCAGACGCCCACGATTGCGGAGGACTACACAGCATTGACGGAGGCTGCATCAGAGGATTCGGATCACTTTGGCCAAGCATGCACGACGCCCGGTCAGACTACTAACCATGGAGGAGAGGACTACACAGCATCGATGGAGGCTGCATCAGAGGATTCGGATCACTTTGGCTCGACATGCACGACGCCCGATCAGACTACTGACCTTGGAGGAGATTGATGAGATCCGCCAGCGACCGATGCTGGATCTCCTGTGATCTAGCTATCCCAGCTAAACAGTTAGCTGCTTAGTTCACACCTAGCACTTGAGGATTCCATAGTATTTTATTTTCTCATTTTGTCATTGCTGTGATTTTGTCATCTTGTTACTCTGACTTTGTATCAGATCCACCACATTGTAACTTTCTGGTCTCATAGGTCACTTTGGCCTTTTGAAGACGTTAATATAACATTTCATTTCATTTCATTTCTCTCTCTTCAAAGCAGGTGATCCTACAAAGCCTGGGAATTACCGCACTATTATGGTTGGGCACACATTGGCACGGTTGTATGCATCCATTCTTGAGCAATAGTTGAGTATTTGGGCAGAGGGTGAGGGTGTACGAGCAAAGGGCCAAGCCGGTTTCAGGAGGGGTTTCTCCACTCTTGATCATATTCTGACACTCAGAGCCATCATTGAGGACGGTAGGTCACATGGGAGACAAATTTATTGTAGCTTTGTGGATTTCCGCAAAGCATTTGACATGGTACCGAGAGCTCGATTGATGTGCAGACTGTAGGAGATGGAGGTGCCCATATTGTTGATTTGGGGGATTATGGCTCTATACAGATCAGTGATGGGACATGTACGCACTCCGGAGGGGACATGTTCACTCCACCATTGGGGTGAAACAGAGTTGCCCATTGTCTCCTAATCTATCTGGTATGTATGTTGATGAGGTGTTTGATTACATTGACAGAGAGGGTGATAGAGGTGCCCAACTGGATTATCTGTAAACCTTGGTAAAACCAAGGTTATGGTGTTTAACACCACACCACAGTGGATCAGGATATCACCATCGACTTTCACATATGGTCAAGAGATTGTAGAGTATACAGATGCATACAATTACCTTGGGGTTGTCTTCACTGGGCCGAGGTTTTCTTTGAGGAGAGCAGCAGAGACTAGACTGACTAGAGCTCTTGCGGCCTTGGGAGGCTTGGAGAGGTTGTGTTTGTAGGTTCAGTTCCAAGAACCTCGTACAAAGTTATGGCTGTTTGATACCTTAGTCGCCTCAGCTATGTTGTATGGGGTGCGGACATGGGGACCTTCTGTTGGCCAAGATGGTTGGAGACATATGGAGAGGCCACTGGTATCTATAATCTCTCGACTGATCAAAGCCAAGGCCTTCATACCCCACGCTATCATTCGAGCAGAGCTAGCTGCCCCTCTTATGGAGATTGAGGCGCTTACCAGATCAGTCTTCTTTGTGCACAGCTTGTGGGATACTACTAGAGACCTATATGCTAGACTGGCCCTTGAGTCTTCCAGACAGTTAGCTCTTCAAGGGGACACTTCTTGCTGGTATGCACAGATGACATCATGGTTTCAGACGCATGGTTTCACCATGGACAGGCTGCCCCCTTTCCAGTACCGTCTTCAGGCACCCTCGATGTCTCTTACAGGGGTGGAGATTACTAGACTCATTCGTTAGGACCTGATCCAACTGCGTACCAAGAGGACATGGATAGTGTGCACGAAGATGGATTTCTATAGAGAGCATCTTCTCCACCTCACAGGAGATGGGTTTGTGATTCGACCCAGCTACATGGACACACATATGTCTCATGGTTTGCGGTGTGCCATTGGTCAGATAAGCACATCCTCACATCAGCTAGAGATTTAGACTGGTAGATTTAGAGGGATACCTGCAGACAGCAGGATATGCCGCTTATGCCAGTTAGAGCCAGAGACAGAGCTACATTACATATGTCTATGCACAATGTACTATGAGATGCGGGGCCGTTTCCATTGCTTATTCAGAGAGGGTTTCTGTCCTTTCTCTAGGGTCATGAGTTATGAGGATCAGAGATGTCTTGGGCTATATCTACTTGAGTTACACAGATATAGAGACACTCTACTGGGAAGAGATAGAGAGAGACAGTCCCAGAGACAGATTACAGATTTCTTTTCACTAGATATGGGACAACAAGAGAAGCAGTCATCATTGCAGAGCTCGGCCCACACTCATTCGGCCACTACCGGCACTCTTATCGACCGAGCACTGGAGCTACGGAGATTCAAACGGCCATGATTGAGGAGAGGGGCTACACATCATCGACGGAGACTACAGCAGAGGATTCGAGCCATACTCTCTCAATATCCAGAGTGCAGATGAGGATGAATTCTAGTAGTAGTAACTAGTTCTTTTGTACCGAGACATGGTATTAGATTCACCATTTTGTAACAGATTGGTCTCATAGGTCATTTTGGCCCTTTGAAGACGTTAATATAACATTTCATTTCATTTCTCTCTCTCTCTTTTTCTGTGTGACCTGCTGGGCTCCCGCTGCGCGCTACTTGCTGCCCCTTGCTACCTGCTGCGTGCCTGCGGCCCTTGCGCCATGCTGCACGCCTGATGTCTCATGCTCTCTGCGCGCACTACCTGCCCCCTAACTGACGCACTGGGCTACTACACACCTGGCCTGACCACCTGCTGAGGTGTTGCACATCGCTGCTGCAGCAGTTTCCCTACAGACTTTGGTGCTGTTTGCTAGCTGCCCCAAGGCTGCCAAGGTGATCCTCTATCAGCCCCATTCTCTTCTTCTGAATCCATCGTGGAGAACTCTTAGTTCTCAGCCTGTTCCTGCGTTTTACAGAGGGCTGGATAGCAGCCAGAAATCAGCCTTATTGGCCATCAAAATTAGCCCCGGAGGTGCCTTGCCACAAGGAGTTACTATAGGCAAGTAACCAACTCAGTTGCCAAGGTGGATTGCGGGGGCTGCTATGATGGAGATCATGAGCGCTTCACGAGTTTGCAAGTCCCGTACGAAGGCAACCTTCATGCTTACAAACAAGCGGATGACACAAGTGGAAAGGGGGAAAGCATAGATGGAAGGATGGTGGAAGGAGAAGGCCAACCTTCTTCAAACGTTCCTCAACGAAGGCGCGCAATGGAAGAAGCAGAAAGAGGACCTGTACGCAGAGATACAAGCACTTAAGGCGGATTCACAAGCACTCAAAGAAGAGGTCTCAGCCCTCAAGCGAGAGCTTGGTGATAGAGCAAGCAATGGGCTAGAGGAAGGTGAATTCCATCCCTCGGTGATAGAGGAAATCAAGGTCATCAAGGAACAGGTACAAATGATCAAAGAGGAAGCATAGACGTCTTCATGGGTGGAGGTGATCACGAAGATAGAAGAAGGCCGATGAGGCTGAGAAATGGATAGAAGTCGCTAAGCAAGGGAAAGGGCACATCTATCCGCACTCCTACAATCATCAACATGAATTTAGAAGAAGAGCAACGAAGGAAGACTAGAGCTTTGCATGTACGAGTAGCCGGTCTAAAAGACCGAGATGATGTGGAAGGGAAAGTCAAAGAACTTTTCCACATGATGGGTAGTGAGGCTACTCATACAAAGGCATGGAGGGTAGGGTAAAACACACAAGGAAATGGGGAGACTGTAACAGACTTGGACACTCCAAGTCAAGAATCAATTGCGATAGCACCAAATAACCACTTCAAAACAATTCACAGATCACAATAGATTTGCATTGGCCCGGCGGAGTTCCGTGCCTAGAGATATTG
Organism: Adiantum capillus-veneris; assembly: GCF_014529385.1. Classification (NCBI taxonomy): domain Eukaryota; kingdom Viridiplantae; phylum Streptophyta; class Polypodiopsida; order Polypodiales; family Pteridaceae; genus Adiantum; species Adiantum capillus-veneris. The sequence continues at coordinate 27,161,990 of NC_140948.1, read as the reverse complement.
GCCCGAAAGACTGGCGCCCCTTTCGGTATTTATTTAGGTATTAAATCAATGACAAAGTACAAAGAGCGGTTAGGGTTTCACTCTCAGACTCTGCGTCCAGATGCTTTGAGAGGTGAGCCCTAAACCACTAATGTAAAGGTTACAAGGGATGCCCAAAAGCAGAGTCCCAAAAGCTTCAGAACAAAAGCAAAAATTCTCTCTCTCAAATCCCTATAGGGCTTTCAAAAATAAAGCAATTAATCTCTCTCTCTCTCTCTCTCTCTCTCTCTCTCTCTCTCTCTCTCTCTCTCTCTCTCTCTCGCCAAGGTGTAAAGAAAAAGCAAGGAATTGGGTCGCCCATGCTGATACTTTTCACCTCCGCAAATCCCGGAAATCCGTACACTGTTGCCACGTGGCATATCAGCCGCCAGATTAGGGTTTCCAGCCAGCAGTTAGAGTTAGGGTTTCTGAAAATTAGGGTTTTTTGGCAGAAATTAGGGTTTGCAGGAAATTATGGTTTCTGGCAGAAATTAGGGTTTCTGCTGTCGGTGGCCACGTCATCACTTTGTGACATACCCCCCTCTTGAAAGCATTGTAATCAACCGCGATTATGCCTGCAAAACCGACAAAAGCCATAAACCATCTTAGCAGACACTGACTGTTAGTACCTACGAACTAGGAACACACATCTAGCACATGTACCAAATCGAGAGTCAGTCACATCACACGATATCACAGGACATCACTAGACATCACAGGACATCACATGACATTCAACATTCAATCTTAGACCATGATTTATCGGCAATGTAGCTAGCAATCGCATCTAGGTCCAATTGGGACCTCATCGATGTCCGATTGACTAACCCCTATTGCAACCATGTGTATTCGAGATCAATCAGACCAAAATGCTGCAGTCATTTCGTTTATCAGTTCCTGCACTTAAAAGAAGTCAAGAACAAATCAGTATCATAATCAGGAATTACATTTCATTAAAGTCGTACAGCAGAATACTGTTAGCTTTCAGTATCCTGAAGCTCAAAGAGACATCAGTGACTCTAGTATCTAAATCAAGGCATCTGTTGACAAAGGAGCGAAGTGACTCCCTTCTTGTGCATCCCACTGCACCGGATCTTCGGCCAAGCTGAATTCTGGGTTTCGTTTGGAATAGACTATGCTAAACCAAAAGTATCGAGGTAAAGTTTCACAATCTGAGGAGTATCTCCTAGGTCCTCCTCCTCCATCCACTTCGCATCCAATGCACGATAGTTCTTGAACTTAACCAAGAACCGCCTTCGGACTTTACCTTTATTTGTATCCTTATGTGCCAAAATCTGTTCAGAAATAAGGATCTCCTCGTTTTCTTCCACTTCGGTTTGCTCATCAGGCTCCCCATCATTAGGCACATCACTCTTAAAAGGTTTCAAGAGACTCACATGGAATGCATTGTGAATCCTCCAAGTATCTGGCAGTTTCAATCGGAAGGAGACATCATTTATCTTTTCAGTGATCTGGAAAGGTCCATAGTATCGCATACTAAGCTTTGGAAAAAGCCTCTCCTTTCCTTTTTTCTTTCTTAGGCGTGCCTTCTCAAAACGTAAGAGCACCCAATCATCCTCCTTCAATTTCAAATCGTGACGATGGCGATCCGCTGCCTTTTTCTGTCTTTCTTAAGACTTCTGCAAAGTCTCGCGAACCTTGGCAAAAGCCGTATCCAAATCGCGCGTATATTCATCCGGTTCAAAGATCTTATCTTTCGTGCTTAGGAAGGGTGGAACCTTCGCAGCACCTTCAACAATCTCAAATGGCGCCTTCCCCGTCGAAGAGTGTATCGTGTTATTGTAGGCAAATTCCACCAAAGGTAGGTACTTTTCCCATTGAGTCTTTTGATCCGAGATATAAGACTTCAATAAACCTAGAGCCACTGAATTTGCAATCTCAGATTGCCCATCAGTCTGCGGGTGGAACGATGACGAGAACTGCAACCGCGTGCCAATGTTCTCCCAAATTACAAACTCGTGAATCTGGGATCTCTGTCGGAGACAACCGTTTCACGCATGCCATGTAATTTGAAGATCTAGGCCACAAACAGTCTCGCTAAGTGATCCGGCTTGACTGTTTTCTTCACTGGAATGAAATGAGCTTGTTTGCTAAATCTGTCAATAACAGTCCAAATACCATCGTGACCACTCTCTGTTCTCGGGAGATCAAAAATGAAATCCATTGCAATACTTTCCCAGGGGTGGGTATGGGTAAAGGCTGTAACAATCCCTGTGCCTTATGCCTGTCAAACTTGACCTTTTGGTATACTAAGCAACTGCGCACAAACTCTTCCACATCCTTTTTCTGTCTCGGCCAAAAGAAGTATCTCTCTACCCCCTTCATGGTGGTAGCAATGCCGCGGTGACCCGTAAAAGGTGGATAGTGGCATTTAGTCATAACCTTTTCCCTCAACGGCTGTGTAACGCACAAAATAGTCTTTCTCATAAAGTAGCCTTCCCGAATGGAGTATCCTGCTACTATCTCCCCATCCCGTATCCGTGTGAAAATATGTGCAAAATCTGTATCTGTGGCATACTGATCGACCATATCCTCGAAGCTCCTATGATGTATCGCGGAAATAGCTAGAACCAACGGCTTTTGAGACAAAGCATTTGCCAACGCATTCTTCTGTCCCTGCACATGGACAATCTGGAAGTGAAACTGTGACAAGATGTTCGCCCACCGCATCTGCTTTTCCGAAAGCTGCTGCTGTGACAAGAAGTTGCGCAAACTCTGATGGTCTGTAAAGACAGTAAAATCCGCTCCGAGTAGGTAATGCCTCCACTGAGTAAGAGCATGGATAACCGCCAAAAGCTCTTTCTCATAAATCTGTGCTGTCATCTCCGGCCTGGAGAACAATCGGCTCTCGTAAGCAATGACATGGCCTTCTTGGATCAAGACCGCACCCAAACTACGACCACAAGCATCACAATATACTTCAAATGACTTCTGCAAGTCCGGCAAAGTCAAAACTGGTCCCGTAGTCAAGTTCTCTTTCAATGTCTGAAAGGCAGTCACCTCTGTGGATCCCCACGAGAAATTGACTCCTTTCTATGTCAAGATATGCAAAGGGGAAGCAACCTCTGCAAACTTTCGTATGAACCGCGTGTAGTACGAACACAGTCCCAAGAAGCTTCTAACTTCATGGACATTCTTCAAGTTGGGCCAATCACGTATAGTCTCTATCTTGGCCGGATCCCTTTGCACTCCTGCTGTTGAAACAATGTGTCCCAAAAAGTATATCTCTGGTAGGAAAAATTCACTTTTCTTTGCATTAATCACTAACTTGTGATCTCATAATGCCTGAAAGACCTGAAGCAGATGATATCTGTGTTCTTCCTCATTCTTGGAGAAAACAATGATGTCGTCAAAGAAAGTGCCAACAAATAGCCCGTACTCTTGAAAAATCCTGTCCATCATCCGATTAAATGTCGCAGGAGCATTGGTTAAGCCAAAAGGCATCACCAAAAACTCAAATAACCCAAAAGCCGTCCGAAAGGCTATCTTTTAGACGTCTCCCGGCGTGATTCGGATCTGATGATATCCACTCTTCAGGTCAATCCTACTAAAGCACGAAAATCCCTGTAACCTGTCGAGTATATCATCGATCCTAGGAATCGGAAATCTGTTCTTGATGGTGATTTTGTTGAGAGCTCTATAATGGATGCAGATCCTTTAAGATCCGTCTTTCTTCAAAACGAAGAATACTGGAGAGCAATACGGTGAAGTACTAGGCTGGACAAGACCCTTTTCCAAGAGGTCTTTCACTTGGGTCATAATCTCTTCATTCTGTGCTCGGCTCACACGGTAAGGTGGCTGGTTCGGTGGTGTGCTTCCAGGTATCAGATCAATGGTATGATCTTCAGGACGAGCAGGTGGTAACTCTCCTGGTAGGCCTTATGAGAAGCAATCGGCGTGAGAGTGGAGAAAATCTTGGCGTTCTTTATCAAGTTTAGACATATTTGTCCTATCCTTATCGCTCAATTCTTTCAAAAAGATCGAGTAAACAAACAGACTGGATTTCATTAATTTTGAAATGGCCGAAGCCGATACAATAGGGACAGACTCGCCCTTCAGTTTAATATCAAGTACAATTGTTCTACCCTTCTCTGTAGTCAAAGTCTCTTTTCTCGCCCGATAATCGACCACGGCGTTGTTCAACCCTCCAAAGGCATTATGAAGAAGTCCTCATGCCCCAAATACCCCGACAATGCAACCGAAGTTTGCCAATGACAGGTGTAATGGCTACGTCCCTGTTGGGTGCCGCTAGAACTGCCTCCGCAAGTGGTCCCATCCGATCGGGAGTGATCTCGAGCCTCGCTGCCAATTCCGGTGAAATGAAGTTGGCCTTGGCTCCTCCATCAAAGAAGATCGGGGCCTCTTGATCTTTCACTTTGCCCCAAGCTCAGCAAAGTTCTGTACTCTCTCCCATAGTGTCAGGATAGGTACCCACACAATCTGGAACCAGTCCTGTTTTCATCTTGCCTTTTCGTCCACGTTCCTCAGCTGCTCTCAAACTCTCAGGCCTGTCGTTGTCCTTATCATTCTGTTGTTTCTGTGCCTTTTTAGGGCACTTCGCGGAGATGTGTCCATTTCCCCACATCCAAAGCACTTCCCCTCCTTGATGAATCGAGCTCGCTCCGAAGGAGTAAGCTTAGGTCGTGCATCCTTTTTCTCTGGGTTGCTCTTTTTCTTTCTACTTTCATTCCGAGAAGTTTGTTCGGCTCGTTGTGTCATGGCCTCATCTGTGGGGTAGGTCAGACTGCCAGAGTGAATGGCAAAGCCCCGCTTCGCATGAATCATCAACTCCTGAATAGAAGCTGACTTCTGCTCCAAGCAGTGATCTCGGATCTCTGGAGGTAGACCCAAGGTGAACTGCTCAATCTGTTCTCTGAACGAGATCTTCTTGAATGAAGAGGCGGGTAGAAAAGAGCTCTAGAATCCTTCACAATAAGCATTGATTGTATCTTTCTTGGTCATCCGAAGATGGTTCCAAGCAGCTCGTATATCTCGTTCATACTCTTGCGTCAACCAAGAAGAAATAAAAAGCTTCTTAAATTTCAGCCATTGAATTGGCGCAGTCTTGTTTAAAAGAAGCGTAGACCACCAAGTGCGAGCATTCCCCTTAAAGTAAGAGGCAGCTCTCCGAATCTTGGAGTGCTCTGAAAAGCGTCCTCCTGCGAAAGCGATGTCAAAATGCTGTATAAAAGACAAAGCCTTCGAAGCATTTGAGTATCCTGAAAAAGTATCAAACTTGATCGAGTGGCCACCTTAAACTCTCGGACTTTCTTGATTTTATCTTCGAGAAAGTCATATTGGTTGGCTTTGTAAAAATTCTTCTTGTTCGCATAGAAGTTTCCGTCGTCGGAATCTGAGCTGTCTGTAGACAGTCCTCAGTAGAACTGTCAGTCTCTGGGCGAGATTTAGCCTTCTTTGCCTTTTTCTTGCCCTTTCCGAAGCTTTGTTTCTTGCTTCGCTTTTTACCTTTTCTATCTTCTTTGCTTGAATCTGAAGAGCTAGAAGAACTGTCAGAAGAAGAAGAAAGAAGAAGAAGAAGAACATTTGGGTACTCCTTCAAATTGAACACGCTTCTTCTGTTTCTTTGCCTTGTCAAATGTCGACTGACGACCCAAATAACCCGGGAAGTCAGTGCTTTTCTTCTGCTTTTTGGCTTTCTTTTGTGTGTCAAAAAGCTGAACAATCCGTGCATCAACCACCTCTTGTAATTCCTTCTCTGAATACTGTTTGTGATCACAAGGTTTCTTGAGAGCGGGTTTTAGGGGTGGTGTAGTGGTTTTCTGCCACTGCGCATGCACTTCCTGAAAAGAAGTCTCGCTCATATATTTTGCCAATTTCGGATCCTTCGCAAAACTGAGCATCATCTTTGTTGCATCGCCGATCAATTGACGACGCTTCATCTCTCTTTGCTTCGCTTGAGTAGGCTGAGGCGGGCCATACTCTCTGCTGGAATCTTCGTTGTGATCCCTGCCCGCATCTAGAGATGCAGAGGGAGTTGACTGATCCTTGCGTGAAGCCATAGGTGCCGCGGAAAAAAAAAGTTGGGGATCGGATTTCCCATAGAAGAGAAATCGGCCGTGCTCTGATACCACTGTAACAGACTTGGACACTCCAAGTCAAGAATCAATCGCGACAACACCAAATAACCACTTCAAAACAATTCACAGATCACAATAGATTTGCACTGGCCCGGCGGAGTTCCGTGCCTAGAGATATTGGCCCCAAAGACTGGTGCCCCTTTCGGTATTTCTTTATGTATTAAATCAATGACAAGTACAAAGAGCAGTTAGGGTTTCACTCTCAGACTCTGCGTCCAGATGCTCTGAGAAGTGAGCCCTAAACCACTAATTTAAAGGTTAGAAGGGATGCCCAAAAGCAGAGCCCCAAAAGCTTTAGAACAAAAGCAAAAAATTATCTCTCTCTCAAATCCCTATAGGGCTTTCAAAAATAAAGCAATTAATCTCTCTCTCTCTCTCTCTCTCTCTCTCTCTCTCTCTCTCTCTCTCTCTCTCTCTCTCTCTCTCTGTGTGTGTGTCTTGCCAAGGCGTAGAGAAAAAGCAAGGAATTGCGTCACCCATGCTGATACTTTTCACCTCTGCAAATCCCGGAAATCCATACACTGCTGCCACGTGGCACATCAGCCGCCAGATTAGGGTTTCCAGCCAATTTAGGGTTTCAGCCAGCAGTTAGGGTCAGGGTTTCCAGCAATTAGGGTTTCTGAAAATTAGGGTTTTTGGCAGAAATTAGAGTTTTCAGGAAATTAGGGTTTCTGGCAGAAATTAGGGTTTCTGCTGTTGGTAGCCATGTCATCACTTTGTGAGAGAGACTTCAAAGGAGAGAGCTCTAATTATGCATTTCCCATCCATGGAGGCAAAGGACTTTTTGAAGAGGTGTCCTACACTAAAGAAAACGGGCATATTCCTTGGAGTTGACCTCACACTCTCACAACTTGCTCATATGAAAGAAGTTATGCCCGAGATAATGACAGCTCGAGAGAAGGGGAAAGTGGCCTTCTACAAGGATGGACGAGAGGAGGTGCACCGCATGACGGCGCGAGACCTGTGGGACCACACCTGACACTAACACACCTTTTTCTACAAGCAATTGAAACTTACGAATGTAGAATACCTTGTAGAGAGAGTAAGCATGCAGAGCATAGGGGTGACTGTTGGAAATAGCCATGTGCTCATCGCAAAGTGAGAACAAGCCTCTGCACCTAGACATCGAAGTAGGCATCCATATAAGCATTGCTTTCCACACAAGCATGCCACATAGGCTCAATCTCACCAATCATTAGGCATACGTATCCATGCATAAATCACTCATGCTCGAAAGCCAAGAATCACTCCAAATCACTGCCTTAACCACTTGTAGAAGTCTATAAACAGTTCAAACTAACTCAACAAATTTAAGTGTAATTTGTATCAGTCTCCAGCTCGTGTTAGATGTACTTATAAATTTTTACAGTAAGGTAGGTAATTGTTGATTACTTTGATGCAAGCTGATATTTTTAATTAAACAGTTGGTGTAAGATGAAAAACCTGTTTTGACCCATATCTGTATGAAGGTAAACCAATGCTGTGTACTTTCTGATGTTACATAAATCATAGGCACCAGATTTAGAGAAACTTACACTAGGAGAGCTTATTGTAGACATGGACTTAGAATGTGAGCTGCGATCTCAGGGTCAAAAGAGAGTCGATGGTGTCCGTGAGCAGGTTGCTTTGGATCCATTTTTATTCCTTATCTGTTCGAAAAGTTTTTTTTTTTTGAATGCTTGATAGTTATTCATAAGTTTGATTCAATATAGGTTATAAAGGACAATTACAAGAAAGACATTATTGCCGAGCGTATCAAACATGAGTGTTGGCAGGATGTTACTGAGGCAGGTCTGCACAACTAATTGTTTAGCTATAATCTGTATGGTGTCTTTCCTTAAACATGAAGCAAACATTATGGCATTCATTTTGTGTCTTTGCTTCTACTAGTTGTAATTGCCAACAGTGTCTGATCATTTGTGAAATTGAACATGAAATGCTCGACTTAGCTCGTTGTCACCTTTCTACCCCTTGTCTTACACGTGAGAATGTGTTTTTTTTTCCAAACTCATATTTTTCTCTTTTGTGATGGGTAATTATAGTGATTACAAGGAAATATAATACTAAAGTCACAAGAGTAATGTGTAATTTTTTTCTTTTGTAATGGGTAATTATAGTGAATACAAGAAAATATAATACTAAAGTCACAAGAGGACCCAGAAAAGGAAGTGAAGAGACTGCAACAAGCCAATGGGTGAGATCATCCTTGTTGAGAAGACCCACATGATCTATAGTGTTGAATTGCCAATGTAGGTATCCTTTGAGACGTCCCATGAGATGGCGCACTCCAGAACGAGAAGCATAAGACAAAAAATTCGCCTTCAAACATAGATAAAATGGCTAAGCATGCGATATCGATCACATAAATCCATCCATAATGCATTATGCAAGTTGATATCCAGAGATGAAATATTGACACCTACGGGGTGGCCAAAGTGTCTGGCGATCTCAACTTATGCAACCACTTCTCCTTGCCATCCAAATCCAACAATTCACTTTCAATTCTGCTGAGAAAGGGACAATTTTTTCTGATGTAAAGCCAAGGCAAACATCTCCCAAATCTCCATAGCTCGGCAAATATTATTCTTGTTAGTTCTCACACACAGAAAGGTATCATCGACTAAGGCTTGACCAACCAATTGTTGAAGTTTCAGAAGATTCTTGTCTGATATATCTCCCAGGAGCAAATTAGGGAGTGAGGGTTGTTCTGTGGTTGTGCTCGGCCGTATCTGAAGTAGACGTTCTTTGTCGGCGGTGCATTCCACTTGTTGCCTACCTGGAAGGTTGGCATGAGCCTGGACCTCCTATTCCTAGGGTTTCTCGGGGTCATAGTCTCCAGTGTTATGTATTTTCCCTGTTAAATATGGCTAGTATGTCACTTATAAACAAATTTACATGTTTATTAGGCTAGAGCCTTGGGTTCACTATATAGGAGTTTGGGCACCTATCAGTGACCAAAACAGGAAATTACAGCATGCTTAAATTTACTTAGAGCTCTTTGGAAAGCTTCTAAATGCAATAGAATCCGTCCTAGACTTGTAGTTGTGGCATACAGAGATTTTGGTGCCATTATGTTACTGAAATTGAGTAAAAAACCTTCTATTTCAGTCCTTGACAGGTTTGGACAGCTTGGTGGGAGTTTGATCGTTTGTTTTCAATTCAATAAAGAAATACCTAAAGAGTGCTAGTTGTTGGGGCCTACAGTGTGTTGTGTTCATGTGCGTAGTGACAATCTAGTTGCTAGAAGCATTTGTGTTCTCTCTTTTTCTCAATCCTCTATGTGAAATTAAGAGGCAATTGGATTAGTACTGTCCTCTAGTGTGTTTTGGAAGGTTTCATGGTTTCATTGACGGGATAGTCACTTTTTCTTCAAAGAGTGCAGCATAGATTGTTGTGGGTGCATATCATTATGCCAGAGAAGAGAGACTACGTACTTGAAGAGGGATCTTCCTCACATGGCACAGAGAAAGTTCCTATAGCTCTTCAAGAAGAGGACAAGTTGTTTAAAGCCCAGCTTCTTAGCTACATGGAAATTTTTCAGCAGTTGGTCAAAAATTCAAGGACGTTGGAGGTCTTACAAGCTTCTGCACAGGTTTTATAGGCCAGGGTTTATAGGCTCCGACACAGGGTATGTCTGAGCTGTTGCAAGAAAAGGAGATTTCTCTTGCAGAGGGGCCTCTTGATGCTCGAGGGAAAGCCCATGTGATTGAGCAACTAGTGGTGTCCATTGATCAAAGCAACCTACTTCACTTGGACAGGATCTGTTTGTGAATGGTCAAGGGAGTGATGAACAGGCTATGTGTGAGACTCTTCCATTGCTAGTTCATATCCTGGTTATTTAGGAGGTGGTTCAATGTTTTAGGCTATGGCTGGACCTTCCACCGGTTTGCAAGGTCATATGCCAAGGAATATATTTGGGACAATGCAACCAGGCATGGTTAGCTTTATGTATGGAAACGTAGGTGTCCAACCAAGTTTTTAGGGTGCCTATGGCCATTTTTGAATACTTGGAACACACTTTAATATGGTTGGTTTTTCACAGCCATGTGCCCAAAATGCATGTATGATTGGTAAAACAGGTGACGCGAGTGCAATTCTGGACCACCACTCTTATTGGCCACTTGTTTATGACAATTTGACTCCTTTGAGTCAACCGAAAGATTACAAGGAAGGTGGGCAGGCATTGATGTTTGACACTTTCAAGGGAACAGTGGACTAATTGAAGGCTTTGACCTTCATATAGCAGTTTGATGTAGCTTATGCCGCAGGAAACTTTACAGAATCTTGTATGAAGAGAATGATGGGTAGAGTATTTAGACCACATAGAAACTTTGTGGGTACATTCTTTGATGACATGGTTGTCTTTTCAAAGTTTGAAGAGGAGCATAGGGATCATTCAACCACAGTTTTCAATGAGCTATGCAGGAACATACTACTCATTAATGCGAAGAAGAGTGAATTCTTTCTGGAAGACATTCACTTTCTTGGGCACACTAAGGATGGGGTACGTATGGATTCTGTTAAAATGGAAGCAATTAAGTCATGGCCAAATTTGAGGTCCGTACATGATATTCGAAGCTTTGTAGGCTTATGTTCCTATTACAGGAGGTTTATCCGAAATTTTACTGAGATTGCTTCCCTAATCCATGTACTACATAGGAAGAGAGTCACTTTCAAGTGGACAAACAAGGAAATTCTAGCCTCTAAATACTTGAAAGAAAAGTTGACTTTGGATCCAATAATCATTTTGCTAAACCTTATGAAACCTTTTGTGGTTCAATGTGATGCATGTGGGAACAGCCTTGATGCAGTTTGAATGAAAAATGCTTAAGTAGTGGCATATGAGTTAAGAATTCTCTTGAAGGCTGAAAAGAACTTACAAGTTTATGAGAGAATTGTTGGCAGTAATTCATGCTCTCACTAGTTGGAAACACGATCTGCTGGGGGCTGATTTTGTTGTCCAATCAGATCATCAAACCTTGCGATACTTTCTCACACAAACCAAGTCTCGGAGAAACTGTGCGATGGAAAAACATCTTGTCGATGTTCCACTTTTAGATTGTGCATGTTGAAGGGAAAAAGAACGTGGTGGTTGATTCGTTGTTGCGAAATTCTCAAGTTTCAACAGTGTCCATTTTGTACCATTCTGAACTAGACGAAATGAAGACACAATATGGTGAAGATACAATTTAGCAAAGAATTCATGATCAACTTGTTGATGGGAAACATCATGAACACTACACACTTAAGAGTGTCTTTCTCAAGATGCATGGAAAGTTATGCGCTACTGAAAAGTTGTGGCCAAAGGTTTTGATGGAAAGCATCCTCCACCGTATATTGGGCATCGTGGAATTGATGTAACAATGAAAGCAGTTGAGGCATTCTTTTATTAGCCAGCTTTACGCCAAGATATTGACACATTTGTAAGATCATGCCTAGCAGGTCAAAAAGTCAAATTTGACAGGCACCAACAACCAGGATTGTTGCAACCATTGCCGATTTGTGATAGGCGATGGGAAAGTAGTATAGTAATGGACTTTATCTTTAATCTTCCAAGAACGCAAAGAGGCAATGATGGGATATCGACTATCATTTGCGGATTCAGTTAGCGGACTCATTTCATTCCTATCAGGAAGAAGATAAAGGTAGAACATATGGTTTAGATATTTATGAGCAATGTCTTTAAGTATCACGGGATGCCTCAGTCAATTGTCAGTAACAGTGATCCTTGTATGACGAGTCTTTTCTGGAAGGCATTGTTTGAGAACATGGGCATAACGCTAAAGTTCTCATGTTCATTTCATCCACAAATAGATGGACAGTCAAAAGAGGCAAATTCTATTGTCTTAAATCTACTGAAATGCTACGAGTCAGAGCACAAGGCAACTTGGGAACACCTTCTATGGTTGGTTGAGTATGCTTACAATAACACTGTATACATCAATAGGCAAGGCGCCATTTGAGATAGTGGAAGGAGGGAAGAATGTCCCACCCATTTTGTAGACTAAGGACAAGATATTTGAGGCAGACAAATATCTGCAACATATGGATGAAACATACAAGAAGATAAAGATAGTTCTTGATAAGAGTCAAGACTCAGGCTAGGCAAAAGAAAGCTGCTGATCGTCACCGTCATGAACTTGTATTTTCACTTGGAAATTGGGTACTTTTGTGCTTTGAAAAGACTAGGTTAAGGGAAAGGAAAGGCAAGGACTTGCTCCTCTGGGTCACTCTTGAAAGGCCGTAGTAGACTCGCATGAAATGCCTCGTCAATTCTCAAAGCATATGGCAGCCTAAGTCTAAAGGAAACATCGTTTATCTTGGAAGAGCCTTGGAAGAGCCCATAGTATTGCATACTTAGCTTTGGATAAAGCGACTTCTTAACCTCATCTCTCAAGCGTGCCTTCTTAAACTTAAGAAGCACCCAATCACTTTCCTTCAACTTCAAGTCGTGTCGATGCTTGTCTGTTGCTTTCTTGTGCCATTCTTGAGACTTTTGCAAAGCCTCCTTAACCTAGATCCTTTACAAAATATCAGCCTAGAAAGTCTTGTCCTTGGTGCACAAGATAGGTGGAATCTTTGTGCCACCCTCGACAATCTCAAAGGGTGCCTTTCCCGTCGATGTGTCAAGAGTCTTGTTATAAGCAAACTCCAACAATGGTAAATATTTCTATCACTGAGACTTATTTTCAGAGATATGACTCTTCAACAAGTCTAATACCAGCGAGTTGGTAATTTCTAACAGCCCACCATTGGTCTGCGGATGAAATGAGGAAGATCTTTTTTTTGACTTTTTCTGGCCTGTTTATGATAGGCTAATCAAGGGAGGACTGACATGCTTTCCGCATGGAGGACATACACCGACAGGAGGCGGGGTTTTGGATTACCTTTTAAAGCCATTAGAGGTATCACACCTAGTTTCCTCATCCTCTATTTTACCACGCCTCGTCGGCACTAGCCATAAATACCTGGCTTTCTTGCTAGCTGATGCGCAGATTCATAGAGAGACCTAGAAACCTGGATGCCTTCTTGCCACAGGGTCTAGGGTGGCGACTGGCCAACTCAGGGTTTCGTCACATCACCTTGCAATAGAGACTAGCAGAGCATTTCGGATCATTAGAGGCTAGGATATGTAGACTATGTAGAGAGGACGTGGATGGTGTGCTGCAGGGGGAGGTGGAGGATGAGGACCACTATGTGCAAATTTTGAGAATAATTTTGGATTTCTGTAGTTAATCGAATGGTACAAATAAGAAAATGCTTGATGGAAATTCTAAATACCTTTTTGAACTTATGCAGGAAAGCATGTTTGGCCTTTTGTACAGGGTTCTGAGGTTCCAAATTTTCCTTCCCACAAGAAATTTATTAGCTATACTCGAGCAGCGCATGTGACAAAAGCTCTTCGCATTATTGAAATGCAAGAGAATGACTATACAAAAGAGCTCAAACTAATTGTAAGCAGTAACATGGATAACTCCTTGGGGATAGCAACAGCTCCAGGTTCCCCACACAGTATGGGATCTGACATAGTGCCTGATGGGGATTTGACCGGTAGAAGTAAGGAGGATGCTCCTGCAGAAAAGGAGCAAGCTATTGAACCTTCTGCCCAGCAAACAAGCATAGAAGGTGCGACACAAAAAGTTGAAGAGGCTGTACCTAGTAGGCGAAGCAGTATAATCACAGCTCATGATGCAGCTGGAGGTAAAAGTGTAATTGAACCTGAGACTGGGAGCAACAAAGGTGCCACTGATGGGTCAAGCTCTTTGCATACACCCGAGGAAGATGCAGAAGAAAGTGAGGCTTTGACTGCAGAGCTGCTTGAAAAAGGGCCTATTGAAAGTGTACTTTACAATGCGTTTGATCTAACAACATCAAAGAGGAAAAGGACACAGGTATGCACTTGTTTTTTTGAACTTTTAATGAAGAATCGAGCTCTTAGTGCTTTATGTTTTCATGTTTCAAAAATGTTGTTTTGCTTGAATCCAGAGATTCCTGTTATTCAGACAGCTCCATCTAATCCGTGAAGTGTTCAACACAAAGTTCAAAAATTTTGAGGAGAACAAAGAGTCCATCATAGAGAAGATTGAAGAGATGTATTTGCGAATCTTAGAGCTCCAAAAGAAACTTGGTTTAAAAGACGACTTTATACTGCCTCAACTGGAGAACCATGATGTAAGCTGTTCTCATCATTGATGCATACAGACATGTTAGGATGTGGTTTTACCATGACTTTCTACATTCAGGATTATGAAAGTGCATTCACAGTCAAAGATGAAGAGGTGCATGCTCCAAAACCTGGAGTTAAAAGTCCTTCAATGGATACAATGGACAGGAAAGGGTATGATTGCTCTAAACCCGAAGAGACTTTCTAAATTTACTGGTGAATGACTCCAAATAATGTATCATGTCCCTATCCCTTCTTGATGTGCGTAGATCACACACTTCGTTTCTTAACACTAGGGTAGTGTGCAGAAGCAACACTGGGGCTATGAGGAGCACCGCAGAAGGTTCGATATAAGGAGACTCTCATAATCGTTGACAACGGAGCCAAGGAAAAATTCTTATCACCTGATGTTGTGGCACCAAGGGAGGCGTGAGGAGATGGGATCATATATGGATGCAGATTTTGCAACGAAGGCCTGAGGTGGCCGTGATCCCCTTGATAACCAAAGGGTGTGTTGGATAGGAAGACTTTCACATCATGCCTCTTTTGAAGGATTGCATGTGTTATTAAGGATGCCAAGCCACCTCTCCTCTTCACACGGGGTCCTTGAAGAGAGAGAAGAAGAAGATTATTGTTTTAACGTCGTAGGAAATATCCCAAGAGACCTTAAAGATCTATCCGACGAGAGATGAAATGAAATGAAATGTTATATTAACGTCTTCAAAAGGCCAAAGTGACCTATGAGACCAAAAAGTTACAATTGGAATCTGGTACCATGTCTGAGTACGGAAATTACAAAGTTACAAAGAACTAACACTAAAACACTAAGGGGAGGAAGGAAATAGGGGGTTGGAGGGAGGGGGGGGGGGGTGTGGTTGGGTGCAGATGAAATCTCTCATCGGTCGCTGTCGGATCTCATCGACCTCCTCCATGGTCAGTATCTGGTTGGGCATCTCGCATGTCAAGCTAGAGTGATTTGTATCTTCTGTTGCAGCCTTCGTCGGTAGTGGGAGACCCCCCGAGGTCGTGGATGTCTGGATCTGCCAAGCTCAGTGGCTCGGTCAAGCAATGTACATCTAGTATGAGTAGGCTCTGAGATATGCTGTTAATGACCGCTCTGTTGGCTCTCCTCTGGCTGGTGTAAAGAAATCTGTGATTTGTCTCTGATACTGTCTTTCCCCTGATGTCCTCAGCAAGCTCTCCCTAAGTCTGCGCATCTCTAGCAGGAACAATCTGAGACACCTCTGATCCTTGTATCTCATGACTGTAGAAAAAGGGCCGAACCCTTCTCTGAACAGGCAATGGAAGCGGTCTCGTATCTCATAGTATGCCGGGCAGTGACATGTGTAGTGCAGCTCTGTCTTTGGCTTTGAGTTACATAAGTGTCATATCCTGGCCCCTGCCGGCACCCCTCGAAATCGGCCAGTCTCGATCTGGAGCTGATGTGAGGATGTGCGTATCTGTCCAATAGCGCATCTTATCCCATGAGATAAGTGTGTATCCATGTATGCAGGCCTAGTCACAAAGCCGTCCTCCGTGAGTTGGAGAAGATGCTCTTTGTAGAAGGCCATCTTCGTGCCCAACTCCTGTGTCGCCTATATCCATGTGCTCCTGGTATATAGCTGAATCAGATCCTGACGTATAAGTCTGGTGATCTTTGTCCGTGTGAGAGAGAGGGAGGGTGCATCTAGGGAGTATTGAAGTGGAGGTAATCTATCCATGTTGAGACCATGCGATTGAAACCATGTTGTCATCTGTCCATACCAACATGCTGTATCGCCTTGTAGAGCTAGTTGTCGAGATTGCTCCAAGGCAATCCGAGCGTATCTGTCCCTGGGGAGATCCCATAGACCCTGCATAAAGGATACTGATCTCGTCAATGCCTCCACCACGAGGGGGGGGGGACGCTTGGCTTGGATAATCTCATGTGGTACTGAGGCCTTAGTCCGAATCATCCGAGCAATCATAGAGACCAGAGGCCTCTCCATCCATCTCCATCCATCTGTGTTGCCAGATCTCCCATGGTGGTCTACTGAAGGTCCCGATACTTGAACTCCATAGAGCATAGCTGGAGTCACTACAGTGTCAAAACGCCAAAGCTTTGTTCGCGCTTCCTGAAACTGAACCTGCGAACATATCCTCTCCAGTCCTCCCAGAGCTGCATTTGCTCTCGTTAGTCTTGTCTCTGATGCTCTCCTTAGTGAAAACACCGGTCCACCGAAGACTACCCCAAGATAAGTATATGCATTTGTATACTCCACCGTCTCGTGGCCATACGTAAATGTGGGTGTCGACCTTCTGACCCACTGTGGTGTGGTGCTGAACACCATAACCTTGGTTTTCCCCAGATTGACAGACAATCCACTGTCATGAGCAAATGTATGCAGAGCATCCAAATGACGTTGCATCCCCTCTGGAGAGTCAGAAATTAGCACAATATCATCAGGGTATAGTAACAGCGGAATCCATGACCCTGCTAGCTGAGCCCCCCTGTCCCCCTGACGCTCTACATAGTCAGAAAACTCAACCACATACATCCCAAAAAGAGTCGGGGATAGGGGACATCCCTGCTTTACTCCAATAGCGGAGTGGACCATGTCAGACATTCCCTCACTGGTGCGTACCCGCTGTAAAGAAAGAGGATGCAAGAGAGCTACACAAGACAAGCACAAAGCACACAGAGATGGAAAGCTTCTTCTTCTTCTCACAGAAAAGAGAGTACAAAATGACTAAGTGCTAAAACTGAAAAGTAGCACATATGTACATGCGGTCACTAAGTGTGAACTCGCTAGAAGCGTACTAGGTTGGCACTATAAGTGTAGTCCAGCTGTAGAATCACTGGCAGAGATCCTCCGTGTCGGTCACCTAACGCGCCAGTGAGTAAATGTCGTAAGCGGCCAAGACCCGTAGTGGATGCCAGCTCAAGATGTAGAGCTCGACATTTCAACACTCCCCCTCGAGCTCTGCATGTCGCAGAGTCCAAGCATAGTCCGAAAACGTCGAAGCTTCTCAGCTCCGAGGGCCTTGGTAAAGATATCCGCTATCTGCTCCTCTGTGCTGACGTAGACTAAGTCGATGTCGCCCGCCAACACTCGCTCTCGAACGTAGTGGTAATGGACCTCTATGTGCTTGGTCTTGGCATGGAACACTGGGTTCCTAGCCAACTGCATGCTGCTGAGGTTGTCACAATGGATGACAATCTGCTGGTCCACCTGCACTCCCAAGTCCTCAAGTAATGTGCGTAGCCAAGCTACCTCGCACGTTGCAACTGCTGCACCTCTGTACTCGGCCTCTGTGCTCGATAAAGCAACCGTAGGCTGCTTTTTGCTGCTCCAAGTAACAGCAGCACTCCCAAAAGAGAACATAAAGCCACTCGTAGATCTCCTATCAACAATTCTACCTGCCCAATCTGCATCTGTATACCCATACAATGCTAATGGCACATCTGCTGCATAGAACAATGCGTAGTCAAGAGTCCCTTGCACATACCGAAGTGTGCGTCGTACTCCATCCAAATGTGGCTTCCTCGGAAGCTGCATGAATTGACTCTCCAAGCCTACTGTGTAGCTCAAGTCTGGCCTCTTGATAGTCAAGTAGATTAGACTACCCACAATCTTCTTGTACATCTTGACATCTTCAACAACATCACCCTTCTCTGCACTCAGCTTTGCATTCACATCCAAGGGAATAGAAATTGTCTTACAATCAGCCATACCATACTTTGACAACATGTCCAAATCATATTGTCTCTGTGACAGCCATACACCCTCTGGAGTCCTGATCACCTCAATGCCAAGAAAGTAGCGCAACTCGCCCAAATCTTTCATTTCAAACTCCTGTTTGAGAAGACCCTTCACATGGTCAATCTCCATAGCATTGTCACCCACAATAATAAGGTCATCTACATATATGGTAATGACCACAATCCCCACATCACTCTCACGTACATAGAGTGAATGATCAGCATGAGCTCTCCTAAACCTAATACTGACAAGATACTTGGCAATCCTGTCATACCATGCTCTAGAGCCCTGCTTCAAACCATACAAATCTTTGAGAAGTCTGCATACATAATCTGGGTAACCTGGATCGACATAACCAGGTGGCTGATCCATATACACTTCCTCTTGCAACTCACCATTCAAGAAGGCATTCTTTACATCCATTTGATGCATAATCCATCCTCTAGATGCAGCCATTGCTATGACAGCTCTCACAGTCGTCATCTTTGCCACTGGAGCAAAGGTCTCCTCATAGTCTATGCCATACGTCTGTGCATAACCCTTTGCGACCAGCCTTGCCTTGTGACGCTCAATGTTACCATCAGCCTTATGCTTGGTTTTATACACCCATTTACAGCCAATAGCTTTCTTGCCACTTGGCAATGGTACCAACTCCCATGTGTCGTTTGCTTCCAATGCAGCCATCTCTTCATTCATTGCATCATCCCAATGCACATTTCCAATTGCATCCTGAAAACATGTGGGTTCCACATCCTGTATCACCTTAGCCATGTAGGCTTGGTGATGTGCTAGATACCCATCATAAGTCAATTTCTGAACTGGATTTCTGACTCTGTTAGATCTGCACGGTCCTGGGTCACTCCTTTGCCCTCTAGCATCTTCTTGTACTTTCCTTACACCAGGTGTCCTGACAGCCGGAATTCCAAATTCCTCATCAAGACTTTGTTCAGAACCATCTGAATTCATGTCTACATGTGAAAACCCTGATGATGCATCAGCCATAAAGGGAGGTTCATCAACCTTTTCCTTTTCTTTTCGTGATACATTCCATGTACCTGCTGGTGGAGTAACCTGCGTACGTAGTCTACCATTCCATGGCTTCTCAACAAAGACACGAGAAGACGACTCTTGTGGTCCACTCAAAACCTGTGACTGTGGCCTCACATTTTGTACAACCACATCATTTTTTACATCAGCCCCAATAGTGCCATGTGCATTACTGTACCAGCTGCTCATCTCATCAAAGACTACATCTCTGCTCACTCGTAATTCTCGTGTAGTAGGATTGTAGCACCTGTACCCCTTTTGCTCAAGGGAATATCCCATAAGAATACATTTCTTTGCTTTAGGATCCAATTTCCTACGCAACTCATCTGGTACATGCACGTAAGCTATGCAGCCAAACACTTTCAAGTGTGCCAAATTAAGCTTTGTACCTGTAAACTTTTCCTCAGGCATTACATCATGCACCGCAGCTGTAGGTGTCCTGTTCATAATGTACACAGCTGTATTTACAGCTTCAGCCCAGAAATGATGAGGCATGTTCTTCTCATTCATCAATGCACGTGCAACCTCTGCAATGTGCCTGTTTTTCCTTTCTGCGACCCCATTCTGCTGTGGAGTATATCTGCATATAAACTGCTTGCGTATACCATGCATTCGCAGAAAATCTGAAAAATCATTGGAGAAGTACTCTCCCCCTCCATCTGACCTCAATGTCTTGATTTGCATATCTTTCTCCTTCTCAGTCATGACTTTGAAGTCTTAAAAGTGACCAAACACTTCACTTTTGTTACGCATGAAGTAGACCCATACTTTCCTTGTATGGTCATCAATGAAAGAGACATAATACCTACAACCATGTATACTTGCAGTATCGGTTGGACCTCAAACATCTGTGTGCACCACCTCAAGTGGCTTTTTACATACATTGCGCTCGTGTGGAAATGAGCCCTTTGACTGTTTTCCAAACTGGCATGCTACACACACTTTATGCATACCATCGACCTTGAATTTGGGCAAACCTTTTACAATCTGTTTTGATTGCATGCTGCGCAATCTCTGCTCATTGACATGGCCAATGCGTTTGTGCCAAATGTCAACATCAGCCACAACACCTGTGTCCTGTGCAAATAATGCAGCTTTTACCTCAGGCATGTCTACATTCAGCGTAAACATTCTGCCCACACATTTTCCCTCTGTGATCAGCTTACAGCCATTCTGGAAATCTTCTACATAACAGCCATTGGGATTGAAGCGAACCTGCAAACCCTACTCAACCATTTGTCCAACAGAAACAAGATTCTTTGTAATGTTTGGGACATGAAGTACATCTGCTAAGTACTTTGATTTCCCACTCTTCGTATTTAAAGGTATGTCCCCTACATGAGCAATGGGGTGAGCTGTGTCATCTCTTGTCTGCACATAGCCTGACACATCTGGTTTGCGCATATCTCTAAACCACTCTCCACGAGACGTCATGTGATTAAAGGCACCTGAATCCACATACCAAACATCATCTTGGGTGGAATTCTCTGCAGTCATTGTATTCATTACATGCTGCATAACAAACATGCGCTCGTTTTTGCTGTCATCTGCATCTCTGCTAGTAGATGCATAGTTTCCCTGTTCTCTCTTTCCACTTGCTTTTCCCTTTGGACAGTCATGTGACATGTGACCTCTTTCACCACAAGTCCAACATTCTCTGCTATCTGCAGTATATTGCTGCCTGCTTGATCCTGCACCACGACCTCTTTGACTCCCCCTGCCTTGAGACTGGTTTCCCATACCACCTGTATTGTTTTGATTTGATTGACCTTCTTGAAATTGGCCCCTGCAATCCCTTGGGCCTCGACCACGACCTCTATCTCTACCTCTGTTGGAGTTAGAATAGAAGGCATGTTCAAAATTATTTCTGCCATGAGAAGAAGATGTGTTAAGGTTCTTCTCCTCAAGAATAAGCATAGAAATCAAATCTTGGAACACGGGGATGTCGTCTCTTGTATTCATGGAAGACCTGAAATGTACATACTCATCTCCTAAACAATCCAAGCATGCACGGACAATGTCATCGTCTTCCACTTAGACTTTAATAGATCCAAGAGCCTCAATGATACTCTTGATCTTCAAGGCATAATCATTGATTGAGAGGTTGTTCCTCTTAACCTGATTTAGCTCCGACTTTAGTTGAAGCTTCCTGGCCTTGGTGTTCACCTCGAACACTCTGCCTAAGTTTTTCCATGCAATGGCGCGGGTTTCAGCATCCTGTAGATAGCCCATCATGCCATCTGTGATGCTCTTGCTTTCTTAGCCTCTCTTGCCTGCACCAGGCTCTGATACCATGTAAAGAAAGAGGATGCAAGAGAGCTACACAAGACAAGCACAAAGCACACAGAGATGGAAAGCTTCTTCTTCTTCTCACAGAAAAGAGAGTACAAAATGACTAAGTGCTAAAACTGAAAAGTAGCACATATGTACATGCGGTCACTAAGTGTGAACTCGCTAGAAGCATACTAGGCTGGCACTATAAGTGTAGTCCAGCTGTAGAATCACTGGCAGAGATCCTCCGTGTCGGTCACCTAACGCGCCAGTGAGTAAATGCCGTAAGCGGCCAAGACCCGTAGTGGATGCCAGCTCAAGATGTAGAGCTCGACATCTCAACACCCGCCTCATCACTGTCCTGTATAGAGCCAGAATACCCCATATCAGCTCTGTAGGCACACCCATGTCTTGTAGTCTGCGTATAAGTCTGGCTCTCGACACTCTGTCAAAAGCTTTGCGGAAATCCACAAAGCTACAATAGATCCTCTTGCCATGGTGTCTACCCTCCTCAATAATAGCTCTGAGTGTCAGAAATTGGTCAAGAGTAGAGAAACCTCTCCTGAAACCTGCTTGCCCTGGTGCTCTTATGCCCTATTGCTCTGCCCATCTACTCAGCTCCTGCATACAACTTGGCTAATGTGTGACCAACCATGATGGTGCGATAATTCGCGGGAATCATGGATCTCCTGATTTGAAAACTGGCACAATCGTAGATATACTCCAAGTCTTCGGGAAGCCTTCATACATGGCTCGATTAAATATAGATTAAACATCATAGCCAAGAGCTCTGCAAGCATACCTTTGGCATGGATAAAGTGCTTCGCTACAAGACCATCATGATCGTGTGCTCTCCTTGTCGTCATCCTGTCAATGGCTTTCTTAACCCTCTTGGCAATAAAGAAAGAACATGTCTTCGGGCATGTCTCTAGTGGGTCCGGCAGAGGTGGTTGCCTTGATGTTGTGTAGAGAGATGTGGCATATTCCCCCCATGTCTTAGTGGAGGTGACTGTTGGTGGTGGTGAATGCTCGTGGAATAGCCTCGATGCTTCGCCTGAGTCCTGACTTATAAATAACTGATACAGATCTTGCTCTAGCTGAGATAGATAAGCCCTTTTCTTTCGTCGCACTAGGCGGCGAAAGATAATCCGTGACTGTCTATGTGTGGTAATACTCATGAGCACTTCCCTCTGTAATTTGATCCTCGTCCCTCTACACTCCTTATCATACCAACCGTTCTGGGGCATGCTCCCAGATCGTCTCCGTGTGGGTTGGCTGTGGGGATATGCCTCTGATGCTGCATCATGGAGCGTCTCTGTCAGTATCTGAGTGAGTTCATCTAGTGGCCGTCCCGGCTCCTGGGTGCATAGGTGCCTGTATATCTCATCCATATAAACAGAATTTGTCTCCCTCATGAAGGTATACCGAGTGTGTGGGGACCTCTCCTAATGGGGCTGTGCTGAACTGAAAGGTCAGGGTGAAAGACAAGATAGCATGATCAATTGCTACTCCAACTGGCCTAGTACCCACCACAAAATCCTGAAAGAATGGAATGAGACCTGCCTGGGCCATAGCATCATCCATTGTGCTGGCACCATGTCGGTGTGGAAAGCAAGTAAATCCTCCAGCTGTCGAAAATCTTTGTAGGCCATTCACAATAGCCAATCTATGTGCGGTTCCCATATCTATCAGGTATCCGCTATATTCAGTGTGTTCCTCATCTTGTGAAAGTCTGGATAGACCCATCTCTGTGACGTCCAGCTCCCTAAGCATCTCCTCGGAAGTATCATAAAATATTGTTTGGTGGTGGGCAGTCCTAGCATAGAAATCCCCTAGTATGATATTGTCACCATCCTTGGAAAACTCCCATATGTCATTATCCAAAATAGCAAAGGGGGATTGTCCTCTTCTTGATGCATACACTGACGTACTAGGAGGAAAGTAACAAATAGAAATATAGAGGTATCTGCCCGTCTCTGCCCTGAGCCTCACCCACATGTACCTAGCCTGTTCATCCTTGCGTGCTATATGTATCAGTGGTTGCAACTCCTCCCTGAATAGAACTGCCACTCCCCCTGACCCCCGTCCTCGATGCTCTGATCTGGTCTCGTGTCTGCAGGCTCTCCCCCATCTATATCCGCTCACCTGTGGCATGGATTGCCCAGGTGCTTGATGCGTCTCAGACTAGAAAATGATGTCTCTCCCCGTGAAGCTATCCTCAAAGGCCCCTACATCAAGACGGAGTGACCCATTACAATTCCAGGTTGCCATCTTTAGTGTGGTCCCATAGGTCTCGCACCGTCATGCGGGGCGTCTCTCCAATATCACCACCTTTCCATCCTTGTAAACAACAATCTTCCCCTTTTCCCTTGCTGCTCTAATTTCCGGCATTACTTCTTGCATATGAGCAATCTGCTAGAGGGTGAGGGCATCTCCAAGAAAGATGCCAGTCTTCTTTAGAGTCGGTCTCTTCTTCAAGAAGTCCTCCTTCGCTTCCATGGAGGGGAAGCGGAGAACGAGTGCCCTTTCCTTCGAGGTTTCTCCGTTGTTCCCACTTTTCTTAGTGCCCACTCTCCAAGCCCTCATATGCGTCTGCTCGTTGATCCCCACCAGAGTCATGAGTTCCTTCACATCTTTATCCACATTATCTTGGTCTCTGAGGCCACATATCCTTACATGTAAGGCCCACACATGACTCTTTTGCTCCTCTTCTAGTGTCAAGTTGATGATGGTTGGTGTGGAGGTGGGGGTTATTTCCTTGCCTTTTCCTTTCTTGACAATCTCGATCCATTTTTCGGCCTTTTTTACTTTTTGTTGGGTCTTTGTGATGACATCTACCCCCGAGGTCGTCATTTCTTTTTGTTGCTCCCCACCTTCTTTAATGGCCCATACTTGTTCCATAATCGTGTTAAGCTCTTCAATGACAAGAGGGTTGAAGTTCTCCCTCTTCGAGGACATTCCGCGATCGCACCTCTGCAAGCTCTTTCTTGAGTAGTGCGATCTTCGAGTGTCTGTATCGTGCTTTCTTGTGCTGCCACGTGTGCGTCGAGTGCATTAATAGTACCCAGGAGGTGGCTGTTGATCTTGTTGATGGACTTGCTCAATTCTTCTTTGCATTTTTGGAGGGCATTCTCCACCAGGTCATCCTTGCTATTCGGCTTTCTCATGATTGAAAGGCCGCGACAGGAGAGGGAGAGGGGGTACCGAATTGAAGAAGAGGTTTGTTTCTTTTTTTTCCTCTCTCTCTCTCTCTCTCTCTCTCACACACACACACACACACACAACCCCACCTGCCCAACCACAGCATGTGGGTTTCTTAAAAGGAGGAACTATAGTGAAACGAAAGCAGAACCATCAGTGCCCCCATCTTCATCAGCCAGAAATTGGGATGCTCCTTTTTGTGTCAGCAAGGTGCAAATTGCAACTGCACGATACCATCTCTTTCCCTATCCCCCAACGGTTGCAAGAAAATCAGCTGACATTTTAAAGAAAATTTAAACAGTCGCAGTGGTTTCGAGGAGGATATACAAACATATGCTATAATGCACTCGATCGACATGTTCTTGCTGGGAAAGGTGAGCAACCAGCTTTGCTCTGGGAAGGAAATGATACGGGCCAGGATATGCGCTTAACATACCAGGACTTGCTCAGTTATACTTGTCAGATATCCAATTTCCTTCTGGCCAGAAATGTGGCAAAAGGTGACAGAGTATGCATTTATATGCCAATGATACCGGAATTGCCTTGCGCTATGCTTGCATGTGCCAGGATTGGAGCCAGACACTCAGTATGTTTCACGTCCATGAGTCATCTCTCTCTCTCTCTCTCTCTCTCTCTCTCTCTCTCTCTCTCTCATCACGCCATCTCTCTCTCTCTTTACCATGCTTTCGTTTAGGGTTCGCTGTTGTATTTTAGGGTTCGCGACCTGTTTTTAGGGCTCGCGACCTGTATTTTAGGGTTCGCGACTTTTTTTTTTTTTTTGTGGGGGGTTGTTGGACAGATCTGCGTTTTAGGGTTTGCTGCATTTTCTGCACTTTAGAAACATCAATCCTCTCTCTCTCTCTCTCTCTCTCTCTCTCTCTCTCTCTCTCTCTCTCTCTCATGTCATCCCCAACCTCACCTATGGCAACAAGCAAACTCAAATATATGCTTCACTCCAAACGAATTTCCATCATTGAATTGGAAATGAAAGCATGGAGAAAAGAGATGGAAGATTGGAGGAACGCGAAGACCGTTTTCCTCCGAGAAAATGAAGAAAAGGAGAAGAGGTGGAAGGACGAGAAGGATCATCTTCTCAACAAGATCGCCACGTTGGAGAATAGCATTTTGGACCTCCACAAAGAAGTGTTGGAAACACGGTCAAAAAATGGGCTTGAAGAGGGGGAATTTCAGCCCTCTTTGAGGGAAGAAATTGACAACATCAATGAGGAGAAGAAGTCATGGGCCGCGGTCATATCCGAAACGCAAAAGAAAGTAGAGGAGGCCGAAAAATGGATTGAGGTTGCCAAGAAAGGGAAAGGTAAGGAAGCTCCTTGTACACCCACTCTTATCAACATGACCCTCGAAGAGGAACAAAGAAGGAGGGTGCGGGGTCTACATGTGAGGGTAACCGGCCTCAAGGACATAAACAATGTGGAAAAAGAGGTCACAAGCCTCACATCAATGATGGGGGTGGAGAAGCCTTCACACACAAAGGCATGGAGAGTGGGCAAGAAGAGTGAGGTCCCCGGAGAATCTTCAAAGGAAAGAGCTCTCATACTACGCTTCCCTTCATTGGAAGAGAAGAAGGAATTCTTGAGGAAGAGACCTACTCTCAAGAAGACAGGTATTTTCTTAGGCGATGACCTCACTCTCTCACAACGTGCGCATATGAGAGAAGTAATGCCCGAGATTCAAGCGGCAAGGGAGAAGGGGAAGATGGCCTTTTACAGAGATGGTCGGGTGGTGATTGTAGAGCGGCGCTCTACATGACGGTGCGAGACCTATGGGACCACATTCAGGATGGCGACTTGGAATTGTAATGGGTCTATGAGGTTGGATGTTGGTGCCTTTGAGGACAGTTTCAGAGACAAGGACATTGTTTTCTTTTCAGAGACTCACCAGGCCCCTGGCCAACTGTTGCCACATGTGGTGGGATACAAATGGGAGACAGCCCACAGAACAGTCACGAGATCTGAGCATGGGAGTAGAGGTTCAGGAGGAGTAGCGGTGTTGTTTAGGGAGGAGCTACAGCCACTACTACATATTGTACGGAGAGATGATCAGGCTAGATACATGTGGGTGAGGCTCAGAGCTGACACAGGTCGATTTCTATATATTGCTATATGTTACTTCCCCCCCCCAGTACGTCAGTATATGCTGTATCCAGAGGGCAGTCGCCTTTCTCAATTCTAGATGATGATATATGGGAGTTTTCTAGGGATGGTGATATCATCCTCCTAGGAGACTTCAATGCTCGAACGGGCAACTGTCAGACAGTCTTCTACGACACTTCAGATGAGATGCTTAGAGAGTTGGATGTGGGTGAGCTGGGGTTTGACAGATGTTCACATGACAGAGAGCAGACTGAGTATGGGAGATACCTCACGGAGATGACGACTACACATGGGCTAGCCATACTTAATGGCTTACAGCGGTTTCCTGGAGCAGCAGGCTTCACATGCTTTCCACACAGACATGGGGCCAGTACAGTGGACTATGTTATGACACAGCCGAGCTTTATTCCTTGTATTCAGGATTTCACAGTGGGAGCCAGACCAGTGGGCGTAGCAGTGGATCATGCTCTCTTGACACTGTCCGTATCTTTTCAGTTTAGTACAGCCCAGAAATCAGGAGGCAGGTCACACACCCGTTATACATTTACACCAGAGACTGACTCGGTTTATACAGAGGCGATCTGGGATCGTCTATGCACAGTTGCTCCAGGCCTCTCAGTAGAGGAGTGCACTACTTTACTGACTGAGACACTACATGATGCAGCATCAGAGGCATACCCACACACTCAACCGGATCGGAGGCGACATTCTGGGAGCACGCCCCAGAATAGTTGGTATGATGAGGAGTGCAGAGAGATGAGAGCCCAGCTTCAGAGGGATCTTCATTTAGGAGTCATCACCTACAGACAGTCGCGGATTGCTTTCCGGCGCCTTGTGCGAAAGAAGAAACGAGCTTACCTGGCCCAGATGGAGCGAGACTTGTATCAGTTGTTCTTGAGTAGAGACTCAGGCGAGGCATGGCGACTCTTCCATGAGCACTCCCCTCCCCCAGTGATTACTTCTCCTGATGTGTGGGGCCAGTATGCGACATCGTTATATACAGTTCCTGGGCAGGATCCCCTTCCAGATCCTACAGAGCCATGTCCACCTACGAGCACCTTCTTTACCACTGAGATGGTAAAGAGAGCCATTGACAGGATGAGGACCAGGAGGGCTTACGATCATGACGGTCTAGTAGCGGAGCACTTTATACATGCTAGGGATATGCTGATGGAGGTTCTTGCAGTGTTGTTCAATCGTGCCATGTGTGAGGGATTACCTGAGACTTGGAGGTTGTCTACTATTGTGCCTATATTCAAGGCAAGTGATCCTACAGAGCCTGGAAATTACCGCACTATTATGGTTGGACACACACAGGCACGATTGTATGCATCCATTATTGAGCAGCAGTTGAGTAACTGGGCAGAGGGTGAGGGTGTACGGGCAAAGGGACAGGCAGGTTTCAGGAGGGGTTTCTCCACTCTTGACCATATTCTGGCACTCAGAGCTATCATTGAGGAGGGCAGGTCACATGGGAGACGGATTTATTGTAGCTTTGTGGATTTCCGCAAAGCATTTGACATGGTACCGAGAGCTCGACTGATGCGCAGACTGCAGGAGATGGGGGTGCCCACAGTGTTGATTTGGGGGATTATGGCTTTATACAGATCATTGATGGGACATGTACGCACCCCAGAGGGGATATCTGACTTAGTTCACTCCACTATCAGGGTGAAACAGGGTTGCCCATTGTCTCCTACTCTATTTGGTATGTATGTTGATGAGGTGTCTGATTACATTGACAGAGAGGGTGATAGAGGTGCCCAGCTGGCAGGGACGTGGATCCCATTGTTGTTATATGCTGATGATATTGTCTTGATCTCTGACTCACCAGAGGGTATGCAGCGACAGTTGGATGCATTACACAGTTTTGCAGAGGATAGTGGATTGTCTGTAAACCTTGGTAAAACCAAGGTCATGGTGTTTAACACCACACCGCAGTGGATCAGGAGATCGGCACCGACCTTCACGTATGGTCAAGAGATTGTGGAGTATACAGATGCATACACTTACCTTGGGATAGTCTTCACTGGGCCGAGGTTTTCTTTGGGGAGAGCAGCAGAGACTAGACTGACCAGAGCTTATGCGGCCTTGGGAGGCTTGGAGAGGATGTGTTCGCAGGTTCAGTTCCAGGAACCTCGGACAAAGTTATGGCTCTTTGATACTTTAGTAGCCTCAGCTATGATGTATGGGGTACAGGTTTGGGGACCTTCTGTAGGCCAGGATGGTTGGAGACGTATGGAGAGGCCCTTGGTATCTATGATCTCCCGATTGATTAGAGCCAAGGCCTCCGTACCTCACGCGATCATTCGAGCAGAGCTAGCTGCCCCCCCCATGGAGATTGAGGCGCTTACCAGATCAGTGTCCTTTGTGCACAGCCTATGGGATACTACTAGAGACAGATATGCTAGACTAGCCCTTGAGTCTTCCAGACAGTTAGCTCTACAGGGGGACACTTCATGCTGGTATGCACAGATGACTTCATGGTTTCAGACGCATGGCTTCACCATGGACAAGTTGCCCCCTTTCCAGTATTCTCTTCAGGCACCCTCGCTGTCTCTTGCACGGGTGGAGATCACTAGACTCATTCGTCAGGACCTGATCCAGCTCGACACCAGGAGGACATGGATAGAGCCGCCTCAGGAGTTGAGCACGAAGATGGCTTTCTATAGAGAGCATCTTCTCCACCTCACAGGAGATGGGTTTGTGATTCGACCCAGCTACATGGACACACATGTCTCATGGTTTGCGTTGTGCCATTGGTCAGATATGCACATCCTCACATCAGCTCGAGATTGAGACTGGTAGATTCAGAGGGATACCAGCAGACAGCAGGATATGCCGATTATGCCAGAGAGAGCCAGAGACAGAGCTGCACTACATATGTCATTGCACAGTGTTCTATGAGATACGGGGGCGTTTCCACTGCTTATTCAGAGAGGGTTTTGGTCCTCTATCTAGGGTCATGAGTTATGAGGATCAGAGATGTCTTGGACTATATCTACTTGAGTTACACAGGTATAGAGACACTTTACTAGGGAGAGCTAGAGAGAGGCAGTCCCAGAGACACATTACAGATTTCTTTTCACTAGATATGGGACAGCCAGAGGAGCAGCCACCACTGCAGAGCTCGTCCCACACTCATTCGACCACTACTGGCACTCTCATCGACCGAGCATTGGAGCTACAGAGATACAGACGACCGCGACTGAGGAGAGGAGCTACACAGCATCGACGGAGACTACAACAGAAGATTCGAGCCATACTCTCTCGACATCCAGAGTGCAGATGAGGATGGATCCTCACCATTTCTTCCATCTTTGTTTCACACACTGTTACATCCAGTTTACCGGGTACCTATTGTATCAGCTGCTACACCCACGTAGTTTTAGATTGTAGTAGTAGTAGTAGTATTTTGTTCCACTTCTAGTTCTTTTCTAGTTCTTTTGTACCCAGACATGGTATTAGATTCACTATTTTGTAACTGATTGGTCTCATAGGTCATTTTGGCCTTTTGAAGACGTTAATATAACATTTCATTTCATTTCATTTCTCTCTCTCTCTCTCTCTCTCTCTCTCTCTCTCTCTCTCTACGCGGACAGAGATTCTCTTTCTCCCCTTTCTCTCTCTACGCGATTCGTCTATGGTTTTTTTTTTTGTGTGTGTTGCCCTACCCTCTTTCTCTCTCTTCGGTTGCGGGTTTTCTCTCCTACGCCTTTAAATATATATATATATATATATATAAAATTAAAAACCCTCTTTCTCTCTCTACGCTTGCGGCTCTCTCTCTCTCTCTCCGCCCTATTAATCCTCTCTCTCTCTCTCTCTCTCTCTCTCTCTCTCTCTCTCTCTCTCTCTCTCTCTGTACGCCTAAAACCTTCCTACTCTCTCTCTACTACGCTCGGGTTGGCAGAGCGCTTAGGGTTGGGGTTTAAGAGCGCGAAGAGGGGGGGGGGGGGCGAGGGGAGGGCGGGGCTGCAAGCAGCAAAACCGCGAAACGCGTTTCGGCAAGGGTGAAACATGAAATGCCTGAAACGTTTCAGCATGCAGGTGAAACGCCTAAAATTTTTGGGGGTTTTTAACATGTACACACCTCTTCTGTATATATATATATATAATACTATATACACCCTAAAAAGGCGTTTCAGTCATACGTTTCACCGAGGCTCCTCTCTTGGGTGAAACGTTTCGGGTGAAACGCCCCCGTTTCGGGGTGAAACGTTTCATGTCTGAAACGTTTCGCGGTTACGCTGGCTGCAAGGGGGGGAAGCGAGAGCGCGTGTGGAGGCGGGGGTGGTAGTGGGAGAGGCGGCCGGGAGGTGCAAAGCGCTCACGAGCAGGTGCAGTGGTGGGTGCAGAGCAGCAGCTAGTGGAGTGGGAGAGAGGACCAAGCACTACAGGCAAACTCTACACACAAGAGAGTATACAGGTGCTACCACGATTTGCATACCCCCCCCCCCCCCCCCCCCCCCCCAACATAGGGATGTCGAGTGTTGAGAGTATGCACCACTATGCTACATTATGTTGGTCTAGGCCATGTCTTGTCTGCACCGATTCTTCGAACGGTTCGATGACGACGATATATATATATATATATATATATATATATATATATATATATATATATATATATATATATATATATATATATATATATATATATATATATATATATATATATATATATATACGGAGAGAGAGAGAGAGAGAGAGAGAGAGAGAGAGAGAGAGAGAGAGATGAAATGAAATGTTATATTAACGTCTTTCAAAAGGCCAAAATTACCTATGAGACCAAACTGTTACAAAATTGTGAATCACCATGTCGGGGTACAAAAAGACTAGAACAAAATTACTACTACTACTGGAATCCATCCTCATCTGCACTTAGGATGTCAAGAGAGTATTGCTCGAATCCTCTGTTGTAGTCTCCGTCGATGCTGTGTAGCCCCTCTCCTCAATCGTGGCCATCTGGATTTCCGTAGGTCCATTGCTCGGTCGATGAGAGTGCCAATAGTGGTCGAATGAGTGTGGGCCGAGCTCTACAGTGATGGCTGCTCCTCTGGCTGTCCCATATCTAGCGAAAAGAAATTTGTGATCCGTCTCTCCAACTGTCTCTCTCTAGCTCTCCTTAGTAAAGTGTCTCTATATCTGTGTAACTCAAGTAGATATAGCCCAAGACATCTCTGATCCTCATAACTCATGACCCTAGAGAAAGGAACGAAACCCTCTTTGAATAAGGAGTGGGAACGGCCCCGAATCTCGGTGTACATTGTGCAATGACATATGTAATGTAGCTCTGTCTCTGGCTCTAGCTGGCATAAAAGCGGCATATCCTGTTGTCTGCTGGTATCCCTCTGAATCTACCAGTCTCAATTTCCAGCTGATGTGAGGATGTGTGTATCTGACCAATGGCACACCGGAAACCATGAGACATATGTGTGTCCATGTAGCTGGGTCGAATCACAAACCCATCTCCTGTGAGGTGGAGAAGATGCTCTCTATAGCAAGCCATCTTCATGCCCAACGCATGTGGCGGCTCTATCCATGTCCTCCTGGTATCCAGCTGGATCAGGTCCTGACGAATGAGTGTCGTAATCTCCACCCGTGTAAGAGACATTGAGGGTGTGTGAAGAGAGTACTGGAAAGGGGCAGCCTGTCCATGGTGAAGCCATGCATCTGAAACCATGATGTCATCTGTGCATACCAGCATGAAGTGTCCCCCTGAAGAGCTAACTGTCTCGAAGACTCAAAGGCCAGTCTAGCATAACTGTCTCTAGTAGTATGCCACAAGCTGTGCACAAAGGAGACTGATCTGGTAAGCTTCTCAATCTCCATAGGAGGGGCTAGCTCTGCTCGAATGATAGCGTGAAGTACAGAGGCTTTAGCTCTGATCAGTCGAGAGATCATAGATACCAAGGGCCTCTCCATACGTCTCCAACCATCCTGGCCTACAGAAGGTCCCTATATCTGCACCCCATACAACATAGCTGAGGCTACTAAAGTATCAAAGAGCCATAACTTTGTCCGAGGTTCCTAAAACTGAACTTGCGAACACATCCTCCCCAAGCCTCCCAAGGCCGCAAAAGCTCTAGTGAGTCTAGTCTCTGCTGCCCTCCTCAAAGAAAACCTCGGCCCAGTGAAGACGACCCCAAGGTAAGTGTATGCATCTGTATACAATCTCCTAAACATATGTGAATCCACTGTGGTGTGGTGTTAAACACCATAACCTCGGTTTTACCAAGGTTTACAGACAATCCACTATCCTCTGCAAAACTGTGTAATGCATCCAACTGTCGCTACATACCCTCTGGTGAGTCAGAGATCAGCACAATATCATCAACATATAACAACAATGGGATCCACGTCCCTGCCAGCTGGGCACCTCTCTCACCCTCTCTGTCAATGTAATCAGACACCTCATCAACATACATACCAAATAGAGTAGGAGACAATGGGTAACCCTGTTTCACCCCAATGGTGGAGTGAACTAAATCAGATATCCCCTCTGGGGTGCGTACATGTCCCATCATTGATCTGTATAGTGCCATAATCCCCCAAATCAACACTATGGGCACCCCCATCTCCTGCAGTCTGCGCATCAATCGAGCTTTTTGTACCATGTCAAATGCTTTGCGGAAATCCACAAAGCTACAATAAATCCGTCTCCCATTTGACCTCCCCTCCTCAATGATGGCTCTGAGTGTCAGAATATGATCAAGAGTGGAGAAACCCCACCTGAAACCGGCCTGGCTCTTTGCTCGTACACCCTCACCCTCTGCCCAATTACTCAATTGCTGCTTAAGAATAGATGCATACAACCGTGCCAGTGTGTGCCCAACCATAATAGTGCGGTAGTTCCGAGGCTCTATAGGATCACCTGCTTTGAAGTAAGGCACATTAGTAGACAACCTCCAAGTCTCAGGTAACCCCTCACACATGACACGATTGAACAACACTGCAAGAACCTCTACGAGCATATCTCTAGCATGTGTAATCTGCTTTGCTACTAGACCATCATGATCATATGCCCTACCGGTCCTCATCCTGTCAATGGATCTCTTTACCATCTCAGTGGTAAAGAAGGTGCTGGTAGGTGGGCATGGCTATGTAGGATTTGGAAGTGGATCCTGTCCAGGTACCGTATATAACGATGAGGCATAGTGGCCCCACACATCAGGACAAGTAATCACTTGGGGAGGGGATTTCTTTGGTTGGAGAGTCAAACACGAAGGAGGGTGAGGGTTGGGTGAGCTCCTTCAAAAAAGACTTTCCTTTGCTATGGTCCTCTATAGGCTCACAAAGCCCATAGGCTCATTAGCTTCTATGACCTCGATACCTGCTATTGGGCTAGGCGGCACACTTGGGCCAGCTATTGTAAGGACATTGGAAGATGGGGTATCCTCGGGCAAAGTTTAAATAGAGACTACATAACTTGGCATAGACTTGGTAGCTTCCAACCACTCAAGTACCCTCGACCCGGAAGCCGAACCACAACAAAATGCAAGCTGAAGGTGAAGTATTGTACCTACAGTGGCACCTTGTCCACTATGCGTAAGGGGTAGACTATCATCTAGTCTGCCAAAGTTACTATGAATGGGGCGGGTCAGGTAGGCTGGAGACTAAATGCCAGCATAGTGAACTCAAGCATCAAGTCGATGCCAGATCCACCATCACTTGTCACACTTGAAAATTGCGTCCCGAGAATAGACATAGTGAGACAAGGGCTTTTGTAAGCAGTGGGGGGAGCAGCAGGGTAGGAGATCATGTAAGACTTTGATGGCTACACAAGGAGGTGCTCTTTACCCGTGCTCCTTGGTAAAGAGACTGAATAACTGCAAGGGTGTCACTTCAAAAACCTGCATCTAGCCGAAGCATGTCGTAGCGCGAGACTTATTGGAGGTGTTCTTCAAGATACCCTCTTTGTATTAGCTCCTTCTCTGGCACCTTGATCTGCTCTAGGTTAGCTACTGCTTCCAAGAAGGCCCCATCGATATCAGAAAGCAGAGAAGTTGCTCAGCCCTAGGCACTAGCGGATGGCTTGTCAGTTGCTGGTGAGACAGTTGGTGGAAGTGTTGAACTTGCTAGAAGACAGAGCCAAGTGCTGCCCTTTGTGCCTAAGTGAGGACACCAACAGGCTCCTCTACCTATTGCAGCTTGTCTTGAAGGGCAACCACATGGGTGGAAGGTGGCAGCTGAGGAATGGTGCTAAGTGTGATCAGATTAATCTTTGAAAATGTGTATTCCGTTTGGCTCTAACCTAGGCTTGAAGATGTGGATGCACGTTGTTTTGGACAGTCCTTATTGTAGTGATCCTTGGCATCAGGGGGATGTCTTCACGCAAGAGACCTTTCCGGAAGACGACATTTACTCCGGTAGTTCCATATTCCGCTCATCTATAGCATGGTGGGATGGGCAAAATGGGCGGACGAGGTGAGGTTTGCTCCTATTGCAAGGAGTCGGATGTTGAGGTGTAGAAGCTAAGAGGGCTAACGGAGTGTTATCATGATAAAGGTTTTGAGATGGAAAGTACCTTGCATAGGAGTGGTAGTTAGCAAAGGGGGCATATGATTTGGATGGCCACTGGAGAAACCATATTAGAGACATGTGTTAACCCTTGTTGAAGAGTAGGGGCAAGGCTTGATCGTAGTTGTCGCAATTCATTCAGGTAGTAGCAATGTTTGTCTTTATGTCCAAAACTTTTCATAGAATTGGCAATAAGCCCGAAGGGGGACATTCTTGTGGGGGATGCCTTGGAGAGCAACATGAGCTCCACCAAACCACAAGCTTAAGACTCCTGCTGAGCCCGGAGCTCTTCTAGCTCTTTTTTGATTTGGTCCAAAGCTTGTTGACGTGGGGACTTCTCTTGTCGAAGGGAGAAGGACCTCTCCTCTTGAAGAGCTTGTTGTAATTTCAATGCTTTGAGTTCCTTACGTATAGAAATCAAGGAGAGGTCCTTTTCTCTTCTCCTGTTGAAGAGAGAAGGACCTCTCCTCTTGAAGAGCCCATTGTAATTTCAATGCTTTTGAGTTCCCTACGTATAGAATGTCACGATTGTGACTATGTTAACAGCAATACATCTACTCCTAGTTATAGATACGGGAAGTGCCGTGCCAAGGAGGACCCTTGCGCTTGGATGGTCACACCCCTTCGCCCAAGAGACGTGCCTCTTCGCTAAAAGCCACACTCCTTCGACGATTGGTCACAACCCTTCGCTCTACGGGTGCGACTGTTCGCCCAATGGTTGCAGCTCTTCGTCGAAAGGATGTGTCTTTACGTCTAAAGTCATGTCTCTTCACCAAGAGATGTGTCTTTTCATTTGTCTCTTCGTCTCCTATATAAGGAGCCCTTGTATCACACATTCAATCAATCAAACACAGAGTCTTTTGAGTCTTTCTTTTGAGTTCAGTTTAGTTTCTTAAGTAATCATGAGTTTAAGTATTTAATAAAGGATTAGTACCTAGAATCCTCGTAGTGGTATCGGAGCAAAATTTTCCCGGGACCCTACGGCTGTGAGCCTCTCACCCTTGAGACTACACTCTACCCCTTTCCCGGCGTTGTATGGAATCTGAAGAACGGTGGCCTACACACACATCTCAACATGAGGTAACATAATTTACTTCTGTTCTCGTATAACACATATTACAACCCACCAGAGATAGCAGTATGGTTGTGTGCAAGCATGATTCTCGTGCTGCTGCATGGGTAAGAGCGAAAGAGTGTGCCTTTTCAAGCTACAAGGTGTACCTGTTCATGTGAGTATCCCTTCGTGTGAGCACCTTTTGGTAGAATTTCTGCTCCTACGGGCCGAATTGCATACGGGCTGCCTTGCACCCTTTAGCTGGTGTCCCTCTGCATGGTACCTTTCCCCAAGCGGCACCTCACCTCTCCCAAGCGTCCCGTTTCTCCAAGCGGTAGCACGTTTCACTAGCGGCAGCACGTCCAAAAAAAGAAAACTCTACGCGCTGGTCTTTATTTTTTACGTTGGGCAGTTTACGCTGGCAGCCAGTTCAATTCAGCGCCACTTTTACTAAAGGGCTTCATTAAAAATTTTCCGGCCAAGCCTTGGTTTAAAGTGGCCGCCCATACCCCATTTTTTTAATCCTATGTGAACATACCTATTCAATTAAAAAAAAAAACAATGAAGAGCCAACGTACGTTTCCAAAGAACCTTTCCAGCGTTCATTCCCAACCAGCGCTACACTCTCTCCCACTTTCCCGTCCTGGCCTTCGGAGTACTTTCTACGCTCGGGTTTCTTCGCAGTCATGGCCGACGATGCCTTCGACGTTCCAATTCCTTTTCTCTCGTACATAGACGAGATTCCCGACGCAGTTTTGCCAGCGTACCTGCTCCCGACACCCGAAGTCATTCTTATTCCCGATTTCCTGACTCCAGAGCGCGAACTTATTTTCCGCTCACGGAGCACCGGTCCCTGAACTTGTTCCCGACCCAGAACTTGCACCTGTTCGAGTTCCTTTTGAGACGTAACCATGCCGAATTCTCAGGACGGAGGTGATCAATCTAACGATGCCCTTACTCTTATCAAGGAGCAAATGGCCACACTTTCCATAAGCCTCGCATCACTTCACACTCGCTTGGATGAGATGCACACGCAAAACACTTCTCGAAGTCGTCGTGCTGTTTCTCAAACTACTAATGCAGCATCTTCAACACCTTCTTCCGAAGCTTCAATGGACGAACCAAACGAACCAGACCCAACTGAAGAGGTAGACAATCGCGAACTTCAATTACTTTACAAAATTTTTAATACTGCACAGAAGAAGAAGCTTGATGTTAAACTGTCGGAACCATACACTGGTGGCCGCGACAAGCGCGTGCTAGACCAATGGGTGTTCAAAATGGAGATTTACTTATCGAACACAGACTTGGTCGAGAGTGAAAAAGTTGCACTTGCTAGTTCTCTGCTCAAGGACACAGCATTTCTTTGGTGGCAACGACGGGTTGTTGATGGTAAACACACACCTTCTTGGGATAAATTCCGGTGTGCTATTCGCAAAGCGTTCGAACTTGCCAATGTGGATTTTCATGCCCGATCCTCTCTTCGCCGCGTACATCACAGAGTTCCAAAGGCTAACTCTGGAGATAGAGACTCTTAGTCCCTTTGATAAACTTCACAGCTTTATCGACGGACTCGAACCCAATTTGAAGGACGATGTGCACAAATACAACCCTACCACCTTGGATGCTGCAATTGCCTATGTGGAGCGTTTTGGCGATAATCGGTGCCCTACACGGAATTTTCTCCCTAGTGACAGATCTTCAAACAACGCTCGCTTTTCACAGCGCGATCACAAAGACAGCTATAGCCAAAGTCAGCAACATCAGTCTCAGTTCAGACAGCAAGCAACGCAACCTTATTCAACTTCAAGGTTCTATTCTCAAGATCGACAATCTCAAAGCAGATCTTTTTCACCTGTTCCTCCACTTGATCGTGGTAAAGGACATGATTTTTCTCAAGATCGGCATTCCAATACTTAGCAAGGCTCTTCGTCAAATGGATCTTCAACTTCAAAGAAGGATGGATTATGTACAATTTGCGGTGGTGACCATAGATGTATCAATGTCCAAAGAAACCAAATCCGTCTAATTTGAAAAGAAATTCCAACGCGGAAACATCATCGAATGTTGAACATCTAGATTCTGCTAAGGATAAAGGAAAATCTGTGGTCAATACGATTCGTGTCTCAGAGGCTACGACTATTCTTATGAAGCATGCTCAGTGCAATTCTTTAGTTTTGGAGCCTCTCTCAAAGCAAGTTTTGAGCCTTCTTGGAACTATCAATGGTCGCTCCATCAATATTTTGGTGGACAGCGGATGCTCGAATAATTTCGTTAGCACTCAGATAGTTCAACAGCTTGGTTTTCCAACTCAGAAGACATCTCACTTATATGATGTGGAATTAACAGATGGATCAATTTTAACTTGTGATCAGACAGTTCAACAGTTGCAATTCGAGATTCAAACGTATGCAGGTCAATTGGATTTCAAAGTCATACCTTTATCTTATTACGACATGATTCTTGGTCAGCATTGGTTATTTCATACCTTTATCTTATTACGACATGATTCTTGGTCATCATTGGTTATTTCAGTATGATCACGTAATTAGCTTTCGAGGACATACTATCAATCTGTTCAAAGATGGACGTGTAGTCAAGCGACATGATACAGTGGATTATAAAGAGAATATGATTTTCGATGCAGATGCAAATATTATTATTGATGATTTTTTAATTCATTAACTTCTCCTGAATCAATTGATGAAGACAAAGATGATTTCAAGCAAGAAGTTTTTCCAAGTGATACTTCGTTACCAGACAAAGATAAGGACATAGTTGCAGATTTTGAGTCTGAAGACGACTATGCTTTCTTTGATTCTTTGTTGGATGATGATATACCAATTGCAAGTCATGAAGTGACGGTTTCTGAAGATGATTCTAAAGAATTTTGGGATTCATTATTGGAAGATGATTACAGTCTCAAGCCAAAATCCTCTCTAGTGATTACTAAAGTTGAAGTTACCCCATCTGAAGAGTATCTTGAGAAGATTTCCTCTTCCCCAAATATTTCGCAGTTACTGGAAGATTTTGAACCAGAAGTCTTACATCGCATGAAGAATTTTGAAGATCAACCTCTTGTTGCAATCAACCTGATTATACCAGATTCCTCTAAAAAGTCTTTGAATAATGCAATGACATGGGATTTAGCGGTCAAAGCAAAAAGGTTTTGCAAGAAGCAAAGGTTCAAGACAAAGGTTTTCGATAACTCAAAGATTGAAGATTTTCGAAGAGTCAATGCTTTTCCAGAGTTCTATCAACATCAGAAATCATTTCTTTGACACGGACTCTCATTTTAAATGGGAGGGAATGTCACGATTGTGACTATGTTAACAACAATACATCTACTCCTAGTTGCAGATACGGGAAGTGCCATGCAAAGGAGGACCCCTGCGCTTGGATGGTCACACCTGCCTCTTCGCTAAAAGCCACACTCCTCGACGATTGGTCACACCCCTTCGCTCTACGGGTGCGACTCTTCGCCCAATGGTTGCAGCTCTTCGCCGAAAGGATATATCTTTACGTCTAAAGTTATGTCTCTTCACCAAGAGATGTGTCTTTTCATTTATGTCTCTTCGTCTCCTGTATAAGGAGCCCTTGTATCACACATTCAATCAATTAAACACAGAGTCTTCTGAGTCTTTCTTTTGAGTTCAGTTCAGTTTCTTAAGTCTTAATCATGAGTTTAAGTACTTAATAAAGTACTAGGACCTAAAATCCTCACATAGAAATCAAGGGGTCAGATGCACTTTCCATGAGAATTGAGATGGTCTCTACTTGAGGGGGGTCCTTGAATAGCCTCGTTGCCCCTTCTACGTTGAAGCGGCAGTGAAAAACTCCTCTAGAGTTGCTTCACGTCAGCGAGTCTCCGGTAGCTTTTGTTGAGAACTCTTGGGTAGAGCCTTCTACACCCACTTCTTGACCATGAATTCCCCTGGTTGCTAGGGAAGCTTGGCAACTAGAGACTTCGTTCTTGTCATGAGTTCTGCAAAATTCTCATCGAGTTGGAGCACCAAGTTTGCCAACTTATTTAGGACCTTTTCTTGAAAGTCACTCGGTTTGAATACTACGCAGAACTATTGTCGTAGTGTTGCCCAATTTGTAAAGTGGTTGTCAACAAACTGACTGTACCATTTGTTTGCTAAGCCATCCAAGCCTCAAGGTTGATGGAAAGAGCACTAGGTTAGTAGGTAGGCGTTTTCTCTGTTTAAGACACTACCTCTTTAGAGGGATACAAACCTTCTAGCGTGGTCATCTGCATCCTCCGTGGAGAGTCCCTTGAAAGTCTTTTTGTTCACTTGACAAGAATGCTTGTTAGCTCCTCTTATGTAGGAACCTGTTGTAACACAGTTGGTGGAAAGTGTACATAGGGGAGGTGACAGGGGTGGTGAGGAGCTGGTTGAGGGAGATTCCAGAGAGGGTATTCGATGTTTAAAGTGCCTTGTATGTTTTATGTAGTAGCAATAGACACTTGAACTTACTGGATAGTCTAGACCCATTGGACGAGACTTAGCTAGACCAAGCTAGACTCGACTCAACTAGACTTAGACGAAGGTAAGACTGGACTAGACCAGCTAGACCAAGTTGGACGAAGGCAAAGGTGGACTAGACTAGGCTAGACCAGAGCAGTCTAGACAAGCAAACTAGGCCGGAGGAGAGACTAAACTCGCTAGCCATTCAACCATGTACACTCAGTGGAGTGAGACTTTAGTTGAGGTCCCACCGGGTGTGCCAAAAATGAGAGCACCTGTAGCAAGAAATGTATATCGTGCTCTCTTTTGTGGGTGATCCTCAATGCAATGTGCAAGAAGCCTCACTTGAAAAGAATGAAAACACTATAAAGCAATGGAACAAAGGAACCTCAAAAGACACAACAATAGACTCCAAACGCAATGGAACTCGACTAACTCTTGAATCAGTATAGACTCAGGCTGGCAGCACACTTAGCCCCAAGCCCAGGACTCACGGGTACCTTGGAGGTGTCGAGGCTCCGACTTGTACGCAAAGAGTGCAGATGTGCAAGTGCTAGACTGAACACAAGACTCAAGACTCTAGGGTGTTAGATGGTCTATAATGCCTACGACGACTAAAACCAATTGAGCATATATACAACCATAAAGAGAAGCCAATTCCTAACACAAATATCCCTGACAGTCCAGCTGTTGGGGTATAAAGCCCAATGTGGTCGCCCAGGTAAGTGGGCGGGCCGCCGGGTATGTACACATATTCTTTTGTAAAAACCTAATAAGAACTCACTATGCTCTATACATTACAGTAGAGCGAGTTCACCATATCGTCGTGCTCTTCTTCTCGCACTCTCTCTCACGTCGCACTTCCGCTCGTACTCCTTCAACTGGTATCAGAGCTCAGATCGAGGCTCGGGGCAGCACTGCAGGAGGCTAGAGTCACCAACTCAGATTGGAGTGAAATTCGACAGGCGAAGACACGGCCCCAAATCTCGTGGGTAAGCCCGAAGGGCTTGGTGTTGTCAGAATTTCATTCTGAGGTCATCTTGGCCACCGTTCGGCTTCGACAAAGGTCTGCGCAGGCCATTTTCGACTACGTGGTCTCGACGGGTGCAGATCCGACTCTGCAAATTTGGGGTTTTCGGCCTACGACTGCAGGTGCTGAGAATATCGACACTCCTAAAGTGTTGATTTGTGGCTGTCTACACATCGAAGGACGGCTCACAGTTCTTGGAGGCGTGTCACATACGACACGGGCGCATCTACACACAGACTGTAGGCGACATCCACTAGTTCATCAGGTAGCTTGTGTTTGCTGCTTGATATTCCAGATTTCATCCTGACATTGCAGGTACTTCCACATGGGATGTATTGTCAGAGATGATGTATGTCTGTTGAGGGTTTGCTGGCTGTGAGTCACGCAGCAAACAACCGCCGCAGCGGTTACAGCATACAGTGGGAAATTTGTGGATGTATGACTTTGTGGGAAGTCTATGTACTGTCAGATTTACTGCAGCCTTTGTTGAGGGTTGAGTGAGGTTTTATTGAGCTGGGGGATTCTCGAATGTTGAGATCCTTTCGGTGATACAGGTCTTGGAGCGATCCCTTGAGCACCCTTAGATAGGCAGCTAGGATGTATGGACTGTGAGTTAGACAGTTGGGATTGCATCTTTGCTTTACTGCCGTTGAGGCATTGTCGCAGTCTATGCTTATAGGACAGTGACAGGACAGTGAGAGACAGTACAGGTGCAGGACAGGTTTACCCGTACCTTACAGTGTCAGAGAGACAGTGTTTTTTGAGCTGTTTTTTGGTCTGTTTTTAGTACACCAGAGCCATTTTACAAAGGAGACTCTGCCAAAATTTCTGCAGAATCTG
The DNA here is from genome assembly GCF_014529385.1 of Adiantum capillus-veneris. Taxonomy (NCBI): domain Eukaryota; kingdom Viridiplantae; phylum Streptophyta; class Polypodiopsida; order Polypodiales; family Pteridaceae; genus Adiantum; species Adiantum capillus-veneris. Next base: position 27,119,394 of record NC_140948.1, on the reverse strand, counting down.
AAGCTTTCTTGGTTCATTTGACAGGTTGATATTGGTTCAGAGGTCAGTTTACAGGGGAAACTCTACCGAATTTTTCCCAGAAAAGTAAACTACTGTGAAGCGTAGCTATGGCTAGATCACAGGACACTGCTCTTTACAATATCAAGAAGCACGTGTTGGTACAAAAGAAGAAGATAAAACCTATAAAGCTCAAGGGGATAAAACCAGAAGATATGGACAAAGATGAATGGGGCAAAATGGATGAATTGGCACTTTCTACCATTATGCTGACTTTGGCAGAAAGCATTTACTTCAATGTAGCAGATGAGATGTCGGCTTATCAAGCATGGTTAAAGCTGAGTGATCTTTATGAGAAGCAGAGTGCAGCTTCACAGGTATACTGGCTTAAGAAGCTTGTTGACTTGAAGATGAAAGAAGGGACACCTATGTCCAATCATCTGAATGAATTCAACACAATCTATAGTCAGTTGTCAGCTCAAGGTATCAAGTTTGATGAACCTGTTAGAGCTATGTTCCTGTTGATCACATTGGCGGAAAGTTGGGACACTTTTCGCACAGCTTTGAGTAATTCTGCACCTCCAGATGGTTTGAACATAGCAGGTGTAGAAGGAAGTCTACTTACTGAAGAAACCAATAGAAAGACAATGGACAAAGGCAAAGGAACAGCCTTAGTTGTCAGGGGAAGGACCAAAGAAATTCAAGAAATAAATGTGACAAACACTGTTGCAGAGGATGACAGTCTAGTGTCAGGAGACATCTACTTCTTGAAGAATACAATGGACTCAGCTCTTCTTACAGCATCTGATGAAAATGCACTGAGTGACTGGATTATAGACTCAGGAGCATCACTTCATGTGTCTCCAAACAAGGAGTGGTTTACTTCTTATGTGACCACTAAAGATCATGTTCGGCTAGGCAATGGGCAAACATGTGAGATCTTAGGTGTTGGAGATGTTCAATTGAAGTTTCAGAATGGCTCTTCTTTCACGCTGAAGAATGTGAGACATGTTCCCGCAATTACAAAGAGCTTGATCAGCACAGGTTTACTTGATGATGCTGGCTACGTCACCACTTTTGGACAGAACATGTGGAAGATATCCAAGGGTTCCATGACAGTAGCACATGGAGTAAAGTCTGGAGGACTTTACATGATTTATGTATCAAATGTCTCTAAAAATGTAATCAATGTAACCGAGCAGCCGAACATTTCTTTGTGGCATAGCCGGTTAGGACATATGTCCAAGAAGGGAATGGAAATCTTGTCTCGTTCTGGTTATTTGCCTGGCTTTTCATTTAATGATTTTGAATTCTGTGAACATTGTCTGTATGGTAAGCAAACACAGCAGCCACATAAGCATAGAAGCAGTAGAAGAGATACACAGTTGGCACTTGTTCATAGTGATTTGTGTGGACCTATGCCTAACCTATCTCTAGGGGGAGCTTCTTACTTTATGACATTTATAGATGATTACTCGAGGAAAGTATGGGTTTACTTTCTCAAGCACAAGGATGAAGCATTTAGTGTTTTCAAAACGTTTGTGACACTTGTGGAGAATCAGAGTGGCAAGGAGCTTAAATGCTTACGCACTGACAATGGTGGAGAGTATGTTTCAAAGGCCTTTCAGCCTTCAGGACTTTTGTGAGTCAAAAGGTGTAAAACGTGAACTTACTGCTCCTTACAATTCTCCTCAAAATGGTGTTGCTGAGAGGATGAATAGGACCATACAAGAGAAGGTCAGAAGTATGTTGTCTAATGCACAGCTGCCAAATGGGTTTTGGGCCGAAGCTGTATCAACAACTGTTCATCTTGTAAATAGATCTCCTAGCAAGGTTTTGCAGAAGGATTCAGTGCCAGAGATGGTATGGTCAGGCAAAATGCCCTCATACAAGCATCTCAGAGTCTTTGGTTGTGAGGCATATACTCACGTTCCAAAGGAATTTAGGAACAAACTTGAGCCAAAGAGTAGAAAGTGCATCTTTCTAGGCTATGGTAATTCTGGTGAGATGGGGTATAGACTTTGGGATCCCGAATCCAGAAAGGTTGTCCGCAGCAATGATGTTCACTTTAATGAATCCAAATATCATTCTAAACCAAAGAGGGTTGAGGAGATTAGAAGAGTTGTCTTCCAAGAAGATGGACCTGCACGTGCAAGACAAAATGTCAGGGCTCAAGAGGAGCAAGGACAGGATAGAGTGGAACCACAGGTTGTGGCTGAGCCTGAGCCACCTATTGTGCGTAGATCTGGATGTGTCACGCGACCTCCTGATAGGTTTGTTTCATCTATGAACTATGTCATGTTGACTGATTGCAATGAGCCTTCATGTTACAAGGAAGCAGTGCAAATGAAGGACTCCGGGAATTGGCAATTGGCCATGCAGTCAGAGATGACAGCTCTGCATAAAAACAAGACATGGAAGCTAGTTAAATTACCACAGGGCAAAAAGGCTCTACCTTGTAAATGGGTTTACAGGTATAAGATCACCGCTCATGATAGTCAGCCAAAGTACAAAGCAAGGCTTGTTGCCAAGGGCTTTAAGCAAGAACAAGGCATTGACTTTGATGAAGTCTTCTCTCTGGTGGTCAAGACGACTACATTGAGATGCTTTCTTGCATTGGTTGCCATATTAGATTTGGTGTTGCACCAAATGGATGTCAAGACAGCGTTCTTGCATGGTGATTTAGATGTGGAAATTTACATGCAGCAGCCAGAAGGGTTTGTTGAGAAAGGCAAGGAAGATTGGGTATGGCAGTTGCTAAAGAGTCTTTATGGCTTAAAACAATCACCGAGGGCATGGTACCATAAATTCCACAAGTTTATGCTTTCTCAAGGCTACAAACGTAGTGAGTTCGATCACTGTCTATATACAAAGAAGGCTAAGGATGGTAGTTGGTTGATCCTTATTTTGTATGTGGATGACATGTTGATTGCTGGCAAGCACTTGGAAGAAATTTCAGCTTTGAAGTCAAAGATGGCAAAATCGTTTGACATGAAAGACATGGGTGAGGCAAGTCATATACTTGGTATGCGCATTGAGAGAGACAGATCAAAGAAGTTGATTTGGTTATCTCAAACAGAGTATATTGACAAGGTTTTGCAACGTTTCAATATGGAGAAGGGAAAGGCATTGAGTGTTCCATTGCCACCATATGTGAAACTTAGCAAACAAGATTGTCCTGTGTCTGAGGAAGAACAGGCTGAAATGGATAAGATTCCATATGCGTCTGCAGTGGGTAGTTTGATGTATGCAATGATTGCTACTCGCCCAGACATTGCATTTGCAGTGGGAGTAGTAAGTCGATACATGTCAAACCCAGGCAAGAAACATTGGGAGGCAGTGAAAGGAATATTGAGATACCTGAAAGCTACAAAGAGTATGCGTATATGCTATGGGAGTCAGGAGCTAAGTGTAAAGGGTTTTACAGACTCAGATTATGCAGGTGACTTAGACAACCGAAGGTCTACGTCAGGGTATGTCTTTACATTGGCTGGTGGAGCAGTATCATGGCGTTCTAAATTACAAGATTGTGTTACTCAGTCTACTACAGAGGCTGAATATGTTGCAGCATCAGAGGCATGCAAAGAATCAATTTGGCTTAATCAACTAGTAACAGATTTGGGAATCAAAGAAGAGATGCCTGTGTTATATTGTGATAGTCAAAGTGCTATACAATTGGCTCGCAATCTAGTTTATCACTCAAAGACAAAGCATGTGGATGTGAAGTATCATTTCATCAGGGAAATGCTGGAGGATAAGCAACTTCAGCTTGTCAAAGTTCACACCACAGAAAATCCTACTGATCTACTTACAAAAGGACTTCCCTCAGAGAGCTTTGCGCATTTTCGCAAGCAGTTAGGTGTAGGGTAGTACATCACTTCTCTACATCTCTTGTATATTAGCTTGTATAGTAGCTTCTCTCACACTTAAAGTACCACATTGGACTTTAAGTGGGAGGTTGTTGGGGTATAAAGCCCAATGTGGTCGCCCAGGTAAGTGGGCGGGCCGCCAGGTATGTACACATATTCTTTTGTAAAAACCTAATAAGAACTCACTATGCTCTACACATTACAGTAGAGCGAGTTCACCATATCGTCGTGCTCTTCTTCTCGCACTCTCTCTCGCGTCGCACTTCCGCTCGTACTCCTTCACCAGCTACGTCTATTTCCAAACTTGGTGGCGTTGAATTGGCATGGTGTCCAGTAGACCACCACCTTCTGTGTCTGCCACGTGCCACTGCCCAGGCGAGAGTCCACCCAATCTGAACCCAAGACCAACTGTATTTGCTTGTCCAGTGCAAATGACACTGTAGCCCTGCTACGACTGTATGAGTTTTTGGTGATGCCTTTTGGCAAAAATAGTGCTCCTACAGCTTTCAAGAGGATGATGGTCAGGAGATTTGTGGTACATTCTTTGACAACCTTATTGTCTCAAGTGTTTAAACACAACGAGCAATTGGCTCAAGTGTTTGAAGATTGAGACACCAGGGGTTCTTTATGAATAGGAGAAAAGTCAGCTTTAATTGCGGGACATCCACCTCCTTGGACCATGCCGGTCATATTATCTCTCGAGAGGGTATTTGTATGGATCCAACAAAGGTTGCATCCATAAGGGATTGGATAAATTTATAAAATGTTCAGATTTGAGGAGCTTTTTAGGTTATGTTCGTACTATAGACGGCTCATTAGGATGTTTGCAAAGTTGCAGCACCTCTACATGAACTAACCAAGAAGGGAGTTACATTCACTTGGGTCAAGGGCAGAGTACAGCTGTTGAGCACCTCAAGGAAAAGATGACCAGAGAACCTGTGTTATTATATCTAGACCCTCAAAAGTCTTTTGAAGTGCTTTGTGATGCTTGTGGCAGTAGCTTGGGTACAGTAGTACAACTGAAGGGGCAAGTTGTTGTCTACGAAAGTAGGTTTCTTTCAAAGAAAGAGAGAGTTGCACAGCTCTATGAGAAAGAGCTTTTGCTGTGTATGCTTTGAATTCACGGAAGCGTTATCTGCTAGGTGCTCACTGTTGTGTTCACACAGATTAATAATCCACAAGAGTTACAAATGTTGGGGTTTACTCCCCAGATGTGAAACTAACAAAGTGGACCCCCAAGGCACTCTATTATAGGCACTGAAGCCTTAAAGAAGAAGGCACAAAAGTTGGCACCCTCAAAAGCTTTCATCTGCTAAAAACACAAGCCCCAAAAGCAATGGAAGTCAACTGCCTTCATAACTAGCACCAAACAGCTGCTGTACAGCGCCCTGCCACGCCAGCCCGTATTTTGTGGCGGGATTCACGGCATGTTTTCTGGGACTGCCATGCCATTGTCATTACGTTCGCCATTAGGTCCGGTGTAGCCATGTGATCATTTTGTGACAGCCATCTCCGAGAGGAATTCCACCTCACTCTTTTCTCTTCCAGGTATTCTCTTTTGCAGTGTTTGTAATTTCAAGTCTGTTAAGTGCTCTATCCCTTTATTTGAAGCGCGAATCAGTTTTGTAGACTCTATGAATGGCCGAGTGAAGTGTTGACCAAGGAATAGTTCTACCAAACAGTGAATGCTACTTGTACATGCTAAGAAGGCACCCTACTTTTTCAATCTCAAAATACAAGCATTTCAAGGCTCGTGAGCTAGGAGCCTTTAATAGTGTGTGAACAGTTCTGAATCTTCTTGTACTATTTTAACAATGGACTCTCCTTGTGTGAGCTGACGTGCTTGGTCCAAGCACACACTTGGGAGGGCCTTATATCTGAGAATCTTTGCAAATCACAAACTTAAAGACAAGAGTTGGACAACCAATCAAAAGAAATTCAACACCTGCACAATCCAAGTGGTGGAGAAAACTGGTTGTGAACCCCTTGCAGTATTTTTACCACTTAAACTTGTGAGACGCTCTGCTTGGTCACTCTCACAATACTTCGAAAGTCTGATTTCGACTGACCCCATGGGTTTCTTTTACACGTCAAAAACCATCAATAGAAAGGCTTCAAAAGCCATTTTGACAAAAAGCAGCTGCTCCAAAGAGTGGCTGCTTGGAAATTTCCCATGCACTCATGTGCTTGTTCCCAGTGATATCTCAGTTTCTGAGCCTTGTGTTCCTTTTTGGGGCAGGTTTTACAGCATTTCTTGCCCAGCCCAACTTTCTAGCTGCTTTCCCCAACTATGACCAGTCTCTGGTTTCCATGTGGCAGCTGCCTCTTTATCATGCCATATCACTATTAGCTTTCATTCCATTGTAATGACGTGAAAGCTTCTGCAAAAGTTTTAGAGAACCTTCTAAAAATCCTGCAAGTGATTGACATTAAAGCCTACAATTGGTTCACCCCATGTGCATTCTTCCCTTGGCAGAGCAATGAACTTGATGAGAAATTGGAGCCAAAAACTTAAGAGGGAAATCCAAAGTTATTTTCAGAATAAATAACGCCATTTTTCCACCAACCAACTGTGCTTCTCTTGTTTTAATAAGATAGGAGAACTTGAGCAGCAACTTTTTGCCTTCTGTATTTCTACCATATCAAATGGACATGAATATGTTGGCATAAGCTTTGCTTCTCACTAACTAATCAGAACGAGATTGATAAATTCTGCACTTTTTCTCTCTGAAGTGTGTTCAAACTTGAAGTGTTGAAGCTGTATTGTGTGTACACCATTCACAAGCACATGCGCATGAAAGGCGCACACAGATTAAGGTTTTCAAAGAAATGTGTATCCTGTTGCAAAGGCCAAAGCAAGGAACAAATAACGCTGAAAGGGCCCTTCAAGACATGATGGGAGGGAAACTTGAACACAAAAAGGAAGAGGTAGCTGTAGAAGTGGAAATAGAAAAGCCAGCATGGATGCTTGGAAATCCAAAGACATTTACAAAAGAACAGATCAAGGAAATAAAAGAATTTGATGCTAAACTGAAGGTATTTGAGCTAAAAGATAAATAGATTTTTTACTTTTGAGTAGACTATTGAGGTTTTTCTGGTGACATTAAACTACGAGGGTGCAGGAGACAATGTTTATTGAAGCATCTGACTTCAGCTAAATATTAAAAGGACTTGAACATGATTGGATATTGTACAGGTGATAAAGGAGGATAAAGAGAAAAAGCAACGTGCCCATGAGTTTGAGATGCGCAAATTAAAGAATGATATACAAGATTTGATGAATGGTTTCGATGCCTCTCTATTAGAGCTGTTTGATCAACGTTTGCAAGTAAAATCTTCTGCATTCTGTTCAATTCGTCCCAATCCCTTTTCTGTTTAGATAAGGTAGTAAATTATGTGGTGTTTTTGTACTTTTGAGTGATTCTTCAAATACAAGATTTGATTCAATGTTTGGATGCATCTCTCGTGGGTTTATTTGATCAGCATTTGCAAGTAAAATTTTGTGCGTTTTTTGGATTGCTCTCAATCCTTTCGCAAATTCAATAAGAAAGTAACCTAGCAAAGATCGTGCGGTGTGTAACTATTACTAGTGATAGGAAACTCAAGAGTGAGGAAACTTCCCTAAGCTATGATATGTTCAAAGACTGGGCACAGCACCTAAAGGTGCACAATGGGCCAAATGCTGTCCTCTTTGATGATTGTGCAGGTGTGTAGGGATGTACATTACGCCTGTAGCATGTACTTTATTGGCAGAGGTTTCTTGCATTTGTTTTGTGAAAATCCATACCAAGAACATGGTGAGCCTTGGTCTTAGGTGCTTTACCTTGAGTCCTCTCGATCATTACTATCGTTGGAGTTAACTCTTGGGTGAATGACAGGCCTTCACATCTCAATCTATGGTCAGATGACATTGGTACAGATTGGTACACTTGTGTCCATTTTTCTTATCAGTCTCTCCCACCTATTGCTTTATCTGTGAAGCACATGGAGTTGCCCGCCTTAAGTATAGAAGGTCATTAGATGCAGATTTTGTGACCAGAATTTACAAGATTAAAATTCAGCCTTAGGGACATTAGAGACCTTATGGCTCCACCTCCGAAGGTAGACTCTTCGGATGCTGCAGTGGCGACTATAGCGACGACACTTTCTTTGGGTTGACACGATCAAGAGAGCGTAGTTCAGCATCATGGGGCGTGTATATGCAGCTTTTTTTCTTCAGCATACTTAGTATATGCAGTTTCCTTTCATATTTTTCAGTGTTCTCTCACCGACACGGTGAGTGGTCTCGGGCAATCTATAGCAGGGCTATAGCGTCACTTGCATAGGACAGGCAGTTAGTTACAATTGGTCTGAAGTTCACACTGTACGGACTCTCGCATGGGCAGTGACACTTGGCAGTGATACGGGTGGTGGTCTAGTGGACACCATGGCCAGATCATGACCACCACAATCTGGAGATAAATGTAGCTGGACTGGGATATTTTGCTAGCCGTTGGTGGCTCTTTATGATTGTATATATGTGATTGGTTCTAGTTGTCGTATGCTTCATCTACTTACTATGGTCTAGAGTCTTGAGTCTCGTGTCTTGTGTCCAACGCTGCACATCTACACTCCCTGCACATTGGAGCGTTGACAACCCATTGTACTTGTGAGTCTTGGGCTTGGAGTTGAGTGTGCTGCCAGCCAGAGTCTGTATTGTTTTCACGAGTAGTTGAGTTCCATCATGTTCTGAATCTATTATTGTGTCTTTGAGTTGCTCGTTCCATTGTTGTGTTGTGTTTTCTTTTTGTTGGAGTGAGGTTTCATGCTTATTGCATTGAGGAGCACTCACAGTAGAGAGCAGGACACGCTTTTCCTACTACATTGGGGCATTTTTCTTGATCGAGCCATCCAGCTTCTGTACTCGAGTCACACATGGATGTAACCTTTTGGTCTCTTAGGTCATTTTGGCCTTTTGAAGAGGTTAATATAACATTTCATTTCATTTCATTTCAGGAGGAAGACCTCACCATCCTCTCTAACTACTTGTATGTAGCATCTCCAAGTCCTAGTCATGCATCTCCGACTCCCTGTTGTTATGGGTATTGAAGTCTCTCATGAGGAAGACCTCACCTACATTGGAGTGCTCATGGTGAGGCTCCCAGATCCCCATCCCATGTGAGATGATAGCCACACCAACAAATGGATCCTATAGCAAAACATGAACGTGCAAAAATTCATTTGGAGTCACAAAATGCGTTATACTAGGACATAAAAAAACACTTATCCACAAGTCCTTAAAGCCTTAATTTCCAGACCATATTGGTATGAGTGTGCTTGAGGGCAATGATGTGCGCATGTGTTTGTGCGTGCATTTTCTTGATGTGTGTGCACTGTTATAATAGGAAGATGCAAGATGTCTTGAGATTGAGGAAGCCATCACTAGACTAAGCATGGAGATCGAGGATGAGGAATATTGTGATGAAAAAAGAGAAGCTGAGATGTCAAAGAAACTTGACCTACTAAAGACAGTCAAGGGAAGATCTGTAGGAGCTGTTACAGAATTCAAAAGAGAGGTAAACTGAGGTTTTTAGTGCTTATTACACATTCCTGAAAAACTATGCTCTCTGTTTTCTTTTGTTCTTTCTCTATTGTTAAGATGGAGAACCATAAGTCCTTTTTGCGTTAACGTGATGAGTAGGTTTTTCTAGTGCTTTTATCTGAAATAAATTTCTACTTAATTCAGTTAATCTTTGACAAGAGCATTATTGTACTAGGCCTTTAATGTCAAGGTCAAGACGTCTTTAGGTATGCTTTTCAAAGACTACCTTGGATGATTGATGGCTTTCTTGAGTGACACTGCTAGCATGCATCATTGCTGCATTTGGATACCAGAAAGTTTTCATTTGGTTGTTGTATTTGATCATTTTTCTGAAGAGGTCAGTTTCTCTTAAACCATGCAGCTCCTTCAGGATGGCTGAAAGATCACTTCATCAACTTGTTTGGGCTAGTTGACAATTTTCCAATCCACTCCTATCAGAGAGCATACACTGAGATGGATTGTGCCGACCACTTGCTGTCAAAGAAACCAGACAGGCCTATGTCCTCTTGCAGCATAATACAAAGTCATTGATGATGCTGTAATGATTATGGGCACATGCCACCGTTTTCAACAGCAAGGCGTAAGTTTCATGTTGGCATGCATTATCATCCCTTGTGGCATTGATTGCAAAATTTTATGCTGCCTATTTTACCAGTTCCATCTTTGGACATTTCAGCCATCTATGCTGAGTGGGGTCTATCTCCAGTCGCCTCCATCATTTTGACGGTTGCTTACGTATATGCAGCAGTGCCAGTTCCCTCCCCTCTGTGTATATGAGGATGCCATTACTTAATTGCAAGAACACCAATCCCTGTCGTGATGGCGTAGACGTTTAAATAGTTGTGGCATTTTGGCTTGCCCCTTAAAGACTGTCATCTAGTTTATGGAGAAGCCTTTTGGATGTTTCTTACAACAGAGATAGTTGCTGATGGCAAATGTCTCAATTGCAAGCAACATCCTGATTCACCGCCGCACCTTCTTCTGGCTCTGTTGTTATTCCAGAGGTCTTACGTGAAAAATCTGCCTTGCTGTGCGAGCGCTATCATTTCCTTCAATTTGATCCCAGGATCCTCTTTTCCATTTTTGGTATACTCCCCACATGGCATTTGATGTCATGCCTTCTTTGTCTGGCTCAGATACTAGTTTTTTTTTTTTCTGAGAAAAAGATCATTCTATTAGTTAATGAAACTGCCCATAGGGCTACAATCTCCTCTACAAGAGAGGGCTACAACAATCATGATGGGGAGACTCTCCCAATGAAAAGACAACGTATGTACAATGAGGCTAGATCAAGAGATGGGAGGAGGGAAAAGCCACACAGGTGGACGGTAGTGCCATGTGAGCACACCCTGGACCGTGGTGAAGAAAGGCCCAGGACGCCAGAGTCGAAGGAAAGCCTCTCTGCGCTCCCGCATGCGGTCGGAACTGCCCTGGAGCCTCTCAAACTGTCCTCTGAGAGTATGGACCAGCTCTAGCCAAAGATCCCGAACAGACTCTGCTGGTGGGCGAGCCTCGAAGATGCAGAAGCAACGGGCCCGCCAGATGAACCGGAGTGTCAGGCCACTAATGAGCTCCCTACACTCCTCTCTCACTGCACCACTCGTGTGGAGTAAGCTGTGTAGCAGGTTGGAGTGTAGGTCGACCCCCCTGCATCACTCTCATCCTGCTGGTAGAAGATAGCTCAAACTGAAGTGCCAGGCCCGTGAGAGTGGACCAAGCAGCTGCCCCCTAAGTGTACTGCCGAGCAATGGAAAGAGCTAGCATCAGCCGAAGGACACGAAGCCACACCTGCTGTGCCAGAGGACAGTCCTAGAGATAGTGACGCTGACTCTCCACAAGATGGTCACAAGCTGCACATGTGGCCGAGAGACCACTATGTACAAGCCAGCTCCCCCGCTCCCAACTGCTGTAGCTCTGTGTGCAACCAACCACTGGAACAAAGTGACTGGTCTCGGCTGTCTGGAGTCCCACAACCTCTCCCAAAAAACTGCCAAGAACTCAGTTGTGAGACCCTTCTCCTGCCAATGAGGTGCTGCAGCAAGACGAGCCTCTCTCTGCACTACCAGTATGTGACGTCCCAGCCAAACAGTGTACTGAAAGAACGGGATACCTGGATGGTCTGTAGAGGAGAAAGGGTCCCTCCACGGCCACTCTCCAGGATCCCACTGTACTCGTGCCAGTGGACAGCTCTCCCAAGCCCACAGTCTCCAGTGGCCAGTCTCAAGAGCTGCTGGGTCGGGATCTATGACACAAGTCCCCCACAGATGCCCACTACGCGAATCCTCTGAAAACAACACTCTACCACCTACGGGTCCTCAACTGCAACTCGGTGTAAGCGTCCCTCACCCTGTAGCTCGAAGAACAGGGAGGGTATAGTCTCTGAGCAAGCCCGAACTGAGATGAGAACCTCCAGTCGCGTGAAGGCTCCCATCCATCTGAGCGTTGCTGACTCAAGAGGTGTGAGCCACGCAACTGGTACTGCCTTTGAGATGTCCTGACACACGCTCTGCACCCCTCTCATGCTCTGTAGCTGAATGCCCTGAAGCTCCTCTAACAAGCCTGAAAACTCTAACCAGTCACCTAGAGAGCGTGCTGGACCCTCTGCCATGGGACCCTAGGAAACATGAGGCCAACTACCAACCAAGTGGCCTCTCTGAGTGCTAACCATGGGGTTCCAAACAAGAGGCTGTCTCAGGCGCTCCTCCGTGTAAGTAGGCTGACGTTGCTTCAAGCCTCGCCGCAGTTGCTCCCAGGAACGGAGCAGACTCACAGCGAAGCGGTCCTCTAGTCTCCTGCTCAAGCCAACTCTACGCATCTCTGTGAAAACCCATCGAGTCGAGGGTCGCAATGGGCCTCCAGCGTGAGGCACCCTAGCATGAAGCCGCCGAAGCAAGAACTCCTTCCAGGGCTCCTCACCTGGAAGAAGTCCTCTGACGATGAACTTTCCAAGAAGGGCTCTGCTCTGCTATACTGGGTCTATGATCCCCAATCCTCTCTGAGAACAAGGAAGAATGATGACCTGCCATGCCACTTTGGCCCGGGCTATCCGAGTGTCACGCCCTGACCAAAGGAAGTTCCTGATCAGCCTCTCAACCTGGGTAATACAAGAACTCGAGAAGATCCAACAAGAAGTGATGTACCACATAGTAGCCAACAACACCTAGTTGGCCACTACAGCTCTGTCTGCAAAAGAAAGTCGTGCGGAGCTCCAATGTAACAACTTCCTCCTGATAGACAGGAGGAGGGGAGAAATCTGCTGCGCGGGAGACAAGTCCAAACCAACCAGACAGCCCAAGTACCGAACTGCAGTCCCTGGGGGAATCCACCTGAAACCTTGACCTGGCATCCAATGTGGCGTAGGAGCACTACCAACCGAGAAAGCCACAGTCTTTCTCCAGTTGATCAGTGCACCAGATGCACAACAGAAAGTTGCAAGAGCCTACTCACACCTGTGTAGGTTGGCCTTCTGGCCGTCCAAGTACAAGGCTGAGTCGTCAGCAAACTCTGCGTCTAGTAGCTCATCTCCCCGAATGGGGAGCGCTAAGCCACGTAAACCAACCTGCTGTGAAACCAAAAACCTGCTCATCGCCTCAGCATAGAACAGAAAGAGGAAAGGGGCAAGATGGAAGCCCTGTCTGACCGACTGTGTGAGCATGAAGCAATCACCTCTACCTCCTGCTAAAAGCACCTGACTGTGTGCCCGTCTGTATAAAGCTGACACCCCTCTAATCCAAGCATCTGAGAAGCCCATCCTGCGTAGAGTGCCCTCCAAAAAATCCCAGTCAACTCTGTCTTAGGCCTTCTCAAAATCGAGAAGGAGAATCACCAAACCCTCACCACAGAGCCGCGCGAGGGTAGCAGCCTCCCAAAAAGTAAAGATGTTGTCAAGGATACTACGCTCCTTGACAAAACCTATCTGAGTCCCATGTATAAGGCTCTCTAGAAGTGGCTGAATCCTCAAACTCAGAGCCTTGACAAGAATTTCGTAGGCTGAGTTGAGGATGGTGATGGGGCGCCACTGTCGAATCTCATCCAAGGAGCCACCCTCCTTGGGAATGAGGTAAATCAGGCCCTCACTCATGCTGTCAAGCATCTCACCTGTGCAAAAAATGTACTGAAAAGCACTACAAAGATCTGAGCCAAGCAAGTCCCAGTACTCCAAGAAGAAGCTCGGGGTCAAGCCATCCTCACCTGAACAGCTACCACGGGGAAGTGCACTAAGAGCCGTGTGCACCTCCTCTAGCTGAAGAGGCAGCTCAAGCCTCTGACGCATCTCCTCAGTCACAAGACAAGGCATCTGTGCCCACACCTGCTCTCTGCATGCATCCTGACGCTCTGACTGGGGCTCTGCAGACAGTAGATCACGGTAAAAGTCAGTAGCAATTGCACGCATGTCCTCTGGCTCTCAAGCAATTGACCCGTCCATCCTCCTCAACTGCCTGACCTTGGCATGCGTATGCCGAGGTCCCACTGCCTCAAAGAAAGCGCATATCACTCTGTCACCCACCTTGGTCCACTGAGAAACTTGACAATGGAAAGCAAACTTATGGCGCCTCTCCTCTGTGCTGACAAGCTTTTGGCGAGCCTGCTGTAATTGCTCCTCCAACCAAGGACTGTCTGGATGTTGCTCTTGCATCCTCTGCAAGGAAGCAATGCCCCATCAGAGGCGCTGTTCTTCCTCTCTCGCTGCAGCCAGGCGAGCCGAAGACTCCTGAAGTAAGAGGCGACTAAGCTAAGCAAGTCCTGAGGCCACTCTGTCAGCAGGAGAGTCCTGTGCGTCTAAGCTCTCTATCCAAAGAGCCTCCACTCGCTCTTTGAGCGCAGAGTCCAGCAAGACCCTCTCTGGGATGCGTAGCATCGTGCTCCCCCTCCTCTACCTATCAGTCACTGCGAGGATTGTTGGTGCATGATCCGAAAAGGAACTCCCAGCCAAAATGCCAACAGTCCCTCCCAAGTCGCAGAAGTGATCACTAGTGTAGAAGCGATTTATCCGCGATAGATTCGCTCCTCCCACTCGACAGTCCGGCCGAACGAGAGAAGGCCAGGCTGTCAGGTGGCCTCAAAAAGCTAGAATGCTGCCACACATCAGAAACCCGCAAAGTCATACATAACCTCTCCCAAGCCGCCAACTTATCTCCATGCACAGTAGTATGGCTACCTCCAACCCTGTCAACCGGGTCCTCCAACATGTTGAAGTCTCCCCCAATGCATCATTGCTCTACGTGCGGCAGAGACTCTGCAATGTGAGCCCAAAACTCTGCACGTGCGCTCGCCACATTAGGCACGTAGATGTTCAGAAAGCCCATCAGGCAACCCTGAACCTGCATAGTAATCCACTGAGCCCTGCCTGGGACAATAATCCCCCTGCCCACAATGGCCTGCTGCAAAGAGTCCGCAATGGTCATACATACCCCACCTTGGACGCCTCCAGGTCCAAAACCAGCTGACCAAAAAGTCTCATAGTGACCACGCAGAATATGACCACAACGCCGAATGCGACTCTCACAAAGGTGATGCTCCTGCAGCATAAGAATGTCAATCTCACCACCCACAAGGCATCTCTGCAGCATCTGACGGAGCCGACCCCTCTGACGCTGAAACTGGGGCCCTCCTAATCCCTGCACATTCCATGAGATGATCCTCATGGAGTCAGTGAGAGAAAACAGATGCTGCAACAGTAGCCAACCTCGCTATCTTTGAGACCGATTGGATGAGAAGTAATCCACATCCGAACCTCTAGACAAGCGCGCAAGAAGTGACTGTCCCGCTCAGGCCCAAGCCGAGCGTGCAGCCCAAAGGGCTACATCCTCTGTCCAAGAATCCTCATGCACAAAAACATAACACGGAGGGCACTGAGTGTCAGCAAACAAGTACACCACAATGTGCCTGCAACCTGCTGCATCTGGAGGTGTCACGCTGAACTTCGCAAGAGGCCAAAGTGTCTACACCAGATCTGTCACTGCTAAGTCCCCTATATGGTGCGAGAACTCAGTAGCCTAGGTCTAGAGCCAGTCTAGGACTGTGTGCTGGGTCCACTCTCTGATATCCCTACCACACAACGGAAAGGAGAAACCCACCGCTGTGTCCAAGGCCTCACTGTCTCTAGCTGCAAGAAAGAGGACATGGACTTGAAAGCTGGCCTCCTCGAAGTCGGAAGAGGAATCACCTAGAAACCGAGTGAAGCTGTGATCGGAGAAATCCCAACGTCTGCGAATGTCGAAGCTGGTCAAACCCCTGGGGATCGCTGCAAAGGGAGAAGGGAGCACCAAAAAAGGCGGCCTCAGGTAGGGCTGTCCCTCACGAGCAACACGGCTCGGAGCAAAAGCACTACCAAGAGAATGCCTCGCGTCAGAAGCGTGGCCAGTACCCTGCATCTGAGGAGGAGTGGCGGAGGGGTCGGGAGACGAGGTTGTGGGCCCCATCGGGGAGAGAGGAGGGGGGGGGGCGAAGGTGGAGGTGGGGGTGGGGGGGGGGGGGGGGGGGTGGGGGGAGGCGAGGCAAGGCGGCAGCGACGGAGGGAGGAGGAGGCGGTGGTGGAGGAACAGAAGTGGACGGGGCCTCCTCAGGGAGGCCCTGCTGAAGGGGGTCAAAACGGTTCCCAGTCGCGGAACCGAGTGCTACTGAGCTACAACGCCACCAGGAGGAGTAGTGGGGTGAGCTCTTCCCTGACGGCAGCGGCCAGGCACTTGCTGCCAACCATCAGCTGGCTGGTCACTGGTCTCTGTCGAAGTACCAGCCTGTGTATCCTGTGTACCTGGTTGCTTGGCATGCTCAGCCTTGGGAGGCTGTGCATGCGCTGTGGGTCGAGGTCTCCTGCGAGGACAGACCTTTGCAATATGGCCCATCTGTCTGCAAATGAAACACTAGATCGGGAGACCCAAATACTCCACACTCTGTCTAATCCATCCCTCACTCACCCTAGGCAGCAGTACCACCTCGGGGAGGGAGTGTGTGTCACAAACGAGAACCCGCACAGTAGGTAGACCTGCGGCCTTGGCCACAACTGAAGCTGCCGTGCGTGGAAACTCCAAAACTGTCCCGAACATGAAACCAATCCTGGGTAGGAGGGGATGGTACTCTCGCGTGAGGCCTGGGAAACAAACCGAAATCGGCAAGTCTGCCTCCTCCTTGAGCACATCTGTAGTAGGGTCAAAACTGTGATGCCAACGTCAGAAGTAAGCTTGAGCTGCTCTGATGCCGAGTGGGCTCATCGAAATCACCTTGGTCATCATATCTGCAGACTCGAACTCGACGTTTTAGTACCCTCTCCTGAGGATCTTGACATCGGTAATCTTGTCCACATCAGAGAGAAGACGGGCCTGTAGTAAATCCCGAATCTCGCCCCGACTGGGCCGAGTGCCAATGATCTTGCAGATAACCGAAGTGGCTTGCAAGCACTCCACTTCGGCCATCAAGCTCGCTTGCTCTTCTGGCGAAAGAGCAAGTCGAAGGGTTGGCTCCGCAGTGTCGGGCGAGGGGGCTTCTGTGGAGTCCCTTTGAGGTGGTGGCGGGCGAGGGGGCTTCTATGGAGTCCCTCTGAGGTGGAGCAGAGGCCGCCAGTCTATGTCTGCTACTGAAAGGATAAGGTCGTTGAAGTCAAGGTGAATGCCAGCAAGCTGAAAAAACAGCCTACGGGCAGGCGGAAGGCGAAAAAAGGAAACAGGGGGCGGGGGGGCGGGGAGTAGGAGGGCTGAGGCCAAGGGGCGGGCAGGTGGAGCGATGGCGAAAAGGGGGTGCGAGGGCTGACTGTACCGCACACAGGCAGGCTGGCTGTACCCCACGCAGTCAGGGCAGCGGGCAGCGCGCTGGTGGGCTGGTGGGCTGGACAGCGGCGGGCAGGGCAGCGGGCAGGGTAATGCGCAGCGCGAGGGAGGAGGGGGGAGGTGTGAGCGATGGTGAGAAGGGGGGCGGGGGGTTGCAGGTGCGTGCGGAGGGGGGCCGTGAGCAGCAGCCAGTTAGTGCCTGGCTCAGATACTAGTTTACCCATAGTAAATGGCAGTTCCCCACTTACCTGATATTTTATGGTGTGGCCACGGAATCTATGGCAGCTTTTAGCTTTCTCTATGGCAGACCCTACACGTTTTCAGAGACGTGGGAGAACTCCCACTTTACATGTTGGAGTTGTATTTTAACTATTTCCGCTTTTGACTCTCCTCTCCATCTCCGTGGAGAGAAAAAAGAGTGACTCTTTGCATTTCTATTCCTTGTTTGTTTTCTTTACGATCAATGTGGGGAGAAGAAAGTAGGGAGAACTCTATACATATCCATGTATTTACAACTTCACATTGCTGTGCATTACAGAGGCTATGCCGTGGGAACAACTTCCCAATGAAGTTGGTGGCACCCACCAAATGCAGCGTGTGAGCCTCGAACGCTCTACCTTGGGGTTATATCACAATGGCTCGACCAACTGAGCTACACTCCTTGGGTATTCTTCCTTTGTTTTCCCTTAGTGCATGGTTTTGCACTAGTATTGGTGCACTTATATGGTTCTTGCCTCCACTTCACTTTTCTGGAAAGGCCCTAAATACCTTCATGTGAAGCCATGGAATCACTGTGGAAGACTACCTCACATTAAAATGGGTGAGACTACTTGCTATGAGCAAAATATGTAGTATAAGGACATGTAGCAGACCAACATTCCGAACAGACATGAGCATAAAGTTTCTCTAGTGGCTACAAATGATTTTAAATTACAAACTTTGATAACAATGTTCTAAGTTGCAGTGCTTTCATGTCTCAAAAGCTAGAAGGTATTCCACTCTCTTCTTGTGCATTGCTTCTTGTTTGCATTAGAAAAGGTCAGGGCAAGAAAGTGCAGATCTTGGGTAAGGTGCAGCTTGTTGAATCAATGGAGCTTAAAACTATTTACAGGGACTGGAAAAGTGTCAGTTGCATACTTTTAGCTGGTGATATTAATAATGACTGAACGTGATGTCTTGTGAAAGACTTCTCTTTCTTTCCCACCATACATACCTCATATGGCACTGAGCTGTTTGAATTTTGCAGGTTGATGATTTCAAAAGTAAATATGAAACTGCTGTTGCAGAAGACAAGACCATGGATCGAAATTTTAAAAAGGAATTCTCAGATTGCGGAGACATGATTACAGTTCTCTACAGACATTATAGAAAGCGAAAACCCCAAGTTACAAAGTAAGTTCGATCTTCAATTTCCTCAGGCATTTTCAGTATGCAAGGATTGTGTCAAGAAGTTAAGGAAGCAAAGCTGGCTCTGTGCATATCACACTTAATGTTATTTCCGCAAATCATTAGGAAACTTTAAAGTTTTTCTTAGCATTTAGTTATAGTTACGGTTGTCGTGATGGCTCAGAAGACTTTAAACAAAGTACAAATTGAGAAAGGTTGGGTATTTCAGAAGATGTGGCATGGACCTATTAGGATCACGTTCAAAGAAATTTGATAATGGAATTCTCACTAGGCATTGACCTTAGTTTGGTAGGATTATGATCGGCACAGGCGAGCCTTTTTGCCAGGAAAGGATGTTAATACCAGAGAGTCTTTTTACTACGTATTGCTGGATCTTCTTAAGTTCTTGCATCAGCCGTCTGGAGAGGTTGATCAGGAACTTTGTAGTCAGGGAGAGACACATAGTCTGCTCGGACCAAAGTTTCTTGGCAGGTCATTACTTTACCTTGCTCTGAAGGATTGTTGGATATCATCGACCCAGCACGGCAAAGTAGAGCTCTCCTTCGGAAGCTCATTGTCAAAGGTCTCCTACTAGGGTAGGGACCCTGGAAGGAGCTGTTGATTCACCGGATTCTTGTCGGAGGCCCATAGAGGGGCGGCCCATGGAGCCCTTCCACTTGCTAGATCTTCACAGAGTTGCGCAGAGTGGGCCTGAGCAGGAGGTGGGAGGATTGTTTCACTCCCACATGCACTGAGGAGCGCTTGAGGCAGCCACTTACATGGAACCCCTTGGTTAGTACACAATGAGGTCACATGGTCGGTAGCCAACCTCACCTCTCTTGGGGTCCCATGGGAGAGGGTTCAGCCCGTACGTATGGTGACTGGCTACAGTTTACAGCACTTCTTGAGGAGATTCAGAGCCTTAAGCTGCGAGACTTGAGGGGAGTGCATAGCATGTGTCAAGATATTGTAGAGGCTATACCTAAAACTGGCCCGTAGGCTCGCTAAAGGGCGGTAGACTTCACCCGATCTTTACACTGGTAAACTTTACTTTAACTTTATGGTACAAAGGAACTTCACGAATAAACGTGTGACTGGAATTTAACACCTTAAACAAATCACAGCTTGGCAGCTAGAGTGCTCCCAAGCAAACAGTGACATGTAAATTCCTACGAGATGTCAACTAAAACTTTGGAGAGAAACATGTAAATTCCTACGAGGTGTCAACTAAAACTTTGGAGAGAAACATGTAAATTCCTACGAGATGTCCCACTTTTATTGGGCTGAAAATAGTCTACTCTAGCTCAATTTCGACAGCATAACCGTAGTAGGAAGCTTCACAGGCAAAATCCCCATGACATTGGTGACTTTCTCGGCGCGTAAGAGCAATTTCCAAAACCTGGCGAGAAATTGCAGCACATTGAATTATCTGTTTTCGGTCCCGAAAATGCACCAGAACATCTGTACAGCGATCCCCTAGCTTCCCCAAAGTTTGTGGGGCTATCAGGGATCAAAAAGGGTCAAAACCCTAAACTTGCTAAAATACACAGCAGGCTGTAATTTACTGTTTCGAGCTCCGTTTCGCGTGTTGGTCACATCCGTAGCAAGCCCTCGAGCTCCCGCACTTGTAGGGCTACTTGCCCTTTGATTCGGACGAGATTTCTTGCGTGAAATCTCTCCGAATCAACTTGTACCTGCGAGGGATTAGCAATCAGCTAATCCAGTACTTGGACAAGAAGCTCTTGCCTCGGCAATCGCGCATGAACCCACACAACTGTACATACAGATGAGTAGCCCTTGAGCTAGGAATCACGATTCTGTATTCAAAAGGGGAGAGAGCTGCACGAGAGTGGAATCATCGTGCTACATAGAACAGGGAGAAGGCAAGCTTTCCATAAAAGCTGTGATACATGCAACCACTACTCTCACACACACACTTTTTTTTCCAAGATAACAAAGGCAAGTAAAACTGCACATAAGCCACAAGGATGCATTGGACAATCCTGAGACGCACATGAAGTGGCCACGTGAACAATTTCCAATAATTCAACTTGGAATGTAGACGTTGGAGCACCCAATCCATTTTCTTCATAGACGATACATTCCAACCCAGCGGATAACCCAAATGGCGAACCAGAACATGGGGAGGAACGATCTCCCCGAGCCACAATATCTTATGCCAGTCACACTCTTTCAGAGGCAATAGCTTGGATTTGCAAAAGTTAACTTTGAGACCTGCTGCCAATCCAAACAAGTGAAGAGTATGCATAATCTGTTGTACATCATCATAGTTATTACGAGGCATGAACAAAGAGTCATCCGCATAAGCCTAACCAGCAAACTGTCGATCAGAAGGTAAAGTCAAGCCATGTAGCCTACTAGTGGAAGTCAAGGAATCCAAATACATAAACAAGGGATGAGTAGCGATCGCATAAAGCAAAGCACTCAGAGGGTAGCCTTGCCTTACCGACCATCCCAAAGGCCAAGATTTTGTGAGAGAACCATCCAGCAAGCTTGCAGAAGTACTGTATGCATCCAAGAAAAACACGACACGGGATAGACTAGGCCCAAAGCCCAAATGTCCCATGGTATCCGCAATGTAATCCAAAAGAACAGTATCAAATGCCTTTTCAATGTCGACTTGCATGACTAATACATCTTGTCGAGTATATTTTGCATATTCCATACCAATAATGGCATTCGCGAGGTTATCAGTAATTTGACGTCGCGGAATGAAGCCGTATTGAGATTGATGCAAGCCTTCATGCAGAAAGCATTTGAGTCGGTTAGCAAGCATTTTTGCCATTAATTTATATACCACAGGCATAAGTGTAATAGGCCGCCAATGTGAAAATTCTTCACACAATGCATGCTTAGGGATCAGCTTGAGCAAACCTTCTTTCCAAGAGGAGGGTAATTCCTGTTGTTCCCAAGCTGTGTTCATCATGAACATAGAGGCAACTTCAAATAATCCTAGAAAGACAAGAAGAATTCCACAGAGAGACCATCCCAAAGAGAAGCTCTCCATCGACCCAAGTCAAGCAAGCTGGCATACAATTCCGACTCGGTGAAAACAGCTTCCAAGTCTTGAGCCTGCCGCATCGAGAGAATGGAAGTAACATGCGATAGAAAAATGTGACGCGCTTGGCGAGCTTCTCTTGTGGGAGAACAAGGGGCCTCAAAAATCTTGCCATAATGAGAGTGTAGGGCTAGTGCTAGCCCTCGGAAAGTGGAGGTCCACTCCCCTGACGGTGATCTAACTCTCCGTATAGCTAGAGACTGCCTCGAGTGATGCAAATGCTGAAATAATTGTTTAGAAGCACATCCTTTATCTGCAAAAGCCTGTTGACGAGCTTGAGTCTGCCATTTGGCCAATTTCCTCTCATCATTGTGCCTTAATATTGCGCGAGCAGAAAACAACTCAGTCATTTGAGCGTCAATAAGAGAAGAATGATTAGCCAAGTGCATTAAGCGGCTACAAGCATCCTTTGCCTGGTTAACCTGTTCCCTTAATTGTGACAAATAATCCCTGCCAATCCTATATAACTGATTGAACATGCATAACAAAACGAAACCAGGCTATGTCCATGTCAACATACATCTAGGAGAGCAAAGGCAGGATGATATTCACAATCATAGTGCGAAAAGGCTCATGCTTGAGATAAGCATTATTGACATGCAGAAGTCTTTTCTTGGGTAGGCGATCATTGACATCAAAAGAGCCAAAACGAAGTTTCAAGCATACGGGAAAATGATCCGAGAGACACATAGCATAATCAATCCTCATCTCACATACAAAGTCATCATATTGTTGCATGTGAAAAAGATACAAGCGATCCAGCCGAGCGCGATACATGGATTGAGCATTGTGCTGAAAAGTAAAGCCTGGATCAGTCGCATGCAAAAAGGGCCTCAAATCAAGCCCATTACAGGTCGACATATATTGGTCTGATGATTGCCATTCCATATGAAGCATATGAGAATGGCCAGTAGTATTATCCGCAAGGTTTAGTGCATTATTAAAATCCCCGCAGAGAAAGGCATTGGAACGCCAACAATAAGAAGAGATAGCACTCCACAACCGTGCTCTATCTGCAGAAGCTGTGTATGCATATAATCCTCCAAATTCGAAAACTTCTCCATTAACAATACATTGGATGACCATCCATCTCCCAACTAGGTCATTAAAGACCAAAGTCGGGAAGAGTTTATGTCGAACAAGCATAAGCACTCCAGAATGACCAGATGATCTTGCATAAGCTATCCAGTAGTCCGCAAAGTAAGAAGTCTGTCCTGCAAATTGGTGTTGGTTATACTCTTGAAGAACCACAATGTCTGCTTCACATGTATGTACATAGTGCGAGGTAAGCCGCCACTTGTCGTGATTGCATAACCCATGCACATTATAGGAGATGCAATTCAAAGAATAGGGGGGAAACAGGAAAAGAAAGGGGGGAATAAAACTCAAGTACCAGTGCCCATGGACATATCCTCCCCAGCTGAAGGTGCCTGAGAAGGTGGGTCAATATTTGGACCAGGATAATTAAAAGGAAATGCACCTTGCGATGAAGAAGCTTCTCCAGTAACAACCTCCTTATACGAAGGAACAACCTTGTCCCAAACTTCAACCAAAGAAGTGTTGTCATTACAAGGGAGTTTTTTCTGAGCAACATTCTTCAAAGGAGGCACATAATTACAAGAAGATGCCAAAACACGAGCTGTAGCAGCTTTGGCGGGTTTCTTGGGCACTATCCAAGTTTAAGAGGTCGAAACCTGTTCTTTTCCCTTGTCTTTAATATTTGGAGAAGCAGAAAGTGTAGATAATTGTACTCGTTTCCCCTTGCCTTTAATCGCCCCAGCCGTGGAGGAGGAGGTTGAAACTCCTTTAGTTTGAACCTCAGTAGAAGGTTTCGGAGGCGAGGGAGGTTGAGGAGCAGGGACCGCTGAAGGAGGTGGTTGCAAATTTGGTTCCGGACATTCGGACTACATATGACCAAATTTGCCACAACGGAAGCAAGAGTTTGCAAACTTGCCCCATTTAAGCTTAAATGGGCGCTTTCCATTCACTGTATCCCCCAGAATAATTCGAAATACCTGTTGGTGTGGGGATATCCGTGTCCCACAAAATACAAAAACGGTTTGTGTTTGCTTCCAGCTTAGGAGGGCAAATGACTTTGCCTAACTGAGCAGCCAACAAAGGAAGAAAATGACGCCAAGTGCGAGGAAAGTCAACCACCTCAACCCAGACGGGACACTTGTGACGAATGAGACTCTGATAGTCCTTGGTAAGAGCCCAGGGCAGCACATGAGTCATCTACGTATTGAAGAAAAGAGGAGACATTTCAAGCAGAGCATCCCGAGCATCCATGTTAGCCAGCAAGACTTCGTAGAACCCTCGCGCGCCAAAGTAAACCTCTTGGATTGCTTGCCGTTTGAGTAGGAAATCAACCCATTGGCCTACATCCTGAGCCGTAGGCATTCTACCCGGGAAAAAAGAATCACAGCGTTAAGTGCATATTGAGCAACAGGATCCATAAGCTCCTGTATAGGGATGCGCACTTTCATAACAGGAGCGGATCCTTCCCAGGCTTGACGTGCATCCTCGAAGTCCTCATGCAAACATTATTTGATAAAACTCAAAGCATCCATCTCCGAAGTTTCCATGGCTTTCCGACACTTATGTATACACTGATCAATCGAATCCATGTGAAGCTCTTTCACACACACACACACACACACACACACACTCTCTTCTTTTTTTGGGAGCTTTTGATATATGACTACTATAGACACAGGCAGACACACACACCGGCTAGCTGTACAGAAACACACACCCCTCTCTCGCACACAAGATGACGGAAGGACCGTGTGCAGGCGAAATCAAACTTCAACCCCCGACGGGTTGTGAAGGGCCTGCACAGGGTAGATGTTGTGCAGAACAGGGTCGCGCGACAGACGAGGCCGAAGGATTCACCACACCCAAATCCCCCACGAGCGTACACACGCAGCGTCCACACACACGCACTCGACATAGACACACGCACACACCCGCAAGGCGGTTAAGATGCTGTAGGTCTCTCTCACACTCACACACTCGCCGCTGTCTCACACACACACACACACACACACACACACAATATGAGTGCGAAAACCTTGAAAAGCTACTGTAGAGGCTGAGCAGATCACGCGCTGATGCAGGAGGGTCGCAGAGGTAGAGGGTAGCGATTCGCGCCAAGCTGAGGCGATTAGTTTGCGTAGAGTCCCAAAAATCAAATAAAAATCAAGGGAAAGAAACCAATAACTATGTTAGTGGCTGTCACAGCCTCGTGACAATACCAGCAAAGTGGCACACCCCTCTTGAGGTGGCGGTTCCTTGCTGGACGGGGGCTTTCAGCGGATTGGAGGTCCTCATTGCAACCATGTTCCAGTGGCTACTTTCCCATCGAGCTACTACAGTTAGGAATTGGTTGGTGCACAGTGGCCACTATGCGGTTTGTACTCCTGACCATCCCCTTGAGACACAACGTCACTGTCTGTGAACTGTCCCATGGCACAGCAGGTTTGGCTTCAGATTCTTCGGCTGATGCCAACACTTACGGTACTAGCCAGTACAGTTGGGGTGCTGCAACTTGGTCCACCCTCATAGGCCGAGCACTTCGTTTCGAGATGGCTTGTGTCGGCCGGATGATTATGGTACAGGGAGGCCGGCGTACTCGTCAGCCCGCCACAGAGCTTGTATCTCAGGAGTGGAGCAGAGATACGGAGTGTTGTTGGGAGCTCACGACACTCTGGCTCATTTGGAGAGACCGGTGCTTCCGCACCTTCGAGGCTCGACCCATCCTACCGGTAGAGACTATACATGCCATCTGGTTGGAGCTGGTCCATACACTTAGGGGACAGTTTGAGAGACTTCAGAGTAGCTCCGACCGCATGCGGCAGCGCGATGAGGCCTTCTTGTGACTCTAGCAAACAGGGCTTTTCTTCACCCTGGTTCATGGGACGCCTAGATGGCAGTACCACCACCTGTGTGGCTTTTTCCTCCTCCCATTACTTGATTTAGCCTTTATTGTATATATCTGTTTTTCATTTGGAGAGTCTCCCCCCATTTTGCTGTAGCCTTCTCTAGGAGGGGCAGGTTCTAGCCCATTGGGCAGGTTTCTTAACTAATGGATCTTTTTCTTGAAAAAAAAAAACAGATTCATTGTTTACTGCTTAACAGTCAAGAATGAAGGTATCTCAGTAAAAGAGTTGGGATGCATGTTTCGCTGAAAAATAATGCAGGCATGAAATGAGTCACATACTGATTGGGAGATGGAGTGATATTGTGCTCGCTTTGAACAGTGAGTTTGACCTCTTTCCAGTTTCCTAAAAGTAGGAGCACGGTTCTTGTGAAACTAATCTAGACATCTCTTTTGTGCCAGATGGTTTACCCTGCTGCTCTTAAGTAAAATTTAAATCTTCCTTACAAGCTTCAGGACATTATTTTATTTTTTTCTTCTGTAGCAAAGAAATTTTCTGTCCAACCGTTGGAAGTAGTCTAGGGTCAGCATTTTGTAGTCCCTCTTATAGTGTTGTGCCACATTTATACATGAACTAACATCAATAAAGTAATATCTTATTCTTCCTGTTTGCATAAGTAGCAAAGTTAAGTCGCATATTGTCAAGTTTTGAATTTTCTACTACTTTGGCTATGTTGTGTGGAGTCTAATTTCTAGGATTAAGTCTTTTGATGTCTTATCCTTGTTAATATAAAGTTTAGTACTTGTTTCAAGTTTTAGTCAAGTAAGCTTATTTAAATTTATTTGCTTATGCCTTTTCTAAAAGCATTTTTAAGTGAATAATGGTTTGTTTTCATCTAGATTTTTTCTAGTAACAAATAAAGTGATTTAGTTTTTCATATTTTTGTTTTCTTGTGTCCCTTCCTTATGTATTTTTTTGTTATCCTTTCCTATAATTCGTAAGTTCAGACTATTCAGACCTCATGAAGTTATATATATCTTTTTTCAGCCAGAAAATATGCGAAAAGTGCTCCAAACCAATCTCCCTGACTCTCAATTTCAGAACTAACATCATGTAATTTGTGCCTCATTTAATTTGTGAGCTAACATCAATATTTTTGTGCTGCCAGAATATATGCCAAAGGTGCTCCAAAACAATCTCCCCGGCTGTCAATTTCAGAGAGAAGGAAATCAGTTACAGGTCGAGCAAAAGGTCCCTCCAGAAATTCTGTGAGTACTTATAAAACATGCTAATATTTGAAATTTGGTGCGTTACAAAGTGCCAAATAACATAGTACAAGCCTCTTGGTTCAACAAGCAAAAGGCTTTGTACAAGTCTGTTTTCAAGTTTCATAAGAATATGGGAATCTTACATACAAAGGTTTATCTAAAGGACTAAAAAGCCATATCACTCCAAATCCTCTGGATGAGACAAGGGCCTTCTTGCATTCGTTCTTAGGTCTTTATCAAGATTGGAGAGCTCAATTGTAAGAATCAAAGGGGATGGCACCGGGCAATTTTCTCACCTAAGAGTGACACATGAGTACCTTTGAAATAGAGTGCAATCTTGCTATGTTTGACAAGGCTTCCTAGACAATGCAACCATTCATGACGTGAAGTGTGTGAAGCAGCCCTTTTATGTGCTAGCAGTTTTAGCTTACTTTGGGAACGTGGAATCACTCTATGGTTTCACCAAAAGGTTGATTGGATTAGATATTTGGAAAGTTCAGCTCAAGAAGCCTCAAGTAGATAATTTTAGATTTCCTATTAACTTTATTTTGATTGTGTAGCAAAAGTTGTGGCTCGTCTCATCATAGCTATCCAAAAGGTCAAATTCAGTTGCTTTTGGGGAATCGTCTTCTAACGCTTCTTCTCAATCTACTCCACCTACTCAAGCCCCCAATTTGTTTTATCAGCATGATGTAAACCTCAGTCTATATGACACAATTACATGCAGGTCACCATTACACAAGCACAATCAGACCTACATTCTTTTCTTAGTGGTTTGAGTATCTTTGTAGAAGTACCTATTTACGAGCTTAGGTACTTCTAGAGTACCTATATATGCAATTTAAAGTTCCTATCTATCTATCCAAGTACTTTCTAGAATCAATAAATTGCTTCGTTGGTTCTATCCGTGCACGGGGCGGTCACTCATCAAAAGTTCCCTATATTATCTGCGCTCTAGAGATTATTAATAATACTCCTATATATATACGTGTTATATTTACACTATGTGCGTATTTAAAAAAACCCCACCCCCCTCTAATGTATACATAAAAATATATATTTTGGAGAATAAATAATTCTCATTAATTTTTCTCTCCGGTTAACTCATGTGATTTGATACACATTTTGGAAAGTGACCGCCCCGGGTATCCCTAGTTGTTGAAGATGATGAAACAGGAAACAGAAGGAAGACAGCAACTCAGAGTAGGAAGAAGATGGAGAAGGAGAAGACACAGAGCTTGTGTACGAGATCTCTGTAGTCTCTCTCTCTCTGTATTGGAATAATAATTGTGTACAAACTCAGAGCTACAAAGCTTATATGAAACCCTAAGAGATAAGGTGTCCTTTCACACCGGATGTCCAGGGGGAAAAACCCAGTGGGAGAAAAGTGCCCCTGGTGAAGCGCGTATACACACTAACACTACTACATGTCTACAAATCCCCCCTGTAGTGATAGTGTGAATCCGTACAAGGTAGCAGATCATCATGTGTATGAGAGTAAGCCCAAAGCTTTTCGGAAAGCTTCAAACTTTTCTCGTGATAACGCCTTCGTAAATAGATCTGCAATGTTATCCTGTGTAGGACAGTAAGTTAGTGTGATCTCCCCTGCATGTAGCCTTTCCCTGACATAGTGGTAGTGAACCTCTATGTGCTTTGTTCTTGCATGAAATACTGGATTCCTTGCAACTGCAATAGCACTCTGACTGTCAGTGAAAATGGTAGTGGGTGCCTGTTGACACTCACAAAGATCTGCCAATAACCTGCGTATCCATACACAATCAACTGTTGCCGTGAAAGCTGCCCTGTACTCAGCTTCACAAGTTGATGTAGCCACTGTGGGTTGCTTCTTGCTTAGCCAAGATATACATGCATTTCCCAAGAAAAAACAATTGCCACTTGTGGAATGTCGTGTGTCAAAATCACCAGCCCAATCTGAATCGCTGTAACCAAGAAGCTGCATAGAACTGTGCTTTCCATACATATCCCCCCTTGGAAAGAACATGGCAAGATTAGGGGTACCTGAAAGGTAACGAAGTATGCGCTTCACAGCCTGCCAATGATGCATACCTGGGCTGTGCATAAATCTGCTTGCTTGTGAAACCCCAAATTGAATGTCTGGACGAGTGTTGCCTGCCAAATATATCAAGCAACCAACCGCTGCTGCATAAGTATGTACATCAAAAGTTTCTCCAGCATCATGCATGCTCAACTTTGATCCAGTTTCTACGGGTGTAGAGATTGGCTTACAATTTTGCATACCAAACTTGTCCAAAATTTTATGCAAATATTTTGCCTGCAACATGTATATGCCATCTTCTGATTGCACAAACTGAATACCCAAGTAATAATGTAGCAAACCAAGATCAGACATCTCAAAGGTTTTTCTCAAAGCATCTTTAAACGCTTCAATTTCATCTGCACTATTGCCTGTAAGAAGCATATCATCCACATAAAGTGTTAGCATAATGAGAACTCCATCTCTCTTTTTGACATACAAAGTACTTTCTGTTGGACTATTCTGAAATCCCTGGCCAATCAAATAAGTATGTATCTTCTCATACCATGCTCTTGGAGCCTGTTTGAGACCATACAAAGCTTTACGCAATCTACATACCTTTTGCTCTTGACCTTTTACAACAAAACCACTTGGTTGACTTACATAAACTTCTTCCTGCAAATCACCATTCAAAAAAGCAGTTTTGATATCCAACTGATGCACTTTCCAACCATGATGAGCAGCAATTGCAACTAGTGATCTAACTGTGGACGCACGAGAAGTAAGAGCAAAGGTTTCATCATAATCTATGCCTTTCTGTTGCGCATAGCCTTTTGCCACAAGCCTTGCTTTGTACCTGTCAACAGTACCATCTTGTTTCCTTTTTACCTTAAAAACCCACTTTGTACCAATAGGCTTTTTACCTGTAGGCAAGTCCACTAGATCCCATGTATGATTCTTATGAATAGAATCAATTTCTTGCTGCATAGCATCTTTCCACTGAACACACTCTAAAGCTTGTTCAAATGAATCAGGCTCATCTGCATCACAAAGAGTACTAAAGCAAGCCAAATCTACTTGCTCTCTGCCAAAAGTAGTACCAGCACGTGTTTTCCGTGGCAACGGTGCATCCAACTTGCTATCCTGCAAAGTTTTCTGAACCCATTTAGGCAAGGTTCTTTCTTCCCTGAGAACTTCTTGCTCTTCACGCACAATTTCCTCTACATCATGAGGTGTCACATGCTGATCAAAAGATTGATCAAGATTATCAACCTGTTGTGAATCTTGATTTTCCACAAAAGAAGGAAGCAAACCTTCAAATACATCATGTGTCTGCATATGAGGTACATCAAAAGCAACCATAGGTTGAGCAGTAGTTTCTGCAAAAATTACATCACGACTTTCAAAAATCTTGTTTGTAGCAGGATTGTAAAGTCTATAACCTTTACTTCCACTACTGTACCCCACAAATATACATTTGATTGCCTTATCATCAAGCTTCCCACGTAACTGCTGAGGGATGTGAGCATAAGCAAGACAACCAAAAACACGAAGATAACTGACTGAAGGTTTTTTGTCATACCAAGCTTCATATGCAGTAATGGTCTTCAAGGCACGAGTAGGACACCTGTTCAAAACATGTGCTGCACAAGCAACTGCCTCCATCCATAGTTTATGAGGCAAACTCTTAGCCTTGAGCATACATCTAGCCGTCTCCATTAAAGACCTGTTCTTCCTTTCTGCAACACCATTCTGTTGTGGTGTGTATGGCATAGTGCATTGGTGTTTAATGCCTTTCTTTCCCAAAAAATCCTTAAATGCACCTGACATGTATTCACCTCCTCGATCGGTACGAAGAGTCTGTACTTTGCAACCTGTTTCATTTTCAACCATGGCGACATAATGTTGAAAAACTGCAAACACATCTGACTTTGCTTTGAGTGGATACACCCAACAAAACCTGGAAAAGTCATCAATGAAGGTCACAAAATAAAGGTTGTTTCCTATAGATGGCGTCCTCATAGGACCACATACATCACTGTGTACAAGCTGCAACTTTCGTGTCGCTCTAACTGAACCATCCTGCGAAAATGCAAATCTGTGCATCTTTCCAAGAACGCAACCTTCACATACATGTCTTGGTGGCATCTCCAATAAGGACAAATCATGCACCATATTATGACGTTGTAAAGTCATCAAACTGCCATAACTAACATGCCCAAATCTAGCATGCCACAACTCAGCATCCTGCATGGCCTGAGTCTTTGTTTCTGCAATACATACCTGAATCTGCTTTTCATAACGATCTAGCACAAATAGTCCATTTTCCAGCGTACCTGTAGTGATAAGAGAATAACCATTCTCTCGATCTCGTACAACACATCTGTCATCCTCAAAAATGACCCGAAGACCATTTTTTGCAAGAGAGGATACAGACAACAAATTCTTCTTGATCCCTGGAACATATAAGACATCTGGCAAGCATAAATCTGAACCATCTGAAATGGTAATCAAAATCTTACCAACGCCTTTGATTGGATAAGAAGCATTATTTGCACATGTCACCTTCTTTCCTGCTGGAGTTGCATCCAATGAACAAAACAAATCCTTCCTTGAAGTAATATGCCTGGATGCACCACTATCAAAGTACCAAATCATTTGTGTCTTGTCAACACTGTAAGCAGAAAAATTTGAACATACTACAAAAGCATAAGAATCCTGCACAAAGTTTGCAGACTCTTCTTTAGCTGTAGAAGAATCACCAGAAGCTGAAACAACCAAACTTGACTCTTTCTTCTTTTCTTTAGCAATTCGCTTTTTACACTCACTAATGTAGTGACCAGGTTTCTTGCAGTAGTGACATTTACCTTTCTTCTTGGACTTGTCGGAATCACCTTTAGACTTCTCTGAAGATTGTCCTGCACTAGACTTGGAGTGATGAGCACTCTCTTTACCCCTGTTTTTGTTCTGTACAACAAAAGCATGATCCATACCATCCACCTGTAAAGACTTGTTCTTACGTGATTGATCCTCCTGCAATAGCAAAGCCACTAACTCTTCAAAATGAAGAGGGTCAGGATTAGCTCGCAAAGACAGAGTCAAAGAAGTCTGAAAAGTCAAATAAGATGGTGGTAGTGAATTGAGTGTTTTGGAAACCAAGTCCTTCTCTGGAATCACTTCATCAATGCTAAGCAATTGCTCTTTAAGATCCCTGATTTTTGTAAGATGCTCGACAATATCGTCACTTTCGTCCATCTGTATTTTGTCAAGTTGTTTCTTCAAAAACTCTATTCTGGCAGCATTTCTTCCTCCAAACATAGCTTGCAGAGTGTTCCAAGCATCCTCAGAAGTTCTGCAAGATCTGATATGTGGTGTGATTGTCCTCTTTATGGTTAAGGCAATCACAGCCATAGCCTGTGCATCTTTAGTATCCCATCTCTTTTGCTCTGGAGTGACTTGTGAGGGTCCTGCACCAAAAGCTGCACCACGACCAGGCGTGGCAGGTGCAATGCTACCTGGACGAACTTCATCTCCAGATACATAATCCCACAATCCTTTACCAACCAAAACATTTTTGGCCATAAAAGACCAAAGAGAATAGTTGGTACCATCCAATTTGTCTTCGGATGTAAACGCACCAAAAATCTCTTTCTCCGTAGATTGAGCCATATTGTAGATGCACACAAGAGAGCAAAAGAACCTCCAAGAGATTCACAAATCTCCTCTCCAATCCAAGCAAAACTCTACACAAAATCTCAGCACAAAGCTAAGACAAGCTGCTTCCCAAAAGAACTGTTTACCTGAAGAAAATCTGTCAGAAAGCACACCCTCTTGATCTAAACGCCTCGGAAAAGTAACTTCTGCTACGCTGCTCAGAACGAAATTCTGAGGGCTCGAACGGCTTCGAAAGGGGGGTAAAACCCAAGGTCGCCTGGTCAGAATACGCCCGGAACGTCGAGGATGCTCCCACGAACAAATTTTCCGAAAACTGCCTGAAAACTGCGATTGCGCGCGCGGACGCGAAAACGCAAGTAGAGGCTCTGGAAATCACCTTGCTCTGATACCAATTGTTGAAGATGATGAAACAGGAAACAGAAGGAAGACAGCAACTCAGAGTAGGAAGAAGATGGAGAAGGAGAAGACACAGAGCTTGTGTACGAGATCTCTGTAGTCTCTCTCTCTCTGTATTGGAATAATAATTGTGTACAAACTCAGAGCTACAAAGCTTATATGAAACCCTAAGAGATAAGGTGTCCTTTCACACCGGATGTCCAGGGGGAAAAACCCAGTGGGAGAAAAGTGCCCCTGGTGAAGCGCGTATACACACTAACACTACTACATGTCTACACTAGTGACTACCCGAGTATGTCTCAATTGTGTGTTCCGTTTTAGTAATTTACCATTTGTGTTAACTAATCTACTTTGAACTACTTGATCCTCTTTCCCCTTACTTGTTCCCTAATCTACTCATATGCAATTGATTCCTTTATGCACAAATATCAGATTCACAATAAATGCAGTTTGAAATCTTCACATGGTATGTGCCTGTCAAATCATATACATAGGTCTCATCCATCTTTTGATTAACTTGTGAGGAAGAATCCATGCAATCTTTTTGCTGAGAGAACTAAGCAATTATCTTCTTCAAGCAATGGATTTTAAAGCCTCCAATCTCTCACTGGAAAACGGTGATTGGCTCACAACTTCTAACTATGGAAGATCTGGATGGAGTCACACTCAGTGATACATGATCTTTGGGATATTGTTCAAGGCAGTGAACAATGTCCAGCTCAGCCCAATGAACAAGCTGCGTATTGATAAGAGAGAAAAATTAACTCTCCATGTTCATCAAGATGGATTTCTCCAATGAGCTCTTGAAGGAGACCAAGGATGCGGCCAATGCAAAGGCAGCATGGGAATTCTATAAAAACCGTTTATGAGTCCAAGAATACCTTTCGGATTCTCTAATTGAGAATTGAAATTAATTAAAGTCTCAAGTTCGATCATGAATGAGTTCATGATTACCTTTTATGTAGATCCTTTGAAGTACTCCGTGTAAATTTATTACACAATGGATGACATAGATTATACTTAGCTTGTTCTTATGGATTTCATTAAACCTCAATCAATTTCAGGGCAAGATGGGATAGCTTACAGGTAGGATAGAGTGAGTAGTGCATACACTTTTTTTCTATAGTTTGATTGTTTTTAGAAAGCTTTTTTGTATTTTTATGCTCAATCACCTTATCTTATACCTTTGGTACATTTGAACAGGTTCGATACTCTTTAAGTTTGGGAAGACCTTTGATTCAAACAGACCCCTTCAATGAAAGACCTGAGGTGCTTATTATGAATTTTTTAATACAGAACATACACATATTGATTTCTACTCAGATCTATAATGCTAAAGTTTAATTTGAATTGAGCTTCTGAATAGTAGCTCCAGAAAAGACAGAGTTTTCTGCTGTTAGTGTTCTCTTTTTTGTGAACATAACATATCTCTGTAGCAATGCTAGAAAGGCTCAACCCCAAAACAAATATCTCTCGGAATGTTAGCTAGGAGTCAGTAGTCGTACAGATTGTCTGATTTCAATGTATGAAATGAAATGTTATATTAACGTCTTCAAAAGGCCAAAGTGACCTATGAGACCAGAGCATTACAATGTGGTGGATCTGATACAAAGTCAGAGTAACAAAATGACAAAAAGACAAAAAAAAAAAAACTATGGAATCCTAAACTGGTAGGTGTGAACTAAGCAGCTAGCTGGGATAGCTAAATCACAAGAGATCCAGCATCGGTCACTGGCGGATCTCATCAATCTCCTCCATGGTCAGCAGTCGTGCATGTCGGGCCAACGTGATCCGAATCCTATGATGTAGCCTCCGTCGATGATGTGTAGTCCTCCGCAGTTGTGGGCGTCTGGATCTCCCCAGCTCAGTCGCTCGGTCGATCGGTGTGCCTATGGTGTGAGGCGACAAGCTCTGTTGTGGTAGTAGCCCCTCCAAGTGCATAGTGTCTGCTCTACGGAGGTCTGTGATGTGTCTCTAAGACTGGCTAGCCTCTCCCCTCATCAGGCTCTCTCTGTGTCTGGGCAGCTCGAGCAGAAACAAACCAAGGCATCTCTGATCCTCGTACCTCGTGACTTTGGAGAGTGGTCCAAAGCCCTCTTTAAACAAGCAGTGGAAGCGGCCTCGTATCTCGTAGTAGACGGGGCAGTGGCATGTGTATTGCAACTCTGTCTCAAGCTCCATGTCACACAGGGGGCATGTCCTAGCCTCTGCTGGTACCCCATTGTAGCTCCCAGTCTCAATCCGCAGCTGGTGTGAAGATGTGCGTATCTGGCCAATAGCACACCATATCCCATGAGACAAGTGGGTGTCCATGTATTTGGGCCTCGTCACAAAACTGTCCTCCGTAAGCTGGAGAAGATGCTCTTTGTAGAAAGCCATCTTCATGCCAAGCTCTTGTGCTAGCTATATCCATGCTCTACTGGTGTCTAGCTGAGTTAGGTCCTGGCGGATGAGCCTGGTGATCTCGGACTGTGTAAGAGTCAGAGAGGGTGCACCCAGTGAGTACTGGAAGGGGGGCAATCTGTCTATGTTGAACCCATGCGCCTGAAACCATGATGTCATCTCCCCATACCAACATGTTGTATCTCCCTGCATGGCTAACTATCAAGAGGACTCAAGTGCAAGGCGGGTGTATCTGTCTTTGGGAAGTTCCCACATGTTGTGTAAGGAGACAGATCTGATGAGCGCCTCAACCACTAGTGGGGGGGCAGCTAGCTCTACTCGGATAATGGCAGGTGGTATTGAAGCCTTGGCTCTAATGAGCCGCGAGACCATAGAGACCAGAGGCTTCTCCATGTTCCCCCATCCATCAGTGCGACATGTCCTCCCGCGATGATCC
Source organism: Adiantum capillus-veneris (assembly GCF_014529385.1). Lineage (NCBI taxonomy): Eukaryota > Viridiplantae > Streptophyta > Polypodiopsida > Polypodiales > Pteridaceae > Adiantum > Adiantum capillus-veneris. Next base: position 27,083,664 of record NC_140948.1, on the reverse strand, counting down.
AATGAAGGCCCCCATATCTCAACTCCATAGAGCAATGCAGAAGCCACCAAAGTGTCAAAAGAGCCAGATCAAGGTGGAAAGGTACAAGTGTACAGCATGTTTAGGTACGTACGGAACGTACTACCGTACTGAACCACCTCTCAGGTACGTAAAAGGTACGTACCATTTGTTAAAAACCCATGTTTAGTGAAAAACCCATAGTCTCTGTGCTAGTGTCTGTGAAGTTCTTTGCAGAAACTTGCTCTTTGGAATCTGGAAATCGTTACGTGCAATAAGTTTTTAGTTGTAACCCTTGGCAATTAGGCTTCCAGACCACCCAAATGCCCAAAACGGCTCGCGTTCCCATTTTCCACCTTATCCCTGCAATTTCACCCAAATTTGCCAATTACCACCGAACTGAACCATACGGTACGTATTGAACCGTACCATATTGTTGTACTGTACGGAAAGGTTCCGTACGTACATACGGATGCAACCTTGAGCCAGAGCTTCGTCCGAGGCTCCTGAAATTGATCTTGTGAACACATCCTCTCCAATCTACCCAATGCCGAATGGGGCTTTGGTCAATATGGTCTCTGCTGCTCTCCTCAATGAAAATTCTGGTCCACTAAAAACCACTCCAAGGTAAGTGTAAGCATCTGTATACTCCACTATCTCCTGGCCATATGTGAATGCAGGCGCTACCAAATAGAGTAGGAGAGAGCAGGCAGCCCTGCTGCACCCCAATAGTGGAGTGAATTGTTGTAGATAGACCCTCTGATATGTACAATGCCATGATCCCCCAAATGAGCTCTATGGGTACCCCCATCTCCTGTAATATGCGCATCAATCTAGCTCTGGGTACTGTGTCAAATGCTTTGCGGAAGTCCACAAAGCTACAATAGATCGGTCTCCCATGGGATCTGCCCTCCTCAATGATGGCCCTGAGTGTCAAGATATGGTCAAGAGTAGAAAAACCTCTCCTAAACCCTGCCTGCCCAGCTGCACGCATTCCCTCCCTCTCTGCTCATCTACTCAGTTGTTGCTTAAGAATGGATGCGTACAACCGTGCCAATGTGTGTCCAATCATGATAGTGCGATAATTCCCAGGCTCCATAGGGCATAGCTACCCGGAACGCGGAACGGGAACGGCGACGGGATCCCCGCGGAACGGGGGAACGGCTAGGGGTCCGGAACAGGAATGGCGCGGAACGGGAGGTATAAAAAACACCCAAATAGTGCATTTTTTAGCTCCTTGTGTTTAAATACAAGGAGTATTAGAGTGCTTTGACTTTAATACTCACAAAAAACTCGTTTTGAAGACCATTCAACCTTGCTATGACTAGATGATGAGAGAGAGAGAGAGAGAGACTCGAGAGAGTGAGAGGGAGAGGGAGAGATTTGAGAGAGTGGGAGGGAGAGGAAGAGAGCTTGAAGGCCTAAAGCCTTGAGCCTTGAGAAAGAGAGTCTTGAGAGGGAGAGATCTTGAGAGTGTGAGAGGGAGAGAGCTTGAGCCTTGAGGATTAGCTTGTGGAGAGAAAGGGGGAGGGGGTGCATTTTATGAGTCCTTGAGGCCTTGCACACTTCAAAAAGAAGCCCAAACATTTACTTCAATTTTTTCAATTTTTGCCAAATTTGTTTGTAGCCATTGGCCGTTCCAGGGGAATTCCGGAACGTTCCGGAACGGCCGTTCCGGTTTGCACTGGCCACCCGAAACGTCAGACGTTCCGGGACGTTTCGGAACGTTCGAGAAGGGAACTGCCCCCCGGAACGGGGGCTAGGGGGCGTTCCCCGGTAACTATGCCATAGGGTCTCCTGACTTGAAGATAGGTACAATCGTAGATAGGCTCCAAGTATCAAGCAAGCCCTCACACATGGCACGGTTAAACATAACTGCTAGAAGCTCTGCTAGTAGATCTCAGGCATGCATGAAATGCTCAGCCACTAAGCCATCATGATCATATGCTCTCCCAGTCCTCATCCTGTCAGTGGACTTCTTCACCATCTCAGTGGTGAAAAAAGCACATGTGTGTGGGCATGGATCGGGGGGGTCGGAAAGGGGCAACTATCCAAAAACTGTGTACAAAGATGATGAGTAGTGACCCTAGGTCTCTGTAGAGGTAATGGCCGGGGGGGGGGGGGACTTCTCATGAAAGAGCCGCCATGCCGCACGTGTGTCCTGACTCAAGAATAGCTGGTATAGATCCTGCTCTAGTCGAGCCAAAAATGCCCTCTTCTTTCAGCCACACTAGGCATCGGAAGTCAATATGTGACTGTCTGTGAGTGATGTCTCCCAAAAGCACCTCCCTCTGAAGTCTAGCTCTAGTCTGGCGGCATTCCTCATCATACCAGCTATTCTAAGGCATGCTCCCGGAACGGCGTCTTTGCTCAGGCTGGGTGTGTGGGTAGTACCAAGTCTAGGTACAAATAAAGAAAACTACAAACTAAGAACTGAGATAGGAGTGCTATCGACTCCTATGGGTGGTTGGTAGGCTGAGCAATGGTATCATGCCACAAAGGTACAAAGTGGGGATAAGTGTCACCATGATATAATATAGCAGTAGCATGAAGCCTATCCTGATCGACACTCTGGGTGGCGTGCTAGAATCCTGTGGATCCTTTGCCGCAATCTCCGCCGGTGCTGCGTGACTCCCCTCCTCAGTCGCGGTCGTCTCGATCTCCCCAACTCTATAGCTCGGTCAATGAGAGTACCGCTGGTGTGTGTATGGGTGGGAACCGATCTCTGTGATGGTGGTGTCCCCTCTGCCTCTGTGGTACTCAGACTGAAGAAATCTGAGATGCGTCTCTGGGGCTGTCTCTGTCTTTGCCCTCTCAATAGAGAGTCTCTATGTCTCTGTATCTCAAATAGAAATAATCCGAGACATCTCTGATCCTGATATCTCATGACTCTATCTAACGAGTCAAAACCATCTCTAAATAAACAATGAAAGCGTCCCCGTATCTCATAGTAGACTGTGCAGTGACATATATAGTGAAACTCTGTCTCTGGCTCTGCATGGCATAATTGACATATCCTACTGTCTGCTGGTATGCCTCTGAATCTACCTGTCTCAATCCCAAGCTGGTGTGAAAGAGAGAGAGAGAGAGAGAGAGAGAGAGAGAGAGAGAGAGAGAGAGAAGGAGAAGCTTTGATGTGCATGTTATATGTGAATGGTTGTAGCCAATTCTGGAATCAGCGTCTGTACTATCTGTATTCTCACTACGTGCATGCTTGGGCAGGAAATTGATGCAGATGTCTGGAACAGGCTATTGTCTGCACGCAGCAGGAAAATATTGAAAGAGGATGAAATAAAAACTATGACCGAGGTCATGACAAGAATGAATGATTTTATGAATCGCCTCATTTCTCAAGATGATTTGAATCGCAAGAAGATTGAGAGAGCTTTAAGAACCTTGGCTGGTACTTGAATTCGAGTTTTGTGTTTCTTTCATCAGAAGAAAATAAGTACAAACTTGCTTACAGATTTTATTCTTCTTGGTGCAGAGTTTCGGGAGAAAAGAGAGAAAAAGAGAAGAAACTTGGCTTTCTTTCTGCACATAAAGCAAGGGCTGGTAGAAATTGAGCTCAATCCTCTCGCAGGAGATTATGTTGATGCTGTACTGCTTCCGAGGACATTGATTGAAGAGTTTAATGAAGTCATATTACGAGAAGCTAAATTGAAGGTCTGGCGTAGCAACATCCTTGGATCTGTTTCTTCTACCAATGATGAAAAAGCATCACAGCTGGATATTGCAATGTGATTCTTGGCATGGCCTGAACTCTCACATGCATGACACACAATATCCTGCGTGCTTGTTCTTTGAGTGATTTTCCAGCCTCTTTTCACAGAGGTTGCACAATGCAGGCAATGTTATTTTGGAATTTGGAATTTTCATATGAGGCCTGAAACTTTAGCACCTAATTGTTCTTTTTGTAAACCATGGACTATACATTTGGCACATATCCCTGTTGTAAGAGGCTCAGAGCCCCTGTTTCCTGTGCAGATTCACCTAATCATGCTGAAGCAGCTTGATTCACCAATGCTTTCTAGCAAGTTGAGGTAGCATACATCAGAAGGTTGTAGGGCATAGTCACATGGGGACGGGACGGGTCTCGGGGACATGACGGGTCCCGGGGATGGGAAACGTGGCAAAACAAGGGACGGGGGACGGGTCAAGGGACGCGTGTTAAAAAACACTTGTTCTATACTAGACAACACTAGGAGCACAAGATTGTAAAAAATATAACATGCAGTAAGAACGCGGTGAGCACGCGCCGCACATGTTGACGTGATGATCAATCATCATACTCAAAGGGGAAAAAGTAATGATGTACAAGTGAAGAGTGGGTTAGAAGAGTCTCGTGGGAGACATTGCATATAGCTCAAGACTCTGAAAAGCCTAAAAAAAGGGTGTGGGGTCCCCTGTCCGCGTCCCGCTTGCAAGTGTCACCGGGGACTCGCGTCCCGGGGCACGTCCCCCCGTCCCGTCCCGCGTCCCCTGTTGCGTCCCTACCAAAAAGGGCCACGTCCCCGGGTCCCCTGTTTCTATGTTGTAGGGACTCATTGTCAGCAGTCAATGGAGGTTTTATAGGTTTGGAAAATATATTTCTCCTGGAAACTTCATGGTGAGAACTCTGTTTTGCTCATCATTACTGAGAAAAATGATCACAAATGCTTCCCTACTCAACAGAACATTGAATTGGGGAGATATATGATTCAACAGCCCACTCAAACCTTTTACTGGGAACATTGTGAAAAAGTTACTGTTTCTCTCATTGATGGTAGGCTTTCTCAATAAGTAACACCACCAGATTTAAGCACATGAGTGAGAAAATGCAAGATCCTTTCAACTGCATTCGCTCTTTAAAATCTTTGGTATTATCTAGTTCATGGTTTTTGTCCGGGGGTTTTCTGGGGTACAGGGGCCTAATCATCACCCTTTTATGTATTAATAGGCTTTGTAAATTTACATGGTGACCATCATAAACACGTCTCTTCTTTTGTTTTTGTTCTTTCAGTTCAATACAGTCTTTTAACATAGAACAGGATGACAACCTTTTTTGAATTTTCAGGTCAAGATCCTGGTTGGAATGAAAGACTTTAAGAAAGGAATCTATGAGATACAATGGGACATTGAGAGACTACAAATGCTGGAAAAAATTCTGATTGAAAAGATTCGCTACATACAATTGCTTCGAAACACAAAAGGTAAAACTCCAAAACTTTGACGAACCCGTCTCTCTCATCTTTGCTTGATGTTGTGCATATTGTGTTGTAGCATGTAAAAAGACTGGTGAGAAGTAACACCTGACAGATTCATTTTCTGTATACATCATCATAACAATGTCTCTTATTCTAGCATATTCCTGTCTGTCCAAAAAGTCAATTTAACACAGGGAGAATTGACCTTGGATACCTTGGAAGCATGTGACTGCACCCAAGCATATAAGTGGGGTTGCTGTTTAAAACATCAAACTTATATGATTGCGCATAGGTGGATGCTCTTGCTTGGGCCAGCAGTCAACAAAGAGGCCTCATGGTGGCATGTTCCTAATACCGCAAAACGTTTGTCTGCTTCTCCTGTGTTTCAGCATCTCGTAGATTCCTTACATACATCTACAATTTGGAAACCTCCATATGATTGTACCATGCCAATTCTAAAATGTTATAACATCTCTGGCTCTAGCTGGCATAAGCGGCATATCCTGCTGTCTGCTGGTATCCCTCTGAATCTACCAGTCTCAATCTCCAGCTGATGTGAAGATGTGCGTATCTGACCAATGGCACACTGCAAACCATGAGACATATGTGTATCCATGTAGCTGGGTCAAATCACAAACCCATCTCCTGTGAGGTGGGGAAGATGCTCTCTATAGAAAGCCATCTTCGTGACCAACTCCTGTGGCGGCTCTATCCATGTCCTGGTTTCCAGCTGGATCAGGTCTTGACGAATGAGTCTAGTAATCTCCACCTGTGTAAGAGACATCGAGGGTGTCTGAAGAGAGTACTGGAAAGGGGGCAGCCTGTCCATGGTGAAGCCATGCATCTGAAACCATGATGTCATTTGTGCATACCAGCATGAAGTGTCCCCCTGAAGAGCCAACTATTTGGAAGACTCAAGGGCCAGTCTAGCATATCGTCTCTAGTAGTATCCCACAAGCTGTGCACAAAGGAGATTGATCTGGTAAGCGCCTCAACCTCCATAAGAGGGGTAGCTAGCTCTGCTCGAATGATAGCGTGGGGTACGGAGGCCTTGGCTCTGATCAGTCGGGAGATCATAGATACCAAGGGCCTCTCCATACGTCACTAACCATCCTGGCCTACAGAAGGTCTCCATATGTGCACCCCATACAACATAGCTGAGGCTACTAAAGTATCAAAGAGCCATAACTTTGTCCGAGGTTCCTGGAATTGAACTTGCGAACACATCCTCTCCAAGCCTCCCAAGGCCGCATAAGCTCTAGTCAGTCTAATCTCTGCTGCTCTCCCCAAAGAAAACCTCGTCCCAGCGAAGACAACCCCAAGGGAACTCTATGCATCTGTGTACTTACAATCTCCTGACTATGTGTGAAAGTCGGTGTTGATCTCCTGATCCACTGTGGTGTGGTGTTAAACACCATAACCTTGGTTTACCAAGGTTTACAGACAATCCACTATCCTCTGCAAAACTGTATAATGCATCCAACTGTCACTGCATACCCTCTGGTGAGTCAGAGATCAACATACATACCAAATAAAGTAGGAGACAATGGGCAACAGTGTTTCACCCCAACGGTGGAGTGAACTAAATCAGATATCCCCTCCAGGGTGCGTACATGTCCCATCATTGATCTGTATAGAGCCATAATCCCCCAAATCAACACTATGGGCACCCCCATTTCTTGCAGTTTGCGCATCAATCGAGCTCTTGGTACCATGTCAAATGCTTTGCGGAAATCCACAAAGCTACAATAAATCCTTCTCCTATGTGACTTGCCCTCCTCAATGATGGCTTTGAGTGTCAGAATATGATCAAGAGTGGAGAAACCCTCCTAAAGCTGGCTTGGCCCTTTGCCCATACACCCTCACCCTTTGCCCAATTACTCAACTGCTACTCAAGAATGGATGCATACAACCGTGCAAGTGTGCCCAACCATAATAGACAAAGAGAGAGAGAGAGAGAGAGAGAGAGAGAGAGAGAGAGAGAGAGAGAGCTTGACACATCATTGGGACCAGAAGATGGGCTGGTCCCCCCCATAAAGAGATTATCTTTATTACTAAGGGAGAATCTTTACAAACACAGGAACGGGGCAAAACTCCCATCCTTCATTTTTTCTTGTCCTTTTTCTGCTTCTGACTGAGAGAGTGAGGGAACTACTCTCTAACTGCTAAGAGGATTCTTCCCCTCTTGTAGGATTTTTGGAAGCTCTCATAGAAGAGAGTCGATCTTCCGTTAATCGGTCACCTTCATACTTAGTCATTCCTGCAATAAGCACAAGGGAAAAACATGCAAAACGCACACATATGCTTGTTGTAGTTTTCTGCAAATAACCTGAAATTATTACCTGTGCACGTTCCAATGTCAAAATGGAGGCCTTTTTCGCGATGGAATTGCACCAAACTTTGCGTGTACGTAGGTCACACAGATTCTATGAATGCTTTCCTGAAATTCACCCTAATAGAGGTGATTAGGGGCTAAAAACAGAGAATTTACAGCCACTACACTCGAGAAAGAGAGCGTAGGTTGCAACTTTTTGCGACAAAACTTCTAAAGAACGTGGCTATGGATATGAGAGCCCTTGTGCTAGACTAGATATGTCCAAGGGGTTGCTCTCAAGCTTCAATGGAGAGCTACATCGCGTAGAGCATGCTCACATTTTGGGGGGTAGGTGCACTGCCAAACTCTCAAGTGAGAGAGGGACTACTCTCAAGTGAGAGGGGGATTGCTCTCATATAGCCTGCACGAAGAGAGGGTGCTAGGAGCCACACACGCGCACACACACACACACACACACACACACACAGAGAGTCTTGCATGGGTAAGTGTGCCACTTGCACACTTACTTTATAACTTGAAAACCATTCAACTTTTAACTCTAAAAGTTCACTAGGCCATTATTAAAATTTGCAATTAACTCACAACTGGTCACATGAATGGTACTTATGAAAACATCAGATGCTCCCTGGTACAATGTTATACTGGCATTGCTCCTCCATCACCTGTTCGCACTTGTCCTGCCATTTGGCCCGGGGCACAAATAGTTAATCTTAGTTTAATTAGCTTGCCCTAAGGCCTTATTAAAATAATCCCGGCCTTAGCATCACTGTTCTAAGGACCCCATCTCATTCATGTGCCCGCACTGACGCGGGTAATTTTTTGAGCCTAAAATCTGAGGCTACTGTCTACCCCTTTTGAAGGGCCGGTTTCCCAAACATTAGGGCTTCAGGGTATTTTTCTACTAGGGTCTTTCTAAGGTGCTCTGGCCCACGTTTAGGCGCACCCAAGGCCCTAGAACTACAAGTTCTATTCTGGTGTGCACGTGACTATTTAAATAATTATTTTCTAGTAAATAAATTAATTATTTACAAAAACTTATATAGTTACATCTTTCTTGGTTCTTCAACTGTAGAGCGTCAACATAACTGTGCAAGATGTCTGGGTAATCCTTGAGGTCGACTCAGTCATCCATTTTGCATCTAAAGGGGTGTGATTTTTAAACGTGATTAAATACTTTCGATGTAGTCTCCCGGACTTCACTTGTCGCTCGGAGTGGTGTATTATCTGTTTAGGTTGAAGGATTTTTTCAGTCTCTTCGACTTCTAGAGGATCTTCCTGTACTGGAACCACGGGACGAGAACCAACATATGGTCGGAGGAGACTTACATGAAAAGCATTATTGATGTGCCAATGAGAGGGCAAATCCAATCTAAAAGTCACTTCATTGACTTTATCTGTAATTTTGAAAGGGCTTTAAAATCTAGCTTTCTCAAACTTAAGAGGGACAAATTGTCCTATGTCAAGATTGAGGTCTCTTCTGTGCTTGTTTTCTTCTCTTCTGTTGCTCTTGAGTGCAAAGAATTGCTTGTTTTACTTGTTGATAGGCGATATCAATATCGCGCACAAATTCGTCTGCGGCAAATATGTTTTCTTTGGTAACCAAAATAGAAAGTAAGAGTGGCTTCCCATAAATGATTTCGAAGGAGCTTTACCAATTGAGGAATGTATGGTATTATTATACGCAAACTCAACTAATGGTAAGTATTGTTCCCATTCAGATTGTCTTTCCGAAACATAGCACTTGAGAAGGTCTAAAACAGTGGCATTAGCGATTCGCTTTGACAATCTGTTTGAGGATGATAAGTTGACAAAAAATCAAGCTTAGTTTTCAAATTCTCGAATAGTGCTTGCCAAAATAAACTAGTCATGCGAGGTTCGCTATCGCTAACAATAGTTTTTGGCAATCCATGATGTTTAAAAATCTAAGCTAGAAAGATTCTAGCCATGTGATCAGTTTTGATCGTCTTCTTAACTGGAAGGAATTGTGCTTGCCTAGTGAATTTGTCTATAATAGTCCAGATTGTTGTGAAGAAGACACATCTCTCTCTCTCTCTCTCTCTCTCTCTCTCTCTCTCTCTCTCTCTCTCTCTCTCTCTCTCTCTCTCTCTCTCTCTCTCTCTCTCTCTCTCTCTCTCTCTCGCTCGCGTGCGCGCAAACATTAAGTACGGTGAAACACATTTTTTCATTTCTTTCTTAATTGCAATGTGGTTGGCATGGGAATACATCATTCACTTCCATGCACAGTTACAACATGTTGCTTTCCTTCATGATCAAAGGGCACAGGGTTTTCTGAACATAATCAAGGATAGGGTGCATCTTGTAGTGCCAAGGCATTCCCAAGATTACATCACATCCCTCAAGTGAAGCTCGCAAGAAAGATTCTTGATCTTTGGAGTTATCTACCTTTAAATTCAGCCTCCCTATAATAGGAGTAGAAGTGGAATTTTGGCCTTTGAAAGCAGTTGATGCTCGAATAGAGACTCCAAAACGGTTGGGCTGTAAATTGAGATCTTCAGCAAGCTTCGTAGAGGTGAAGTTATCCGTACTGCCTGGATCAAACAATATAAGTGCCCATCGGTTGTTGATGTTGCCTCATGATTTTAGAAGAGATCGTTCTTTATCATCCTTTGTTGTATTTTTTCCACACTTGAAGCATCTGCCTTCACTGAGATAGGTTCTCAACTCTATAAGAGAGGTATTTTCCTTTCTTGGGCTGATTAGTCTTTGCTTATGCATCTGAGACGGTTCTTCTTCTTTTGAGAAGTAGTAGTAGAAGTGGGTTGATTGTTAAGAGCTTTCTGCTTAGCAGGATAAGTGCTTTGCTCCATTTTCCTGGGAGTACCCTTCTGGTGTATAGCATCAGCTATGCGAGCTGATTCCATAAGTTTTTGTAAGTTGTCTCATGGATAAAACTTCATAGCCTTTTGCAAGGCTTCATGCAACCCGGCTTCAAACTTCCGCATCTTCTCGGAATCTTCAATCTTCTTGAATGGGGTCACTTTCAAGAGAACAACCCAAAACTTATCCACATATTGTGGAACAGTTTTGTCCTCTAACTGAGAGAGTCGATCCCATTCATTCTTTACTTCTTCCTCATAGTCTGGAGGAAGGAATTGTGCATAGAATTCCTTCTTGAAAGCAGTCCAATCTTGAGGCTTGTGTTTTTCAAGGATAGTCAACCACCAATTGCTAGTTGTGTCTTTCAGGTACATAGTGACATGGCGAAGCTTAGACCTTTCTTTAAAATTTCCTTCTGCAAATGCGACTTCAAAATGGCTGATGAAAGCTACAGCTTTGTTGTTGTCCCACCGTCCGTTGTAGGAATCAAATTTTACATCTTTGTCACCAAACTTGAATGATTTCTGCATGCGGTGCTTCTTCTTATGATGCTCCTTCTTTTTGTGTTTAGAATCCTTGTTGACAGGAGCCCTTTCCTTGGACTGCACTTCTTGCTGCAGTGGATTGTCAAGGGACAAGTCTTCTAGAGAGATTGTGTCATCCAAATCTTTCATAAAAGAGAACTAAGGAGAATCCGAAGGATTTAGTTCTTGAACCTTTGGATTAAACCGCACATGACGTTCTAGAGGTTTACTTCCCTCTCAAGCTTTGCAACATTATCTTCCCAACTAAGCCAACACGCAGGTAGAGCAGTATAATAGTAAGTGGCATCCTTCACCGTTGTGTACCATCAAGAATCTTGCTCTTTATACAGCTGAGAGCATGGATGTGCAATGTCTAATCATAAGTGTTTGTGTCACGTGACACATCCAATCTTATGTGTCCGTGGACAGGGTTCAATTCAGTCAAATTAGTCTAGAATAGGAAGTGAGCTGGCACTTTTGTGAGTCTGTTCGCAGACCGTGCATGTCCAGACACTTAGATTAGATGCATATCCTCTGGTTTCACATAGCATGACCATCAGATTCCAGTCAGATCCCATCAGTAGCATTTTCACAGTGCACAGAACCTATTTTCCCTATTTTTGACATTTTTCACTTATTATTTTTAAGTGACTTTTGTTGGAAACTAGGTAGGGCAAATTTACTAAGTTTGTATATATAGAAATCTAGCGCTAGCACTTTTTGGCAGAAGAGGCAGCAGGAGCACCTTGCTCAACAGGCAACTTCTCAGCAAGACTGACCCGGCGACAACTCTAACGTTTTCAGCATTGTAGAAGGCCTAGCGTTTTTGCATCAGATCAGCCAGCGTTTTTGCACTTGTAGATTCACAGCGACAGTAGACAGCAGATCAATCCTAGCGTTAGCAGATTTCCACAGCAGAGCCCAAATCAGCCCTAGCCTTTTGCATCAGCCTGACACCTCAGCATTTGCAGATCTTCGCGAAAAATCAGCCCATAGACCAGCGTTTTCTGTTTTCAGCAGTTAGAACCCGCAGAAGAACCCCCAAACCTTGCAGATCTCACCTTCCCGCAGCAGTTCTTTGCCACACGGTCAGATCCAGCGTAGTTTGCAGATTCAGCCCGGAAAACGCAGATTTCAGCATTTGCATTTTCAGCACGTTGTTGTTGCATCGTCATCATCGCCTTCGTCATTGACATAGAGTCAGAATTCAGCAGATAAAGATTTGCAGATTTCAGCCATTAGCATTTTCAGATTTCAGCCCGTCTCATCGTCGTCCTCATCGTCGGCAAGTCCAAGCATTGTAGAGATTTGTGCAATCAATAGTAGACCGCTCTCGCCATAGAGAGTGGGGCCTATGGAGGAGGGTTTTGACAACATTCTAGTGTCGTATTCTCGAGCACACCATTGGTTTTGACTCTCGCGCATGCGAGAGGTTCCAACTAGAGGATCTTTCTGAGGTTCTTGCCTCTTTCGGTTCTACGGGATTTCACCCGACTCCAACGGCATTTTATCCTTCCCTTTTTCAAGGGTATGAAGAATCTTTTGAACTTCTGGATGGGGGAGAGCTTTCTGCAACTCTGCCACCTTCTACTGGAGGAGAGTGAACTCTATCTCACGTCCTTCCATTTCTACAGTCTGCCAAGAGTCGTCAATCCCTTAAGAAACAGAGAGATGACCTTACTCTGATACCACTGTCACAAACGACGAAAGCATAAACTAACTTTTAAATGCAATCATATACTCAAGAGAATTGGAGAGAGAGAGAGAGAAATGAAATGAAATGTTATATTAACGTCTTCAAAAGGCCAAAGTGACCTATGAGACCAGGAAGTTACAATGCGGTGTATCTGATACCAAGTCAGATTAACAAAATAAATTAAACCAGGGATAACAAGATATAAATACTGCGGAATCCTAAACTAAGCGGATAGGTGTGAAAGGCGAAAGGCGTGAAATGTGTGAACTGAGCTATACAATGTGTAGACAATTTGTGAGGGAAGTAGAGATCTATCTTCATAGAGATCCATCTTCATTTGCACTCTGGATGACGAAAAAGTATGGCTCGAATCCTTTGTTGTAGCCTCCTTCAAAACTGTGTAGCTCCTCTTCTCCATCGGGGTCGTCTAGATCTCCCTAGCTCCAATGCTCGGTCTATGAGAATGCCAGTAGTGCGGGTAGACCTCTCCACTGTTGGTTGCTCCTCTGTCTGTTCTTCTGGGTGTACAATATCTAGTGTAAAGAAATCTGTGATCTGTCTCTGGGGTTGTCTCTCTTCAGCTCTCCTCAGTAAAGTTTCTCTATGCCTGTGTAGCTCAAGTAGATATAGCCCAAGACATCTCTGATCCTCATAACTCATGACCCTAGATAGAGGCCCAAAACCTTCTCTGAATAGACAATGAAAATGGCCTCGTATCTCATAGTACACTGTGCAATGACATATGTAATGTACCTCTGTCTTTGGCTCTAGATGGCATAAGTGGCATATCCTGCTATCTGCTGGTGTCCCTCTGAATTTGCCAGTCTCAATCTCAAGCTGATGTGAGGACGTGCGCATCTGGCCAATGGCACATCGCACACCATGAGAAAGATGCCTGTCCATATAGCTAGGTCGAATCACAAACCCATCCCCCGTGAGGTGGAGAAAATGCTCTCTATAGAAAGCCATCTATGTGCCCAACTCCTGTATCGGCTATATCCATGTCCTCCTCGTGTCCAGCTGGATCAGATCCTGACGAATGAGTATTAATCTCTACCCGCGTCAAAGACCTCAAGGGTGCCTGTAGAGAGTATTGAAAAGGAGGCAACCTATCCATGGTGAAACCATGTGTCTGAAACCATGATGCCATCTGTGCATACCAGCATGATGTATCCCCATTAAGAGCTAATTGTCTGGAGGACTCTAGAGCCACCTTGGCATATCTGTCTCTGGTAGTATCCCACAGACTGTGTACAAAGGAGACTGATCTAGTAAGCGCCTCAATCTCCATAGGGGGGGTGGCTAATTCCGCTCGAATGATATCATGCGGTACGAAAGCCTCGGCTCTAATCAGCTGGAGGACTCTAGAGCCACCTTGGCATATCTGTCTTTGGTAGTATCCCACAGACTGTGTACAAAGGAGACTGATCTAGTAAGCGCCTCAATCTCCATAGGGGGGGTGGCTAATTCCGCTCGAATGATATCATGCGGTACGAAAGCCTCGGCTCTAATCAGCCGAGAGATCATAGATACCAGGGGCTTCTCCATACGCCTCCAACCCTCCTGGCCTACAGAAGGTCCCCAAACCTGCACCCCATATAACATAGTAGAGGCAACCAAAGTATCAAAGAGCCATAACTTTGTCCTAGGTTCCTGGAACTGAACCTGCGAACACATCCTCTCCATTCCTCCCAGAGCCGCACCAGCTCTAGTTAGTCTAGTCTCTGCTGCTCTTCTCAAGGAAAATCTTGGCCCAGTAAAGACTACCCCCAAGTAAGTGTATGTATCTGTATACTCCACAATCTCCTGACCATATTTGAAAGTAGGTACTGATCTCCTGACCCATTGCGGTGTGGTGTTAAACACCATAACCTTGGTTTTACCTAGGTTTACACACAATCCACTATCCTCTACAAAACTGCGTAGTGCATCCAACTGTCGTTGCATACCTTCTAGTGAGTCAGATATCAGCACAATATCATCAGCATATAGCAACAATGGGATCCACGTCCCTACCAGCTGTGCACCTGTGTCACCCTCTCTGTCAATGTAATCAGACACCTCATCAACATACATACCAAATAGAGTAGGAGACAATGGGCAGCCCTGTTTCACTCCAATAGTAGAGTGAACTAAATTAGATACCCCTTCCAGAGTGCGTACATGTCCCATGACTAATCTGTACAAAGCCATAATCCCCCAAATCACCTCTATGGGCACCCCCATCTCCTGTAGTCTGCGCATCAATCGAGCTCTTGGTACCATGTCAAATGCTTTACGAAAATCCACAAAGCTACAATAGATCCGTCTCTCGTGTGCTTTGCCCTCCTCAATGATGGCCCTGAGTGTCAGAATATGATCAAGAGTGGAGAAACCCCTACTGAAGCCGGCTTGACCCTTTGCTCGTACACCCTCGCCCTCTGCCCAATTACTCAAGTGTTGCTCCAGGATAGATGCATACAACCATGCCAATGTGTGTCCAACCATAATACTGCAGTAGTTCCCAGGCTCTGTAGGGTCACCAGCCTTGAAGATGGGCACAATATTAGACAACCTCCAAGTCTCAGGTAATCCCTCACACATGGCACGATTGAACAACATTGCGAGAACCTCCATCAGCATATCCCTGGCATGTATAAAGTGCTCCGCTACTAGACCGTCATGATCATATGCCTTCCCGGTCTTCATCCTGTCAATGGCCCTTTGTACCATCTCAGTTGTAAAGAAAGTGCTCGTAGCTGGGCAAGGCTTGGTAGGGTCTGGAAGGGGTTCCTGTCTGGGAACCGTATATAATGATGTCGCATATTGGCCCCACACCTGAGGTGAAGTAATCACTGGGGGAGGGGAGTGCTCATGGAAGAGTCGCCATGCCTCTCCTGAGTCCCTACTCAAGAACATCTGATACAAGTCTCGCTCCATCTGAGCTAGGTAAGCTCGCTTCTTCCGTCGCACAAGGCGTCGGAAAGCAATCCGAGACTGTCTATAAGTGATGACTCCTAAAAGAAGATCCCTCTGAAGCTGGGCTCTCATCTCTCTGCACTCCTCATCATACCAACTATTCTGGGGCATGCTCCCAGAATGTCATCTCTTGCCCGGCTAAGTGTGTGGGTATGCCACTGATGCAGCCCCATGCAGTGTCTCAGTCAGTAGAGTGGTGCACTCCTCCACTGAGAGGCCTGTACCATTTGTGCTAGTTGTGCCTTCCAATAGACGGTCCCAGATCTCCTCTGTATAAACGAAATCAGTCTCTGGTGTAAATGTATAGCAGGTGTGTGACCTGCCTCCTGATGTCTGGGTTGTACTATACTGAAATTTAACGAATAGTGTCAAGAGAGCATGATCTACTACTATGCCCACTGGCCTCGCTTCCACTGTGAAATCCTGAATGCAGGGGACAAAGCTCGGTTGTGTCATAACATAATCCATTGTACTTGCCCCATGTCTATGTGGAAAGCATGTGAAACCGGCTGCTCCAGGAAATCGTTGTAAGCCATTAAGTATGTCTAATCCATGTGTAGTCGTCATTTCCATGAGGTATCTCCCATACTCCGTTTGTTCTCTGTCATCTGAGCATCTGTCAAGTCCCAACTCACCCACATCCAACTCTCTAAGCATCTCATCTGAAGTGTCGTAGAAGACTGTCTGCGAGTTGCCCGTTCGGGCATTGAAGTCCCCTAGGAGAATGATATCACCATCCCTAGAAAACTCTCAAATGTCATCATCTAGGATAGAGAAAGGCGACTGCCCTCTGGATGCTGCATACATTGATGTACTGGGAGGAAAGTAACATATGGCAATATATAGGAATCGACTTGTGTCAGCTCTCAGTCTCACCCACATATATCTAGCATGATCATCTCTTCGTACAATATGCAGTAATGGTTGTAGTTCCTCTCTGAATAGCACTGCTACTCCTCCTGAACCTCTACTCCCATGCTCAGATCTCGCATTTGTCCTGTGAGTTGTTTCCCATCTGTATCCCACCACATGTGGCATTACCTGTCCAGGGGCCTGATGAGTCTCTGAGAAGAACACAATATCCTTGTCTTTGAAACTCTCCTCAAATGCACCCACGTCCAACCTCATAGACCCATTACAATTCCAGGTAGCCATCTTCAGTGTGGTCCCATAGGTCTCACACCGTCATGCAGTACACCGCTCTAAAATCACCACCTGTCCATCTCTGTAGAAGGCTACCTTTCCCTTCTCCCTTGCCGCTGTAATCTCTGGCATTACCTCTCTCATATGTGTGAGCTGTGAGAGAGTCAGGTCATCACCGAGGAAAATACCTGTCTTTTTGAGAGTAGGCCTCTTCCTCAAGAATTCCTTCTTCTCTTCCAACGAGGGGAAGCGTAGTATGAGAGCTCTCCCCTTTGAAGACTCTCCCGTGCCATCACTTTTCTTACCTACCCTCCATGCCTTTGTGTGCAAAGGCTTCTCCATCCCCATCATGGATGTAAGGCTTGTGACCTCTTTCTCCACATTGTTTATGTCCTTGAGACCGGTCACTCTCACATGCAATGCTCGCATCCGCCTTCTTGTTCCTCTTCGAGAGTCATGTTGATAAGCGTCGGTGTACAAGGAGTTTCTTGACCTTTCCCTTTCTTGGCGACCTCAATCCATTTTTCAGCCTCGTCCGCCTTTTTTTGTGTCCTTGTTATCATCTCCGCCCATGAAGATGTCAGTTTCTCTTCCTCTGTGATCATCCTTACCTGTTCCTTAATTTCCTTGATTTCATCTATTACCGAGGGTTGAAATTCGCCTTCCTCTAGTCCATTGCTTACTCTATCAGCAAGCTCCTGAGACTTCTTTTTTGAGTGCCCGTATCTCGGTGTTTGGGTTCTCCTGTTTGAGGGCTGAGACTTCTTCTTTGAGTGTGTATTTCTACGTTAAGGCTCTCTTTCTCCTTCTTCCATTGTGCGCCTTCATTGAAGACCATATGAAGGAGGTTGGCCTTCTCCTTCCACCATCCTTCCATCTCTGTTTTCCACTCCTTCATTTCCCTCTCCATCTGCGCCATCCGCTTATTCGTGAGCATGAAGGTTGCCTTTGCTCGCGGCTTGCAAACAGGTGAGACATTGGCGGATTCCGTGTCCTGTGCAGGGTCTTCTTCAAGTGTGACAGTTTGTGCAACACCCATCAAGCATTCATGGCCTTGACGTTGATCCATTACTGTGTGGCCCAAAGAATCATTTTCCATTATAAAATTCAAGCTGGACTTGCAGGGCTACAGGGAACCCTCAGGAAGAAACCCGCAGGGCTACTGTGAGAGAGAGAGAGAGAGAGAGAGAACCCTACCTGACCTGTTGGGGCTGCGCGCTTTGTACGTCCTCAGTCATTGCAGTCCGCTATGTGTTCAAAGATGGGCGCGCTGCTGCACAGAGAGAGAGAGAGAGAGAGAGAGAGAGAGAGAGAGAGAGAGAGAGAGAGAGAGAGAGAGAGAGAGAGATTAAAGTCCTGTCAACAGGATGAGTCTTTGATGATGTGCTGCTACAGTTGACGGGAGAGGTTGGACTTCTGCGCGAGAGGCTGGGTTGCTGCTACAGTCCTGAGAGAGAGAGAGAGAGAGAGAGAGAGAGAGAGAGAGAGAGAGCTGCTGTGGTGCCGTACGAACAGAGAGGCTGGGTTGCTGCTGTGGTGCCGCGTGAACACAGAGGGGCTGGACTCCTGTTGTGGTGCCGTGCGAACAAAGAGAGGCTGGGCTGCTGCTCCTGCTCCTGCTGTGGTGCCGCGCGAACAGAGGGAGCTTGGGCTGCTGCTACAGTCCCGCGAGAGAGGCTAGGCTGCTGTTACACTCCCGCGCTGCTTGCTGCCCCATAGGCCCAGCGCGCTGCTTGCTGCTACAGTCCCACGCTGCTTGCTGTCCCACAAGCCCAGCGCGCTACTTGCTGCTATAGTAGAGAGAGAGAGAGAGAGAGAGAGAGAGAGAGAGAGAGAGAGAGACATCATTGGGGACCAGAAGATGGGCTGGTCCCCCCCCCATAAAGAGAATATCTTTATTACTAAGGGAGAATCCTTACAAGCACAGTAATGGGACAAAACGCCCGTCCTCCATTCTTTCTTGTCCTTTTTCTATTTCTGACTGAGAGAGTGAGGGAACTACTCTCTAACTGCTAAGAGGATTCTTCCCCTCTTATGTAAGATTCTTGGAAGCTCTCGTAAGCGAGAGTCTATCTTCCACAAACCTCCTCGGAAGCTCTCATAGAAGAGACTGTCTTTCACTAATCGGTCACCTACATACTTAGTTGTTCCTGCAATAAGCTCAAGGGCAAAACACACAATACGCACACACATATGCTTGCTGTAATTTTCTGCACATAACCTGAGATGTTACCTGTGCACGTTCCAATGCCAAAATGGAGGCCTTTTTCGCGATGGAATTGCACCAAACTTTGCGTATACGTAGGTTAGGTAGAGAAGAATGAGATTCTATGAATGCTTTGCTGAAATTCACCCTAGTAGAGGTGATTAGGGGCTGAAAACACAGCCACTACCCTCAAGAAAGAGAGAGTAGGCTGCAACTTTTCGCGACAAAACTTCTAGAGAACGTGGCTATGGATATAAGAGCCCTTGTTCTAAACGATGGGAGCTTAAAGCTACCACATATGTCCAAGGGGTTGCTCTCAAGCTTCAATGGAGAGCTCCATCGCGTAGAGCATGATCACATTTTGGAGGGTAGGTGCACTGCCAACCTCTCAAGTGAGAGAGGGATTGTTCTCATATAGCCTGTAAGAAGAGGGGGCGCTAGGGGGGAGAGAAAGAGAGAGAGAGAGAGTCTTGCATGGGTAAGTGTGCCATGTGGCACACTTTATAACTTAAAAACCATTCAACTTTTAACTTCAAAAGTTCACTAGGCCATTATTAAAATGTGCAATTAACTCACAATTGGTCACATGAATGTTACTTATGAAAACATCAGATACTCCCCGGCATAATGCCGTACCGGCATTGCTCCTGCATCTCCCATTCGCACTTGTCTTGCTATTTGGCCCGGGGCACAAATAATTAGTCTTAATTTAATTAGCTTACCTTAATGCCTTATTCAAAATAATCCCGGCCTTAGGATCACTGTTCTAAGGACCCCATCTCATTCTTGTGCTCGCACTGACGTATGTAATTTTCCGAGGCTACTCTCTACCCCTTCTGAAGGCCTAATTTCCCAATCACTAGGGCTTTAGGGTATTTTTTGTTAGGGTCTCCTGAGGTGCTCTGGCCCACGTTTAGGCGCACCTAAGACCCTAGAACTACTAGTTCTATTTTGGTGTGCACACAATTATTTAAATTATTATTTTATAGTAAATAAATTAATTATTTATAAAAACTGATATAGTAACAATGTCCCTCATCTTTTGGGTGTTGAGCTTATCGATCAATCTTAGGCTAAAGAGCTCGACACCATGTACAAAAGAAATATACATGAAGAGGCAAAGAAGAAATATATTATGGATGAATATATACCTCCTTGCAGTGATGTTTGTGAGCATGTTGAGAGCAAGGGAGACTGTTGTTGAATGTAGCCTAATGCTTGTTGTTGAGATGTATGATGATACGTCTGATTATGTACCGGACAATGGGGGTTTTGATGAGCCCATGATGGAAGAAGACTCGGCCCTGGAAGACTATGTGCAAAAGCTCAAAAGAGATTGCAAATGCTGAAATATTCAGAGACTGTGGAAAACTGAATCATGTATTGGAAGTCATTTTCAATGATGATGTCTTGCTATGTCTCTTGAATCTTGTGGGGAAAAAGATTCACTTAAAAGTGTTGTGTCTAATATCAATGTTTGTGATATAATGGATTCTGATGTTGAGAAAATGAAGTTGGATATGTATGGAGATGTGGCATTTCTTGAGACCAAGATAAATGCAATGCTCGAGGAAACAGTCAAAGCTAACATGCATGCGACGATCGTGGATCAAGGACAGCACGTGCAACAGTCAAACTAGCATCAATGTGTACGTGAAATGTAAAAGACCTATCAAGGGCAGCAGATACAGTTGCCTCAATGAGGCTCTTTTTCAAGCAAAAGCTGGTTCAGCCTTAGACCATTGAAAAGAAATAGAGGCACTGGTCAGCCTTGTAAGAGGTTGAGCAATCTCAGCATACATCTTAATAAAGCATCGGATACCCAGTATGGCCAACAAATCTCTCTACTCTTTTAGGATGAAGTGGGGGGGCAACTTTAAACTAGCAACCATCTTATCTAGATCAGGAGCCAAACCTTTAGCAGACACAATATGACCTAGAAGCATACTTTGTGCTGCGAAAAAGTGACATTTATTAGGATTCAGCTTAAGGAGTGCATCCCGACACCTTTGGGAAACTGAAGATAGCTAGCGTATGTTTCCTCTCTTGCTTGAAAGTGATGCGTATATGTGGTATAAGAGCTTGGATGAGGATAAGAACTATTTGTCACTCTTGGAATCAGTTTTTCTTCAAAGATATGTAGTGATGCCAACTCCAAATGAGGCCTGGTCAAAGGTGAAGAGCTTAACTATGCATGAAGATGAGTTTGTTTCTTGCTTTTGGAAGAGGTTCAATGATGTATGGATGCAATGGGAAAATTGTGTGAATCATGCTAGGAGTTAAGTGGTACACATAATGCAACTTGAAAGGTTGGAAATGTTGATAAGCAAGTTGAAACCTACCTTACGTTCACATGTGGAATCAAAGAACCCAAAAAGCATGAAAGAAGCATTACAAGTTGTCTACCAAAATGAGAGGAAGATAAGGCTTATGGCAAGTTTGGATGCACCGCCAAAGATAGAAGATATGCACTTGGTTGAATTGTTGTTTAGGGTTGTTGAAAACGGTCTTGCACTTGAGAAGCCACTTACTATTGAGGAGGAAACAAAGGATGCAAATGTAGTGGCATGTGATCAGGTGGAAGAAAATGATGTACATGTGGTGATGTACATGTGGTGAATGTATATGATGTAGACATCAATGATTCTATGGGTTATCTTCTTGATGATGGAAATGGTGATTATTGTGCTTTAGAAAATGGTTTGAATCCCATGGTAAGAAGAGGGTTGTTGAGATGGAGGACTATGTGTTTACATGTGGTCTGTTTGATGACATTGCAATAGATAGTTGTCAGTGTGGAATCTCATGATGTGAAATAGTTGGACTCTAATCTTGAGTATGTCAATGTTGATTTTGATGCCATTGAAGTCTATGAGAAGCCTCTTACTGCACATGATGTGATTCTTCTTGAAGGTGATGTTTCCACGGATGGCTTGTTTGATGAAACGTCCATTGATGTTGCTTATGGTGAAGAAAATTTTGCTAAATATGATGCTTTGAAGTATAAAGATGAAACTTGTGATGCGAAGATGGTTTCTGTTTATGTCAATGAGGACATCAAGGGTATGCATGTATTGGTACTTGAAGACTATATCTCTACTTAAGGTTTATTTGACGAGGTGCATATTGTCACAAGCTCCCATGATACTTGAAGAGCCTTTATAAGGAGGTTATGCAAGAAGAACAAGAGAATAAATCATGCTTGTACAAAGACGGTGTGTGCCAGCTGTCTCTAAGCATGCGGGCCAGTTGTGTAGGATACATAGTTTTGTTGTTTTTGTACATAGAAGTGTTGAGACTTCAAAAGGGGAGTAAGAGCTTAAAAAATATGAGAAAAACTGAAATTTTATCAGCTTGGGATCGTGAGTGAGGTCCGCTTTTCAGCTCTGAAGAAGGAAGCCCTTGTTGTTGTAGTTTGCGATGGTGCGTGGGGGTTGTGTAGTCAAGGTGTTCTTGTGTGTGTGCACACACGCACTTGCGCGCGAGGGCCTAGAGCCTTGATTGGAGAGTGTGTCTCTCGTCAAGAGGGCCATGAACATGGTGGGGACCTCTGCATTTTTATCCCTCTTCTTGTTGTTTTGGTGATGGAAGTTGCATAAAGTGAAGCTCCCTTGTACGCACGTGTGCGACTCAAGTTTGGTAGTGAAAGCCCTATGTTATCATTGTGAGTGGGAGAGTGTTTCCCCATGTTCACATGGTTTTTTCTGAGTTTTTTGACTGAACATTATGAGTTTTTGAATAGCTATTGATTGGGATGGTCTTTGATGGGTTTATGTGCATGGTTGGGAGCGACTATGGAGCCCTATCTCGCATATGCAAGGGTTGTTTGAGATGGTGGGAGGTTATGGTTTTTATGATCAAAAGTGGAGAGGTTTACCTTGGTTTTTGTTGTTTTTTTCCCTCAAAATTTAGTGTTTTTTTGGCTTCGTTGAGGCCATCTGCTTATATCTAGGGCTATGGCAGTGTAGAGGGAGGCTAGTCAAGTGTAGGCGGGGTTTTGTGTGTGCAAGTGTGAGCAAATTTGTGAGTGGAGATTGGATCCCATCTTCTTACAAAAGCTACTTTTCTTTTCCTAATCTATCTTGTGAAAATGGAGGTGTTATAGAAACCACCCCCAAATCCTTCACAATGTCGCTGACTTTACTAATAGGCCTAGATTTTGTGCTGGTTGATTGTACAAATTTCCACGTTTTGAGTTGCTTCTCAATGGGCACCACATTTTAGACCTACTGCTTTTGGATGCAGTGCGTTTCATGTAACTGCTTTTGAAGACCCTCTCTGTGCATTCTACCGTGTGGAGAAGAAAAGTGAAGTTTCCAAAGCTTGAAAGATAACTTTGAGGGAAGGGGTACGAAAAGCACTCCAAAGCTCCTCTCAAAAGTGGCCAAAATTTAGGGAGAAGACCGCGAATATCTCATTTTAATTGCGAGACCCTAACCAAGACAAGAGGTCAATACCTTGTCTCCATCTGTACAAGTAGCAAACTGCATGAATGTCCAAAGGGCACTCTCTTAACTTAGTTTGATGTCTCAACATGGGCCCTGAAACAACGAGACATTCTTAACCTGAAAAGAAACTTGTTGCCAAATGGTGCCTATAGGTAGTCTCTTAGACTCTGTAGGTCGGCAATAATGTCACATACACTCTACAGAAAGTTGCAGTTGGTCTGGGCTGCGGACAATTGACTGATGGAGCACGGTTTGGTGATCTAGTAGACTAGAGACGCTTGGACACCATGGCCTACCATCTCCCACTGCAATCCACAAATGTGTAGCTCTTTCTCAGAAAGATTTCCTAGTAGTCTTGGGTGATATGCATCCATTGTATATGGTTTCTCTTGCACAAGTCGGGGATATGAGTCTTGGATTTAGAGTCTAGCCATTCATATAGCACTCTCCCTTTACTAGTTGAGTCTCAACACCCCCATTGTGCCTTATGAGCACTTGGTTGAGAGCTATGTGTGCTACTAGCCAGTCCGAAGTTGCCCATGTCGACTTGAGTTGTTGTGGTTGTTTCTTGTGGTTGATGGGCACCCAAATAGAGTCGGACTTTGTTTGTAATAGATTTTTAGGTACCCATACTTGCCTGGTTCCTTGCATCCCTTGCTTCGTAGGTGTCATCTTTGTTGGGGTGTGGATTGTGGTTCCTCCAGTTGTTGATTTTCCGGAAAGTCGCTTTGACAAAAGGGTAGTACCCTGGGTCTTTCAAAACTTGTAATAGTTATGGAGTTGGTCTCCTAGTCTGGTATTGCATTGTACATTCGTATCCATGGTGTTCTCAAGATAACTTTTTCCTCCAATTCAAGATCTAGGATTACATAGAATTGATGTCGCGACAAACTGTGTTGTCCATTGTAATGTCAATGTCAGCTCTGCCCAAGCTTTTCAATAGGAATTATTGGCGATTCAGAATTTGATGTGAACTGTCTCCACATTTCCATGTGCATCTTGATAAAAGTAGAATAGTTAATCATCTTATACATTGAGAGTAGCTTTGAGAGTAGTTGGGCTCATTTTGAGCTTGGAGTCTATGTTTCTTTGTCTATTTCTAGTAATTCTTTTTTGTATGTCATTTCAGTTATGCTAATATGCCTTTCAATTTCCTTGCTATGTGCGATGGAGTGAGATTTTTGTGTATATTGTAATGAGGAACACCCACATTACAGACCACGGTATCATTTTCCTCCAATAGGTGCTCTCACTTTTGGTACACCCGATGGGACCTTAAATGAAGTCTTATTCTACGTTGCTCATTCAAGCTAGTGGATTAGCTAGCAAAGTTGGAAGAGTTCCTTGAATAGTCTAGCTCGCTAGTCTCAGGTCAACTAGTCCATGTTGGTCTAGCAAAGTCTAACAGGACGACTGAGGTCTAGCAGGGTCTAGCATGGTCAAGTACGTCAACGGCGATCCAACAATTTGAGCATAGTCCAGACTACTGGTCAAGTGTAATCCAGTGGACCACCTGCCGATCATGGTCGAGCATAGTCCAGACTGGTCTAGTATGGTTAAGCAGGTTGACTGGGGCCTAGTAAGACAAGTGTTCTAGTAGGGCAGGTCGACAAGTACACCAAGGTTCTCTTCCCAGTAGACTGGTTGGTTCTTAGACTGCTCATTGATGCCACATAAATGCAATAAAGACCGTTCCAGCCCTCTCAAGAGCTCTTTGCAATACTACCATAGAAAGCAACCCCCCTTCTTAACCAGTAGAAGTTCTCCATCCCCACTTCCACTATCTACCTAAGCATCCACCTCAGCCACCTTCAAGAATCCTCTCTAGGTACAAGATTTCACCTATAGCCTAGATTTCGTGGTGGTATGCCTTCCACAAGTAGAGGGAGGGTTTCCCTCTACTCGTTGGTAGACCTTGGCTTAGGCATACTAAAGCATTGCATGAAAGGAAAAATGACACCATGTGGATCCACACTCTTGGCTCACCTATGAGATTGATTAAGATTTAGGGTGGAATGGACCCTATCGTTTACCATAGTTCTTTGTTAGTGGACTCGGCTTCCCAACTTGGCCAGCCGCCTCCAAATGCGCTTGAAGAAGACCTTTTGGAGTGTTTGGCTGTTGCACAGTCTATTCCCTGCTTTGTAGTTTGTATTCAATCAATGCTTGTGCCTCAGTGCAGCAACTAGCACGAGCTAGCCACCTTGGCCTACAACTGTTGGCCCTAATCCGGATGTAGCAACCATGTCTACATAATGGAGCCTCTGGGGTTGGGTGAGCCCATAAAGGATCAACAAAAAGGAAGAAAAATCACCTCTACATCAAATATTTCCAAATGAAACTCTTCCGCAGCTAAACTTCCATAAAAAAGCACACTTTGGGTCAGAAGACTTACCGTTCTAGGAACTATCTCTTGGCTGGCTGCAAGAAGCGTATGCTGACTTCCCCATTGATCATGTTGGGGTAAAGGTGATGTGCCTTACCCCGGGCCGAACACACTGTCTGGACGCCCACTTATGACTGACTTATTCTTTATACTATACAGAACAAGGTTCTCTCACTCATTTTGTGAGGTTGGCTCCACCCACACGTAGTCTCCATCTTCTCCTTCCTCTTTCTAGCACACACGCATCTACACATGTGCTCTTTCAATTGTTGTTAGAGCCGACGGTTGCAGTCTTGTCGTGGCGTTCCCCTCTTTCCGTTGAGCTTCGCATCGGCTATAACGGTGATAGATCGAAGCTCTTGTACTCTCAATGTGTGCGTGCACACACACACGGTGTCAACACAAGTGTGAAGAAAGAGAAAGGCGAGTGTGTGCTCTCAATGCACGCACACACAGAAATTCGATTGAGAGAGAGAGGTGAGTGTGTGCTCTCAACCCGTGTATACACTTAGGGATTCGATTGAGAGAGAGATTAGG
This sequence comes from Adiantum capillus-veneris, assembly GCF_014529385.1. NCBI lineage: Eukaryota > Viridiplantae > Streptophyta > Polypodiopsida > Polypodiales > Pteridaceae > Adiantum > Adiantum capillus-veneris. Next base: position 27,057,410 of record NC_140948.1, on the reverse strand, counting down.
GCAGATGAGCTTCTTGACACTGAGTTTGCCGTTGACTCAGCTTTGTACTTGGAGGGCCAAGGGGCCAATCTGCACAGGTGTGAGCAGGCTCTTGAGGTGTTCTGTTGTGCATCAAGCGCACTGACCAACTGGAGGAAGACAATTGCTTTCTGGATTGGCAATGCTCCTACGCTGATTGGTGGCCAAGCGAGGGTTTCAGATGGATCCTCCCAGGGATTGCAGTTCGCTACTTGGGTTGTCAGGTTGGCCTGGACTTGTCCCCTAAGCAGCAAGGTGCTCCCCTCCTCCTGTCCATCAAGAGGAAGTTGCTACATTGGAGTTCGGCACGGCTCTCTTTGGCAGGCAGAGTTGTAGTGGCCAACCAGGTATTGTTGGCTACTATGTGGTACATCACATCTTGCTGGAGCTTCTCGAGCTCCTCTATCAACGAGTTAGAGAGGCAGATCAGAAACTTTCTTTGGTCAAGGCGCGACACTCAGTTAGCCCGGGCCAAAGTAGCCTGATAGGTCATCACTCTACCATGTTCTCGGGGGTGGGGGGGGGGCTGGGGATCATAGACCCAGCACAGCAGAGAGGAGCCCTTATTGGGACGTTTGTTGTCAGAGGACTGCTTCTAGGGCAAGATCCCTAAAAGGAGTTATTGCTTTAGCGGCTTAGAGCTCAAGTGCCTCATGCAGGAGGCCCTTGGAGCCCTTCCATCAAGTGAATCTTCACAAAGATGCGCAAACTTGGTCTGAGCAGGAGACTGGAGGATCGATTTGCTGCGAGCTTGCTTCGCTCTTGGGAGCAGCTATGGAGTGGCCTAGAGCAGCACCAGCCCACTTGCACGGAAGAGCGCTTGAGACAACCCCTTGTTTGGAACCCCATGGTTAGCACTCAAAGAGGCCACATGGTTGGTAGTAGGTCTCATGTTTCCTGGGGTCCCATGGCAAAGGGCCCAGCTCGCACTCTAGGCTACTGGCTCCCGTTTTAAGGTTTGCGAGGTACAGGGCACCCAGCTACCGGGCATGAGAGGGACACAAAGCATGTGCCATGACATTACAGAGGCTCTACTAGCTGAGTGGCTCACCCCTCTAGAGACGGCAGCTCCCAGATGGATGGGGGGCTTCACGCGACTGGAGGTCCTCATCGTAGTTTGTGCTTGCTTGAAGTCCGTACCCCCCGACTTCACAGAGTCTCAGTAAAGGCTCCACAGGTTGCAGTGTTGTTTTCAGAGGATACGAGTGGTGGGTATTTGTGGGGGGGGCTTGTCACAGATCCTGACCTAGCAGATCTTGAGACAGGCCATTGGAGGCTTTGGGCTTGGGAGAGCTGCCCTCTGGCACGAGTGCAGTGGGACCCTGGAGAGTGGTTTGGAGAGATCCCTTCTCTTCAGGCGACCACCCTGGCATCCCTTTCTTTCAGTACACTGTTCGAGTGGGGCGTCACATATTGGCAGCACGGAGAGAGGCTCACCCTGCTGCAGCACTTCATTGGTAGGAGGAGGGTCTCACAGCTGAGTTCTTGTCAGGCTTTTGGGAAAGGTTGTGGGACTCTAGACAGTTGAGGCAAGTCACTTTGTTATATTGCTACTTGGATTCCAGTTTGGTTTTGAGGTTTCTTGAGTTGATTTCCTAAGTTACTTTGAGACTATGGTAGGTATCTTGTTTGGTATTCTTCAAAATATGACGTTCAATCAAAACTAACTAGAAATTGTGCTTTTTATAAAGATAAATTTTAGGGTAATAAGGGATATGCAGCATACATTTCCATAATAAAGGCAAAGAATTGAGATGTCCTCATCTCAAAGGTAAGTCCGGATGATCTTTAAGGAGAGTTATTCGTCTTCCCGCGTTGTATCTTCTTCAGGGAAATATTTCCATTTGACGAGGTGCTCGATGATGCTTTTGTTCCTAAGTTTTCTCTCCCATGTTTCTAGGATATAGTCAGATTGAAGTTCAAGGACTCCTTGGGTTGGAACAACTATTTGTTCGGTATCCAAAATTTCATCGAGGGGCTAGTTGCACACAAAGCTACAGCAATGGGGAGCTGGCTGGCTGGTACATAGTGGCCTCTTCGCAGCCTGTGCAACTTGCGACCATCCTTTGGAGAGTCAGTGTCACTATCTATGGGATTTCCCCATGGCAGAGCAGGTCTAGCTTCAGATCTTCGGTTGATGCCAACTCTTTCCACAACGTGACAGTACACTTGGGGTGCTACTACCTGGTCCACCCTCACGTGCCCGGCACTACAGTTTGAGCTATCATCCACCAGCAGGATGATAGTGATCAAGGGAGGTCGACCTACACTTCAGCCTGCTACAGAGCTTACCCCCCAGGAGTGGAGCAGGGAGAAGAAGAAGAAGAAGAAGAGTTTTAACTTCGTAGGAAACTATCTCAAGAGAGAGAGAGGTGTGTTGGGAGCTCGTGTATGGCCTGATACTCTGGTTCATTTGGTGGGCCCGTTGTTTCCGCATCTTTGAGGCTCGCCTTGTCCCACCGACGGAGACTGTTCGTGACTTTTGGCTAGAGCTGATCCATACTCTCAGGGGTCAGTTGGAGAGACTTCAGGGTAGCTCGGACTGCATGCAAGAGTGTAGAGAGGCTTTCCTGCGACTCTGGCGCCTAGGGCCCTTCTTCACCATGGTCGAGGGTGCACCCAGATGGCACTATTGGCCACCTGTGTGGCTCTTCTCTCCTCCCATCTCGTGATTTAGACCCCATTGTACATATTTTGTTTTCTCAATAGGAGTCTCCCCTTGTCTTTGATGTAGCCCTCTCTAGTAGAGGTGGTTGTAGCTCGATGGGCAGTTTTTAGTAACTAATGGAAGGATCTTTTTCTCGGGGGAGGGGGGGAAAAAAAACTCGTATGTGTGAAGATTTGGTGTAGCCTCATTCCTAATTGCACAGATACAATGCTCTTTCGCCCTGATAAAAACCCTAATTAACACTTCAACTCTTCGTCATATCCATTTCTTGGAAGCTTTAGAACTTCATTAGACAAGCCCAAGTGATTATTTGAAGAGGGGAAACCCTAATTGGTGACCTCACAACCTTGAATACAGAGTTGGAACAACACGAGACTGCACTTGCACATCATGGAAGAAGTCTGTGTTTCCTTTCACAGAGAGGATCAAAGGGCTGATCCCCCAACTTTCATAGTATGGCACCATGAATTATGTGGCATTTTGAGCCATTTTTTAACTTTTATGATCATTTTTTGTCATTTTTAGCCCAAAAATGCCTTTTTTTTTTTCATAAAAAGCCCTAACGAGCTGGAGAAAATCCCTTAAATTGTGGGAAAATCCAATTGGGCTCAAATTACATGTTGAACCTCATTTTGCCACTTGGCAAGCACTTTAGATGCATCATTTACATCCGTGCATGAAACCTGATATTTTTGGCCAAGATCGTCCACATTGAGCTTTCCAAGCAAAACGAGCATGCCACTTCGAAACAATTGACATTTGTACATATCTTAAGTAAATTAAGCATGTTTTAATGCGATAAACCACGTATCAGTGCCACGTTCAGGGCCTCACCGGCCCGACAAGGTATGTATGGAACTGCCACCGTGGCATCCGTTTTTGCACATATGACACTATGTACATTATAGCACTTGGTCCCACACATAAAAAGCATTGAGAGCAAGGTAGATATTTTAGTTTCACATTATGCACATGCCATGGCACGACAACGTCTTGCTCGGCAGACCTCCACTGCTCTATCCAATGTGACACCTCTAGAACAAGAAACTCATCAATGATATGTCCCTGTTGTTGGCATAAAAGTTGGCGTACCTTTCTCATACTTGGGTGCATGAAGATAAAGAGATCAGCAATCGTGCTATGCCTGGATGTCCGAGCTCATGAGGTTTCCATGACATCTTTGGGGTTTCAAAGAGGAAGAATTCCAAATATTCTGGTCTTAAATCTGCATGACTTGTCATAGTAGCCCAAAACCTTCTTGAAACAAAGCGATGGTACCCCCCGTGAACATCATAGTACACCATATATCTGCAATCGTAATGCTCCTTTGGCTCCACCTATCTATTACCAAATGACCATATCTTTTTTTTTAATCTGCCTATCTCTATCCTCAGCTGATGTGATGAGGTACGGATCTGACCAAAGCTTTGCATTATCCATGTGACAGTTGTGTATCCAAATAACAAGGTTGGATGATGAAGAAATTTGTGGAGTAACTTTGATAATGTGTCATCCTCATGCCATGGGGAAAAGGGGGTCCGATCTGGTCTCAAAACATCTGCTCTAATTGCTTAATTCAGCTATGATTGGCGTCCGAGTGTTGGAGTAATCGAAAATGTACTCAAGAAGGGTGTAGTCTGTCAGTCTGCTTTTGCGTCCTTGGACTAGAAATTTGTGGAGTGACTTTGATAATGTGCCATCCTCATGCCATGGGGAAAAGGGGGTCCCATCTGGTCTCAAAACATCTGCTCTAATCACTTAATTCAGCTATGATTGGCATCTGAATGTAGAGTAATCGAAAATGTACTCAAGAAGGGTGTAGTCTGTCAGTCTGCTTTTGCGTCCTTGTACTCTTTTGAACCCTCGCTCTAACTTGTTCTTTGGGCAATAGGGAAGCAACCCTTGAACCACTTAAGTTCTGCAGTATTGGTGCATCTGCTCTTGAATAAATAGGTTTTTCTAGATTTAAGGAAGAATACGCTCTGAGCGCTATTTGTGCGATGATCAGCAGCATTGTATGGGCAGGTAGATGGCATGCAAATTCTCTGGTGGTTAACAAACTAATAAGGATCTACCAAAGCAAGGAGACTGATCGATCTATAATCCTTTGGGGAGGTGCTTAGAAAATAATGGAAATTTATTGGCTGGGTTGAAGCTCATTTTAGTTGCATAGTGCTATCCAAGAGGTCTGTGGCAATACCCCTGTATTAAACTAACTGAGAACTTTTAAGGGGTTTATATAGCCATTAATTTAATTTATTCAATTTTTAACACATACATTTTGTATAACTGTTGTTTCTTGAGCTATTTGAACTTGTATAATACAAACATCATGTAAAAGGTGCTTGCTTGGTGAAGAGTTGTTAAACTGAAAACGCATTCTAAAACCTCCACATAAACTCTTCTTTTAGCTCTTCAAATGTTGATCAAGAATGGAGAGGACATGACAAGTGCTACAGAGAACTCTATGCTAGAGAGCAGGTAATTTTTTAGATTAGAGAAACATTTATCCTTTGCTTGAGAAAACATTTGTCATATCTTTCTAGAATTGTACAAGCATCCTTTGATTGAATTCTTTGTTCTCAAGGCTGGAGCATATGAAAGATTTACATCATAAAAGGGTCCAAGAGAAAAAAGTACACCTCGAGCAGCTTCAAAGCAAGATTAAGCTGCTTCAGACAAAAAACCTCAAAAGCCAAGAACATGCTTCTGTTTTATACCAGCGATACGTGTTTGAAGCAAGACTTTGCCAAAAATCAAGTAAGTTATGAACATAATTCAAAAAGCTAGTGGTGATGCAATATCTTTATTATGTTGTAAAGCATCATTAATATGTTAAGAGCGTTGAGTTTGGCCCTTTACTGACCTCTAGGTAGATGTTTGTGTTTATGCAAGAGATCTTCTTCATAGTGGATGTTGTACTGTGTAAGTACTTACATAGTCTTCACTATAGCTCTGTGCATGTGGTGGGGAGGTCGGCCAAGGAGAGCAAGATGACTTAGTCAAACACATATTCATAAGAGTGTCTGAAGAATACAAGCATTCCTATTTTGTCTGTAGGAAATCCTTGACATTTCACCTTGCTAGAGTTCAAGCACGATGCCTTTCGCTTAACTTGAAAGCCTTTCTCTTGCATTCATATGTTGGGGAGCAAAAGTGATATATAGGAAGCATTAATTATCTACTTTCTTCTTTAGTGCTCCCAGAAAGCATGGGAGAGATTTCGTACGTTTTAAGTACATGAATGGCATTGATGATGTGTGCTTCCAAGGCACTCCATCAAGCGCTTGCTGAAAAGTTGATAAGAGAACTTCACACAAAAAGTGCCCTTAGCTGTGAGGGTCAAAGTGCCACATGAGAAGATTAGAAAATTCCAATCGTGGATGGGTACTGCTGATCCTGTCTCTATTTGAATTCTCTTGATTATAATTCATGGAAAGTTTGTGAAGGTTTTACTTGTAAGCTTCGTAAGCTTTGGTTTCCACATTCAGCTCTCAGGCACAGACGTAGCTTATGTTTGTTCCCACCAACAAACTTAAGCAACAGAAATTCGATGAAAACAATCTTATGAATTTCGCTCACAATCTAAAACAAAGGAGAGACTCCAAACTTCTAAGCACAACCTCAATTTTTGTTATGTCATGCCCATTGCTACAACTGTTTAAAAGAAGTGTCCACCATGTCTAGCCTGTCAACAAAAAATATCCAATAGAATGCAACAAAATAGTCATCGAAAAGAAAGAAACAAAAGTCATCAAAAATGTCATACAGAGAATTCTCGCATTTCCACATTCTTTGAAACCCAACACCATGCAATACATCGAAGTTTCACATGTGCATGGAAATCCGTAAAGGCCATTGACTAGAAGCATTAGAGAATGCAAGCCTTGCCAAGTGGTGCCTATGGAAGAGAGAATCCACGTTTCAATCAGCTTACAAGCTTGCAAAGCGTACAACTAAGGATGAATGATCATTCATCAATTCGTCAATCGATTCCTTGTCAAGTTTATGACTCCAAGAAGCTGCACAAATTTTGAATACAAGTTTTGTGATAATGCAACAGGTGCAGAAGTCTCATGGTTTCAGCTCATTCCTCGTGTCTATCCGTAGCCTGTAGACAACCACGATGATGGTAAACCCACTGGGCCCTTGGTTGGCTCAAATGAGCTCATGGGAGGTCATGTACTAGTGCAAGCCATGCATATATAGTGTGTGTTGGCGAGCATAGCCAAGGAGCAGCGGCTTTTCCTCGCTTTGAGGTTTCCCACTTGTTATTAATCAAAGCAGATTTACAAAAAAAAACCAAAAAAAAGTGTGTTGGCGAGCATAGCCAAGGAGCAGCGGGAATGAAGCCTCATAGTGCTCCGCTTTTTGCATCCCTTTCTTTTCGTGGGTTTTCCTCGCTTTGAGGTTTCCCACTTGTAAATTAATCAGAGCAGAACTACAAAAAAAAAAGTGTGTTGGCGAGCATAAGCCACTAGGCCAATGAAAGAAAGCAAACTATGTGCACAACGGAGGGGTGATTGAGGTATTTCAATTGCGTGTTGATCCCTGCTTTTACAAGTGCCATTGTGAGAGTCCATTCCTATCTTGAATGATGGGGCCTGGGCGCAAACCCCTTCGCCATTCTCTATGTCAAGGCAAATCCGTTGATGTGTGCTTTCTGTCGATTGGACTGGTGCACCAAATAATGTCATCTTTGATTCATTGAGATTGTCACTTTGTACCTTTGGGCTGTCAGCCAAAGACGATTTCCTGAGCACCAAATTCAATGCAACACTAGCTTTTGTTGTAGGCAACTGTTTTATGGTGCTGTCTAAAACAAAGTACAACCTATAGGATTTCTTTTTCTTAGTATGAAGGATTTTCTCTCAACAAAGCCTATCCGTCATGACGGATCTATACTTTCTCAAAGAGTATCAAAGCAATTCATTTGCTCGTCAATGGATTTGTTTAGTCATGTTGTTATTGCTTGTTTGAGTATTCACTGTTTTACCTCGATCACTGAATGTATTCAAATCAAAACTTGAACTTAAATCTTATCTTCACTCTTAGTCAAAGGACTTGGCCAAAGAAAGAACAATTTTATGTGTTTTATTTTCTTATCACCCTCAGAAAAGACCCTTGAGTGTCTTGTAGCATGCAAGACTACTGTTAAACAGGGACAAATTTAGCAAACATGAACTAAGACAGAAATTTCTTGAACTGATTGTCTGAAAACAGAATGAATTCTTTGTTGGAGATTTTTACATTTGCTTAAGTGCGTTGGAAAGAATGGTGTTATGTATCGCTTGATGATGTTTCCATGGGTCTTATATGTCTGCAGTGGGACATGAAACGAATGATGCTGCATTACGGGAAAAGGAACGAGGCATTGTTGCTAAGCGAAAACTACGGGACATTGGTATTCTCACTTGAACTGCTATAAATGTTTACGAAACAAATCATGAATTAAACAAACTTAAGATTCAGAAAACTGCTGAGAATTTTGACCAAGTACAGAAAAACCATTATTGAAAAAGTTAAGAAGTGCACAAGTCACCAGCCTCGTAGTGTAAAAAATGTTTCACCATTGGGGCTAGCTGAAAAGCTTAGATGCATAGCAATACCGCCAAGCTCAAAGAGACATGCTCCTGTCCTCTCTCTTTATTTCCATCACAAGAGCTCATCAACTACTAGCCGTCTACAATGCCAGGTCTTAATAAATTAAAGCAATAGGCAATAAAGTGGTCTACGCTGAAGGGCTTTCGACCCCATCTGCAAAATGTATGTGAAACAGACTCCAATATGAGTGTGTCATCTCATGATGATGCCTACTCCAAGGAAAGTTGCACCAAAGATTACACCGCTGCTCTTCTACTTCTGAGGAGTCCAGCCTCACGTTGATTCTGATAGAATATTTCAGCTCTCTGCCATTGTGAAGCTTCTTCAGCTGAAATTAATTTGCCCGTCTTGCAGAGATGTTAGAAATAAAGATTAATGGATGTGCTACAAAAGACTCTTTGCTGGTAGCGGCGTCAAATTGGATTGCATGTTCTCTCTTGTTAATGCTTAACACTATCTTGTTGATCACGTGTTTGCAGTAAAGGATTAAATGTTAACATGGCTACATGGTTTTCCTTGTTAATGATCAGACTTAACACCATCTTGTTGATAATGTGTTTGCAGTGAAGGAGCAGGTGCAAACGATTGCCCTACTTGAGAAAGACTGTGAAAAGGCGAGAAATAGAAGCTTTCCAATACTTCCATCCTGATGACCGCAGAAAAATCAAACTGTAGCTTGGAGTTGAGCGTGGCAATCTGTTGTAATCCCCTTGCAGTAGACTCTGTAGGTAAGCTAAGCTCTTCTTGTAGCATGCAAGATGTGTAATGAGATGCTTTTTAAAGCTGGCTTCTTGTTACACATCCCCTTGCTTTCTTTCACATGGTTGAAGTCAGCTGTATTTCTCCTCTAATAATCACTAAGGTTTTGGCTCAAAGCAACCGAATTATAACAATAGAATCACTAAAAGCTCAAGCTCTCTCTCAATTTTTTTCCTATAGCATGTTACTGCTGGTGGGATTTATGATCCTTTTTCTATAAGAGACACAAGAAAACAAGATTATAATAACATCCTTTGGACATGGAAGTAGACCTGTGGGACAATCGAATCTATCCCTTTCAAAACATCCATTTCAGGGTGCCAAAATCACCTATGAGACCAAAAGTTGATAAGTAAGGCATAACTCTTCAAAAGTTTTTTCTAAAAAAGGGTAATAATTGGCAGAAGAAAGTGGTGGGTCTGGTGCCATGAAGTCACAAACTAGACTCATGTATTGGGCGTGGGCGTAAAATTGATTCAGCAGTAAAAAGATAATAGATCTTGCATATGCACAGTGACAAAAACCCATCTCCCTTGGGGTCTTCATACTAGGGCCTTAGAAAACCAAAACTAGCATGATTTTGTAGGATTTGGATTATTTAACCCGAATATAGAGGCCTCTCTCTCTCTCTCTCTCTCTCTCTCTCTCAATAATTTTATGGTCCCATAGCCTTGTCACTATATGGCACGGGTCTCCTTTATGAGGCGTGAAGGGCCTAAGTTAGGGGGTGCCACATGGCTTTGATCTTTGCCATCCAATCGCTAGGGTGGAGTAAGGTGAAGGAGGGGCCAAAAATAGCGTCCCTAGTCCACGCCCATTTCATTATTGGGGTAAGTCCTAACTTACCCCAATAATGAACCACAAGTCCTAACTTGTGGTTCATTATTAGAACAAGAAACTGGGCTAAGAACTAAGCTATGAAGCTTGAGTTCTTGTTATAATGAGTTTTTTCCTATCCATAGACCTTGTAATCTATGCAAAATCTCATTTGGATGAAAAGTTGTATGCAATTCATGAAAATTTTGTTAAAATTGCACTTAAAACTATGATTTTTTCATCTTAAAACTTATCAACATAATCTAATATGGTATTGATTTTGGCACAATTAAAAATTTGGCTATGTTCTTCACCACCTAAGACATGAACCCGGACTAAAAGTCTTGTTTTTAGCTTCACCACATAATTATAACAAGTTGCTAAAAAAACAAGACACTTTATGTCTCAGGATACGTGAGTGTCCAATTACAAAACTATTGTTAACAGTGAGAATGAAGAGCAAGCAATAAATCACTTTTGGACGAAGTCCACAGACATACACAAAGGGAGGTCATTGCATCAAAGTGTCTCCTATTATGGAGAACCTAGGATGTCATTCTCAGAGATCAAGCGAGGCCTACTTGTGCCTATATTTTAGAGTATTTAAAGATCTTTCATGGACACAACTCAATCAGTTGCAAACAAAATTTACTCGTCTATTTATCTCCACATTTAAGAAACACATTGAGTTTCCAAGTGGTAGTAGGCAAATACAAAGTGGATGATTTGTGTTGTACCATTGCCAATGGTGATGCCAACAAGAAGTTGGTTTCTCATTACGTAGAGACACCAATAGGTCGTTTGATACCTCGCACAAGAGGGGACTTGGGCATTTTACATGCATGCTAGCATGGAAGGTGGCCTTACAAGGAAGGCTTGTAGATTGATTGCACCTATAACAATAATGATAAGGCAACTATAGACGTTCTCAATGAAATTGTCATGTGTAGGTTGTAGTATGAGTCTCTTTCCTGTAGCTAGTGCAACATGTCACCTAACTTTGTTTTCTTTCACATGGCTGTTAGTTTGATCAACTAAAGTCATCAGAATTTGTTGAAAATGTCTTGCTCATTAAAAATCAGTAAAGATGTTCTTCTTTGAAAGATAGTATTCCTCAAAGCAAATGAATAATTACATGTATAAAAGCTCGAGTTTCACCACAATCTTTTACTTTATGTGTTACTCTTAGTGGGAGTTATTGTATTTTTCTAACAGTGAGGAAGAAGGAAAAATCAATTATATTAAATGTCCTTTGAAGGCCAAAGCAACCTATAGGAAAAATCAAATGCATTCATTATGGTAAATCCAATTCTTGGTGCCAAAATTATGTGAGACCAAGACTTGGGTAATAGCTGGCAAAAAGAGTTTAGTGGGTATGGTGTGCCTCATGATTAGTTGTGTTCATTTTAATTGCCTTAAGGTTTTGATTGGTCATGAAGGCTAAGGAGCTAAACTCGTCGATTGAACATGGGGTAAGTGTCCTACAAACAATCATGTTTAGTTTTTTTGAGCTTTGGGTTGTTTTTGCTTATTGTAACTTGCTTGAAGTTAGACGTCATTGTCCATAAGAAAATATTTTTTTACTCTTAAGTGGTTGTTCCTTGCTTATCACTAGAGATTTTCAGTTTTAGAGAATCAACAAAAATCATTTAGATACCCACATATGAACTTTGTTTATACAGTATAGTACAAGGCTAGAGGAAACAATGAAACCCTCACATGCCCAGGATTCCTTACAGATTTCCTTGTGCTCAAAAAATCAGTTACTCTTATGTAACTGCAAGGTTTGTCTCTTATGAACTTGTTTGCTTTAAAAATCTTACCTTGTTAACCTCTCAACGGTGAAAATGTATTTTTTGCTTCTAGAGGCAAGATAGTTATCATTTATAACATATGAACTTTGTTTATACAGTATAGTACAAGGCTAGAGGAAACAATGAAACCCTCACATGCCCAGGATTCCTTACAGATTTCCTTGTGCTCAAAAAATCAGTTACTCTTATGTAACTGCAAGGTTTGTCTCTTATGAACTTGTTTGCTTTAAAAATCTTACCTTGTTAACCTCTCAACGGTGAAAATGTATTTTTTGCTTCTAGAGGCAAGATAGTTATCATTTATAAGCGCAATATAGAACTTGGTAATCTGTTTGGTGCTTTCTTTGATCTCCTATGATTTGGACAGGATATAATATAAGACTTAAGATTCCATGAGTGGGACATGTACATTGCATTGCAGTGTGTGCTAAAAAATTTAAGACCACAAAAAAAGTGTTTCTTAAAGCAACAACTAATCGTCATTAGCTTTCCCAAAGAACAATGTGATCAATTTTAATTTCATTGTAGCATAACAAAGCAATCGGCATAACAATGTGATCACTTTTAATGTCATTACAGGATAACAAAGCAACCGGCATAATCCTTGAATATTGATGAAAGAGAGTATTATATTGCAAAACACTATATTTCTTACAATTCTTGATCTAGAAGCATGAACTTTCTTAGTGATTCTCATTTACCTTGAGAGGAGACCTCAAGGCTATAAATACATCCTCAATAGGCATAGTGATAAATGCTTTCATAGGCACAAACGAAAGGAAGGTGGGGGAGGGGGGGGGGATCCATATAGCCATCAACTACAATAAAGCATAAAAGGGTGTTTGATTAAGCTCTTAAATAATTTTCATGAAAGATGGTAGAAATAGGGTCTACAACCAAAGATGGAGAAGATGCAGGAGAAGCTCAAGGGCACGCAAGAGGTAAGTCTTTAGTGACAATGCTATACAAAGATGAGGCTTGCCTAGAATGATGATCATATATACAAACTAGGGAGAAATAGCTCGTAGCAAGGGGAAAAAGTGCCCCAGTGTCTTACTTGACATACCCCACTAACATAATATGGTAATAGTTGGGAGTGATGCAGTGAACATGAGCTAATAATCATGTAAAGGGAAGAGCCAAACCGTGTGTTAGCAATACACAAAAGAGGTGAGCCCAAAACACTTAAAACTTTTGTGTGTTATCAATACACAAAAGAGGTGAGCCCAAAACAACGAAAGCTTCTCCAGAGGCAAAGACTTTGTGAAAAGATTAGTAGGGTCCTATGTAGGCACATAAGCTAAGCTAACCTCTCTTGTAGAGAGTCTCTCCCTCACATAATGATAATGCACATCGATATGCTTTTGCAATCATGGGATACTACATCTCTTGCAATTGCCAAAGCACTCTCATTGTTAGTGAAGATAGTGGTGGATAGATTTTTTCCAGCATTTAATTCAGTCTTAAGGTGTCTAAGAAAAACACTCTCAATTGTAGCTGTGAAAGCTTCCTTGTACTTAGCCTCACACCTAAAAGTGGTCATTGTTGGTCGCTTCTTGCTCCATTAATACATGCATGAGCTATCGCAAGCATTAAAAAAACAACAAATACGCTCATGCCATATCAAAAAATCCAATTCGAGTTAAAAAAAGCAATATGGTGGCAATGATTCCCCCTTGGGATTAAAAAAACCTTAAATGTATAGTAGCAAAAGATGTTCTAAACTACTTCCAAAGTTCAAACCCTAGGCTATGCATAAATCTAGTCACCAGTGAGACTACTACCTAAACATCTAGCCTCCCTCTTGATCGAGGGTGACATCACAAGCTGGTAGATGGTTAATCTTGTCAAACTAAGTGCAGAAGGTTGTTTCAAATGTGTCTCATGGAGCTGGGATAGGAAACAAAGTGTGTAAAACAGGCTTCTTTCACTCTATAGCTCTAGTATCCCTCCCTCTCACTCTCCCTCTACCACTCTAATTATCTCTATCAGCTTCAAGTCAATTATGCACACATATAATTGTATGCACCTATACAATGTAACACTATCTTCCTAACTCTATACATGTGCATAAACATCTCTTCTCTCTCTCACTTCTCTCTCTCTCTCTCTCTCTTCTCTCTCTCTCTCTCTCTCTCTCTCTCTCTCTCTCTCTCTCTCTCTCTCTCTCTCACACACACACACACACACACACACACACACACATTCTTAGCTTTAAGTCAATTATGCATACAGAGACGATGATATCTTCTGTCTCTCTTTGATCTCACTCTCTCTCTCTCTCTCTCTTCTCTCTTCTTCTCTCTCTCTCTTCTCTCTCTCTCTCTCTCTCTTCTTTTATGACTCGATTATCTCCCTTTCTCTTTATATCTCTAAACCTTTCTCTCTCTCTCTCTCACTCTCTCTCTCTCTCTCTCTCTCTCTCTCTCTCTCTCTCTCTCTCTCTCTCTCTCTTTGATCTCTCTCTCTCTCTCTCTCTCTCTCTCTCTCTCTCTCTCTCCTTCTCTCTCTCTCTCTTCTCTCTCTCTCTCTCTCTCTCTCTATAGACAGATTATCTCTCCCTTTCTCTTTATACCTCTCTAAACCTATTTACTGTTACCCATTTCGCCCTGTCTTGCTCTCTATTTCTTAGCCACCTCTCTCACTATACTCTCAAGATGTTCCTCTCTTTCTCTCTCTTTGAGCTCTCTCGCTCTCTATCTCACTCTCTCCAACACACTTTTCTCTCTACCAAAACCAAATTTGACTTTGTTTAGGTGATGTCATTCACTTTACAATTATGCACATACAAGTAGTCAACAACATAATTACAATGAATTATTTCAATATGTGTCAATTAGAAAACACAAGGTAAAATTAGACCACATGGCTTGGGTGTTCTTGGGGCACAATGCTTATAGGGACCTCATTAGCTTTGGCTGCATAGTACGATGACAATTGGACACTCGAAGTAGATCCTCATTGGTGACTTGCTTTGTTGAATAAACATGTTATGGCTCACATTCAAGCCAAAGTAGCCAAGGAAGAGAAAGTAAATATGCTTACAAGCCATGTACGGTTTTCTCTATACCACTCAATCCACAAAGTCTCCACATGTACACTTGCGATGTGAACTATATAAAAATTAGCTCAGACCTGTGAGCTGCTTAATTCAAACACAAATTTTTCATTCATACTTGTTTTAACAACAGTATGTCATACAATTTGAGCTTTCATTGTAACTGCTGAGTCAATTCGCTTGGAGGCTTGAATTGAGATAGCTAGTCAATAATGCGTATTACGTGTTTTTGTAACAACAGTATGCTATTGTTACATGCTTGTTTAACAACAGTATGTCATACAATTTGAGCTTTCATTGTAACTGTTGAGTCAATTCGCTTGGAGGCTTGAATTGAGATAGCTAGTCAATAATGTGTATTACGTGTTTTTGTAATTGCATTCTTCTTCATTGCTTCAGCCTCCAAATTCATCAATTCACTATCAATTGAGTTTGTTTTCTATGAGCCATATGCTTTGTACTCTCGTTGGAGAATGTGTGATTGTGTTACAAATCTACCTTGTGTGATCCACACTATCATTGCAGAACTACATGAATTGAACCTTTTAACCTCTTGCACTATCTATTTCATTATCCCAAGTTCTGATCCCCAAAAGAAATCTGTTTGTGCACCTATACCATTATTTTTATGCTCTTTTTACACTTCTCGGCTTGAGTCCTAACCATCCATGGCATCGAACTCTAATGTCCTTTGGTATACTACAAATTGCCTACATTGTCTTATGTATGTCAATCTCCTCTACCACCAGTCCCTCATCATGTTCATTGCATTCTTGAGCGGCCACTGCACTGGGTGCTTGCATACCTCTTTGATTATGTGCAACATTTTGCGTCAAGTACTATGGCCGATGTGAAGCATTTTCTTCCTCATAGTTGACATGCCCTGTTTATTTTTTCTTCCAAGATACTGTATATTATCCCTTTTTGGATGTTGATAGAGAGGAGTACCTCCAATGTGATCCTCAAATTTTCTTGCAATAGCTGATGGTGTGGGTGCTCGCCCTTGTTCTACATGACGAGACAACTTTTTAGTAGATGGTCCGATCCATGATATTTTCCCTCTACAAAAGCTAGCTTTTCCTACTTTGAAGCAAAGAATTGGACAGATCAAGCACGCATGCATCATAGAAGCTCAACATCTCTTTATTGCCCTACCTTCTAAACCAATTGGCGTTCTTTTTCGTTGTAGGAATGAATGAAAAATCCTCCACTTCAACAACACAGTTCTTATTAGTGACATTATAAGAAGTTTCAAATTAAGTTTATTCAAAATATGGCATGATCATGTTTGCCCCAACAAATTGTTTCCTCCAACGAGAGTATCGTACATGCCACCAACTTAGCCAACAAATTTTGTTGTACGAATGAATGATAAATCCTCCACTTTCAACAACATAGTTCTTATTAGTGAAATTATAAGACATTCCGATTAAGTTTATTCAAAATATGGCCTAATCATGTTTACCCCCAACAAATTGTTTCCTCCAATGAGAGTATCGTACATGCCACCAACTTCACCAACAATGCATTTGTCACAAATTACAATATGCCACTTTGCTAGAGGCCCACCAAGCTCGTATATTTTTATACAAACTAGTTGCTTCATCCTCACTTCTTGCACAACACCATAATTTACGCAAACGCTTGTGCTCATCTTGGAAATTCTTATGCACATATTGAGGTGTGTGAATTTGCAAGCTTTGCTTCCAATGAGAAAAACATGAATTCTCTCTGCCCTCCATAACATTGTTGGGCCCACTACTAAATAACGTATGGATTGCTCTCCAGTTTGCTCATGCCTCATTGGCCATGAATTCTCTAAAATCAAAATGGACGGTGTCCATTGCTGAGTAGCACGGCATTCATCATTTTCCAAAACATGATTTTTGCTTGCATATCTTCTTCACATATAACATTGGTTTGAATTTCTTGAATTTTGCATAGGCAAGGTGTTGGTCAATGGCATAGATGAACAAAAAATGATTCACGGCTTACTTAGAAAAGACTCACACATAATCTTACACATGTGTTTCCATTGTTGTCTAGCCACAATCTTGCATACATGGTCAAAGAAAACCCAGGTTCTTTGCGAGTCTCCATTCCGATCTTGTCACATTATTGACTAGCTCAACACTTGACCCGGGATCGTAGGTCAACATTTCAAGCATGTGACATCTTTTGTTTGGATTTGTACATTGCCTTGGAAACAACATGCCATGGAAATACATGTAGCCCCACGTGTTCTTCAACCTAAGAAATTGAGACTCCACTTCCACTCCAATCCTTGTAGCAATGGCTTCTTTCATCATGTGCTTAAATCGAAAAATGCAGTTACTATGTTACTATCAAATTATATACACATTGACTTTCCTCTTACAGAAATCAAAAAATTACCTTTGTGTATGGATCAATGTTCTCATCTCTTGCAAGACCAAGAGAAGTTCATTGTTGTAGTGCTTCATTTGTCAAAGTTCAGCAATGTATGTTTTGGTATAAGTGCAAAGTCAAAGAAAAATTGTGAACTTAAGGTAGCACAAGAAATGATAGAAAATGCTTGGACAATGTTCTAAACTTTCTAGAGAGACTAATGAGGTCAAAGAGACACCAATTGGGGCCAAAAACTAATAGACAGGTGGGATCTTGGCAATTCTTCAACCCCAAATCATCAGAAGAGCTAAATACCGAACGGATTGATCACCATCAAAAGTTACCAACTAAAACCAAACATGGCAAAGTACGACCAAATTGGGCCATAACTTGGGAAACTGGAAAAATTTGAGATAAACTTGTCCAAATTTGAAAATAACTTCACCAATGTGTTAGAGTATGCTATAGAAACAGGATCCTCAAGTTTCACTCTGAATGGTTGTTGAACATGGATCGCGATCTATGACCCCCTGCAAGCTTTCCAAGCCAAAATCATACCATCAGGTCCTAAATGCCAAAAATAACCCAACCCTAGAGTTCAAGTCATTTGAACTTCAAAACCCTTGCCAAAAATCCAAAATTCTCTAAGTCTGAGAAAAATTTCCAAAAAGTGGCATGAAATTCCAACCAGTGATCCACATTCAAAAAGAAGTGAACCATAGCATCTCCAAAGCATGTTTTACCACATAGTATATCCAAAAGTTCAATATGTGTTGCAACATGGATTGCGATCCATAACCGTCTGAGCCAAAATTGACCTCTGTCCACATGATCTAGTGTCTGTAGTTGTCCTAGATGCACTGGTGAAGTTTGGTCAAGTTTGGACTTGTTTTTATCAAGTTATGGTTATTTTTCATTTTATGGTCAAGTTTGTGTTTTTTGACTTTCTTAACAACCTTTTTGGACAACTTCTGGAGCTAATTACACGATTTTTTGATGACAAAATACCTCGCAGACGACCATGAAAGCAGTGGGAAGCTCCCCCCTACCAAGTGGTGGAGATCTCATCAAATAAGAAGTCCCACGTCTCAAAGGAGGAGCAAGAAAATATACCAGCAAATATCTTTATAGAAAGGTTTCAGGCTGCGGATGGCACCAAAGTAAAGACTACCATCTTCCGAAAAGAACTCTAAACATTGCACCTACAATAAGAAGTCATAGAGGAGTCCAAATGTTTACAAATGGACACCTTCTTCATACTACCGCCAAGGGGTACAGATTTTCACAAAGCACATGAGCTAATGAGCTCGATCCAGTACAATGGTGAGGCCACATTGACCGACAAAGATGCAGAGACTATGAAGGTTCAGATCACACATATTTTATGAACCAAGCTATCCACCTACCTCTTGGAAGAAAAAGCATTCGTCAAGCAGCAAGGGCACAAATTTATATACAAGAACTTGGTCTATTCAGAGATGGAGTTGCCACTTCGGCTGATATCACAACATATCAAAGTACAGAAGCCACCAAGGGACACAAAGCCGAATCTACATATAGTCATGGAAATGGGGCTTTCTTAGCAAAGAGTGGTCTGTTGCAACTTGGGAAACTATCCTAGAAAATTTGGCCAAGGCCAACATCAAGAGCAGTGAGAGAAAGAAGAGTTACATGAATGGAGGGCAAGTGCTTACCAGGATAGCATATCAAGCCCTGGGGATGATTGGCCAACTACCAGCGGTCGATTCCCAAATTGATCTTTCACACAAGTCAAAGCATGCGGGTCGGGCAGTAGGTGGGCTATCATCAGTACCTAGTACAAAGCAAACAAGAGAAAGAAGTTCCAGAAATAAGCCTTCAGATAATGAGAAAACAGAGACCGACATCGAGCTCAGTGGGGAAATTAAACCTAAAAACAGAGACACCCTGTCGGAGTTCCAAACCACAACAAACTAAGACGATGAGGATGAAGAAGATTTTACCATACCTCTAGTGAAAATCAAGTGGAGGTCAACTGAGCCAAAAGACGAAATTTTGATCTCCCAGACTCAGAGATCTATGGAAGAGGCACAAAAAATGAGAGATGAAAGAAGGAAAAAGCTAGCTGGGGAAAAGAGAAAAGTAGAAACATAGGGTGATGATGCGTACAATGAAGAGGAAGAAGTTCAATTACATAATAATAAAAAACTCTAATTGTTTTAGATGGTGAAATAAGCTTAACTTTAACATTAAAAGTGTTGAGGTCTATATATCTTACTGAATGAGAAGAACCTAGATTGCATTTTCACCCCCATGCAACTGGCACATAACTTCAAGAAAATTGTGTACACGAGTATCCCATGGTTCCTGGAGTATAGAAAGGTGGAGGAAGAAATGGACACAATGACGTGGTGAAGGAAAGGGGGGATCATATTCAACAAGCAACACAACATATACCTCCCTCAACAACTCAATAAACCCCTGTGATGTCGACAACTGCTAAGTCCAGTGTGCAAGTATCACAAAGAGGAGAAAACCACTACATCTCAGGTGTGTAATTGATGACTACCATATCAAAACTTTATTTTCATTTTGATAGTGGAGATTTTCCCTAATGATGCAAGAGCTTTGGCTTTGCAGCTAGAGATAAGACAAAGGAATACATGAAGGACATCCTTTTGAGCCTCGCGTCGATCCCCATAGAGTTGAGAAAGGTCTCTATCCATATCGCAAAGAGATGCCAATGGGGTGTGCAATCCATGCATCAAAAAAAAAAAAATCCCACCAATACTTGTGTGCATGGAGTTTCATAGAAGACTAAGGTCTTGATATCGAACAATATAGATGTATGCCAATTCGGACTACTAGCTTGGCTTGTGCATGCAAGGACCAATGAAAAAGGAGTACTAGTGGTTATGTGTCAAGCTGATGATAAAAAAATGGTTTGAGACATCTCATGTATTGGATAGCAAGAGAACCACGCGAACGTAGTGGTCTGCACAACACCAATTTGCAAGAAGCAAAACAGATTGTGTGTTCATGCTCGTCTTTGTAATGAAGAAAGGGCAACCAACGCCTGCAAAAGACATTGAGTGCCATGAGAGGACACCTCGTTTGATCTGCTAGAGGAGGGTGACTAGACAAAACAAGAAGATGGCATGCCATTGTAAGGTAAAATTTGACATTTTGAAAGTGTAATAGATATAGTTTCACAATTTTATCTCAGCATGTTTGATCTTGCAGGAACACGGGCATGGACTTGTTTGGCAATTGCTTTCTCAATACACAAATGAACTTGACGTTGTGGTGCAGTACAGAGGAGACTCCGCATTGGCATTAATAGAGAGCCAAATGGGTCGAATGGTTACAATTTTCTATGACAGTGAAGAGTATGCCAAGCGTTGTCCCATCTTGGACTAGCAAGTTGTTCATCTCAAAAAGATACAAGGATGTGGAAAGATGCAAGTGATTGAGTTGGATCATGCGACAGGGGAAGGATCATTGGCAGGCCCGAAGCCAAGTATCGTGGAGTTAGAATCACCAACCCATGGCCTATAGGAATGTTTACTTGAGTCCACCTAGATTGAACCTATGAACTTTTTGTAAGTTGATGTGGGCGGCCTTATCTTTGTTGTAATTGAATGGAAAACTATTCTTGCAAGATTCTCAATACTCAGGAATTCTTTGGGTTTCTTGCCTTTAAATGAATTGTTAACGAAGTGTGTGTGTGTGTGTGTGTGTGTGTGTGTGTGTGTGTGTGTGTGTGTGTGTGTGTGTGTGTGTGTGTGTGTGTGTGTGTGTGTGTGTGTGTGTGTGAGAGAGAGAGAGAGAGAGAGAGATGCATAGACTCAATTTCATGAGAATGTGTGCGATAGAGAGAGAGAGAGAGAGAGAGAGAGAGAGAGAGAGAGAGAGAGATGCATAGACTCAATTTCATGAGAATGTGTGCAATAGAGAGAGAGAGAGAGAGAGAGAGAGAGAGAGAAGAGAGAGATGTGCAAATGCTCAATGAAATTGTTTAACATTTTCAATCAAGAATAAAGTTGCTATGAAGTTGGTGTAGACTTGTAGAGTCACAAAAAGAGCAAGGTAGAGATGTTTATGCACATGCATAGAGTTAGGAAGAGAGTGTGACATTTGTATAGGTGCATATAGCTAGAGAGATACGTAAGAGGAAGAGAGATAAAGAGTAGAGAGAGAGAGAGAGAGAGAAAGAGTAGGAAAAAGAAAGAAAAGTTTAAAGAGAGATATGTATAGATAAATAGATAGAGTGAGGGAGACAAGACTATGGAGCGAGCTATTTGAGAGAGCTTCTTTTTACACTTGCTTGGAGCGAGCATTTTGGAGAAATTTTTTGCACCAGAATTGGTAAGTCTAACAATACTCAAAAAAAGCTCCCTCGAAAGCTTACTACAAACATGTACTTCATCATTCTATGTAAACTTACACATGGGTGACATCAAAGTAATCTCCGACATCATGAAGAGTAGCCTTCAAATCTATAATCTATCTCCGTAAGGTTAACAATAAGCTTTTGGTCCTCCATCATTCGATTTGAACTTACACCCCAATAATGATGCAAAACCTTAAATATAATGAAAAATTGTTTTGTTTTTGTAATGCACACATAATCTAAAGGATTTTTTCCACTTTGGCTTTCCTTCAACCATATACAAATGCATTTAGGCTGGGGAGGGTTTCTGACACTTCGTATCATTTGTTACGTGATAAGATCACCCTATGCATTGTTTCCTTATAAAACCCTTCATCTCTATGCTACGTACCTATATTTACCGGGGGGGGGGGTAATCATCACTCTATCAGTTGGGAGCGGGAAATGTGAATCCTTCAAGGCCGTGTGCTTTCCAACCACTAAGCCATAGATCCATTGCCTCTAAGCCATGCTAGCTTTCTTAAGACCTTTGAGACATGCAATATTCTCTCTCATCTAGGTTGGACCATCATTGAACTTCTCAAAATTGTTTTACCTCATTTGCCTTGGAACCTCGCTCTTCCTCAATGGTCATTTGATAGCTTTGGCTCACCTATGGGATGAAGGGGGGAATTCTTAGCATAGGTCTTCTTGAAGATACTTCCAATTGAATGGTTTTATTAGATAAGTTTGACCTAAACATATTGTATAGAGATCTACATGTATCTACCTAGGTGGCTCCTCATTAGAGGCCCACACTTGTATATATTGGGTTGATCTTTGCATGGCTATACATACATCCTATGTAGGCAATATATTGACGTTAGCTTCACCTCATCATCTTTTGTTTCAGCTTCTTATGATTTTTTATCATCTGCCAACTCTTGTATGTCTATTTTTCAACAAATCCAGCATTCCAAAAGAGGCATCAAAACAATAAGTCCCTCATTTGGTCCAATAAGGTACAACATATACACAAAAAACAATGATCAAAGTGCATTATCTACATGCATGACATATAGAGTGGTCTCATTTGGACTATTTTGAAAATCATGAATAGCCAAATAAGCATGTACCTTCTCTTAACAAGCACATGGAGCTTGCTTCAAACCATACAAAGCATTTTTCAACTTACACACCTTGTTTTTCTACCTTTTTGAAGCCATTTCCTCATACAAATCACCATTAAAACATGCATTTTTTAATGTCCAATTGATGTACCTTCCATTATGCAAAAGTCTCACTAGAATCAATGCCCATCTCTTGAGCATTGTCTTTTCATATGAGTATAGCCTTATAGTGATCGACACCTCCCATCAAGCTTATGTTTCAACTTGAAACCCCATTTAGTACCAATGGACTTTTTGCTAAGGGGGCACAAAGACCAAGTGCCATTCTTAATAGCATCAGATTTATATTTCATTGCAGACAATCTATGCTTTGGATTTTGTGCTTTAGAAAATGACAACGGTTCTTCTTTATTATGCATACTAGATACTGCCAAAGAGTAATAATTTGATGCATAAGAGTAATCCTAAGGGCTTGAGTGTGTATGACTAGAGAGAGGTGCAAGCAATTATAGTCACATAAAGTTTACAGCAGTGACCACACCTTTAGCCTGCTCATTTTCAGGCATATCCTAAGCAAGCTACATCCTATACACCTGCATCAGTAAATGGATGATCCATAACATCATTTAAAACCTAAAAAGCTATGTGCCTCATTTGTTGTTACATTAGTTCTTCCATCATTATAAAAAACGTATAATACACGTTCTATGATCTC
Organism: Adiantum capillus-veneris; assembly: GCF_014529385.1. Classification (NCBI taxonomy): domain Eukaryota; kingdom Viridiplantae; phylum Streptophyta; class Polypodiopsida; order Polypodiales; family Pteridaceae; genus Adiantum; species Adiantum capillus-veneris. Next base: position 27,034,110 of record NC_140948.1, on the reverse strand, counting down.
ACATGCATCTTCCTTTAGTACATGCAAAAAGGCTCAATAGCATCTTCCACAAAAACCACATCTTGAAAAACCTAGATACGCTTGGTTTGTCAATGATAAAACCGCCAACCTTTGAAATTTTGAATTGTAACCAACAAACATACCTTTCGCAGATATGTCATCCAAATTTTTTCATTGTTACTCATGCGCTAAAGAATAAGCTAAGCAATCAAAGACATGAAAGTGACCAATGGATGTCTTCTTGCCTTTCGAAGCTTCATACAAATTGATTGGATACAATGCTTTAGATGCTTTAGCACATACACAACAAACACAATTGCCTCAAGCCAAAAACATGTGGAAAATCTTGGAATTTTACCATGCATTGTGCCATCGCCATAAGTGACCTCTTTTTTCTCTCAACAAGGCCATTTTTATTGAGCTATACATTGGTTTTTTATCCCACAATTCGCCAAAAATGCATTGAGCTCTTTAGAAATCTACGCCCTCCCTCGATTAGATCAAAGGGTGCCCACAAAACATTTTTTGCGATAAGAAACAATTGCTTAAAGAATTAAATACTTTTGACTTGGCCTTAATGGATATACCCATGCATGCCTGGAGTTATCATTAAAAAAATTTACAAACCACAAAAGATTCCCAAAAGAAAGAGTATGCCTCAAACCATATAGGTCATTATAAACACAATTTGGAATTTGTGAGTACCTTCCATAGAATTATCCCCCGGGGCGGTCACTTTTTAGAATGTGTATGCTATCACGTGAGTTAACCGAAGAGGATTATTAAAAGATCAAAATGTATCAACATGTATACATACAGAGGGGGGTGGGGGTTTTTTAAATAGGCACGTAGTGTAAATATAGTATGTATATTGAGGTATTATTAATAACCTCTTGAACGCACGTGATATAGGAAGCTTTTGATAAGTGACCGCCCCGGGAACTATCCTTAGGAAACATAGAAAAATCTATTTTTTCCAAAGTACATCCTTCAGCTATAAGTTTGAATGGTGCCTCCAAAGGTGGCAGGGAAGCAACCATATCATATGTTTGCAAATGCAACAAACTGGAAAAAATCAAATGACCAAAATGTGCATGCTACACTTTTCCATCTGAAAAAGCCTTATAATTTTATCTAGGTGAGCTGACTCTTTTTCACACAACTCAATTCTTATTTTGTGTCATATCCTAGTTGCAGATGTGCCCAATCCGCAAGAGATTTGGACTCCACTATCATGGTTTTCAAAAATGCGTGGAACAAAAAGACCAAATTTGTTACCACCAAAATCATCAACAAATTGTGCATTCTACCCATTTGAGATCCTTTGGCCACTAGCATACACAACATTTAGTGTCTGTGGTCACTCCTTCTACCAAATCAACAACATGGTTCCTCTCATAGCAATAAAATGTTAAGCACTTTATGCATGGTTTTCTCTAGGGAATGTCATGATAGAATATCAAAAGAAAAACATGCTAGGTCACCCTCTGTCTTCAATACACAGCTTCATAATTGACAAGGATCAGTCACGCTAGTAGCTTGCTGAGAAAAGTTCTCTATCTAGAACATAAGGTTATTAAGTCTCTTTGAGATCTTGAGATCAAATTCACTTATTGGTGGATGATTCTCTCTCTCTCTCTCTCTCTCTCTCTCTCTCTCTCTCTCTCTCTCTCTCTCTCTCTCTCTCTCTCTCTCTCTCTCTCTCTCTCTCTCTCTCTCGCGCGCACACACACACACACATGGAGCCTAGATGCTATCTAACTACTTGAAAGGCTCATGCACCATCCCTTAATTTGGCACCTACTTCCTCTCTAATGTTTTTGCAATAACCTCCTACTACGTGTGAACCTCTCTCTCTCTCTCTCTCTCTCTCTCTCTCTCTCTCTCTCTCTCTCTCTCTCTCTCTCTCTCTCTCTCTCTCACACACACACACACACACACACACACACACACACACACACACACACACACACACACATGGAGCCTAGATGCTATCTAACTACTTGAAAGGCTCATGCACCACCCCTTACTTTGGCACCTACTTCCTCTCTAATGTTTTTGCAATAACCTCCTACTACGTGTGAACCCCCATCTTATTTTAACACTAGTGGAAACTCATGGCCCCCATCATCATTTACTTGCATGGAGAGCATTACTCTCCCCCCCACTACTTCTCATGGGCTGACCTGCATGCAACCCTACTTCACCTTCACTCCTTGTTGCGAGGGCCTCCCACTACATGGCGGTTATTTTGTAAAGTTGGGCTCCACCTTACCACAATTTGGCTTTAAAGGGAGTCCGATACTCACATTTGATGTAGATGGAAACACATTTTTTGCACGCTATTGTGTATGACTCTTCCAGCTTACAATTCACAGAGAGTCTCCTTGGCCCCTTCTCCTACATACACCTAAGTTCATCCATGGAAGGCTCCTCGCAGGTTCCCAATTAGCATTATGAGTTGTTCTTTTTGCTTTATGTTTTGAGTGGACATCAATAACACCTGGGCTCCTTTGATAAGACCTGCTTTCCATTGTCTGACACATTTTTTGTTGTTGACTGTGCTGGTGGCAAGGTATAGAAGGATCCCTTGCTCTTGTACATTTATGCAAATACAATCTATGCTATGAATGGAAATCCTCTTACTTGTTTTACTCTATTTTCCATTCCATTTGTTATTGTTTTGAAAGCGGTTACTGTTGTTTCCTTGCTCTGCTTTAAATAATTCCAACATTTTTATCTTTAGCAACTTTCACACACACACACACACACACACACACACACACACACACACACACACACACACTTGTGATGATAGTGGTGCTCCTGGCCCCACCTAGTTAATCTACTGAGATCTTATTTGCTGGCTATATCCCTCCCCCTTCTTTTCATGACTTGTAGGGTACTATCTCTGGCGAGTCGGATGTTGCACTTGCAGCTCTTGGGTATGATTGCACCCTACCTCCACTCTTCTATTGTGCAAGGTCTACTACTCTGCATCAAGGAGAAATCTTTCCAATAAACACTGATGGATGCTGATAAAGGTGCCCTCGCAGCAGATGACTCTAATGGTCTCCTCGTGTTGGCCCAGCTTGACATCTTTGCTTGGTTCAACATCTATGCTAAGGCTAGAGAAAACCCTACAGCTGCTAAGTCTAGAATTTTGGAAATTGCTGCCAACCTTGGCTCCATACTGGATGATGATGGAAAAGAGCATCGAGAATGGCTGGAAAATTCTCCTCACATCATGAGGAAGTTTATGGGCCTGCATGGTTAAAAATTGTGTAACTATCCTCTCATTAAGCAAAGAAAGAAGCATCGTCTTCAAGGCGCCCCCTCCTTATCATTATCCCCCCCTTACCTCTACAACCAACTTGGTGATCCTTGATGGGTTACATTGAGAATGAGGTAGCCATCACCACAAAAAATTTCTCTGTATCCTGTCCCTCCTTGGGTATAGCAAAGAAACCCTTTGAAACATATACTGACCCCTACATCCTTGCTAGGCTCTTTGAAGTCTACTTAGGAGAAGCCAACAATAAGCCTTGGACTCTTGGAAATTTTGCCAGGCTGGCTCCCTTAATTGAAGGCCTCCTCCTTACCTTCCTCAATGACAGAGACAAAGAGGCTATGAAGATATGTCTGCATCAGGTTCTAGAGAATAACTGCTCCACCATCATTGAGCCTTACTTAATGGCATGCCCTTTTACTATGGGGGTCTTTGAAACACAGAGATGCAATGCCACCATGGGCTACCTTCTTGAGGTAAAAGGACTTATTAGCACTACTAATAGGGACTCTAATTACACCACCCAGCTTTGGAATGTGCATAGGCCATTTATTAAATGTGTATGTAAGCATGTTGGTAAAGGTGATTTTTGTAAGGATGCCAACATACTGTGGTTTGATCATGCTTTATGGATGATTATGCATAACCTCTCTGCTTTTTTCCTTGCCCCATCCCTCAAAAAGTTTATGTTTAGCTTCCTGAGATGGGTGGCTATAGAGGCTTAGGAGGCTATCAAGGCCCTCTTGTATATATCTCTACTACAGCGAGAAGCTCAAGGATGCAGTAAAACAACTTTCTTTGTTTGGGCAGCTCCATACTTCTAACAGTACCCCCTATGAAGTTGATACTTTTTAAAAAAAGGCCATTATCCCTAATAAGGACTTGGTGCATGATGGCAGAACCCCCAAGAGACCAAGGCCAAATCTTCACAAGCCTGGCAGAGGAAGAGGAAGGCAAATTGGTGATGCTACACATACCTATTATGCGCCAGCCCCTACCCCCATTTGGAATACCCCGTCCCAAGTTAACTCTGTTGGTAGCTGCATGGCCCCTTCTCTGACTCCTAACAGCTCTAATAGTATTGGGCAACCCTCTGTAGCCTCTAATGGTCGAGCCCTCCAGGCTTTTAATCGTAGTTGTATTCCTACTACTAAGTCCCTTCTGTATAACTAACGGGTGCTTTTTGCTACAGGTTGTCAAAGATGCAACTAGAAGATTGTGTCTTATTCCACCCTCTAGAAAAATTGGCACTCTTTTTTCTTGTCAAGTACTTACCTAATCTCAAATCCTTTTTTTGGCCTCTTCGTTTTTGGAATGAATTTCTGTGTCACCTCTTTATGGGATCAATGCATGTTCACATGGAGCTTTATGCCATCCCTTCATCATATCCTTTGTAAGCAGAAGGAGGTGCTTACTGAAGCCCCCATGGTCTCTTGTTGCTCTTGCCTTCCATCTGAACCTAGTTTTGTGCCGGTGGATTGGTCATGTTTTAACAGGTGTCCAAAATATTTTATTACCTACTAAGGTAAGCGCATCCTTCTGCTTGGGTTAAATCATATCCCCTCAGTTCTACCTGTTTTGGATGAGGTTTGTGAAGAACTTTTTTTCACTCTACTTCAGTTAATTTATGAGAAAGTCATATTGTTACCCTCTATGCTTGATAGAGATTTGTTCCAAAAACTTTTTTATGAATATAGTGCTACTTGGTTACCACAAAGGTTTGGTTATGTGCCTAATATTGATCTACTCTTGATTTTCTAGAAACTGAGAAGTCGGTTTTTTATTACTTGCATTGACAAAGCCCCTAGTAACCCCATCTTTATATGCAAAACATTTGTTCCAACAGAGCTTCAGAAAAGACTGATGAGTAATGATTTTGCTTGTTTCTCCCAGGACCCCACCCCTTGGTAAAAGAAATGCTGCAGAGCTCGAGTTGTGGCATTTCATCCCCCTCAGGTGTTACCCAGGTCATCCCCCTATTTCCCAAAGTGTCTATGGTTTCTGCCCCTCTCCCTTTACTTATGGCTTCTTATAAACTACACAAGAGTAGTTTTAGATGGCTTACATGTGGTGCCAAGAGTGCTTACTTTGAAATCTCCTTGCTCATGGCATGCATCTTAAAAACTTGCCTCCCTACATTAAGATAAAGGGCAAGAAAACTTAACCAAAAGTCCCTTCTATGCCATAATCTTAAAATCCAATCCTGGTGGATTGATGATTCTGTTTTATGACTGCATCCTAAACTTGCCTAGAAAGATTCTTCCTTCTTCTCTGCAGACATTAAAAAATGTTATGAAAATATCCCCCACTCTGGTGATGTAGGGTTGATACCCCTGATAAATGACTTAATCTCTTACACCTTTCACTCTGGGTTCCCCATTTGTCTCCTTCAAAACCTTCCCCTCCTTTCGTCAAGAAGGAGCTTGGTCAAAAACCAGATACAAAAATGGATTCTTTTTTCTAGCGACTGAAATAATCAATATGAACACTTGGTTGATTAACCATATGTACATCCAATGCTACCAGAATTTCTACAAATAGGATAATGGGATCCCTATGGTCTTAGCATGCTCCCCCATTTGGTGTAACCTCTACTTGCATGCCCTAGAATACAATTTCTATGAGCACATGCTCCTCTCCCCCAATACTTTAGAAAAATTGTTTGAACTTTCTCGCCCTTATAGATACTTTGATGACATTCTCTGACTAGATTGCCCAAACCTTGACTTCTTTCTATTAACATGAGAATTTATCCAGGTTAATTGAGTATTGATGGAAACACTTCAACAAATACCACTTTTCTCAACCTTTGCTTATTCATTAAAGATGGTATGATTCTTAAATCTTTAAGCAAAAAGGAAGATGTTTTGCCTATTAATCCTATAAGACACATCCACAGTGCTAGCAATAGAGATTGGTTGTGGGCTCACAAAGTCATCATTTCAGGGATAAAACCCATATTGTTTTGCAATAGCAACCCCCTACATCTGTCTTCTTGTATCCGCGTTCAGTAATAATGGTTTTGAAAAGGCTAAGCTCTAAAGGCTCATTAGACTTGCCCTACAAGGGTATAGCCCTTCCACTTTTACCCGTGACCCCCTAGAGATCTTACACAACCTTTCCCTTAATGGTGGGCACTAGGACCCCTAAGAGGGGACCTAGTGCCCCCTTTTTGTACCCTAGTGTGATATTGGAAGGAGAGATCCACATGGAGCCTAGATGCTATCTAACAACTTGAAAGACTCATGCACCACCCCTTACTTTGGCACCTACTTCCTCTCTAATGTTTTTGCAATAACCTCCTACTACGTGTGAACCCCCATCTTATTTTAACACTAGTGGAAACTCATGGCCCATCATCATTTACTTGCATGAAGAGCATTACTCTCCCCCAACTACTTCTCATGGGCGGAACTGCGTGTAGCCCTGCTTCACCTTCACTCCCTGCTACGAAGTCCTCCCACTACATGGCGGTTATTCTATAAAGCTGGGACAATACTTAGCTTGTGTGGCCATGGCTTTAAAGGAAGTCCAATACTCAGATTTGGTGCAGACAGACACATGATTTTTACGCGCTATTTTGTATGACTCTTCCAGCTTACAGTTCACACAGAGGCTCCTTGGCCCCTTCTCCTATACACACAGAGAGGCTCCTTTGATAACACTTCCACTGTCTGACACATTTTTTGTTGTTGGTTGTGATGGTGGCAGGTATAGAAGGATCCCTTGATCTTTGTAAATATATGCAAATACAACCTATGCTATGAATGGAAATCCTCTTACTTGCTTTGCTTTGAAGAGATTACATAATCCACTTGAATTGGTTGAAACATGAGAAAAGTATGTCCTCTCCAAACTCTCTAGAGTACCCAGAATCTAACCCAAGCTAAAACGTATGCATACGGCATAAGCAATGATGGGAGCTCTCCAAAAATCCAAAAATATTGACAAAAAGGTATCCCAAGGAAACAAGTGCGAAGACATGTAGAGATGTAATCCATAAACCAATGCGTATGAGTATAATACCACAATAAATGTGGAATAGTCTTAATGTCGACACCACAACAAACATATTGCGAGGAAGCCATTCCTTTAGAGCAAATAAATTTGCTAGTTGGAGAACCCCAATGATAGATCTCGACATAAACAATCACTCTTTCGTGGGAAGTTTAGCATGCCACACCTTCATGACTTTATTGCACCACCAAGTAGTACCTTTATACATATTCCATACCATATTGTAGTGTTTTTCTAGCCAATAAGATTACTACAAATGGTAATATACCTTTTTCACAGATAAAGACATAATTGAGGAACCAACATAGTGCCAACCACACAATGTTGATCCTACGGAATGGACAATTGAATGGGAAATCTAGAATTAACAATATCCGTGATAACCTACCATGTGTGTATATAATGCATTCCAAGACCAAGAGTAAGAGTAGACTATCAAAATGAAAGTACATGCCCATCATCATCAACAACATCTAATATCGCATCAATGCCTTTCTAAGAGAGAAAATTTGTCTGTCTAGGAGACCGCTCAACAAACTCCAATGCAAACTCTTGAGTCTAAGTGAATTTCCACTCGTGCCATCCTAACCATGTCACGACAAATGCTTAGTGACTTGTTTCCAATCAGCTACAAGACTCGAAGAGAGCGGGCGGCCCAAAATCTAGCTTTAAATTTTCTAAAAACCACATCCAAGTATGAAGGTTTCCAACGACCTAAAGTAGGTGTAGCAACCACATGAGAACAAGCAAACATCAGTTTCAAAGGCTGTATTCATTCCACGAGTACTAGTAACAACGTGGCCTTCCTTGCAATAACATGAAAGAACAAATGCAAAATATTCAGACCACCCTAATGCTTCGGAGTACATAGTTTATATGATAGTAAGCTGTCGTAGCCCTTTTTTCTGGGAGCAACTACACCAAAAATGGTCCAAAATTTGAGACATGAAAGCACAAAGACAACGAGGTGGCCAACGTAACAATGGTAGAAAAAATTTCATGAATGCCATCAAGATAGACTGCACTATTCTAAGTCATACATGTAGTGGTCATACATGTAGCGGTCAGGTAGACAATTTTCAATACTGTAATTAGATCGAATTTTATGCTTAGCACAATTCAAATGGAGGGAAGTGGAAATCATCAAGTGATGCATCAAAATAAATCAGTAGCCAAAGAGGGTAATAATCAACTAGGGTAAATGAATTATCACCCCAGATAGTACATGCAAACATATCATATCCCTGAGTACCTAAGTAAATACTAACAATCCAACCGTGCTCGATACCTTGAGTGCACATCATGGGTAAATGTGTAACCCCTTTTTGTAGAGCAAGTAAGGGCCCACAAATCCAAAATACTCACATCACTGAACATATTGTCCCAAGAAGAACTCTCAAAGCTTAACATATATGAATGACTAGATGTAACATTATTGGTCTTTGCAAGAATATCCACACCAGAATGCATGTGATCGCCAAGGGTATTTGACTAAATCTTGCCAAAGGTGACTTCTTTGGGCCAGAGCAGTACCAGCATATATACCAACAAATTCCAAAATGTATAGCCTTTTGTAACCATATGAATCAAACACTTAATAAAAACATAGTAGTCTCGTTAAACCACCTTTCAAGCAATAAATGTAAATTGATAAGGCTGGCAAGTTAGCTTGATATGAACTTCAACAAGAGTCCCTAAGAATCTTCAAAAAATCATATAAAGTGAAAACACACACACAAGAGTATGCAACTTGCCTTTAGCTAGTAAAAACATAGTCTTGCAATAAGACTACCTTCCTTGCAAGCAATGAATGTGGCTTCAAAAGTTCTCAAGAAGGATCTAAGAGATCCTTCACAAATCATATGAAAGAAAAAATTAGAAAGACCATTGTGCTACAATCAAACTTCCTAAGAATGGATAAAGGCAAGTCCAAGCCGGCCTTCTCAAAACCATATGAATCAAACACTTAATAGAATCATAGTAGCCTCCTTAGACCACCTTGCAAGCAATAAATACAAGTTGATAAGCTTGCAAGTTATCTTGATATGAGCTTCAAGAGTCCCAAAGTATCTTAAAAATTTCATATAAAGAGAACACATCGATACCACAATCATATTGCCTTACAAGTGATACATGCAAGTTAATAAGGCTTGCTAAATAGCATAATAGGGTCTTCCAAGAAAACCTTCACCTAGCTACATGAAATAAACAATCAGTAAAAACACAAATAATGCAATAAAACCACCTCACAAGAAATAAAGGCAATTCAATAAGGCTTGTCAAATAGCTTGCTATGGAATTTTGGATTTCAATTTGGGTCCTAGAGGGCCTTCATAAAACCATATGGCTTAGATAGATGGTTGTCTATTGATATACAAATAGAGAGACACATTTTATGACATCGGTATCATTCAAAATAGATGTCATCATGTCACCACTCAATTTTAATTGGTGATATTTTGCAGTGATTCCAACCTTCTAATAAACGTAGTCCATTTTTCCTACTTAAGGTTGCTTGCTAATTAGTATCTCAATGATCCCATGCATAGGTATGTTTGGATCATAATTAGATAATGCCAAAGCTAGCGATTTAAGATTTGAATTCTCAATTGGAGCTAAGTAATTTGGGCTTTGCTTCATCATATCCAACATAAATGCATTTCTCTTCACCTACAACAACATAATCAAAGCTAATAAGCACGTGTTTGCAATCTTGCAATGACTCATTGGTCTCTTAGATTATGAGCCATTTCTTTGTAAGCTACTCATAGAACATTAGAAAATGTACAAAAATACACGTTACGTCTTCACTGGAATAGTCAGTTGAAAGTATTGCAAATTGGCTCTACATCTTGCAACAATAGTAACATTCGGAAATTAGACCAGATTTTGTTTGCCACCATAAGCACCAACACCAGCTACCTTGTAAAACCATGGAATGGAAAAATCCATCGACTCATAACCTTATTCCATATTAGAGCAACTTTGAGTGATAGAGAGGTTCTTGGAGTGAAGTTGCATTACCATCCTAGCCGTTCATTTGCTCATCTGCAGATTGTTGATCTTGCACCACAATATTTGTATAGTTTCTTGCCAGAGTATTATTGCTCACCGAGCAAACCTTTTTGAACGAATGAAGTTTACGAGCGAAACTTGGTGGATTGGGGATATTGATGGGATGTCTATCCCTAGTAAATGTGTGAGTGAGTGTCTGTGTGAGAGAGAAAACATATGCCTACAACAATGAAAACCATTAAAAGGATTCCGAGTACTTGTGCATATGTTTGGAAACAATGGCCAAATGTATTGAGTCCCATTTTTCTTTTGGGATAATAGAAGAGGGCTGCATTTGGGGGGGGAGGGGGGAGCTCGTCTATAAATATAGACAAGTAGTTGAGGGATCGATGGAGCAAGCCAATATGAAACTAGTGAAAAAGATGCATGTGTGCATGCACCTTTCTGTTTATGGTTTTGTACATCAATCCCTTAATCATCCTCTGGAACACCCCCCGATTGGCCCCTATTGTGCGGGCCTCCTTGAATGAAGTTTACGAGCGAACCTTGTTGGATTTGGAATATTGATGGGATCTCTTTCCCTAGTAAATGTGTGAGTGAGTGCATGTGTGTGTGAGAGAGACAAAACATATGCCCACAACAATGAAAACCATTAAATGGATTTTGAGTACTTGTGCATATGTTTGGCTAAAGGTATTGAGTCTCTTTTTTGTTATGGGAGAATAGAAGAGGGCCTTTTTTTTTTTGGGAGAGGGGGGCGCTCGTCTATAAATATAAACAAGTAGTTGAGGGATTGATGGAGAATTCCAATAGGAACCAATGAAAAAGCTGCATGTGTGCATGCACCTTTATGTTTATGGTTGTCTTTTGTGTGCATGTGTGCATATGTATGAATTATAACTATGTAAGTTTGCATAGAATGAAATGTGATGTGTGATGAGAATTAAAAGTAAGAGTTACTTTTCTAAAGTTTTTGGCAAAACCTTATGTGAAAGAGGGCACGCCTGAGTGCCCTCTTTCACATAAGGTTGCCAAAAACCAGGCGTGCCCTCTTTCACATAAGGTTGCCAAAAACTTATGTCAAAGAGGGCACGTCTAGGTGCCCTCTTTCACATAAGGTTTTGCCAAAAAATTTAGAAAAGTAGCTCTTACTTTTATTTTTAAATCTACTCATTGTGTAATTCACATGGGCTAAAGGGGCAAACTTAGGGCCACTCAAAGTGGGAGTCAATTTGTTGTTAGTACAGTGCACTGTTTTTGGGTTGGATGGGCACTGCCTACCTCCCATAGAAATCATGTCGTGAATAGAGCTCCAACGATGATACATGACGATGACAAAATATTTGCGTGGAACAAAAATGGTCGTGAATGGGAGGCCACACCAACGGGGCATAATGTGACATTGCAACCATGGGGTATAATGTGAAATTGTAGTCAGTGGGGCTTGAGCCTTGATCTAACGGTGTAGGTGGTAAGTTGCACTCAACTAACCACCTTACTAAGTCGAGACTTGTCGAGTCCCAAAGTTGGACCTTTAACATCATAAAGCTAGGGGGGCAAGGGTCCTTCACAAGGGCCCGATTTTTTATTGGCCCCTTTATCCTACACACATGTACATGAATGCAAAAATTTGGTGATCACATAAACAAATACTCCCACTCTCTCAACACGAGGAAACCCCTTGAGAATGAAATACCCCTTGAATATATACTAGAGCTCACACTCAAACAGTATTTCACTTATGTAACGTTGTTGCGAGGAACATATTATATTAAAACATAAGAGGATGTTTAAGGGTTGCTGCACAAAGACAACCATAAACATAGAGATGTATACACACTTGCATAACTTTCCCTCGAGTTTTCCATAGGCTTGCTTCATCAATAATCTATATTAAGTGACACAAGCAAGTGAAGGGAGTGATGGCTCTCCGTTGATCCACATGGCACACATGGATTGTGAACCAAAATGAAATCCACCATAGCAACGAACAACATGATTCAAACCATCAGCCTCCTCTCTCCCACTCAACCTGCCTAGCCAACTCACCAATCACAATTTGTTGAAAGCCATCCATTTATAGAGGACTCAAACCCCCCGCCCGTCCCCCTTCATATTCTCCCAAAACGAAAAAGGGACTCAATACTTGTGGCCAATGTTTCTGAGCACATGCACAAGTAATCGGAATCAATTTACTGGTGGTCATTGTTATATGCATATGTTTGCTCACATGCACACACTCACTCACACATTTTCTAGGAATAGAGATAGAGATCATATTGATATCCCACCCTGTCAAGGTTCACTCGTAAACTTCATTCGCTTGAAAAGGTTCGCTCGATGAACAATAACACTCTCTTGCCAGACCCTGCTTTCTTAATATAAGGAGGTCCTAAACCCTAGCCATAACCAACCCCCGTGTTCAAACACATCAAAACTTTGTTCGTGAGGATTTCAATTTGTTGACCAAAATGTGAACTTGGTGTGAGCTAAAGCTTGGACTTGACGTGTGTGAACTACCCATGACCTCCACAAGTTACAAGTTATGTGCATTGCACTTTGGTGCGGTGAACTTGGACTCAAGTGTGGAATAGCAAGCCGCCTTGGGTCTAGGATGTGGTGAGTTCATAACCCCTATTTTTTCTCTGCCACCGGAGCATACGGTCTCTGTGGACCGTAGATCCCCTACTAAAGGTGGTGTCCCACATTACTATGCAGCACGTGGCAGCAATGGACCAATAAACATTAATCGAACGTTTTAAAAAGCTAGCCGAGAGCTTCAACAAGGTGGCCGCCGCCGCCGCCCCTTTGAATGGACCCCCGTAGCATACGCAGGCTGCTCAAAACTGTTGTATGGAGACAAAAAGGATTACCGTGCAGCTTTCCTTGCGAGTTTCTGCAGCATTTCAGCAGCGGTGCAGGTATCTACAGTCTGTTTTTGGCTTCAATGAGTTTCGAGCTATCTGTCATTCAATAAACTACAAAAATGCCATAATGCTAGAGAAACCCCGGTGCTGTGATCTCCTCGTTTGGCACAGAGAGAGAGAGAGAGAGAGAGAGAGAGAGAGAGAGAGAGAGAGAGAGAGGGCAGACCCAAACGTTAGTCCTCACTGATGATGATAGAAAATGATGATACAAGGGGTAAGCAGCCCCCTCTGTATACAGGGACACAACCAGGTTGCCTAATCCCCCATGACTTAGAACATGGGGGGCAAATCTGAAAAAATATGAAACTGCCTATAGGTGGAAAATGTTCTGGACTTGGGGCCACCAAGCTGACACTATAAGACATTGCCAACAACATAGGCTGGGCAAAACAATGGCGGGAACAGTCTGAAAAGGAGAAATCTACCTCACATAGGCCAAGCACAGCCACAAAATAGCCCTCATTTCCTACGATCAGCCCTCGGCAAGCCTGCTACAGAGGTAGAAAACTCTCCCAATATGTTATGCATGATGATGGTTTCTTACCTGAGGTTTTGACTATAATAATGGAATGCCTGGCGCTAATGTGTTCTTTCCAAGTTGTTGGAGCAACTTGTGGGCTGTTTAAAACCTTGATGGCAAAGCTTCCTCTGAAGTTCAAGAGCTCCTTAAGCACTCTGTGTTCAAAGGTTGTATATCTTAAATCATTGACAACTTAAGTGTCATATTGTCCTCTTATGGTGTTTTGGCCTGGGATATATATGGTGCCAATGTCAAATGAGATACATTTACCAAGTATTGGACACCTAGCAACTCACAAGTGACACAAGTCACAGTCTTCTCCAGGTCACTTGAGCAAGAAGCTTGCTTTTGCAGTCTGTAGGAAAAGGGTTTTAGAGGTGAAGCACATAGGAAACACCATCGAGATGCTGTACACTTCGATGATGAGGGCCCAACAATCACAGAAGAGGAGGAAGAGAAGGGACCTCGGAAGAGAAAACAGAGGAAAAGACAAGTCTTGTAGACATAGAAGGTGCCATGACTATCCAAAGGAAGATGAGGATGAGGATGACTCATGAGAAAGATGAGGACTATCCAGATGGGGATGAGGATGACTGACCTCTATCTTTTGGTTCAACTTTTGAACGAAAACAGAGCCACATTCTTCGGCCACCGATGTATGATGACTTGGATCCTAGAAAGGCTACGAAAGAGTTCAAGGATGGCGGTCAAAGCGTCAAGTTTCATACTTTCTTGGGATATGGGTGTCTTTTTTTACCACTTTAGCCTCTTGGAATTGAAATACCTGGCTAGTTATTCGTTGATATTCGGCACACTATGAATAAGAGGAGAGACAATTATTGCGAGGACGAAGCTTCTTGACATGTATCATAGTCTACTTGTATGCACAATAATCAAGAGGGGGATGCTATGTTTAGAGAAAAATTGTTGAGTGTTGCCACTACCTTTCAACGGTTGATAGAGAATCCCAAATTTGTGGAGTTTTATATCCCCTCTGCATCACAATAGAACAAAAAGCATTCACACTAGCTGCCATCTCTATGAAAATGAAATTGGCCTTGGCTCCATTGTTGAATAAGGTCAAGGCTTCTTGATCTTTTACCTTACCTCATACTCTATAGAGTTGGTGCTCTCATCCTCGTGGTTTTTCGGCGTCTCCATGAAATTTACTACAAGCCCCACTCTCGTCCTTTCCTTCTTTGGCGCTCGTTCTTTTGCCGCTTTTGATGTTTTTGGCTTGTCTTTAGGCTTTTCTTCCTTCTTTGGACACTTTGCTAAATGTGCACTACTTCACCACAACCATAGCACTTTCCTTGCTTAAAGAATTTTGCTTTTTGCTCAGCAAACATACGAGGAACTGTGGACTTCTTTCTGTGTGCTAGTTTCTTACCCTTCTTCTTTCCTTTGGCAGTCTCTTTCTCTGATGATTTGGATACCAGAGTACTTGTTTGAAATGTCAAGGATCTTGTCAAAAGAGAATAGGTGTCCAAAGCATGATCCATAAGCTGTTGAATGCTATAAGACCTTTGCTTCAAGCAATAACTTTGTAGCTCATCTAGTAAGTACAACGATAGCACTCTATCTTTTCTCTCAGGGAAACCTTCTTGAAAGAAGCCATCAATAGAAATGTATAATCTTTGACTCTAGATAGAAAGCATGTCTGCATTTGTCATTTGAAGATGATTCCAAGCAATTAGAACCGCTTCATATCTTGGGTGTCAACTAAAGAGATGAAAAGAGTCTCTTAAACCCCACCCAATTGCGAGGTGCTTTTTATCCAACAAAGTGTTGACAGCCAAGTCTATGCATTCCCCT
Organism: Adiantum capillus-veneris; assembly: GCF_014529385.1. Lineage (NCBI taxonomy): Eukaryota > Viridiplantae > Streptophyta > Polypodiopsida > Polypodiales > Pteridaceae > Adiantum > Adiantum capillus-veneris. The sequence goes on along the minus strand of NC_140948.1, from coordinate 27,018,527 downwards.
TTAGATGAGATGCTGCCTTTCTCACTTTACAGGCTTCGATAAGTTGCCTCCTGAGAAAGCCATATCAGACTGTTGAATAAAGGACAGGCTTGTAATGTGCATCAATTGATGGTGTATGCTCAGGATAAGTGCCCAGTGCGTACTCAAGGTTCCTATTACTTCATGAGAGAGTTCCTATTACTTCATGAGAGATGTGCAAAGACTAGAAGGAGAAGAGAGAATGATACCGTGGATAGAGAGAGAGAGAAAAGACAAACACTGGATGGGGTCCCAAACCCCCCTCCAAGGGCCTCCCTCTTTATTGCTAGAGAGGTATTTGCTTTAGAATGCACCTAGATGCTGAAATTTTGATGGGATCTTGGGGTAGATGCTTGGATCTGTGAGGCTAAGGCTGAAAACTGAAAACGCTAAGCCTAATCTGGCTTGGAAGTGCGATGTGACGATGAGGCTATGGTTGAAATATGAAAACGCTTGCTGATCAGCTATCTTGGGACTGAAAATTGAAAATGCTAGTAATGATGGCTGGATTTGAGACAGTATGGCAAGGTTATGTTTGAAAATTGAAAATGCTGGTGCTAATGGGTGTCGTAGGTTGATTTGGTGCCAAAATGCTACAGATGTTGAGGTACTGCACGTACTTGGTACTTGTACATGCTTGAGAAGTGACCCATAGAGTCACTTATATGTGGAATTAAAGCTGGATCGGGCAATGTCAATAAAAACCCATGATTCTTAAAATGTCACTCATTAATGAGTTAATAAACTCACTTATAAGACGTGCTTCACATGCAGATAATACCTAGGCTAGGTACTAATGCAAGTGTATGTGAACACTCCCTAGTGCCTACACTTTGCAGACACTAGCTACGCTCATGTGCAATTAGAGGGTATGCAACTTTCTGGGCATGTAGGTCCTGTGTACAGGCACAAGGGTGTCAAAACACTTCCTAGGCTATCCTAAACCCTAGAAATAGGAGTTCGCTTGTCCACATGCGCATAGGGTTAGATATGCATGTGACATGCCTTATTAGAATCTTTCAATACCTTCACTCACAATTGACCAAAGGCTCACTCTTCAAGGAAAAAGTGATGTATATCCCAGCAACGGAACCATCAAACAAGCAACAGAACCATCAAACAAGCCATTGGGACCACCAAAGTGCCGTAAAACACTAAATGGATCCAATTACTGATGTTTAGATTTTGTTGTGACTTTTGCATGACCACATAGCTGTACATCACAAATGCAAGAACCCATATAGATGGATGGGTATTTTGAGCTGAACGACAAGTTTTAGAGAGTTTGCAACAATAAAAATGCTACATCGAATAGATGGGTGCCAAAAACTGATTTCAACTTACATGATGGCACGTAGCACAAGCCTGTAGTATGACCTTGGGAAGCTCTGTAGCTGCTTAAACATGCAAAATCTACAAACATCAATTAGCGAACTAGCCAAAAATTGATTTAGACACCCCTAAGCTGCCCCCTTGCTTCTTGCATGATGACTTACTCACGTAGATTTCAATGTTGGCTAACCCAAACACAAGCCACGTCCAAGGCCGATTGACCTGACCCATTTCACAGTGGCCATGCATTGTCTTGGGATCTCTAGGCTTTGTCAATTGTCCGCATCAACTTCTTTGGTGGAAAAGAAAGAAATAAAACAAAACGAAAATAAAAATAAAACAAAATAAAATGGATCTACTAGACACAAAGATACACCTCTTGGTGAAACAGTAATAGTTTCCCACCTAGATCCATTGAGAGAGCATTTCCATTGTCCGAACGGAAAAAAGCGAGCAAAGTAGAATTTCGAGCGAAGATGACCAAAACTCTAATATTGTAAGACAATCACACAAAGTATGGTTAAAACATCCCGAGAGATGAGAGCGTGTTATTGCTACAAAAATGTTAACAAGTAGTTTCATCACAACATTGCTATTGGCCACAAGGTTCCTACAATGTGCCCACATAAAAGATGAAAGATGAATTACTTTTAGAAGCTATATTCTTGATTTCTACAAACAATAGGATATTACAAGCACCAATAGACAACACTGTCTTGATAGTGTTACATGAAATTCTTAAAAGAACACATAGAAAACATAAGTCTGAGCTAAAAACCAAAGAATTTTTACTTTAAATCAAGCATCCATGGGCCTCATATATCACCCAAGTAAGAGATGTTCAACTTAAAAATGATCTAATCCCCTCCTAAAATATTTATATTTACACAAAGAATATTTCTATATAGTAGGTGCTATGATTTTTGTTAGAAAATAGGACGAGGAGAATCAAGCGAGATTCTCCTCTTGAATCGCAGTTTTTTAACGCGAACTTGGAGTGGGTAGTTGATCTGCTGTCTTTTTATGCAAACCTACGGTGGGCGGGTTTCCTCATGCGAAGCTCTAGTCCCAGGCAGAGACGCGCTTGTCCACGTGGTGGGTGAGTTGCATGCGAAGCAAGGTTTTGCAGGCTTTTTTAACTCGACATGTTACTGGCATTCCCGACACAGTAGAGAAGGGGTGCTACATGGGAGACGTGAGCTGCATGGAGACAGTAGGTGAAGTGGGAGTAGGCATCTAGCAGGAGCGTGAAGGTAGCACGCAAGGACAGCGACTTCCAGGGGAGGATAAAGACGCTGAGAGAGGAGAAACACTAGGATTGCAAGGTAATCAAGGTCGTCGACTCTGAGATTGCTTTAAAATTAACATTTGATGTCCTCTATGCTTCTTTAAGTGAAGGGTTAAGCAACTTAGAAGAGTATGCACTTGTAGATTGCTTCTTCGACTTCCTCTAGGCTTCTTTGAGTGAAGGGTTAACCAACTTAGGAGAGTTTGTACTTGTAGATTGCTTCTTTTAAAGTCTTGTTTGTAAAATGTTACGAAGTGCGAGGTCGTTTAAGTGTTGTGTGTTCATGAGGGTGCAATGTTGTAGGTGCTCATGGTAAGGATGAAGAAAGCGACACATGTTGTTGGTGATGGAAATGACGCATCCGGTTCTCGAGTCCGTAGGGATAGACCTAGGAAGATCGAGGAGGAGATATTGGAGGTTGAAAGTAGGCGTTCGAAGAGGTTGTTCAAGCTAAGTATTACCATCTCCGTTGGTGGTGCAGATGTAGACGTTGGCCTACTCTCTATGCTAAAAGAGTTTCTAGAGAAAGAGACCATTGTGAAATGTGTTCCATTGAGCGTGGCCGAACAGTGTTCCACCTGCACTTTCAAATGGTTGTGCGTATGCTTTTGACATCTATAATAGCGGTCAACAAAAAGATAAAGACATACTTGGGATGGGATAGAGAATCGTTTGTAGATGCTACTGTTCTCTACAGGGCACTAAAACAAAAGAATATGCACTCATTCCAAGGAATGATTAGGTATTGCTGAAGAGACAGACAAATAGCATTTTCAAAATGTTGGCCATAATATATCTCCTGATGACATTAATAAAGGGATCGAGCTTTATATGCTCCACGGGGCAGATGACCTAAAGAACAAAGTCTGCTTGACACAGATTAATGTGTTTGACATGACACTTGTGGATTGGAAATATAGTTTGTATCACTCTATTGGGCATGCCTTTTTTGGAACCACCCTATTGGGCATGCCTTTCTTGGAACCTTGCATCACATGATTAAGAGCGGTAAGTGCTATCCGTCATCTACTTGGATAACGTCGTACCAAGGACATGGGAAGGAACAACGGAAAATCACTGCTCTTTGGAAATGCAAAGAAATGCCATGCATTTCCAAGCACAATTACATACAATGATATACTCGACGTTTTTGTGCTCTAAAGTGCCAATCCCCGTCTTAATTGGTTCTTGAACAAGTGGAAAAACAATGGAAGGTAAACAATTAATTTCTCATATATGCTGTGATGGCCTAAGTGTTGATGTTAATATTGCTTCAAATGAATCGCAGGGAGCAAGGAGACTAACACGATTACGAAAGAAGTGGTGGCAATATCCGACACTGACGACGACCTTGATACAGGCATTGGAAGTGATTATATACCTCTACTTATGAGAACTAAAACTTACATCATTGCATGTTACGTATGCTAACTACATTTTGCGTCTGCGGTATTTCTTTTTTTAATTGATTTTGGTAAATTGATGAATTTTTGTATGCTCCAATGATTCTTGTAGGTGTGTGAAATAGACGCAATAGAAACTCCTCTTGAAGTTAAGGGAATTGAAATCTATAAGAATCAACAAAAGAATATAGATGATGCAATATTGCAAAGATAAGAAGACGTGTTGTTGTAAATTTGGCGGCAGTTCCGCATTGCAAATGACAATGACACTTTGCGTGGTTGTGTACTTAAATGCACATAGAGTAGAAGACATGCTACAAGATGTTCAGCTTAACGCTATTGATGTCCAAGTCACAGAGTTGCAACAACAAATAAACTCTTTGGTAAGGGAGATCATTTCTTTCAAGGCAAAAGTGAGTTGATTGATGTAGTAGTGGAAATATAGTGTCAAGAAATTTTCGTTAGTAAACTCTACACTAATAATTAGAACAAGGAGAAATTTGTAATGACCTGTTTTGCCATCTTCTCATTGTTATTATGAGAAGGAGAAGTTATTGTTATCGTTCAGTTTCTTAATATATCCATTTTGAGTTACAGTCTTTATATTCGTATTTTTTGTAAATACATTTTTAACATGTTTTATCTGTTAGTAGAGTTATTATAGGTCTACTAAAACTTATCGCAAAGGTCTATGCTTTATTGTTAAGGTTTTTAAGATGGAAATCTGGTAAAAGAAATGATTTTTTTCGTAAAAGTAGACCCATAGTAATTCAACTATCAAATAAAATACGCTAAGAATGTATTTACAAAAAATGCGGATATAAAGACTGCAACTGAAAGTGGATATATTAAGGAACTGAAGGATAACAATAACTTCTCCTTCTCATAATAACAATGAGAAGATAACGAAATGGTTCATTACAAATGTCTCCTTGTTCTAATTACTAGTGTAGAGTTTACTAATGGAAATTTCTTGACACTATATTTCCAAGCTTGACAACTACTATATTTAATCAATTCAGTTGTGCCTTGAAAGAAACGATCTATCTCTCTTTACCAAAGAGTTTATTTGTTGTTGCAATTCTACGATTTGGACATCAGCAACGTTAAGCTGAACATCTTGCAGCATGTCTTTTACACTTTGTGGTGTGCATTTGAGTATACAACCACGCAAAGTGTCATTGTCATCTTTAGTGGTACCACGGAGCTGCCGCCAAATTTGCAGCAGCTTATCTTCTAATCATTGTAATATTGCATTATCTATATTCTTTAGTTGACTTTGATAGATTTTAGTTCGGTTAGCTTCCACAGGAGTCTCTGTTGCGTCCATTTCACACAACTATAAGAATCATTGGAGCACACAAAAATTCATCGATATACAAAAATCAATGAAAGAAGAAAATGTCGTAGACGCAAAATGTAATTAACATACCTAACATGCAATGATGTCAACTTTAGTTCTCTTAAGTAGGGGTATATAATCACTTCCAATGCCTATATCAAGGTCATCGTCGGTGTTGGATATTATCACCACTTCCTTTGCAATCATGTAGTCTCCTTCTCCGTGCGGTTCATTTGAAGCAATATTAACAGCAACACTTAGGCCATCACTGTACATGTGACAAATTAATTGTTTACCTTTCATTGTTTTTCCACCTATTCAGGAACCAATCAGAACGGGGATGAGCAGCACCTTGGAGCACGAAAACGTCGAGTATATTATTGTATGTAATTGTGCTTGGAAATGCCATGAATTTCCAAAGAGCATCGATTTTCCGTTGTTCCATTCCATGTCTTTGGTACGACATTATCCAAGTGGATGACGGATAGTACTTACCGCTCTTAATCATGTGGTGCAAGGTTCCAAGAAAGTCATGCCCAATAGGGTGATGCAAACTATATTTCCAATCCAGAAGTGTCTTGTCAAACACATTAATGTGCGTCAAGCAGACTGTGTTCTTTAGGTCATCTGCCCCGTGGAGCGTATAAAGTTCGATCCCTTAATTAATGTCATTAGGAGATATGTTATGGCCAACATTTTGAAAATGCTCTTTGTCTATGTCTTTTAAGCAATACCTAATTATTCCCTGCAATGTGCGCATATTCTTCTGTTTTAGTGTCCTGCAAAGAACGATAGCACCTATAGGCGATTCTCTACCCCATCCCAAGCATGTCTTTATCTTTTTGTCGACCGCTATTATAGATGTCAACGGGATACACAACCATTTGAAAGTGTAGGTGGAGCATTGTTCCGCCAAGCTCAATGGAATATGAGAGATATATCATTGTATCTAAATGTCCCAGAGATGAAATTTTAACTTCAAAATGAAGTAAAAAGCTTTAAACTAATCTAAATTTTTACAGTTGTTAGAATTTCACAATTTTCACCACACCGTTGCTTCCGAAATGTCCCAAAACCTTAGAACAATTGCCCATATGTTGCATTCCGATACCCAAAGACTGTTTCCGGGCCTAAAAGAAAGTCTTGAAATTTTCTTGAAGGGTTCCGCACCGACACCATCCATCGCGTATGGATAGTCGTTTATAAGATTTTTGGCCATTTTGGATGCAACCATGTGGCTAAATTATGAAATTCTATCTGTAAACTGCTCGAAAGGGTCTTGCGTCGGTGCGGGATCCCTTGGGGCAGTTTTGAGACCTTTTTTGGCTTGAAACCCAGTCTCCGGGTCTCAGAATGAGGCATATGGGCAGTCGTTTCTAGGGTTTTGGGGCATTTGGGACACAAAGGTGTGGTCAAAATTGTCGAATTCTAACAACTATAAAAATTTAGATTAGCCAAAGGGAGGAGAAGGTGAGCTGCATCAAAAGACAGAGCATGCACATTAGATTGGACGGAACGCTCGCTACTGCTGTCCCCCCTACGCTGCGCCATCGGCCCCCCCCCCCCCCCCCCCCCCCCCCCCCCCCCCCCCCCCCCCCCCCCCCCCCCCCCCAGCGCTGCCCGCCTACCCTCTTTGCCCCCCCGCCAGCCCTCGCTGCCCCCCTTGCTGCCTTGCTTGTCCGCGCGCTGCCCCACCCCTGCTGTAGCAGCTCGCGACACTGCCGTTGCTGCAGTCCCGCCCGCCACTGCCGTCCCTGTCGTCGCTGCCATCCGCTGTCGATCCCCTGTTGTAGCCGCTCCCACCATTGCCCCCGCCCGTTGCTGCTAGCGCTCCCGCATTAGCCGTCCCCACCCGTTGCCACCTCCCCCGACCCGCCTGCTCTTTTTTCTCATAGTTGCATCCTGTATATCGGTACATACAGCATTAACTCCGTTTTGGGGCAGTGCTTTGCGTGCCAAGTTGCAGATTCCGTCCACCATCCTCTTCTTATGCCACAACAGTAGACACAGATGGAGGCTCCAGCTTCGCCACAGAGGGACTCGCCTGAAGCCCCCTCGCTCGACCCCGCTGAGCCCACCATTCGACTTACTCTTTCGCCGACAGAGCAAGCGAGCCTTGCCGCAGAGGTAGAGCGTTTGCAGGCCACTTCGGTCATCTGCAAGGTTCTCGGCACCCGACCTAGCAGAGGAGAGCTGCGAGACCTTCTCCAGGACCGCCTTCTCGCAGAGGTGGGCAAGATCTTGGATGTCCAGATTCTCGGACGGGGGTACTACCAGATCGAGTTCGAGACTTCCGAGATGGCCTCCAAGGTCATAGCTATGAGTCCACTGGCCATCCGAGCATCACGCGCCCACTTTCGACAGTGGCAACATGGTTTTGACCTGACTTCGGATGTGCTAGTAGAGGAGACATACATCCCCATCTCAGTCTGCTTTCCGTGTTTACGGAGGAAGTACCTTCCACTTCTCTCCAGGATTGGCTCCGCCATCGGGACTGTCTTGTAGACACCTCGTACAGTAGCATTAGTAGCTGCCAAGGCGGTTGGCATCCCTTCAGTTCGAGTTTTGGTCAGAGATACCCACACACTTCCGAAGGTCATCCTTCTGTCTCGGGTGAGTGGGGGTTGGTTTAGACAGAGTGTGGAGTACTCGGGTCTCCCGAACCAGTGCTTCATTTGCAGACAGATGGGCCACCTAGCGAAGGCGTGTCCATGAAGGAGGCCAGGACCTGCACCTCAGCCTCAGCCCCAGCCTGCCAAGGCTGGGCCGCAGCCACAGCCAGCGGCACATCGCACAGATTCAGAGCCACCCTCCGAGCCTGGGGCTCCAGCGGAGGAGGGGTGGCAGCAGGTCCGTGGCCGTCGACGCCAAGGGCCACAGCGACAGCCTGGCACTCAGAGTGGCCCTCAGGTGCCTACTCAGTAGCAGTGGGCTCCCACGGGGAACCGCTTTGGTCCTCTTGAGCAGGAGGAGCCCCCTACGCCAGCCTCCACCTCCGCTTCACCCTCGCCAGCCGCCCCACCTTCAGAGTTCCCTTCCTCCTCATCCCCCCCCCGCCCTCTGCTCCCGTCCACTCCCCACCTCGCCCCCTTGCCTCTGTCGCCCCACCCCGCTTCTCTCCTCCTCCGCCCCTCCCAGCTCCTTCTCCCCCTCTTGCTTCAGTACCATAGTCGACTCAGGAGGCTGGTCCCTCGCCGGCGGCTAGGAGATCTCTTGGCAGCGCCTTTGCCACGAGTCGCCTAGTGAGAGAGGGTCAGCCCTTCTTGCGGCCCCCTCTGTAGATTCAGACATCTTCCCTTGCAACTATCCCTCGTGGTCTGACGAGCATTGACCTCCGATGCCGCTGGGATTTCTTCGATTACGGGTTCACTCGCTTTCTCGGCGATTCTGCAGCAGACCACGAGGCAGCCTGCTTCAGGGTCCATGCTTTGTTCCTCGCCGCTAGGGGGACAGAGGCCTTGGACTCAGCAGTTGGTTTCTCCTTCCCCCTCTGTGGTAGGACCGAGAGACAGGGTGGTCCCTCGACTCAGTGGTGGGATGGTTGCATACACAGGTTCTCGAGTTCTCTCACCACATGGGAGAACTTGGAGTTACAGTTTTGCTGCAGACTTTGTGGCCACTGGCCAAGTTTGCGGTGACACCCCCAGACTCAGCAGGATGTAGGCACATTGTGGTGTACTCTTTTGCTGATACGCAGTGTTTGCCTTGCTATGTATACATTCATGAGGACTCTTGGACAGAGGAGGTTGCTTTACGCACGGCTCGCTCTGCTTGGGCTTGGGCCAGGCACTCACTGCAGTCTCGCCTATCTAGAGGACGCTCGGATGCGGATTACTCCCCATCCAAGCCAAGCCCCGAAGATAGCCCGTCTTGCTGCTGCGGCAGCATCTGTTCTCTCTTGCTCCCTATGAGGATCGTCTCGTGGAACGTGCAGGGACTAGGTGGGCCCCAGTTTCAACGACAGCGGGGCCGATTGCGTCAGGAGCTTCAGCATTGCCTTGTGGGAGGAGAGATTGATCTCCTTATGCTTCAGGAGCACCATTTGTCTGAGAGCCGCATTCGGCGATGTGGTCAGATTTTGCGTGGACGTTATGATACCTTTTGGTCAGCTGCTTTTGGACCTGGAGGCATCCAGGGTGGGGTATGTATGACTATTGCGGACTCATTGCAGCAGGCCATTGTGGGCAGAGGGATTATTGTGCCACGCAGGGCTCAGTGGATTACTATGCAGGATCAGGGTGGCCTTGTGGGCTTCCTGAACATCTATGCGCCCAATGTGACGAGTGCTTGAAACCGGCCCGTAGGGCGGTAGGCGTTGGCTTTCACCCGAAATTCTTTACTTTAGACACACACACAGAGCACTTTGCAAAGAGAACCTGCGACGAGAATTAACACTTAATCGCACACACGGCTCGGAAGCTAGAATGCTCCGAGCAGACGCCGACAACCTGTAGGCCCCAAAATTGGCGCCCCTTTCGGTATTTCTTTATTCTTAAGGAGGGTAAATTACAAGGTAAGGTCCTGGGAATCCTTCACGTGTATCCACCTAGATACCATTTGATTTGGCCAAATTTCGGCAGCATAACAGCCCCAAAACTTGCGCGAAACCAATTCCCCTGCTGGAACTCGCTTGCACTCTCGTATATCCTCTGATTCCTGTCCAAAAACAGTAAATTCAGCACGCTGTATTTACTGGTTTTTGCCCTGTTTTCAGCCCCAAACAGTCCCCTAACTGTCCTTTGCCAGTGGGGCACGACTCCCAATGATCCTGGCGTCCGTACGGCTGAAAAACAGTGAATTTACAACGCATACACAGCACTGATTTTGCACCTGTACGGTGAGGTTATGACCCTCACTAGTGCCTGCTTTGGAGCAGCAGTTAGCTACCCCTGTTCCTGCTCAAGGAGGCTCTTGCCTCAGCACAAAAGCATGAACCCACACAACTGTACATCAATCAAATGAGTAGCCCTCTTGTGGGGCATCACATAACTGCACGTAGGGGAGAGAGAGAGCAGTGTGTAGTGTGCAAGGCATCACTCCTAGCACCACACTGTACATGAGAGGGAAAGGAAGCACTCCATAGCTCTTAACCTGTGACAGGTTGCAAATGAGGCCTCTCCCAGCATAAAAATCAGCGCCCATTTTTCTGCAAGAGGAAAGTTCACCAAAATGTGACACTTGGCGCATTTTCAAGCATTTTCCCGTTTCGGGTTCGCCGCTTAAAAATATCCCAACCGACGCGTCAGTTGACTTCGCGGCAGAGTTATAAAATGTTCCCCTAGTCATACCGGAGGTAATGACGCGAACGCATTTCACGGCCCAAAATAGCAGTTCCCTAAATTTTAGGAGATGCTCCCGTTGGGCTCCCACTGGTCTTCTGACCATCTATCCTCATTGGGACCGCATCCAAAAGTGCAATGTGGCCCAACTGTCGGATACTTTTTGTTGGTAGTCCCACGTTGACTTTACGCCTTAATTGAGTTCACTTCCTAGTATCCACCAACTTGCTAAGTGCGACGGGGGGACCTATATGATCTTGCTCTGAGCCTAGACATCCTCTTACCATACGAATTCCAGTGCCGACCACTTCCCGTCTGCGGGTGAATCTACCGTTCACATTGGCCATACAATGTCCGACCGTTTGCTACTTCAAAAAGAGGGTCTCAAAACAAATAAAATAAACCCCATTGGAAAGAAACCAACAACCAAGGTTAGCAGTTGCCACATCTCTGTGACATGGTTAATAACTGCCACGTCCTCGTGACATACTCCCCTCTTGAAATCGCAAACGTCCTCGATTGCATACATAGATACAAATGACTGAATGAGGCCTTCATACTTTTGCCATTTCCATCTATGGCCTTCATACACGCCACTGATGATCTTGTGCTATTAACACTCTTTTATCATCGCATGTATCCGCAAGAAAGGTCGTAACATACATAGATACAAATGACTTAATGAGGCCTTCATACTTTTGCCATTTCCATCTATGGCATTGAATTCATATGTACATTTGATGTACTAGCTCTATCATTACCCCTCCTTTGCACACGTTGGGTTGGGGCATAAGTAGGCTGTAACCCAAAGGCTTCAAGGTAAAGCTGCAATACATTTGGTGATTCTGACAATTCATGCTCTTCCATCCACTTTGCATCCATAGGCGGATAGTTCTTGAACTTCACCAAATAACGTCTTGCAACTTGTCCTTTTACTTTTCTGTCCTTATGTGCCAAAACTTGCTCAGGTACCAGGATCTCATCGAGTTCCTCAACTTCTGGCTGATCCTCAACTGGCATATCTTCTGGCACATCACCCACGAAGGGTCTTAGAAGACTCACGTGAAACGCATTATGAATCTTCCACGCATCAGGCAGTTTCAGCCTGTAAGCCACATCGCTGATCTTGTCAAGCACTTGAAAAGGCCCATAGTAACGCATGCTGAGCTTAGGAAACAGCCGTTCCTTGCCCTTCATCTTCTTTAATCTTGCCTTTTCGAACCTTAAGAGAACCCAATCACCAGGTGATAGTAGCAATTCACGACGGTGACGATCAGCAGCTTTTTTCTGTTTTGCCTGAGTCTTCTCCAAGGCAACTTTAATCTTCTTATACATCTCATCCATGTTCTCAACATATCGATCTACCTCAAAGATCTTGTCCTTTGTGTGCAAAATGGGAGGAACCTTTTTGCCGCCTTCAACAATTTCAAAAGGTGCTTTGCCAGTAGACGAATGCACCGTATTATTGTACGCATACTCAAGCATAGGCAAATACTGTTCCCACTTGCCCTTATTATCTGACACATAGCATTTCAGCAGATCTAAGACAGTAGAATTAGCCTCTTCTGACTGTCCATCAGTTTGTGGATGAAATGAAGACGAGAACTTGAGCGTAGTACCCATGTTCTCAAACAATCCTCTCCAGAACAAACTAGTCATGCGAGGATCACGATCATTGATAATCGATTGTGGCATACCATGGTACTTAAACACATTGTACATGAACAAGCGTGCCATCTGATCAGATTTTATCTTCTTCCTGACAGGGATAAAATGGGCCTGCTTGCTGAACCTGCAGATAATGGTCCATATACCATCATTCCCTGTTGGTGTCCTTGGAAGATCAAAGATAAAGTCCATAGCAATGCTTTCCCATGGCTTATTCGGAATTGGGAGTGGTTGTAACAACCCTGGTGCCTTTTGCTTGTCAAACTTGACCTTTTGGCAAACTATGCATGCTCGCACAAAGGCATCCACATCTCTCCTCAAGGTAGGCCAATAGAAGAACGTCTCTACCGCTTTAACTGTTGCATCAATGCCACGATGCCCTGCATACGGTGGGACATGACTCTCTTCCATGACCTTATGTCGCAATGGCCTAGTGACACAAAGTCTGCCATGCATCATCATAAAACCATCTCTGAGGAGGTAGTGCTCGTGATGTTGCCCCTCTTGTAACTGTTCAAAGATCCTTGCAAAATCTTCATCAGCAGTATACTGTTCCTTCATGTCATCTAACTCATGATGATAAGGAATTGACACAGCTGAAATTTGTGGCTTTCTTGATAACGCATCAGCCACAACATTCTTCTTGCCTTCCACATGCATAATCTGGAAGTGGAACATGGAAAGAATGTTTGCCCATCGCATATGCTTTTCGGATAACTTTGACTGTGTCAAGAAGTATTGCAAGGTCTCATGATCTGTTTGGACAACAAAATCAGCACCTAAGAGGTAGTGCTTCCAGCTAGAAAGCGCATGAATCACGGCCAAGAGCTCTTTCTCATAGACTTGCATAGTCCTCTCTGGCCCTTGCAAAATTCGGCTTTCATAAGCTACAACCCGTCCATCTTGCATTAGCACTGCTCCGATGCTACTGCCACACGCGTCACACTGGACCACAAATGACTTCCTGAGATCTGGCAAAACAATAACTGGATCTGAAGTCAACTTTTCCTTTAAGAGACTAAAAGCTGAAATCTCTTTTTGGGTCCATGTGAAAGTGACCTCTTTCTTTTGCAATGCGTGAAGAGGCAATGCTATCTCTGCAAAATTTCTGATAAACCTTCTATAGTAGGAACACAATCCCAAGAAGCTTCTGACATCGTGCACAGTCTTCAAGTCTGGCCATGTCTTGATAGCTTCGACCTTTGCGGGATCCATTCTAACACCATCCTTTGAGACTATGTGGCCCAGAAAGTGGATCTCTTCGAGGAAGAATTCACTTTTCTTAGGATTGACAAGTAACCTGTGACTGCGGAGCTCTTCGAACACAATGGTCAAGTGACGCCTATGCTCCTCTTCATTCTTCGAATACACAATCATGTCATCGAAGAATGTTCCAACAAACTGTTGATGCGAGCGGAAAATCCGGTCCATCATTCTGTTGAACGTGGCAGGAGCATTTGTTAGCCCAAACGGCATCACTAGAAACTCATAAAGACCAAATGTCGTTCTAAACGCAGTCTTGTGCACATCCTCTGGGCTTATACGAATCTGATGGTACCCACTCTTAAGGTCTATCCTGCTAAAAATTGCAGCACCCTCTAAACGATCGAGAATATCATCAATGCGAGGAATAGGAAACCTATTCTTGATGGTATTCTTATTCAACGCACGGTAATCAATACACATGCGCCATGAGCCATCCTTCTTCTGCACTAGGAGCACTGGGGAGCAAAAGGGTGAAGAACTAGGCTGAATCAGCCCCTTCTCTAATAACTCCTCAACCTGGTCCATAATCTCTTTCTGCTGCGCCGCACTAACCCTGTAGGGAGGTCTATTTGGTGGGCTACACCCTGGCACCAAATCTATCCGATGGTCCTCAGGTCTCTCTGGCGGCAATTGCGACGGTAATGAATCAGAAAAACAGTCACTAAACTTTTGCAAAAATGCTGACCTTTCTTTATCTAACACAGATAAATTTGACTGATCCCTATCTGAGACATCACGTGCAAAAATCAAGTACACAGAAAGATGATTCTTTATTACAGAAGTGATAGCAGAAGCAGATACAATAGGGACTGACTCTCCTTTAAGCTTTACATCCAAGATGTGAGTTTTGCCCCTATGCTGTACAGTGATCTTTTTGTTGTAGGCATCCAAGACTCCATGCACTCGGAACATCCACGGGATCCCCAACAAGGCGTCACAACCTTCCAGCGGCATGATGTAAAACTCTTCAGTGTCCACATACGACTGAATATGCAGACGCAATTTTCCAATGATAGGAGTAACACACTCTGAGTGGCCAGGACATGCCAACCCTGCCTCTGCTGTGTACCCCATCTCTTCAGCTCTGATGCCAAGCTTCATAGCTAACTCTGGTGAGATAAAGTTGGCTTTGGCACCTGGATCAAAGAAGATGAGTGCCGTCTGATCCCTAACTTTACCCCATGCCCTGCATAACTCACTGGCATCTGTGCTGGGCCTGTCACCCACCATGTCTGGCACTAAACCTGCCGTGGGTTTAGGCTTCTTGCCTTTCTGGTCTTCTTTATCCTCTCAGTCAACTGGCCTTTTCCTTTGTGGACAATTGATAGAAAAGTGACCAGGCTGCTTGCATATAAAGCATTTGTTCTCAGCCATTAGGACCTTCTTTTCCTTGAGCGACTTGCGCACAAAAGGCTTCCTTTTTTGTTTCTTTGCCTGCGCTCCAGAAGTCCCGGCTGAATCCTTGTCTTTGGTGGCCTGTTCTGACCCCTGTGACGCATCAGGAGCCGTTTTCACAAAGGGCTTCTTCGCTGAATTTTTCTTTTGCTGCCCTCCTTTATCACTGCTCGGAAATCCACTGTCCTCTCCTTTCAACAGGGCAAGACCAGTGTTCGCAACTTCCATAAGCTGAGTAAGGGTAGCCACTCTATTCTTTGTACAGTAATCGCGAAGCCCTTTAGGTAGCCCACAACAATACTTCTCTATCTGCTCTGTCAGTGGCACAAATCTGTAGGAAGTCACTGAGAGTAACGCTTTACAAAACCTCCTATTGTACTCCAGCAAGCTCTTGCACGAAGCTGCTGTAAGCTGGTGCCAATCTGTCAGGACATCGGCTTCAAATTCATTTGATAGCCAAGCAGATGCAAACATTTGCTTGAAGTAAACCCAAGTGGCGGGTGCCTGTCCTTGCATTAACAATGTCGTCCACCATGTAAGCGCATTGTCCTTTAAGAAAGTGGCAGCTTTCCTGACCTTCGAGGCCTCTGTAAAATTCCCTCCCGCATAAGCTGTATCAAACTGCTGGAGGAAAGTGAGTGCCTTTGTCTTATCCTCGAAACCACTGAAGGTACTGAACTTTACCGCTGCACCACCTTCTTTGTAAGCCTTCGGCTTCTCTAGTGCCCCCAAGTTGTCATACGGGATGGTCTGCAACATGGGCACTGTACTAGGCATGATCGGCACGCCTTGGCCATTCACATTTTGCGTAAGAGGTGCGATATCTGGCTGCTGTCCAGAAAAACCAGCCATGCCAAAATGACCCTGTGGCACCCCAAACTGGCCGTGGTTGCCGTGGAAACCTTGCTGCATGCCGATAGTACCATACATGGGGTTTGGCATGATGCCTTGCATACCCCCGAACACTGTTCCTGGCATGTACGGCTGACTTCCAGACGCATAACCAGCCATACTTTGGAACACTGATCCACCCCCGAAATACCCAGGATGTATCGTGGGTGGTGGAAAAACAGAGTGCATAGCTTGGTATCCAGCTCCCTGCCCATTCAAGACAGCATGCTGGCTCTGAAAGGTGGTGGGCTGAACTGGCATAACCTGTGGAATAGGCGTTCTAGCCACCTGTTCAAGCACGGGAGGAACCTGCTTTGGAACCATGAAACCGGCCCGTAGGGCGGTAGGCGTTGGCTTTCACCCGAAATTCTTTACTTTAGACACACACACAGAGCACTTTGCAAAGAGAACCTGCGACGAGAATTAACACTTAATCGCACACACGGCTCGGAAGCTAGAATGCTCCGAGCAGACGCCGACAACCTGTAGGCCCCAAAATTGGCGCCCCTTTCGGTATTTCTTTATTCTTAAGGAGGGTAAACTACAAGGTAAGGTCCTGGGAATCCTTCACGTGTATCCACCTAGATACCATTTGATTTGGCCAAATTTCGGCAGCATAACAGCCCCAAAACTTGCGCGAAACCAATTCCCCTGCTGGAACTCGCTTGCACTATCGTATACCCTCTGATTCCTGTCCAAAAACAGTAAATTCAGCACGCTGTATTTACTGGTTTTTGCCCTGTTTTCAGCCCCAAACAGTCCCCTAACTGTCCTTTGCCAGTGGGGCACGACTCCCAATGATCCTGGCGTCCGTACGGCTGAAAAACAGTGAATTTACAGCGCATACACAGCGCTGATTTTGCACCTGTACGGTGAGGTTATGACCCTCACCAGTGCCTGCTTTGGAGCAGCAGTTAGCTACCCCTGTTCCTGCTCAAGGAGGCTCTTGCCTCAGCACAAAAGCATGAACCCACACAACTGTACATCAGTCAAATGAGTAGCCCTCTTGTGGGGCATCACATAACTGCACGTAGGGGAGAGAGAGAGCAGTGTGTAGTGTGCAGGGCATCACTCCTAGCACCACACTGTACATGAGAGGGAAAAGAAGCACTCGATAGCTCTTAACCTGTGACAGGTTGCAAATGAGGCCTCTCCCAGCATAAAAATCAGCGCCCATTTTTCTGCAAGAGGAAAGTTCACCAAAATGTGACACTTGGCGCATTTTCAAGCATTTTCCCGTTTCGGGTTCGCCGCTTAAAAATATCCCAACCGACGCGTCAGTTGACTTCGCGGCAGAGTTATAAAATGTTTCCCTAGTCATACCGGAGGTAATGACGCGAACACATTTCACGGCCCAAAATAGCAGTTCCCTAAATTTTAGGAGATGCTCCCGTTGGGCTCCCACTGGTCTTCTGACCATCTATCCTCATTGGGACCGCATCCAAAAGTGCAATGTGGCCCAACTGTCGGATACTTTTTGTTGGTAGTCCCACGTTGACTTTACGCCTTAATTGAGTTCACTTCCTAGTATCCACCAACTTGCTAAGTGCGACGGGGGGACCTATATGATCTTGCTCTGAGCCTAGACATCCTCTTACCATACGAATTCCAGTGCCGACCACTTCCCGTCTGCGGGTGAATCTACCGTTCACATTGGCCATACAATGTCCGACCGTTTGCTACTTCAAAAAGAGGGTCTCAAAACAAATAAAATAAACCCCATTGGAAAGAAACCAACAACCAAGGTTAGCAGTTGCCACATCTCTGTGACATGGTTAATAACTGCCACGTCCTCGTGACAGTGCTCGTGCAGAGTTTTGGTCATAGATTGTTGAGTCTTTGCCACAGGTTGACCATTGGTGTGTAGGAGGGGACTTCAACATGTTGGAGGACCCTTCTGACAGGATCAGAGGCAGCCCTGCTACTGTGCATGGAGTCGAGTTAGCAGCTTGGGAGAGGTTGTGTATGACTTTGAGGGCCTCGGATACATGGCAGCATTTTGGCTTTGTGAGGCCTCCAGAGAGTCTTGCTTTCTCTAGATCGGACCGCAGAGTGGGAGGAGTGACTCTATCGCGGATAGATCGCTTCTACACTAGTGACCACTTCAGTGACTTGGGGGGATCAATGGGCATCCTGGTAGGGACATCCTTCTCGGACCATGCACCAGTGATCCTCAGAGTGGCAGACAGGCAGAGGAGTGGGAGCACGATGCTTCGCATCCCAGAGCAGGTCTTGTTGGACTCAACACTATGAGAGGGTAGAGGCTCTCTGGATAGAGGGCATGGACAGCCAGGCTCTACCTGCAGACAGAGTGGCCTTAGGCCTAGCTCAGCTTAGCCACTTTTTTCTCCAGGAGTCTCTAGCTCGACGGGCTGCAGCGAGAGAGGAGGAGCAGCGTCTCAGACGAGGCATTCACTGCAGAGGATGCAGGAGCAGCATCCAGACAGTCCATGGTTGGAGGAGCAGTTACAGCAGGCTCGACAGGAGCTTGCTTGCACAGAGGAGAGGCGTCATGAGTTTGCCTTTCATCGACAGGCATCTCAGTGGACTCAAGTGGGTGACAGAGTGACAGGTGCTTTTTTTGAGATAGTGGGACCTCGGCACTCGCATGCCAAGGTCAATCAATTGAGGAGACCCGATGGGTCAGTTGTTTGTGAGCCCGAGGATATGCGTGTAGTTGCTACTGACTTTCACCGTGAGTACTGTCGGCTGAGCCCCCGTTAGAGCGACAGGATGCATGCAGGGAGCAGGTTTGGGCATAGATGCCTTGTCTTGTGACTGAGGAGATGCGCCAGAGGCTAGAGATGCCTCTTAGCTTGAGGAGCTGCACACGGCTCTTAGGGCCCTCCCTCGTGGTAGCTGTCTAGGTGAGGATGGGCTGACTTCCAGCTTCTTCTTGGAGTACTGGGACCTGCTTGGCCCAGATCTTTGTAGTGCCTTTCAGTACATTCTGCACACAGGAGTGATGCCGGATAGCATGAGTGAGGGTCTGATTTACCTCATTCCAAAGGAGGGTGGCTCCTTGGATGAGATTCGACAGTGGCACCCCATCACCATCCTCAACTCAGCCTACGAAATTCTTGCCAAGGCTCTGAGTTTGAGGATTTAGCCACTCTTGGAGAGCCTTATACATGGGACTCAGACTGGTTTTGTCAAGGAACGCAGTATCCTTGACAACATCTTCACTTTCTGGGAGGCTTCTGCCCTGGCACGGCTCCGTGGGGAGGACCTTGTGATTCTTCTTCTCGATTTTGAGAAGGCATACGACAGAGTTGACTGGGATTTTCTAGAGGGCACGCTACGCAGGATGGGCTTCTCAGATGCTTGGATCAGAGGGGTGTCAGCTTTGTACAGACAGGCTCACAGTCAGGTGCTTTTGGCAGGAGGTAGATGTGAGCGCTTCATGCTCACACGATCGGTCAGACAGGGTTGTCCTCTTGCCCCCTTTCTCTTTCTGTTCTATGCGGAGGCGATGAGCAGATTTTTGGTGTCACAGCAGGTTGGTATGAGGGGCTTAGCACTCCCTATACGGGGAGATGAGCTTCTGGAGGCTGAGTTTGCCGACGACTCAGCCTTGTACTTAGAGGGCCAGGCGGCCAATCTACACAGATGTGAGTAGGCTTTGGAGACCTTCTGCTGTGCATCGGGCGCACTGATCAATTGGAGAAAGACAGTGGCTTTCTCGGTTGGCAGTGCTCTTGTGCCAGATTGGATGCCAGGAGAGGGTTTCAGGTGGATTCCTCCAGGGACTGCAGTTCGGTACTTGGGTTGTCAGGTTGGTTTGGACTTGTCCCCCGAGCAGCAGATTGCTCCTCTTCTCCTGTCCATCAGGAGAAAGCTGTTACATTGGAGCTCAGCACGACTTTCGCTGGCTGGTAGAGTAGTAGTTGCCAACCAGGTGCTGTTGGCGACTATGTGGTACATCACTTCTTGCTGGATCTTCTCGAGTTCTTGTATTAGCCAGGTAGAGAGGCTGATCAGGAACTTCCTTTGGTCAGGTCGCGACACTCAGATTGCCCGAGCCAAGGTGGCTTGGTCGGTCATCACACTTCCTTGTTCTCAGGGAGGGCTTGGGATCATTGATCCAGCACAGCAGAGCCGAGCCCTTCTTGGGAAGTTCGTCGTCAGAGGACTTCTTCCAGGCGAGGAGCCCTGGAAGGAGTTCTTGCTGCAGAGGCTTCGTGCCAGGGTGCCTCAGTCAGGAGGCCCTTGGCAACCTTCGACCAGATGGATCTTTACAGAGTTGCGCCGAGTTGGTTTGAGCAGGAGACTGGAGGACCGATTCGCTGTGAGTTTGTGGCCTAGAGCAGAGACAACCGACGTGCACGGAGGAGCGCCTACGGCAGCCCCTGGTCTGGAACCCCATGGTTAGCACTCAGAGAGGCCACTTGGTTGGGAGTCGGCTTCATGTTTCTTGGGGTCCCATGGCAGCAGGTCCAGCGCGCTCTCTAGGTGACTGGCTAGAGTTCACAGGTTTGTCAGAGGAGGTGTTTGTCAGAGGAGGTGCAGGCTGTCCAGCTACAGGGCATGAGAGGGGTGCAGAGCATGTGTTAGGACATCTCAGAGTCAGTTCCAGCTGAGTGGCTCACGCCTCTCGAGCCAGTAGCACCCCGGTGGATGGGAGCCTTCACACGACTGGAGGTTCTCATTTCAGTTAGGGCTTGCTCAGAGACTGTCCCAGCCCTGTTCTTCGAGCTTCAGGGTGGGGGACGATTACAGCGAGTTGCAGTAGAGGCCCCGCAGGTAGCAGAGTGCTGGAGGCATTTGTGGGAGGACTTGCGTCATAGACCCTGACCCAGCAGCTCTTGAGACTGGACACTGGAGGCTATGGGCTTGGGAACGTTGTCCATTGGCACGAGTACAGTGGGATCCTGGTGAGTGGCTATGGAGGGACCCCTTCTCTTCTGCAGACCGCCCAGGAGTCCCCTTCTTTCAGTACACTATTCGGCTTGGACGTCATATACTTGCAGCACAGAGAGAGGCCCGCCCCGCTGCAACATGTCATTGGCAGGAGGAGGGCCTCATAGTCGAGTTCTTGGCAGTCTTTTGGCAGAGGCTGTGGGACTCCAGACAGTCGAGGCGCGTCACTTTGTTCCAGTGGCTGGTTGCACACAGAGCCACAACAGTAGGGAGCTGGCTTGTGCATTGTGGTCTCTCGGCCGCATGTGCAGCCTGTGACCAGTTGGTGGAGAGTCAGCGTCACTGTCTTTGGGACTGTCCCTCGGCCCAGCAGGTGTGGCTACGACTTCTTCGGCTGATGCCTGTCCTCTCCACGGCTCGACAGTACACTTGGGGGGCAGCGGCTTGGTCCACCCTCACGGGCCCGGCACTTCAGTTTGAGCTATCTTCCACCAGCAGGATGATAGTGATGTAGGGGGGGCGACCTACACTCCAGCCTGCTACAGAGCTTACTCCACAGGAGTGGTGCAGTGAGAGAGAGGAGTGTTGGGAGCTCATCAGCGGCCTAGCTCTCTGGTTCATCTGGCAGGCGCGCTGTTTCCGCATCTTTGAGGCTCGCCCTGTGCCACCAACAGAGACTGTTCGTGACTTTTGGCTAGAGCTGATCCATACTCTCAGAGGACAGCTTGAGGGACTACAGGGCAGCTCAGACCGCATGCGGGAGCGCCGCGAGGCTTTCCTTCGACTCTGGCGCCCTGGGCCTTTCTACACCATAGTCCAGGGGGTGCTCAGATGGCATTACTGTCCACCTGTGTGGCTCTTCCCTCCTCCCTTCTCTTGATTTAGCCTCATTGTATATATGCTGTTTTTTCATTGGGAGAGTCTCCCCATCATGCTTGTTGTAGCCCTCTCTTGCAGAGGTGGATGTAGCCCTATGGGCAGTTTTCATTAACTAATAGAAGGATCTTTTTCTCGGAAAAAAATAAATAAATTTAGATTAGCCTAAAGATTTTTTGAAGCTTTTTTCTTTGTAATAAAATATATGGATATTTACTTTCAAGGTTTTCGAGACATTTCAATGCCACGGTCTTTTCTAGGATCTATGAGCATTTCAAACACGGTGACAAACCAAAATTATCAATATTATCTCTCTCACATAAATAATAAAAACTCTATAATTTGACACAAATTACCTTGCAAGGTTTTAGGTCACGTCTACGTTTGTAAGTGTTAGAACAAAGTGCATCCACAAAATATAAAAGTGAGATTAAAGTTGTAATTTTCTATTGTTAGTTTATATTTCATTAAAAATTAAAGTGAAATATTTTTAAAAATATACTTTGTTTCAAATTGGATTTTATATTGCAGTCTTTATTGTCTCTAGAAAGATGGCTTATAAGTCATTATGCAAGGGAATCCTTTCAATGTCAGCGTGCACATTAGTTAGTAAAAGTAGTCTCTACTCTCTCCTAAGCAAGCTTGATTATTGGGTTTCATGTCATGATCTCGCAACATCTCTTCAATGGCAGTACGAGCATAAATTAAAATTGTGTTATATACACCATCTTCCTTTCGTAAACAAGTGAATAAATCACGTTTTTTAATGAATCTTTTCCTTGATTAGATGTATGGCTTGCTTGGTATTTTGTTTGCTTGGAAAAGTTCGCTAAGTATTTGGTAAAACTCCTATTGAGAGAGAGCTTCTCTGTGGCCGTGCCTAGCCTTGTGAGGATTTGCTATTGTCTAGCGGCCATGGTTGTTTTCTAATTTTTGTTTGGTATGTCCACATGTATGTCACTAATTAGAGGGGGACCCTTTTTTATATGTTGTCTCTTCATATTTTCCATGTTTAGGGTCGTGAGGTCTTTGTATGAAGTTGGCGGGCAGCTTGGCTTCATCCCTATATGGTGCGTTGGGGGGGAGGGGGGCGTGTGGGGTGCATCATGGCAGAGTGGTGATAGCCTTGTATCTATCTCTTGTGTAAAGTTTGCTTCGTAGGGCTTGTCTTCTCTCTCTCTCTCTCTCTCTCTCTCTCTCTCTCTCTCTCTCTCTCTCCACCTGTGAGGAGATGTTGAGAGAGTTAAGACTTTAGAGGAATGGGGATCTCTAAGTCCTCAGAGGACGCTAAGCACAGTATGGGAGATATTTGATTGAGATGGGCACAACACATGGATTGGCCATTTTGAATGGCCTTGACAAATACTCTTGTTCAGGTAGCTTCACTTGCTTCCCTCATAGAGATGGTGCTAGCACTGTGGATTATGGTTTGGCTCCCATATCGCTTATACCATGCATTCAAGACTTATCAGTCTCGCATAGACCTGTTGGAGTGTTGTAGATCAAGCTCCAATGTCTTTTTGCAGTATATTTTACTTGCACTATTGGTGGATTTCATCATGCATCACATCGCCATTCCTTATATGGCAAAAGAAGAGAGATTTCTTAGCTCAGCTTGAGAGAGATATTTATCAGATACCTTGAGCCAGGACTCTAAGGAGGCTTGGCGACTCTTTAGAGAGCACTCACCCTCTCGAATCATTACTTCTACAAAGACATGGACACAATATGCATCCTCTTTAGAGAGCACTCTCTCTCCAGGCATTACTTCTACAAAGACATGGATATAAATCCTCTCTATACACAGTAGCAAAGCAATTACCATTGCTAGACCCGTCGGAGCCCTGTCCTCCCACTTCTACTTTCTTCACAGCAGAGATGGTGAGACACAATGAGGGCATAGGATCATGATGGTATAGTGGCAGAGCATTTCAATGTTTCATACATGCTAGAGATCATATTGTTGGTTTGTTGGAACTTGGCCTTCATGTTCAACAAGGCCATGTGTGAGGGGTTTCATGAGACCTGAAGTATGTCTACGATTGTACCACTACTCAAGTCTAGAGATCCAACCTTGCCCCAAATGGAGCACTTTTTCTCTTTCCGTCCCCCGTTCTGGTTTACACCCCGTTTTGGAACGGCGTTCCGTTCACAATTTGTTCCAAGAGCCGGATCTGTCCGAATGTGTCAGAATGTTTAGGCTGCGTTTTCTCCGTTCCGTGTTACACTGATTCATAGCACATGGGAGCTACCACGTGACAGATATGCATGACTAGCGTTGAGTGAGGGCGATAATTCATGTTGGTTTGCACAGATATCATCTTGGTTTGAGCTACATGAATTTACTATGGACAAGCTGCCTCCTTTTTAGTGTTCCCCGGACACATCATATTACAGGCTTGGGCACTCCAAGCGATAAATCAATAGCAACAGACGAATAGGAATCAATGAACTTGAAGAGGGGGAGAGAGAAGAGGAGAGTTGACATGGCACTCACCATATACAAGAGCTTGAGACTTGATTATAAACTTAATTTTGATTACAAGACTTAATACTTGATTACAAAACTTGGATTACAAAGCTTGACTTACAAGACAAGACCTGACTACAAGAACAAGACTTAATAACAAGAAAAGGACTAGAAGAGGACTTACCTCGCAGGAGCCTCACAACTGGTGTTGAGAAGACTGAGGGGCTTGTAGCCCAAGACCTCTATTTATACTAAATCTTAAGGAGGTTAAGAACCTTTTAGGTTTTTCTTCAAATGTAAGGAGGTTAAGAACCTTCTAGGTTCTTCCTCAAGTTTAAGGAGGTTAAGAATCTTCTAGGTTCTTCCTCAAGCTTCTAGAACTTTCTAAGTTCTTCTAGATTCTTCTTCTAGCTTCTAGAACTTTCTATAACCTTCTAGATTCTTCTAGAACTCTTCTAAGAGCTCGGATCGGTGACAATACAACGATTGTCCTTTTTGATGTAGGGACAGGCTTCGACGGATAGTGTCGATAAAACTCACGAACTTTGGCCGGTGCGCGATGGAGGTTAGATGGAGGCTCCCATGTTCATTCACTTGCATCGTAACCTTTCCAATGTACAAGGTACTACGTCTTCCACGAGAGATTCTAGAGTCAAGGATCTATTCGACTTCATATTCTTCATGACCATTGATTTGTAAGGGTGGTGGTGGTATGAGCATCTGCTAGGAATTTGGCACTGATGACAAGGCTCCAACAGTGAAACATGGAAGATTGGATGAATTTTCATAGAATGTGTGGAGATGGTATGTGACTGGATTCACTTGGCCAATTATCTTGAATGGTCCAAGTCTTTGATAGTCCAGCTTTTATGAAGGGTGAGATGAATGTAGATCATGGTGGAGAAGCCACACTCGATCCCCAATCTTGTATGGTGGATGCTGCATTCAGTGTTCGTCCGCGCTGGCTTTATACTTATGTTGAGCTCTTTTGATATTCATCGTTAATTCTTTATGAATGCTTTGTAGATGTGTATGGCAGTCGGATTCTTCACTCGATGATTCATATGGACATCCATCCTTGGGTGTTGACCATAATGGGCAAAGAATGGGGTATGTAGAGTGGAAGCATGAATAATGTTGTTGTAGGCAAACTTAGCCAAGGCTAGCAATTCTACCCAATTGTCTTTATGGTAGTTGATTGTGCATTGAAATACTATTCTAGAACTCAATTCAGCCTCTCTGTTTGTCCATCACTTTGTGGATGGTTGGTTGAAGAGAGGGTAATCTTTACTCTTAGAAGCTTAGACAATCCTCTCCAAAAGCTTGATATGAATTGTGGCCCTCGATCTGAGACAATGTCATCTGGAAGTCCATGATAGCAATAGATATTCTCGAGGAAGAGCTTTGCTATTCCTTCTATGGTGATTGACTTGGTTGCTGGAATGAAATGTGCCATCTTTGTGAGTCTATCGACAACCATCAGAATTGAATCATAGCTCTCAGAGGAAGGTAGATCGGTAATGAAATCCATGGAAATAGAAGACCATGTTTTGCTAGGGATGGGCAAGGGCTGATGTAATCCATGTGGGTGATGCCGTGGAGCCTTGGCCCTATAGCAATTGTCACACGTGTGTATGTATTCTTTGACAAGCTTTCTGTAAGGTGCAGCAGAAGTGAATGTTGAACTTTGCTCAAGATGAGTGCTCTGAACTGTGCTCAAGGGTTCCTTTTACTTGCGGAAGGGAGAGCCTTCCGTTCCTTTAGTGAGAGAGTGCAATGATCACAAACAAAGTGAATGACACTATGAATGAAGGTGTTGAGACTACGAGACTACGCGAGAGAGAGAGAGAGAGAGAGAGAGAGAGAGAGAGAGAGAGAGAGAGAGAGAGAGAGAGAGAGAGAGAGAGAGAAGAATACGACACTAGACGGTTGTCAAACCCTCCTCCAAGGGCCCCCCCGCTCTATGGCGAGAGAGGTCTATGCTATTGATTGCACAAATCTGGTACAATGGTCTACATGCAAGGGACTTGCCTACAATGTCGACGACAATGATGACGACGAGGAGACGGGTTGAAAACTGAAAATGCTAGGGGCTAAAATCTGCAAATCTTCTAACTGCTGAATTCTGACATTGTGTCGGTGAGGACGGCGATGGCGACGACACGACGATGATGCGCTGAAAACGCAGATGCTGAAATCTAAGAACAATGGTTGAATCTGAAAACGCTGGCTGATCTTGCTATGCGGCGAGGATCTGCTGCGGGTAGGTGAGATCTGTGAGGCTAGGGGCTGATCTTGCGGTGTCTTAAGTGCTGAAAACTGAAAATCTTGATGCTAGGGGCTGATCTGACGTCAGGAATCTGCAAAACGCTGATGTTGATCAACAACCAAAAACGCGAGGGAATCTGTAGCAAAAATGCTGGTCCTGATCTGTTGTAGAAAGCGCTATGCTGATCTGCAATTTGCTAATGCCACGGCTGATCTGGTACTGCTGAAAACGCTAGGTTGAAACTGTAGCCAAAATGTTGATCTTGATTTGCTGTTGGCTAGAAACTCTAGGCCTGCTGCCCGTCTTGCTGAGAAGGTGCACTGTAAGTTGGTGGACTTCTGTTGCCTCTTCTGCCAGAAAGTGCCAGCGCTAGTTTTCCTATATATTAACCTAGCAGAATTGCCCTATCTAGTTTCCCAACAAAGTCACTTATTAATAATAAGTGAAAAATGATAAAATAGTGAAAATGGGTTTTGTGCAGTGTAAAATGCTCATGATGGTTACTGACTGTCATGCTGATGATCATGTTGTGTGCAACCAGAGGATATGCAACTACTCTAAGTGCCTAGACATGCACGGCTTGCGCACAGGCTTACAAAGGTGCCAGAACACTAGCTAAGTTGACCTGAACGTTGGACCTGAAGTAGCTTGTCCACATGCACATAGCGTTAGATGTGCACGTGACATCCCCTCCCTTTCAAAGTGAGGTACTGGTACCGAATTGCATGGCGTCAAGGGAGAGCGCCAACAACTTCTAGAATCCTGGGAAGGACTCTTCGCCGGCCCACTACGATGCGTGGGTCGTACGATACTTGAACTTCATGAAGGTCTGTAATGCTTGCTTCTTTGGGCGGCGCCGAAAGCGACACAAAGTGATCTGTGGCAGTTTCAATGCTCCAATTTTGGCTATGGACGTACCTTCTTCAAGAATCTCCGAGGAGGAAAATTCTTGAAACCACTTCCAACACAAAATCATGAACATACCCATTCCATGTAGAGTGATTGGAAAAATACTAGTCGTCCTAAAAGACTGTGCATGCAATGTAAATGAACAAAGTGATGGAGTGCCAAAGCCGTTCACCGAACATACACAAAAAATGGGGTCTAAACTTGACTTTCTGATCTAAATCTATCAACTGTGGCAAATCACAATGCAAATGCCGATGCTTGATGGTCAATCTTTCTTATGCTCGTTCTGAGACTGTGTCGTGCAAAGGAAGAGACTTGGAATGTGAATTCCTTGAATGCAAACTTTTCTTCTTTTCAAGAGTGATCCGCATACATCCATGCTCATCCATGACTGAATCATGTGCAGCATACAATACGGCATGCCTATGAAAAGGGAACACATAAAGATGGTGGCAAAAATACAAGAAACCATCAGGAATGAAACACTCGAACAATGCGTGCTGACTAATCATGCGAACACACAATACTTCCTGAGTTGGTTCTTTGGATCTCGGCTCGAGAGCCAAGAGCGATTTTGCGTATTGCAATGAGGTTAGCTTCACTAGAAAAACCATCATCTAAACCATCATCCTTGTGAACAATCACATCTATATCATGCAAAACATGTGTCGTGATTCGGAAAAGGAACGACTGAGAGAGTCTCCTTTTCTTGTTCTTTTTCGGGTAGGAATTGACACGCCCAAGCGGACTTGGATTACGTGCGACCGCAAAAGGCAAAAAATTTCTTGTGGTTCTTTCCTTGAGTGATACAGATCACTGCCAAAGCTCTGATACCAATGTAAGGTGCAACGGAAGTGAATGTTGAACTTTGCTCAAGATGAGTGCTCCGAACTGTGCTCAAGGGTTCCTTTTACTTAAAGAAGGGAGAGCCTTCCGTTCTCTTAGTGAGAGAGTGCAATGATCACAAACAAAGTGAATGACATTATGAATGAAGGTGTTGAGAGAGAGAGAGAGAGAGAGAGAGAGAGAGAGAGAGAGAGAGAGAGAGAGAGAGAGAGAAAAGAATACGACACTAGAGGGTTGTCAAATCCTCCTCCAAGGGCCCCCCTTTCTATGGGGAGAGAGGTCTATGCTATTGATTGCACAAATCTGGTAGTATGGTCTAGATGCAATGGACTTGTCGAAGACAATGATGACGACGACAAGACGTGCTGAAAACTGAAAACGCTAGGGGCTGAAATCTGCAAATCTGCTAACTGCTGAATTCTAACACTGTGTCGGCAAGGACGGCGATGGCGACGACGCGACATCGGTGCGCTGATGTAACAAACTGCTGATGTGTCAAAGCCTAAAGAATGGAGCGAACTTATAGAAGCCGGCCGAGGGGCCTAAACCCTATGAAGAACAAGTAGCAGCAGAAGAAGAAGTCCTACTAACTGATGGGGACCCCATCCGATGGGGCCCCAAGTGACATAAAGGATTAAAATAAAGCAGGATCCGAACACACGCCAGAACTGATGACGTGGCAGATTTACGAAAATTGCGTTGACATGATGACGTGGCAGGCTGTACGGATTTCTGCGTTTTGTGTTGGTTGATGACGTGGCAGGTTGTACGGATTTCCGTAAATTGCGTTGGCAGCTTTTGGCTTTGCTTTTGGACCAGAAGCTTTTGAGTTTTAAAGGCTTTTTTACTGTAATTGCTTTTCAGGCCAAGGGCCTTTAAATATGAGGCTAGGGCTCATTCTCTGGCATGCTTCCTGAAGAAGGTGCAGAGTCGGGAGTACCGGCTTGTATTGTGATGATGCAATATAAAGAAATACCGAAAGGGGCGCCAAGGTTTGGGGCCAATATTCGTTGGGGTGGAATTCCGCCACTTCGTGTCGCGTGTCGTCTCTCTCTTTCAGTTCAACTGTTGATGAAGTGCTAAAAGTCTGTTCAGTCTGTTCTTTTCTATTGGCACGTGGTGCCCGTCTTGTGACAGTGGTATCGGAGCATCAGGCGGTATGCTTTTCTGAAAGCATACCAGTCCTACAAAAGAGCAGACAGAGCTATTGGAATTTTATTCGAGGTATCTTCGCCCTCCAACCCGGACTGAGCAGACAGAGCTATTGCAATTTTATTCGAGGTATCTTCGCCCTCCAACCCGGACATATTAGCCACTTCCACCCTTACTTCATCGTGCATCGGGCGCGCTCCCGTCTTCACCGCTCATATCTTACAGGGCATAAGCCATTAAGATCACTTGCAAAGAAGGATCCGATATTTGTTTCAAGTCACTGTTTTTCTCAAAAGCAATGCCATGCAGATGTTGATGTCTATAGCTACCAAGCCGCACACTCCAAGTACTTGGCAAGCTTTCAAGAAAAAGATTTGTCCGAAGTTATATATGGTTTCTATCATCTTCCTTCGGAGTGCAACTTTTGGCAGAGTGGGGTATCCTGAAATGCTTGCCATGGAAACCCTAGCAGATTATAACTTGAAATTTCTCGACATCTCTCAGTAGATGTCTCTTCACGAGCAGATGACCTTGGAGGTTCGGTGTGATTGCTATCTCTTGGGACTACCATCGCCGCCAAAGAAACACTGTCTGTCCAAGAGCTGACGGACCATGCTGTGCTCGGCTACGACCTCATGGAAGGAACCTAACCCTAATTTTTGGTGCAGGTTTCAAGATGGAAAGTCAGTCGACTTTTCGAGCTCGACTGATGTCGAGACTGCCTTTAAGTTTGAGTTTTTTTTGATCTTGTTTGGTGATCCTGTTTGGAATTTGTTTGAAATGGATGGTATCTGTTTTGAACATGTTTTGGTGTCGATTTGAATTGTTTGACTCCGGTATTAATACTGGTTTCAATGATTGGTGATTTTACTCCCCGGTGGAGTAGTGAGAAATGATGTTTGAGAATGCTTGTTCATACTCATGGCCCGGACCCTTGTGGTTATTTGCGGGGGGAGTATTGAATGATTGAAAAGTGTTGTTTTTACTCATGGCTCGGACCCTTGTGGTTATTTACGGGGGGAGTATTGTTGTTGTGACTCCCGGCCCAGACCTGGATGGTTATGCGGGAGGAGTATTAAGAAGTCTGAGTAGTGGTTACTCTCAGCACCTCCAAACGACGCAAGCTGCGGTCTGGGGGACGTTTGGTTATAAAAGGCCTCTATATCTCCCGGCCCGGACCTTTTTAGGTTATGCGAGAGGAGTGATGAGGGAGTCGTTGAATATCTCCCGGCCCGGACCTTGTTAGGTTATGTGGGAGGAGTGTTCATCGGCGGCTTTATGTTTCTATGTCTTGTAACATGCATATGTCAGCATTTGTGTTGCATTGTGATGTGCCAACTACTGAATATTCCTAATTGGATGAGATTGCTTGGGTATGTAATTTTTTAGTGCATCAAGACACCCGTGGAAGGTCAGTACGGTCTGGGTGTGATGGCTAATTTCACTATACCGGAATATCAAGAGTTCTGATATGGACGAAAGGAGAAGCTAACTCCTTGATCAAAACAACCGAAAGGAGAAGCTAACTCCTGGATCAAAAGAGCAGAAAGGAGAAGCTAACTCCTTAATAAAAAGGGCAAACTCATTGTCCCTCGGAATGACCCTCGGAATTTGTTTTGAGCTAACTTGAGTTGTTTTGCAGATATGTTGTAATGGCGGACGATTACTCTCTTTCAAGAAGGGGAGATGTAACAAACTGCTGATGTGTCAAAGCCTAAAGAATGGAGCCAACTTACAGAAGCCAGCCGAGAGGCCTAAACCCTAAGAAGAACAAGTAGCAGAAGAAGAAGAAGTCCTATTAACTTATGGGGACCTCGTCCGATGGGGCCCCAAGTGACATAAAGGATTAAAATAAAGCAGGATCTGGACACACGCCAAAACTGATGATGTGGCAGATTTTCGAAAATTGCGTTGACATGATGACGTGGCAGGTTGTACGGATTTATGTAAATTGCGCTGGCAGCTTTTGCCTTTGCTTTTGGACCAGAAGCTTTTGAGTTTTAAAGGCTTTTTTACTGTAACTGCTTTTTAGGCCAAGGGCCTTTAAATATGAGGCTAGGCCTCATTCTCTGGCATGCTTCCTGGAGAAGGTGCAGAGTCAGGAGTACCGGCTTGTACTGTGATGATGCAATATAAAGAAATACCGAAAGGGGCTCCAAGGTTTGGGGCCAATACTCTCTCGGGTGGAATTCCGCCACTCCGTGTCGCGTGTCGTCTCTCTCTTTCAGTTCAACTGTTGATGAAGTGCTAAAAGTCTGTTCAGTCTGTTCTTTTCTATTGGCGCGTGGTGCCTATCTTGTGACAGCTGAAAACGCAGATGCTGAAATTTGCGAACAGCGACTAAATCTGAAAACACTAGCTGATCTTGCGGTGCGGGGAGGATCTGTTGTGGGTAGGTGAGATCTGCGAGGCTAGGGGTTGATCTTGCAGAGTCGTAAGTGCTGAAAACTGAAAACACTGATGCTAGGGGCTGATCTGACGCCGGGAATCTGCAAAACGTTGATGCTGATCTACAACCAAAAAGTTAAAACTCCAGGGAATCTGTAGCAAAAATGCTGGTCTCGATCTATTGTAGAAAAAGCTATGCTGATCTGCAATTTACTAACGCCTGGGCTGATCTGGTACTGTTGAAAACGCTAGGCTGAAACTGTAGCCAAAACGTTGGTCTTGATCTACTGTCGGCTGGAAACACTAGGTCTCTTGCCGGTCTTGCTGAGAAGGTGCACTGTTAGTTGGTGGACTTCTATTGCCTCTTTTGCCAGAAAGTGCTAGGGCTAGTTTTCTTATATATTAACTTAGCAGAATTGCCCTACTCAGTTTCCCAACAAAGTTACTTATTAATAATAAGTGAAACATGGATAAAATAGGGAAAATGGGTTCTGTGCCCTGTAAAATGCTCAAGATGGTTACTGATTGTCATGCTGATGATCATGTTGTGGGCAACCAGAGGATATGCAACTATTCTAAGTGCATGGACATGCACGGCCTGCGCACAGGCTCACAAAGGTTCCAGAACACTTCCTAAGTTGACCTGAACCCTAGACCTGAAGTAGCTTGTCCACATGCACATAGGGTTAGATGTGCACGTGACACTGTCACATTTGAGGCCACCAAAAATTCCGTCTGATAAGCTCAATCGTCTTGTTTACTCCAAAATGGCCTGTTATTGGGGAATCATGTCTCTCTTGAAGTATTTGCAATCTTAGCTCTTGTGATGGTATAGACAGAATCCCCTATAGTACAACAATCCATCAACTTCTTCAAAATCTTTTAAAGTGGAGTTTGAGATTAATGTTGTGAGCAAGTGGGTCATTGCAATTTTTTTTTTCACCTTTTTAAGGAAGGCCGAGTCATTTGGGGCCATTCTAGTCACTGCAAAGAGCTTGAGTTGTTCTGGCCTCAACAGTACTGACTCTTGTTGATCATAGGCAGGGTCTCCCTTCTTAGGTGCAAGATAGGATCTTCACGATAAAGCATTTGATTTTCCTTGTTTATTGCCAGGCTCATAGCAGATGACAAAGTCAAATCTTGTCCACACACATAGGTAGAGACCCATCCTTTTTCTTTACAAATAGTATCGGTGTCCCTGCTAGTGGCTTTGAATTCCGTATAAATCCCTTGGCTAGGTTTTATCAATGTACTTCCGAAGCGCTACAAGCTCATCTTGGGATAGCTTGTATATTGAACCGAAGGGTGGTTGAGTTCCTTCCTATAGTTCAATGCCATAATCATAAGGTCGATGCTCGGGAAGCATGTCGGCAATTTTTTTTCCAAATACATCCTTGTAATCATGATATTGAGGTGGCAACGCTTCCATGTTCTTTTCTGTGGAGGAGTCAAGTGGTATTGCATAAGTCAAGAATGATGGGTTTCTCTTGGCTACACACATGAATACCCTGGCTCCAACATAGAGTGGTTTGACATGCTTGGTTTTGGCATGTTGTGGCCGTCTTTTCTCAACCCGTCGAGACCTCCAATCAACATCGGGATTGTGTAACTCAAGCCAGGATAGGCCAATTGAAGGCTGTATGATGGGTAGTGTATGACATTGAAAGCTGTATTAGAGACTTGATCATTTGTCACCTTCATAGGTTGGGTTTCATACTTGATGTCTCCTGAAGCAATTGGCCTGCCATCAGTCACCTCCGCAGATGCTGGAGTTGGTTTTTCCACAAGCATTAAACCTTACTGTTTAGCAAATTCTTCATTGATGAAACAAGCGGTAGCGCCACTATCCAATAGAGCTTTCACCTCCATTTGGTCTTCTATTCCTTATAGGAAGAGACTTTGTTGACTCTTGGTGTGCACACAGTCTAACCGCACAGTCTCTACTGAGGTTGAACGTCCATGTTTCCCGAACTTGATAGAGTTGTAATGCTCTGTATCTTAGGTTTCCTATTGCTTTGAGCAATATGTCTAGGCGTCCCACAATACATGCATAGCCCATTTATTCTTCTTTGTTGCTTCTCTTGTGGTGAAAGCAGTTTAAACCTTGTTGCATCAATCTGCATGGGTTCAACGTTGATTTCTCGGTTCCTTAAACCCCCTTCAGCAGAGGATATTGTTGTAAAGGCAGTGGGCGGGGTTGCCTCCTACCTCTTCTCTTGTTGTCTTTCAAAGAGCCCATTGTCACACTCTATGGCTTGGGACATGAATTCACTTAGGGTTTGAACCTTTGGCATGGTAAGCAAGAGATTATTTACATCATCTCTTACACCCCACTGGAATTGGTCGATGAAATAATTCTCATGCCAGGTTAAATCACATGTGAGCAGACCGATACAGGGCGAGGGCCTTGTCGTAACTTGCAAACGAAAACTCTTGCCCAAAGGCTATATAGTATATAATTACTCAAAGGTTGCTGAAAACTCTCTTACAAAGGCCTCGAAGTCATAGAGTAGACGAGAGTCCCTTTCAAGTAGGGGTGCAAACCAAGAGAGGGCCATACCTGAGAGGAGCGTTCCGATCAGACCAACTTGAGAAGCACCATCGGGGTAGCGCTCAGATTGCATGCGTATGAACATTTTCACTTGTTGGAGGAAGCCTCTAAACTTTGAAATGTCCCATCAAACTTTTCAAGTAGGTTGACCTTGGGCTCTTTTCTATTTTGGAGTAGATTTGTTGAAGGCATGGTTTGATTATGGTCATGGCTAGCTTCGCATAGCTCTTGGATCTAGCGTTGATGAAGTTGCGCCCGCCCTCGGCCGGCGAGAGCGAGAGTTGACCATGGAGGACATTGAGGCCATATTGCAGAGACCCATGAGAGAGTTCATGGGATGATCACCATTGTATACTTTCTCCATTGTACACCTCATTGGCCCTCATATAATCGTACCACCCCTCCCCATATATTTTGAGCTGATGTATTATGTGATGAGGATGTTGATGATGATGAGGATGTAGGTTAGACTTACATACCTACCCACTCTAGGTACCCTCTTTTACTTTTATTTTATGTTCCCTGGGCACTGTACTAGAGTCACATATGGATGTAACCTTTTAGTCTCATAGGTTATTTTGGCCTTTCGAAGATGTTAATATAACATTTCATTTCATTTTATTTCGTCTCTCTCTCTCTCTCTCTCGTCACCACACCTATTGCACTTTGACATGGTATCAGAGGAATGGCTTGACGACTCCAGCCTTGCAATCAGGAGTGTGTAAATGGGCTGATATATTCAGCCAGCTGGAGGGTGACTTGTGCGTGTTTTTTTTTTTGTTGTTGTCATGGAGACCTTTCCAAATCTGTGTTTTTGCATTGGGAGGGGCTGGTGGTGCTGTGCTTCAAGTTTGTCAGGAATAACCCTTGAGAATCTTCGTTTTCAGCCAGTAGACGACAAAGGAGTGATTCTGTTTTTCAGTGAGGAGCTGGATGAGTTTGTGGATATGTTTTGAATGCAAAGGAGGGGGGGGGGAGGGGGGTGTCGTGTGCCCGATATAGGCTCGATACCTTTACTACTTTTCAGCTTGCTTAGTAATTTTTCTAGGTTTGTTGGTTTATATAGCAGCTCCGAATTAATCTTTTATAGCTCATAATAACAAGCAAGAAACTTCCACTTTTGTGTGCTTGTTAGAGTTTGGTGTTTAGGAATAAAATCTTTGCACTCTGTCTCATGCCTTGAGATCAATAACTATGTAGCATTCAAGTAAGATTCTCTCATTGATTTTGCCTATCTTTCTCGTTGTACTTTTCAGAAGAAGTCATTGTTAATGTTATTATTATTGGTCTTTTTGAAATTTCAAAAAAAGGAAACTTGAACCAGTCTTTTCACTTATTTTAATTTTGAATCTACTTTCTTTTGTATGTGCTTATAATTATACCTGATTGTGTATTTTGTGCGGGTGTCTTTACCCCTTCTTATTCGTTTTTAAGTTCAGAACGTTGTACATTATTAAGGTTTTATAATGTTAAAATGCATCCTTCTTCTTCTTGCATGTTTCTGAATGGCATGATATAAGTCAGGTCTTGAACTTGAATTTTTCTCTTGTTTGAATCATGGTAAGGCTGTCTATAGCTCATCAGTGGTTCTTTTCATGCAATCAATGCCACTCCCTTGATGTTCCAAGATGCTGTGTGGCAGAGGGTTGGACGGAGCATCTTAGTTGGGCAAGAGGTGGAGGTTTGGTTCACAAGCTCGCGGCTATTGACCCGTCAACTACTGTGGAGATTGGAGCTATAATTCATGAACATGTGCAAGTGGGTCCTCATTCACACATTGGCTCAGGCTCAGTCGTGGGACCTCGCGTGACAATTGGATCCCATTCAACATTATGGTATCTGCAAATACTTTTTCGGCTTTGAACTGCTGCAAACCGGACAACTTGACATGATCACACATTCTCACTTTTGAAATACTCTGTTGTATAGTGGTTTGCATTTGTAGTACTGCTGACTGGCAGTTTCTCATGGTTTAAGGAGTAAGTAAATCTTATTGCACCTTGCAAGTCTGAAAATTGAGGAGCTTCCTTCTTGTACAGACTAGGCTTAAGTCTAAGTACAGTGTATTACAAAGGCATTATCAATGAGGCTTAAGTATAAGTACGGTGTAATACAAAGGCATTATTAATGAAGCTAACCGAGAAAGATGAAGGGGTATCTTCAAATCAGCCCGCAACAGGATCATATCAGCACAAGAAGGGTGGAAGGTAGCAGCAACCAGTATACACTCCTTGTTGCAAGGCATCAGCACTTGAACAAGCACCGATCAGCATCCGACCCTTGGGCATACGATGGCTCTGAACCCATGTCAGTGGCAGCAGAAAAATGAATGGGATGATGAACTGGGCAGCAAATCAATGGGGTGTGACAACTCTCTGCGGGTTTGGACAGCCACCTGGACTCGACCAACTCAATGGAGGTCTCCCTCCTGATCTCGATTGAATATCCCTCTACGTTGACAATGGCAGCCCAAGGAGAAGTGGAGGGGGGCAGATCGTGGCAGCCAAATTTTTCTGAAAGGATTTCTCTAGAGTGAGAAAGAGAGAGATTTCCTTGAAGGGCTAGAGAGACAAAATGCTGAAGGGAGGTAGGGCGATAGTAACCCACAAGTTGGGACTCTATTGCTTTGGAACAGATAAATTAAGATGGGGGACATTTGTTCCCCCCTTCCCTCTTAATTTTGTGTAAGGAAATACCGTTGACTCTGATGATCGGTCTTGACCATAAAATCTGTTCCTAAAAGATATAACGCTTCCAGGTAGACAAGGTGTGGATCACAGCCATAAGTTCCTTCTTGTAGATCGAGGCATGCAATGCTGCATCCTTAAGCCGTCTACTCACTGCATGGGCTTCTTGGTTAAGCACTCCACCGATGCAATCACCTGAAGCATCGCAGTGAACCTCAAATGGTTTCCTTAAGTCTGTCACTATTAAAATAGGATCATGGCTCAATAAATACTTTAGTCTATCAAAGGCACCTTGTTGCCTCGATTCCCATTTAAATGGGATCTTCTTCCTTGTTAGGTCATGGAGTGGTCCTGCTACATGAGCAACACCTCAGATAAACCTTCGATAATGTGAATGCAATACGTACATCATGTACTAAAGTGGGAGTTGGCGAGTCTTGTACAACTTGGATCTTTCGGGATCCATACTCACTTGATTGTGAGAGACTATATGGCCTAAATAATGTAGCTCTATGAGAAAGAACTCACTTTTCTTTGCATTGACATTCAACTCATGCTTTTGCAATTTGTGAAACACTAAATCCAAGTGCTTCCAATGTTCCTCTTTAGACTTAGAGAAGATTAGTATGTCATCAAAGAATACTCCTCTAAAGGCTCGGTATGGGTTGAAGTACGATCCATCATTTGATTGAATGTGGTAGGTAGCATTGGTTAAGCCGAAAGGGCATCACCAAAAATTCATAAAGTCCAAAAGTAGTGCAAAAAGAAGTCTTATGGACATCTTCAGGGGCTATGTGTATCTTACGATTTCTCTCTTTAAGTCTATGTGAGTAAAGCTGCTTGCACCCTGTAACTTATTGAGAATGTCATCAATCCGAGGAATCAGTTAGCGATTCTTGATGATGATCTTGTTTAGAGATCGGTAATTTACATTCGAAACATGCCATCTTTCTTCTACACCGGTAGAACTAGAGAGCAGTAGGGTGAAGTACTTGGTCGTACGAGCCCCTTCACCAGAAGCTCTTTGACTTGCTTCAAAATTTCCTGTTGCTGAGCAAGACTTACCCTATAAGGGGGTTGGCTTGGAGGAGAGCTACCCGGTATGAGATGATCATTCCGGATGTCACGTGCGCATCCAACCCTATGTGCATGTGGATAAGCTATAACTCCTACTTCTAGGGTTTATTAGAGCCTAGGAAGTGTTCTGGCACCCTTGTGAGCTTGTACGCAGGACGTGCATGTCCAGGCACTTTAGATTAGTTGCCTACCCTCTGATTGCACATGAGCATAGCCAGTGTCTGCTACGAGTAGGTGTCATGAGGACGTGGAAATTGCTAACTTGAGTTGTTGGTTTCTTTCCGATGATTTTTGTTTAATTTTTGGGACCCTCTTTTGAAGTTGCAAATGGCCGGACATTGTATGGCCAGTATGAAATAGTAGTTTCACTTGCAGATGGGAAGTTGGTTGGCACTGGAATTCGAGTAGTAAAAGGGTGTCTAGGCTCAATTCAAAGTCATCTAGGTTCCCTCGCTGCACTTAATAAGGTGTGGATACTAGGAAATTAACTCCATATAGGCATAGTGACAAGGTGGGGTCACCCAAAGAAAATCACTCATGAACTGGGCTACATTGTATTTTTGGACGTGGTCCCAGTGGTGAAAGATAGTCAGATGACCAGTGAGAGTCCAATGGAAG
The DNA here is from genome assembly GCF_014529385.1 of Adiantum capillus-veneris. Classification (NCBI taxonomy): domain Eukaryota; kingdom Viridiplantae; phylum Streptophyta; class Polypodiopsida; order Polypodiales; family Pteridaceae; genus Adiantum; species Adiantum capillus-veneris. Next base: position 26,979,942 of record NC_140948.1, on the reverse strand, counting down.
CATTTCCTAAAATTTAGGGAACTGCTATTTTGGGCCACAAAATTTGTTCGCGTCATTAGCTTCAGAATGACAAGGGAAACATTTTATTACTCTGCTGCAAAGCCAACTGATGCACCAGTTGAGAGATTTTTAAGCGGGAAGCCCAATGCGGAGAAATTGCATGCATGATTGCCAAGTGGCAATTTTTGGCCAATTTACCAAGTCTGGGAGAATAGAATCGTAACTGACTTTTTGGAGATGTTTTTGAGGCTAATAACTTTGATTTTCAGCCATTTCTCTGCATTTTTGAGCTTCCCATGACTCTACCTAGCACCAAGGAGCTCATTTCAGCATTGGAAGGCATCAGATGCGTGTTTACAGGGCTGTTTTGCTGCGTTTTCAGCGATACGCAAGTTTTGGCAGCCATGGAACTCTTCCCCCTTTTGCATCTATTTGTTCACAGATGCATTACAGGTCAAGTGTAGAAGAGAGGGCGCTCGATTTATGCTGGGGGGATGCTTCATTGAGAACCTGTCACATGTTAAGAACTATTGTGTGCAAGCTTTCCCTCTCATGTACAGTGTAGTGCAAGAAGTGATGTCCTGTACACTCTACACTGCTCTCTCTCCCCCCACGTGCAGTAACGTGATGCCCCACAAGAGGACTCTTCATTTGAACTATGTACAGTTGTGTGGCCTTATGCTTCTGTGCCGAGGCAAGAGCCTCTTTGAGTAGGAACAGGAGTAGCTAACTGCTACTCCATAAGCAGGCACCGGTGAGGGTGATAACCTCACCTTACAGGTGCATTTTCAGCGCTGGTTATGCGCTGTTTTTGGATTGTTTTGCAGCTGTATGGATGCCAGAAGCATTGGGAACAATGCTCCAATGTTAGAGGACAGTTTCGGGATTGTTTAGGGCTGAAAATAGGGTAAAAATCAGTAAATACAGCGAGTTGTAATTGCTGTTTTTGGACTGAAAACAGAGGGTTTAAATCCTTGGAAGTGAATTCCAGCAGGGGGATTTGTTCAGGGCGAGTTTTGGGGCCGTTATGTTGCCAAAATTTTATAAGAACATGTGTAATCTAGTTGGATAGAGGTGAAGATCCCTAGGACTCTAGTTTTGAAACTTTACCCTCTAAAGGAACAAAGAAATACCAGCCAATTTTTGGGGCCTACAGGTTGTCGCGTCTGCTCGGAGCATTCTAGCTTCCGAGCTGTGTGTGCTTTGACGTGTTAATTCCCGCTACAGGTTCCTTCTGCAAGGTTGCATTAGGAGAGCAACCTGCAGGCCACCACACACTTCCAAAAAGCTCATCCCAAGAGGGGGTGCCCAAAAACTAAGAAGGGGCTGATTTTGAGCTCATAAGTGAACACAACGTGTGTGTGAGTAGTGGGTGCAGGTGCAGAAGGGGTTGATTTGAGCTCATAAGTGAACACAGTGTGTGTGTGAGTAGTGGGTGTAGGTGATCACAGCTTTAATGGAAAGCTTTCTTTCTCATGTAGCGCGATGATTTGCTTTCGTGCATCTCTCTTTCCCCTTTGTACATATGGTAATGCCCCACTAGTTGGGCTTCTTAGATGACCATATACAGTTCCAGGGGTTTTATGCACGTTTGCCAAGGCAAGAGCCTTCTGCACAGGAACCAGATTAGCTAATTGCTAATCCCCCACAGGTACACACAGTTCCATCGCGAAGAATTGCAAAACTGGAGAGTTTACTTGCCTTAAAACTCGTCCAATTCGCATGGGAAATGTCCCATTGTGTACGGGAGCTCCTGAGACACACGTAGACGTGTTTGCTCCACTCAAAACGATCCAAAACAGAAAATTACAGCCTGCTGTGTTTATTCGCAGGTTTAGGTTTTCCCACCTAAACTACAAAGTAACACTAGGGGAGCCTCGGGAAAGCCTTGGAATGCTTGTACAGGGCTTTGGGCAATTGACAGTGACCAAAACAAGGAATTACAGAATGCAGCTCACCTGAAAGCTTTCAAAATGCAAGGGAAAGTGTCCTAGACGCGTACTTTTGATCTACAGGGATTTTGGCACCGTTATGTTACTGAAATTAGGTAAAACACTTTCCATTACTGCCCTTGACAAGTTTGGACAGCTTAGTGAGAGTTGGGTGAAAGCGTTCGTGTCGTTTATTTGCAATAAGAATAAAGAAATACTGAGAGGGGCGCTAGTCTTTGGGGCCTACAAGGTGTCGTTGTCTACTTGGGAGCGCTCTAGTTACCGAGTTGTGAATTGTTTTGAAGTGGTGAATTCCAATTATAGGTTCATTTGTGAAGTTACTTTGTGTCATGAAGTACATGTAAAGTTAACAATGTATAGATTGGGTGAAAGCCAAGGTTTACCGTCCTTTAGTGAGGTTACAGGTCGGTTTCATGGCTCCGTCACTGAGACAACATCACTTTCTCCTCAAGAAGTGAGCCTTGGTTTGTTTTGGGCGAAGACACAAGGCACTGGAACTTGGAATTCCACTATGGTTGATAGGACGCATGACACCAGAGAAGAGGGTTCCTCTTCATAGGACATACAGACTGGTCCTCTGGTGTATGAAGTTGGCGAAAATTCACGGCCACCATTGTCTGTACCTGTACCTGTTTATTGATGTGAATGCGCCACAAACTCAAGGGATAGTGACCAGGTGAAACGGACAAACGGAGGGGATCTCCTGCCTACACGGACCGCCTATGGACATGTGTCGGACGAACCACCCGACCATTGCCACCATCCGGTAGCTTCCTCATGCGGGGGACCGGACATAGGCATGCACCTATAAGACCGAGCATCTGTCACGCGGCAGTTCACTTGCGCTACGTGGACATGTTTCTGCTACAGTCTAGCAAGAGTCATTAGCTTAGGACCTAGCATGACACCTTTGTGAGCCTCTAGCAATACGTGCATGTCCAGGCCGGTCATAGTTGCATACCCTCTCTTGCACAATACCGCATTTTAGCACTTAGGCATTTACCACGTGTGAACCGCCTCTTAAAGGCACACTTAATTAATAAGCGACTTTAACATTTTTATGAGATCACGGGGGCTTTTCCCAGCTTGCTCGACCCAGCCTTTTCCACCTATAAAGGCAGCCCTATGCAGCGCTAGAAGAGCAAGAAGCAAGAGGAGGAGAAGTACGGCATGTCCTCTCAGCCTCATTGGCGTTTTTCAGCTAGATCGCCAATAGTTTCTTAGACTTTCCTCATCGTTTTCAGCTCAAGACAGCCAGCGTTTTCAGCCTTTGATCGCCATCAGAATTCAGCCCGTAGCCTCGTCATGGTTGCAGATCCGAGCCATCGACATCGCTAACAATTTCAGCATTCAACCATAGCCTCGTTGTCGTCGTTGACACAGTACCCCAACACCTAGTATCTCTTGTGTTTTGGCTTTGCTCCTGCTTAGGTCAGCATAAGGACTTTCAGTACCCATCACAACCCTTTGGTACCTCGTTGTCGTCGACACAGAACCCCTTAGTACCTTGTCGTCATCATCGACACAGAACCCATCAGTACCTCGTCGTCGTCTCGTTATAATCGTCGACACAAAACCCATTAGTACCTCAACACCCCTCAGTACCCCTTGTGTTCTGGCTAGGCTCGTGCCTAGCTCAGCATAGGGATCTCGAGTACCCGTAGTACCCGCAGTATCCCTGAGTACCCATCAGTACTCGCAGTACCCCAATACCCTTTAGTATCTCAGTAGTACCTAGCATTAGTAGCATCAGTACCCATTAACATCTCATCATTTAGCATCATCGTATCAGCATTGTGCAGGAAATAAAGAAAGTACTTGCTCTGGCAATAGAGCAAGGGGGCCCTTGAGGGTTTGGGACCCGACATTCGGTGTCGTTTTCTCTCTCTCTCTCTCTCTCTCTCTCTCTAGTTCAGTTCTTTCAAGTGAAGTAAAGTGTCTCTTGTCTCTGTGCAGAGTACTAGATCCAAGAGAAATCCTTGAACACCTTCGTTGCACCTGACAGCGTCCCATATCACCCGACCTCATCTTCTCGAGGCGACCTCAAGCATTCCTAGCCTCACGGGCTAACCACTTGCACTCTGTCAATGAGGGGTTGATAGATACAAATGAGGCCTTGGCCTCCTTTTATAAAAGTGGCCGGCAACATTGGCTGGGTTCACACTACGTTGCTCGGACACTAGACACCCATTCCGACAACGTGATAGACTAGATCCCCTCTCTTGTAGCAGGACATAACATACTTCCCCCCCTTAAGAACCATTGATGTCCTCATCAATGAAGTGGGGATATTGAGCTTTCAAAGCTCATTCTTTCAATTTGTCTGTCGGACTTAGCATGATCAGAGGACGACATACTCAACTTTGTCTGAAGGTGAGCAAACACATCTCGCCAAAATTGCCCTGTGAATTTGGTATCTCGATCATTGACGATGTCCTCGGGCCAATTATATAGCTTATAAAGTTGATTGAAAAATAAAACTTGTGGCTTTTTACTGTCGACTTGGTTGGTATAAACTTTGCCATTTTTGTGAGTTGATCAACCACAACCCAAATGGCATCGTTGCCACGACTAGTATTTGGTAACCCAATAATAAAATCCATTGAAATATTGTGTCACTTCGTATCAAGGATTTTCAATGGATGTAGCAGGCCAACTTTCCTAAGGCGCTCTACCTTGTTTACCTGACACTGAGTGCATCTCTACACATAGCTCTCTATGTAAGAGCGCATCCTTGGCCAATAGAAATATTGTTTGGCCAATGTTAAAGTTCTTTGGATGCGATACTCTGTGTGTGTTAAAAAGATCGCTGCTGCTCACGCATCTCCCTCGCCATTGCTATCCCTTGCCCATTAGCTCGCGTTGCCCCCTGCCCTTTCGCCCTCGCTGTCCCCTGCCCTCGTGCTCTCACTGTCCCAGCTCGCCTCCCCCCCCCCCCCCCCAAAATCCCCTTGCTCGCGCTGCCCCTGACTCCCTGCCCTCTCGCCCCAGCAGCCCCTATGCCCCAGCTTGCCCCCCGTTTTCCTGTTCAAGCCGCCCCTCCCCCCCCCCCCTCTTTTCCCTATTCCCCGTGGACAGTGACTTCGGCTTCGTCTTCGTCAGCTTTGCCTCGTCTTCGTTCCATTCTCGTTCGCTGTCACAACAGGAGACAAAGATGGAGGGCTCTGCTCCGCCTCAGAGGGACTCCACGGAAGCCCCTTCGCTCGACCCCGCGGAACCCACCATCCGACTCGCTCTTTCGCCCATAGAGCAAGCGAGCTTAGAGGCAGAGGTGGCGTGCCTTCAGGCCACCTCTGTCATCTACAAGATCATCAGCACTGTCACAAACTGTTGATGTGTCAAGCCATTGAAGAACGGAGCCAACCTGCAGATCAACAGCGAGGGGCCTAAACCCTAAGAGAAATAGTAGCAGAAGAAGTTCCAACTAACTTATGGTTCCTGTTCGATGGGGCCTAAAGTAAAGAAGCCCACACACACACACCAAGGTTGTAAGGTACGTAGTATTCGGTACGTACTGTACGTTGTACCGTATGGATTGGGCCATAAGGTACGTAAAATTCGTAGTATATTTTTTAAAAGCTAAAAATACAAAGAATTTCAAATTTATATACAACCTATCTAGTTTAAAAACACTGCACAATACTTAAACATAGCCACAACTTTCAAAACACACTTAAAATCACCCCACAAGTTAAGTAACCGCTAGATAACTCTGCAACACAATTAACGCACACTTCAAAGTTGAATACAAACTTACAATCTTTCGCGAGGTTAGGACTCTAGAGTGCCTCCTTGCAGACTCCAAACACAAAGGGAGGGAGGGAGGGAGAAAGAACCTTATCGGTGGCGGAAAATCCTTCCTTGGTCTCTATGTAGACACTGTGCAGAGACTCTGTTCTACTCTCTGGTTCTCTGTTGTGATAATAACCAGTATAGGATAGGTGGACTTATTAAAGGCCTCGCCCAACCAATCCGACCATGGGGAATAGGCAACGTCGAGACGAATTTGTTTTTTTCGAGTTTTTTTTTTCACTGGGTACGTACGGAATCCGTATGGACGTACCGTACGGTACGGAACCAGACCGTACGTACATACGGAAACAACCTTGACACACACACACACACACACACACACACACACACAAAACTGAATGTGTAACTAGCTGATGACGTGGTAAAGCAATATGGATTTTCGCAATTTTCGTTGACTTGTTGACATGGCAGATTTTCACGAATTGCGTTGACAATTGCCACGTGGTAGCTTGTACGGATTTTTGCATTTTGCGGGTTGACAACTTTTGGACAACAGATGCTTTTAGAACTTGAAGCTTTTCATGTAACTGCTTATGAGTGGCCAAGGGCCTTTCAATATGAACTTTGGGCTCTCTCTCTGGCATTCTACTGCGGGCAGATGCAGAGCAAGAGCCACAGAGTGTACCTTGTTTAAGCAATATAAAGAAATACCCAAAGGGGCGCCATGGTTTGGGGCTAGTACTCTTTGGGGTGGAATTCTGCCACTCCCCGTCTTATGTGTCGTGCATCTCTTTCTGTTCAGCTGTTATTTGAAGTGCTTAAAGTTGTTCAGTCTGTTTCTTTCTATTGGCACGTGGTGCCGGATTGTCCCTCGGAATGACCCTCGGAAATTTTAAGCTAACTTGAGTTGTTTTGCAGATATGTTGTAATTGCGGGCGATTACTTTCTTTCAAGAAGGGGGAATGTCACAAATTGCTCACGTGTCAAGCCACTGAAGAACGGAGCCAACCTGCAGATCCCGGCCGAGGGGTCTAAATCCTAAGAGAAGCAGCAGAAGAAGTTCCAACGAACTTATTGATCCCGTCCGATGGGGCCTAAAGTAAAACAGCCCCCCCCCCCCCCCCCCCCACACACACACACACACACACACACACAAAACTCAACGCGTACCCAGCTGATGACGTGGCAGAGCAATACGGATTTCTGCAATCTGTGCTGACTTGCTGACGAGGCTGATATCCGTGAATTGCGTTGACAGCTGCCACATGGCAGCCTGTACGGATTTTCGCGTTTTGCGGGCTGACAGCTTTTGGATAGCAGATGCTTTCAAAACTGGAAGATTTTCATGTAATTGCTCTTGAATGGCCAAGAGCCTTTAAAATGAACTGTGGGCTCTCTCTCTGGCATTCTACCGCAGGCAGATGCAAAGCAAGAGCCACAGAGTCTACCTTGTTTAAGCAATATAAAGAAATGCCGAAAGGGGCATTATGGTTTGGGCCAAGTACTCTCTGGGGTGGAATTTCGCCACTCCCCGTCTCGTGTGTCGTGCATTTCTTTCTGTTCAGTTGTTATTTGAAGTGCTTAAAGTTGTTCAGTCTGTTTTTTTTCTTTGGCACGTGGTACCTGTTCCCGTGATAGACACTCGACCTAGCAGAGGGGAGGTGTGCGATCTCCTCCAGGCCCACCTTTAGCAGAGGTGGGTAAGATCATCGACATTCAGCTTCTTGGACACAGATACTATCTGATAGGGTTTGAGACATCCGAGATGGCATCAAAGGTCATTGCGATGAGCTCCTTGATTTGATCTTGCTACTGATGCTCTTGTCGAGGAGGCAAACCTATTCATCTCAGTTTGCTTCCCAGGCTTGAGGACAGAGTACCTTCCACTCCTTTCTACGATTGGTTTAGAGATTGGGACTGTCTTGGAGACACCTCGCACAATAGCTTCTGTCGTTGCTAAGGCAGCTGACATACCTACAGTTCCCGTTTTGGTTAGAGACACCCACACCCTCCCGAAGGTCGTCTTACTACCTTCGGTGAGCGGTGGTTGGCTCCATCAGTATGTGGAGTATTTGTGTCTCCCGAATCAGTGCTTTCGTTGTCGACAGATGGGCCATCTTGCGATGGCTTGTCCATGGAGGAGGTGCCGACCCGCGGCACAGCCCAAACTCAGCCTCCCAAGGCTTGCCAGACACAGTAGGCAGGGACACAGGGAGCTCTGGCAGGTTCTTACTACAAGCTTCATGCCCAACTAGAGGAGGGTTGGTAGCATGTCCATGGTCGATGTCGCCAAGGATCACCACGTCAGTTCGGCCCTCCGGTGGTCGTCCTACACCAGGCCAGCAATAGTGGGTTCCCACAGGAAACTGTTTCGACCCCTTATAGCAAGACGAGCCCACAGATACCCCCTCTACCTCAGCTACGGTCGCCACCAACAGCCCCTCCTCCCTTGCCACAAACCGCCCCACCCTACCCTGCCTCCATCTCCTCCTCCTCCCCTCATTTTCTTCGTTACCACCCCCTCCCCTCCCATTTCACCCACTAGCTCCCCTACTTCCTCACCCTCTCCTACTCTAGCCTCACAGCCACTCATGGGACAGGAATTTCATCGTCTACTAGGAGGTCTCTTGGCAGCGCTTTTACCACGAGCCGCGTGGCGAGAGAGGAGCAGACTCTCGTGCGGACTCCCCTTCTGGTATAGACGTCACCTTTTGCCGCAATCCCTCCAAGACTGATGATTTTCGACATTCGTCACCGGTGGAACTTCTTTGCTTACGACTTTATATATTTCCTCGGCGACTCCTCTCCTGACTTTGAAGCTGCTTGCTTTAGAGTCCATGTGCTGTTTCTAGTAGCTAGAGGGACAGAGGCCCTGGATATAGAGTGTGGTTTTTCTCTCTCTGTGTGGCAGGGACTAGACTGAGTGGACTCTGGACTAAGTGATGGACTGGCGTCAAGCTCAGGCTCTCGAGTTCTCTTATCACACGGGAGACTTGGGGGTGACAGATTTGATACAGACTGTGTGGCCGTTGACCAAGTTCTTGGTGACACCTCCGGACACAATATGATGTAGGCACATTGTGGTACACTTTTTTGCTGACACGTAGTGCCCACCATGCTATGTATATGCACATCAGGACTCCTAGAAAGAGGATGTTGCCCGACGGACGGCACGCTCTTCTTGGGCTTGGGTTGGACAGACTCTACAATCTCGACTAACTCGGGGTCACTCGGATGCGGACTACTTCCCATCCAAGCTTCCCTCAAAGATAATGAGGTTGGCTGCTGTTACAACATCAGTTTTCTCTCACTGAGTTCATGAGGATCGTCTCATGGAATGTGCAAGGATTAGGTGGACCCCAGTTTCAGCGTCAGCAGGGTCGCTTGCGTCAGGAGCTTCAATGATGCCTTGTGGGTGGTATGATTGATATTATTATGTTTCAAGAGTATCATCTTTGTGAGAGCATTAGAGGATGTGGTCAGATTTTGCGTGGTCGTTATGAGACATTTTGGTCAGCTGCATTTGGGCCTTGGGGCATTCAGGGAGGGGTATGTATTACTATTGCGGACTCATGGGAGCAGGCCATTGTGGGCAGAGCTATTATTGTGCCAGGTAGGGCCCAATGGATTACTGTGCAGGTTCAAGGTTGCCTTATGGGCTTCTTGAACATCTATGCGCCCCATGTGGCAAATACACGAGCTGAGTTTTAGTCACATATTGTAGAGTCCTTGCCGCATGCAAAGAAGTGGTGTGTTGGGGGAGACTTCAACATGTTGCAGGACCCCTCAGACAAGATTGGAGTTAGCCATGCTACTGTGCAAACCATCAAAGAGCTCATAGAACTAGAAGTTCTCAAACATTTCCAATCACTCCCTCTCATGAAACCCTCTACCTCCTCACCCTTCACCACTAACACCCCTCTCACCAAGTCACCAAAAAACCATGCCCCGGCCAAAGCTCCCTTTCACCCCCCTAGAACCTCTCTCTCCTCATCCTCCCACCTTACACACCCTCCTTCATTCCCCAACAAAACCTATATCAAAAACCCGAAGACCCACACAATCTCAACTCTCTTTAGAAAACACGAACCACCCCACTCTCCTCGCATTCCCCGCCCTCCAAAAAACCCTTCCTTTACTCCCCTCCTAATAAGCCTATGACAAACCCAGAATACCCCCTCAATGGCATTCATAACCTCTTCACACTAAATATCTCTTCTGCCTACAATCCTAAAACAAAACCCAAGCCATTCCCCTACAACAAACTAACCAAACCTTCCAACCACAATAATCGTCCTCAAGAAGACAACGAAGATGACCACCAACCACCACCGCTACACCAATCGCGACGACAACAATAACAACACCAATCGCCACGACGACAACAATCACAAGCGTGCCTACAATGATGCGGGAAAAGGAAAAGGGAGGAGGGATTAGGGCCTTTTTGTCCAACATCTTGGTTATACTTGCTTTTTAGCAAGCCCCCCCTCCTCCCTTACCTTTGGATAAACACTCAACACTCTATCCCTTTAGTCTCTACCTCACCAGCTTCTATCTTATCCTTTTTCAACGGAGCTCCCTCCATCCCTTTCAAGAAACTTCCCACAGATAGAGGAAGGAAGAGACATAAATTTTGGCTTCCACTCATAAATCCCCATGCCTTCGAACTCATAATTTTCGGTTTGCTCCCTTCATCTACCTTGGTCAATAACCTTTGTACTAACTTTGTGCATAATCTCACCTCCCGTCCCCTCTCTAACGATGAAAAGAAATGCTTAGACCTAGGCCTTAATGTAGCAGGCTACAGTGTCACTTTCACAGGACACAGTTAGTACAGTTGGTCTAGGCTGGTTCACACTGGGCGGACCCTCTGGGCTAGGGAGTGACATGTGGCAGGGTACCGACGGTGGTCTAGTGGACATCGTGGCCAGGTCACCGCATGGATGACATTTATGAGCCGTTGGTGGCTCTTTATGGTGGTACATATGAGTAGTAGCGGTTGGTCATCGGGATTATCTTCTTCACCTCCGGTCCAGCGACGTAGTCGTCTAGATAGAGTCTATACGCAGAGCACGTCTTCACCATCCCTGCACATCTGAATTGTACCTATGAGTCCTGGGCTGGAGTTGAGTGTGCTGCCACGCAGAGTCTTGTATGAGTTCTTTGAGATAGTCGAGTCATATGTTCTGGTCTGCTGTTGTGTCTCTGTGAGCTAAGTTGTTGTCTATGTGTTCCTTTGTTTTCAATCTGTTTGAGTGAGATTGTCACGCACATTGCACTGAGGAGCACCCATTGTAGAGAGCACGACACATTATCCGCGCTACAAGTGCTCTCATTTTGACGATCACGGTGGGACCTCAATTGAAATAGGTTCAAGGTTGCCTTATGGGCTTCTTGAACATCTATGCGCCCAATGTGGCAAATACACGAGCTGAGTTCTAGTCACATATTATAGAGTCCTTGCCGCATGCAAAGAAGTGGTGTGTTGGGGGAGACTTCAACATGTTGCAGGACCCCTCAGACAAGATTGGAGTTAGCCATGCTACTGTGCATGGTGTTGAGCTGACACCTTGGGAGCGTCTATGTATGACATTGAAGATTTCTAATGTTGGTTTTGCAGCATACATGCTTTGTGAGGCCTCCTGACAGCTTTCCTTTCTCTCGCTCTGACCGCAGAGTAGGATGAGTGATTCTATCTCGGATAGATTGCTTCTCTGCCAGTGATCACAACTGTGATATGGGTGGATCTGTTTGCATTCTGCAAGGGACTACATTATTTGACCATGTGCCAATGATTCTTACAGATAGAGAAGTGGGAGTACGATGCTACGCATCCTTGAGAGGGTCTTTCTAGACCCAGAGCTCAGAGAGCGGGTGGTAGCACTTTGGACAGAGAGTTTGTACACTCAAGACACCCCTGTTGGTAGAGTGGCCTCTGGATTGCTGAGCTTAGTCACTTCTTCCTCTAGGAGTTTGCAGCTCGGTTGGTTGCAGCTAGCGAGGAGGAGAAGCATCTCCGATGGAGCATTGTTTCCTTGCAGAGGTTGCAAGAGCACCACCCAAACAGTCCTTGGTTCAAGGAGCAGATGCAACAGGCTAGATAGGAGCTGGCTAGCATTGAGGAGCGACATCATGAGTTTTCCTTCCATTTGCAGACATCTCAGTGGACCCAGGTGGGTGACAGAGTTACTAAGGAGTTCTTTGAGTCGATGGGGCCCCGCCATGCACACACCAGGGTCAACCAGTTGAGGAGACCTGACAAGTCAGTTGCTTTTGCTTGAGGATACGCGTGCAATTGCTACTGACTTTTACCGTGATCTGCTGTCGGTTGAGCCTTAGTCAATGCGTCAGGATGCATCTAGAGTACTGCACAGATTGCTAGCCTTGTTACTGAGGAGATGTGCCAGAGACTAGAGTTTCCTCTCTAGCTAGAGGAGCTCCATGAGGTCCTCAATTGCTTATGTACAATGTGCTCAAGTACTATGGTATGCTGCAGTCTATCGTCAGTGATCGTGATCCTCATATGACCTGCCTATTTTGGAGAGTCTTGTTTGAAAACATGGGCACCACGCTCAAGTTTTCTTCCTCATTTCATCCACAAACTGATGGATAGCTAGAAGAGGCTAATTCTATTGTCTTAGATTTGGTGAAATGTCATGTGTCAGATAATAAGGGCAAGTGGGAGAAGTATTTGCCCATTCTTGAATATGCGTAAAACAATACATTGCATTTGTCAACAGGCAAGGCACCTTTGAGATTGTTGAGGGTGGCAAAAGGTTCCTCGCATTTTGCGCACAAAGGATAAAATTTTCGAAGCAGATCGATGTGTAGAGAACATGGATGAAATGTATAAGAAGATCAAGCTTGCCTTGGAGAAGTCTCGGACAAAGCACAAAAGGGCTGTTGATCGTCACCGTTGTGAATTGTTGTTTTCACCTGGCGATTGGGTACTTTTATGGTTTGAAAAGGCAAGGTTAAAGAAGAGATCAGCGATGTTGCGTATAGGCTGAAATTGCTCGACACTTGGAAGATTCATAATGCGTTTCACGTGAGTCTTCTAGGACCCTTCGTGGGTGATGTGCTAGAAGATATGCCTGATGAGGATCAACTAGAAGTTGGGGAACTTGATGAGATCTTTGTACCTTAGCAGATTTTCGCACGTAAGGAAAGAAAAGCTAAGGGAAAAGTTGCACGACTGTATTTGGTGAGGTTCAAGAACTATCCACCTATGGATGCAAAGTAGATGGAAGAGTGTGAACTGCTAGAGTCACCGAATGTACTGCAGCTTTATCTTGAGGTCTTTGGGTTACAACCTATGTATGCCCGAACTCAACGGCTTCGAAAGAGGGGTAATAATGGAGCTAGCACATCAAATGTACATACGGATTTAGTGCAATAGAAGTGGACACTGCTCTACAAACGTTAAGGTATTATGCTCACTTCTATGATAGATGGAATGACAAAAGTATGAAGGTTTCATTAAGTCATCAGTATCTATGTTTAAGGACCTTTCCTGCGGATACATGTGATGATAAAAGGGTGCTAATGACACTAAATCATCTATGGCATGTATATGTGGCATGTTTAATGACCTTTCCTGCGGATACATGTGATGATAAAAGGGTGCTAATCACACTAAATCATCTATGGCATGTATATCTAGCATGCAATCGAGGACAATTTCAATTTCAAGAGGGAGGTATGTCACGAAGCTGTGGCAACCACTAACCTTAGCTGTTGGTTTCTTTCCCTTGATTTTTATTTGATTTTTGGGACCCTCTTTTTGGAGTCACAAATGGCCGGACATTGTGTGGCCAGTGTGAAATGGTCGACGGCTGAGTGTTTCACCTGCATCAGAAAGGGTAGGTCATCACGAGATGGTCAGGCCAATCAGCACTAAAATCCGAGCAAACAAAGGGTGTCTAGGTTCAGTTCAAAGTCATTTAGGCCCCTCGCTACACTTTATAAGTCAGTAGGTACTAGGAATTCAACGATAGATGGATGGGCGATGACTGCTGTTGACGATCACCGCCTTCTATATTGTTCGCAACGTGAGGTGAAGCTATATTGAAGTTGAAGGCGCCGGCGCTAGCGACAGGCGAAAGCTCAGCTTTTGCTGAGGTCGATGATGCCATGGTTAACGCTATGGCTGCCACTACCATTACGATGGCCATGCATCCTTTTTATCATATAGCTAAGTGGTTAGATTAGTGGGAGCATGTAATCATAGCTTTAATGGAAAGCTTGCCTTCTCCCTTGTCTTATGTAGTGCGATGATTCTGCTCTTGCGCACCTCTCCCCCTATGAATACAGAATCATAATACCCAGCTCAAGGGATTTTCATCTGTATGTACAGTTGTGTGGGTTCATGCGCGTATGCCAAGGCAAGAGCCTCTTGTTTAGGTATTGGATTAGCTAATTGCTAATCCCCCGCAAGTATAGGTGAACTCGGAAAGATTTCACGTGAGAAATCTTGTGCGATTCAAAGGGCAAGTAGCCCTACAGGTGCAGGAGTATGAGGGCTTGCTACGGATGTGACCGGCACATGAAACGGAGCCCGAAACAGTAAAATATAGCCTATTGTGTATTTTTGCAGGTTTAGGGTTTTGACCCCAATTGATCCCTAATACCCCCAGGAGTTTCGGGGAAGCGAGGGGATCACTGTACAAGTGATTTGGTACATTTTTGGGGTAGAAAACACAGAATTCAGTGTGCTGCAGATTCTCGCCAGGTTTGGGAAAGTGCTCGAATGCGCCGGGAAAGTCACCTTTTGTATGGAGATTTTATCTGTGAAGCCTCCTACTACGGTTATGTTGCTGAAATCGGGCTAGAGTAGGCCATTTTCAGCCCGGTAAAAGCGGGACAGCTCATAGGAATTTGCAGGTTTTATCTCAAGTTTTATAAGAATAAAGAAATACCAAAAGGGGCGCCAATCTTTGGGGCCTACAGGGTGTCACTGTCTGCTTGGTAGCACTCTAGCTGCCAAGCCGTGGTTTGTTTGAAGTGTTAATTCGAGTAATAAGTTCATTCGTAAAAAATCTCTGTGTCATGAAGTTCAAGTAAAGTTTTTCAAGAGAAGATTCGGGTGAAAGCTTAAGTCTACCGCCCTACGGGCCGGTTTCAATGTATGTTGGTTGAGGCTTTGGAAAGTACTTGTAATCCATGTATACAGAGCATGCGTGAACAGTAACAGACTTGGACACTCCAAGTCAAGATTCTACCGCACACGACAAGAATTTACTTCAAAACAGTTCACAGTTCACAATTGATTCGACATGGCCCGACGGAGGTACGTGCCTAGAGATATTGGCCCCAGAGACTGGCGCCCCTTTCGGTATTTCTTTTTGTTTTAATCTATTGCACAAAGTACACTGAGTGGTTGGGTCTCACTCTCAGACTCTACGTCCAGATGCTCTGAGAAGTGAGAGGCCAACTGCACTTATAAAGAGTTACAAGGGATGCCCAAAAGCAGAGCCCCCAAAGCTACCCATTAAAAACAAGCAACTCCTCTCACTTGCTTGGTAAGAATAAAGCAAAGCTTAAAAATTTAAAAGCTCTCTCTCTCTCTCTCTCTCTCTCTCTCTCTCTCTCTCTCTTGCGTAGATTTTTGCGTAGCCCAAAAGCTGAACGTCCGTACACTGCTTCCGCAAAACGCAGGGGTTGCCTTACAGCCATGCCATGTCAGCATTTTCCTCCAAACCTGCCACGTCTGCATTTTCCTAGGATTGTTCATGCCATGGGGACGGTGTGTGTGTGTGTACTGGGCAGCCACATCACCAGTTTGTGACAGAAAGTGCTAAACTTTACAAATGCACCACCTTCTTTGTACGCTTTTGGCTTTTCCAATGCCCCCAAATTGTCATAGGGAATTGTGTCACAAATGGGAGCGCATAACAATATAAAATACATTCGGATAAATAGGATTTATCACTTATTACTGAAGCCAGAGGATATAGAGAGAAATAAACAGAGAGAGAGATAGAGAGTGAGAAGATCGACACAGTACTGGGACCAGAAGATGGGCTGGTCCCCCCCCGTAATAGTATCTTTATTACTGAGGAGAAGTCTATACAAGCACTTGAACCGAACGTATTACCACGTTCGTTCTAGAATAAGACTTGATGGTTCCCGGAAGCCTCAACTTCCGATTCCTAGGGCAAAACCCTATTCCAAGAAACTTCCATTCCTTATTCCAATTCCTCGAGAATCAAGGTTCTCGCCTCTGGATCTCACCTTCTAGACTCAGGGCATGGCATCCCTGCAACTCTTTTCCAACTCTCTTTCCAGAGTCCTCTTCCCGCAGAACAACTCTGCTTCCCCGGACACGAAGTCCTTACTTGAGAATCCCAACTTCCGGATCACAACTTGAGAGACTACTTCTCTTCGATCCGTGGATCTACTTCCCAAACTCGGGTACGAAACCCTTGGGCTGATCTGGCTCTAGTTCCTCAGAGCGCTTTTCTCCTGCAGAGGCTCATGCCTTTCTTTGCTCCTACTCCCTCATGAAGAGAAAGTAAACTTGCAAACAAATACTCAGAGATCATAACATGAAAATCGTTACCTTCAAAGTCTCGACGCTCGAAACGCAACTCGATTCTCGAAAAGCAGTTCCTCGGAAGAGATCTCTACATAGAAAATCCTCTCTTCCAATTCTACACACAAAAGAGGTGTGTTCTCGGGTTCCTTCTCGTAAATCAGCCCCGTCTACGACGTTTATGGGCTGAAAACAGAGAAAAACAGCAGCTTGTCGCGATAGAAACACGCTCTGTAGGCACTTCTTCGCGAGGGAACTCGCGCACTGGGTCTTAGCAACATTGGGTACACTTGGGGCAGCCATGGGCATCATCGGCAACGTCTTCTTTGCGACTGAAATCTGCAGCAGCATCTCTTCCTTGCGAAAACTGATCCTCCTCTTTGAGTGAGGGCATGAGATGCTTTTATTGCTCTTTCACGGGCACGAATAGCTGCTCGCGTAGAGATCGCGGTCGTTTTTAAAAAAAAATAAATTTTTATGCGTTGTTCCGCCAGAAAAAGAGAGAGAGAAAACACTGGCTGATCTGTTGCCTTATTTATCAGATGGCCGCCCTCTTATTAAGTGGCCGGCCGGCGTATTTTAAAAAAATAGTCTGAATCTGCCCAAAAACTCAATAAAACCTTATAAGTTGAAAACAATGCTTTCACAGCACTTCCCAGGCGTCCCTGGATGCAATCACATGCACAGTTGCAATGCAGACATAGACATCCTCGCGGGAAAGCATCTGCTTTCCCGAAAAGCAATTCCGCTTTCATAGAAAGTATCTGTTTTTCCTCAAAGTTTCCTCTGAACCCATCTTCATTCAAGTGCTTGCTTTTCCTTGTGCACAATTCTAACACAGTTCGGAATTTCCTCTCGACTATGGATATCCCCTTGCCGATGCACCCGTCACCCACCTTGTGACGCATCAGGAATACCCATCACCTAGTCACTTCCTACCAAACTTACGGTACAATCTCCTTCGCGATGCTCTATGTCACCCATCCTATGACGCATCAGAGATGTCCGTTCCCGGATGGTCGGATACTTCTTCCTGATGCTCCCTGTCACCCATCCGATGTGACGCATTAGAAGTACCCGTTCCTGGTGGCCTTACAGATATTCCCGTTCACAATGCTCCCGTCATTACTCTGAATGACGCACTAGGAATTCTCTGTACTCGGATGTCTCCAGTGAGAAAAACCCTCTCACTTAAAATTCCAATAATTCATTTAGAATTATTTGTCCTTTATGCTCCAAGCGAGAAAACCCTCTCACTTATAAATCCAATAATTCATTTAGAATTATTTTTTTGTCAAATAAAGCCAATTTAGCAACATCCCTCTCACTTATAAACAGTTGTCCTCAACTGTAGAGGTCCAATTGAACTGCCCGGGGAGAAACCGGAAAAATTCCAAATCTTGCTCAATGGTGAGTTGAGCTGGTCCTTTCTCAAAAGAGAACTTAAAAATTAAATTAAACAGAAATTCAATAATTCAATACTTCGCTACTTACCTTACCGGTTCATGTCCTTCCTCTTGTACCTCGAGGATATCCTTCACCAATCATCAAACTTACGAGCCATGTAAGAACTCGTCATTCGCGTCTTTCCAACAGATTGGAAGTTTCCTCATCCGAGAATCTGTTAACTCAATTCCACCTTCTCAATCCCGAGAAGAATAATCCTCCTAGGAATCAATCTAGGTATCTATCCTTGCGCATAATGCTGCACTGTTAGTCCAGAGGGTATTAAACCTCTTGTGTCCTCCCACATAGGGAATGCCCAAATCATAAGAGTATCAATCTCGATGTCTTTCTTCACAAACAAAGTCTGCTCGATTACCTTAAAGAAGGTTCTTGTTTCGGGCCGTCGCTCAACGTAGGCGAACGGTTCCAATCAGAAGATTCCTTGTGCACGGCGGCACTTCTTTCCAATCTTTTCCTCCTGCGAGTTATTACCATTAGCAGTGTTTTCCTGACGCCCAGTAGCGTCTCTTCCTTGCAGAGGCCATCCTTGCAAGCATCTGGGACTCCTCGCAAAATCTTAGGCAGATAAAATTCTAGCCATACCATTCTGTGAACATAAGTTCAAACTTGGCCCACTTAAGGGCGAGCCCGCTTTGGATCTCAAGGATGTTCTCTCATATGTGGCTAAGGTAATTCTTACCATTTTAAAATGGTTGGCGAATTTTACTCTTATGAACATAATAGTTCGAATTTATTCCAGCAGCGTGTAAATGCTACTTGACCTGCTTACGAAGAAACATATACCGCAACCAAAATTTGCTACTGTAATGGTAAAAGCACATAGTGTACTCAATAATCAAAGACCATCTGAAAACCTCTTCTCCGTAGAGAATCCTTCTACCAAACACATCTCAAATAGAGATTCTCGTGTTGGAATATGCGTGCGCGCAAAAAGGCGCTCAAGAGAGTATAACAAACTCTCGTCCAGTTCCTGAAAAGGAAGTTGGTTCATCTCATTCCGTTTAGTAGAAAAAAAATTCAATTGGTAGATGACCCACCTTGGCATAGGTCTGCATCTTCGTGTGTTATCCATGTACCCAAAGGTGTACATAATTCTTAAGTTGTGTTAAGAGTTTTGGTGAACCTGGGAAATTACCTTCCCTTCGTAAGATCCTTAGAGCGAAGACGCTCAACTTGACGATCGCTTGGCTCGATCTTAGAGCAAAACCCGCTCATTAAATAAACTAGGATTTCAATCCTTGGATTCTCCAGCATAGTCCATAGTCGTCGCTTGTTCCTTCACTCATAAAGAGAGTGTTCATTTACTTGTGCGAAAAGCACTACCATGTCCTCCCTTATCGGGTAGGGGGTGTTGGTTCATAAGGTACTCAAGCTTAGTGAAAGCTTTTCTTGGTTGAAATCTCCGAATGGTTCCTTCCTTTTTGCTGTCCTACCCGCAATAGTAGGTAATTTGTTGGTGAACTACCGGATACGAGATCAATAGTTGACCTTCCGGATGGTTGAGCAAACCAATCCATCGCATAAAGCAATGTTTCAACCCAATTCTACTCTCATAAACACTCGAGAGTGATTGTTCTGGTTAGACACATGCATATATTGTGCATAAAAGCAATACGCCGTTTATGAATTCCTCAAAGATTTAACTTTGATCAAACGTGCCCTCTCACTTGAAGTTTGAGGGTCGTCTATTCAAAAACTCAAGAGTTAGATTGAATTCCCTTACTCCAAACTTTCTCCGGATAGCAACGTATCCTTCGAGGAGAGAGAACAAAAATTCATTGTTTCTGTGTTCAATGGTTCCGATCCCACTGCGGGGATTAGATTCTATATAAACTAAATGTATACTTTCAGCTTGTATTGCTGAGTCCACCATCCGCTGTAAAGTATCTTGCGGACGCGTTTTAAAAAAATTCGGGCAAAAGTCCTTCGTTAAACTTCTTTATCGTTTCTCCCTCGAAGAGGTTCAAGAATGGAGCCACCTTGGAAAGAGTGAACGAATACTGATTCACATAATCCATGACTCGCTTGTGCTCCTATCGGGCAAACTGATCTTAATCTTCTTTGATGCTTTCCTCAAAGCGTAGAGGAAAAAAATTTGTTCAAAAATTCAGCCTTGAATTGAATCCAAGTCTTGTTGTAAGTTCCTTGCAGAGCTTTGGTATACCACCAAGTACTTGCAATCCCCCTTGAGGTGTTTAGTCACATGCCTCACCTTCGACGCTTCTGAGAAATTGCCATTTGCAAAGGCAACTTCAAACTGTCAAATTAAAGCGGTAGCTTTCGGAACATCTTCTCTTTCGTCACGAGTATCAAACTTGACCGGAGTGTTCCTAGGTCTAGAGACCTCCTTCATATCCTTCCCGAAATAACGGAATTTCTTGGTGTATGGATGTTCATGGATGGAAGGAACTTGTTTTGGAGCCCGACTCCGTAATGTGCGAGTGCTCCCTATCCTGCTGGGACGCATGAAGTACCCTGGCTTGAGCCTCATCGGGCTCGATGTGTGAGTTTCCTTGTCTGCTGTGGCATTGGCGCTTGCAAAAAATCCATAAACCTTGGGTTTTGCACCGGTCGAGAAAACACATTCACAACGGCAACTCTGAATGCATCATCTTCAAGTTGCCCAATCATAAAGCCCTGCATTGGTGGAACATTCACATCAACAAGAGGTACAGACAGACGTTGCCGTGAACTCTCGCCAACCTCAAACATTATAGGAATTGCCTGCATGTCCTGCAAAGAGGAACCCTCTTCCATAATGCCTTTCCCTTTGCTGGTCATAGTGTAATCCCGCGTTCCTGTACTCTGTGTCTTCACCAAAACCAACCGAGGCTCACTTCTTGAGGAAAAAAGGATTCTATCCCGCGGCGATGGAACCATTAAACCCGCCCGTAGGGCGGTTTCACCCGAAATTTTACTTAAAACTTTAAAACACAAAGAAACTTTGCAAATAAAACCTGTAACGGGAATTGACACTTCAACATACAAGCTTGGAAGCTAGAGCGCTCCAAGCATACGCCGACAACCTGTTGTCCCCAAAGACGCCCCTTTGGGTATTTCTTTATTCTTTAAGAGGGTAAAAAGTTACAAAGTTGAGTCCTCGGGATCTTCACCTGTATCCAGCTAGATGGCACCTGTTCTAGCAAAATTTCGGCAGCATAACGGCTCCAAAATTGCTTTGAACAAACCCCCATGCCGGGACTCACATAAATGTAGCCCGGTTATCGGATGATCTTCTCTTCAAACTTTGAGTAGAGCCTAGACATACTTTTACTGCTCGGATTCCAATGTCGGTTGGGCCGACCAACTCGTGGCTACAAGACCTTCCCGTCTACGGGTGAAACTCTCGGCCGTCGGCCGTTTCACACTGGCCATACAATGTCCGGCCATTTTTAACTTCAAACAGAGGGTCCCAAAAATTAAACAAAAATCAAGGGAAAGAAACCAACAACTAAGGTTAGCAGTTGCCACGTCCTCGTGACACTAGAGCAAACTGGACCACAGAAGCAAACTAGACAAGGCGAGGGGCTGAACCAGCTAGCTTCTCACCCACACCCATGTATGCTCAATGGAGTGGAGTGAGACTTTATTCAGTTGAGGTCCCGCTGTGGGCGTGCAAAAAATGAGAGCACTTGTAGCAGGAAAAGTGTGTCGTGTACTCTAAAGTGGTGCTCCTCAGTGCAATATGCGTGAAACCACACTCTAATAGAAAGAAAACATAACTGAGCAATGGAACGAGCAGCTCAAAGACACAACAATAGACTCAGAACACCATGGAACTCGACCAACTCATGGAATCCATTTAGACTATGGCTGGCAGAACACTCGGCTCGAAGCCAGGACTCACAGGTACAATGGACTCCAATGTGCAGGGAGAGTGCAGATGTGCGGTGTTGGACACAAGACCCAAGACTCAAGACTTTAGACCATAGAAAATGGATAATTCTCCTGACGACTAGAACCAACTACACATATATACCATCATAAAGAGCCACCAACGGATAGCAAAATATCCTAGTCTAGTTAATTCTATCTCCAAACTGTGGTGGTAATGGTTTTGCCACGGTGTGCACTAGACCACCACCTAAGCGGGAATCCGTCCAGTGTGAACCCAAGACCAAGTATAACTGTAATTGCTTGTCCTCTGCAAGTGACACTGTAGCCCCCCTACACCCACCGAACTTACTGAACGACTTTCTGATGCTTAATGTCACCCATCATATGACACATCAAAGATGTCCATTCTTAATGGCTTCTATTAGTTCTTGTAGATCTAAAGTTCGTAACTTAATAGTTCGGGTGCACACATTTAAATATTCTAATTTCATTAAATAAAAATTACTCAAAACATAAGAAAATAGTGCATATAGCTACATGAAACATGAAGCCGCTTGTGTGTCTTGATGGCAAAGGCCAACCATGTCTAATAAGAAAACGACCTTGTGGTATAACATCTCATGTTTGATTAGACATTAAAAAAACCTTGTGGTGAAAAGATCTCATGTCTTGAAATGACTCGCCTAAGTGCTCCTTGTCGTGTGTTTTGTGGTATGAGGCTTTGTTTTAGCTAGTAAGGGGTTAGAGGGGAATCACATTTGGCCAACTTTTAAAAAAACAAGTTCACATTTACTTGTTTGTTGTTCAATGGTTTTGATGTTTAGAATTTGTTTTAGACATTGCAAAAGGCAACTGGTATTGGAGCTTGATCAGCTCATGGGTTATGGGAAGGTTCAATGGTTGGGTTTCGGTTATCTGCAATGCTTTGATTTTAAATTTGCAATCAAGGGTTGAAGGTCATTCTCATTGCAGTTATGGCCTCTATAGGTGGCAAGTTTCGTTTTTTGTGAAGGCACAAATTATCACAAGGGAGTAAGCTTAGTCTTTGCTACCTGTTAGCAAAAGTGTTCACATGTACATCGGCATAAGGCTAGTATACGATTGCAAGGCCACTTACACTATTTTGAGTTGCTTGTCTACATGAGGATAAACTGTGCATCTTCATTTGGAATGAATTGAGAATCTTAGTGATTGGGATCATTTTGGGCATTAGAGACTACTGAAGGCTTAAAATATTTTGATGATTTGGCCAGATCTCCTCTTGCTGTCTGCATAAAGCTGCATACCATCAATGGTTAACAACTTGAGGCTTTTTGCTTCAAGTCTGAATAGTATCAACATTTTTTGTGGCGCTCATGTATATTATTGTAGCAGGCTACAATGTCACTTTGACAGGACACACAGTTAGTACAGTTGGTCTGGTCTGGTTCACACTGGACGGACTCTCTGGGCTGGGCAGTGACATGTGGCATGGATACGGATGGTGGTCTAGTGGACATCGTGGCCAGGTCACCACCGCCACTCAGTTTGGAGAGAGACTTAGATGGCTGACATTTATGAGCCGTTGGTGGCTCTTTATGGTTGTACGTATGAGTAGTAGCTGTTGGGTCATCATGGATCATCTTCTTCATATATGGTCGAGCGTCGTCGTCTAGAGTAGACAGTCTATACACACAGCACGTCTGCACCATCCCTGCACATGTGAGCCTCGACACCCCCATTGTACCTGTGAGTTCTGGGTTGGAGTTGAGTGTGCTGCCACGCCAGAGTCTGTACTGGTTCCTTGGTCTGCTGTTGTGTCTCTGTGTTGATTTGCTGTTATCTATTGTTTCCTGTGTTCTCATTCTGTTTTGAGTGAGATGTCACACACATTGCACTGAGGAACACCCACTGTAGAGAGCATGACACACTATCCACGCTACAGGTGCTCTCATTTTTGGCACGTCCAGTGGGACCTCAACTGAAGTCTCACTCTTTGTTGAGGTACAAATCGAGGAGCTAGTTGGTTTTTACCTAGCCTTGCCTACTTCGCCTTGCACAGTGCAGCCTACTGGTCTGGTCCAGTTTCACCCTAGACAGCTTAGTCTACCTGACTTAGTTTCTCGCCCTGCTAGTCGGCGGGTCCTCTCTCGCCCGGGTCCAACCAGCTCTCGTCCTGGTCTAGTCCTTCCTCATCCCTGGTCTAGCTCTCGTCCTGGTCTAGTCCTTCCTTGTCCCTGGTCTAGTCCTTGCTCGTCCCTGGTCCAGCCAGGTGGTCTAGTCACTCGCCCTGGTCTAGTAGAGTCTAGAACGGTGTTCAACCCGTCAAAGGTCTTGTTGCTTTAAGCTTGGTTGGGTTTGTGGTTATTGCATGACACATACAAGGCGGTCATTAGAGCGTCAAAGCGCACTACTTAATCCTCTGAAGTACTACCATAGAAGGCGTCAACCCTTGGTACCTAGTAGAAGTCCAACCCCATCACCCATACCTCCTCATATGGCATCATCCATTCCTCCATCCGGTTCTACATCTTCCAGGTCACCTTTCCTAGTAAAGCTCTCTCCCAGTTTGTTACAACAAGCTATTGAGCAACAGGCTCCTGAGCAAGAGGCCATGGAGGAGTTGACCAGTGTAAACATCAAGTTTCCTACTTTCAAGGGACTCTCCTCAAAAGATGCAGATGACCATGCAAGGAGGTTTGTATCTCTCTGTAGAGGTCGTGTTCTTAACAGAGAAGATGCTTATTTGGTGCTGTTTCTATTAACCTTGGATGATTTAGCAGACAAGTGGTACCGTCAGTTTGCACAGAATCACTTTTCAACTTGGGCAGTTTTAAGACAACAGTTATGTGCAGTATTTAGGCCAGGTGACTTCCAAGAAAAGGTTTTGGATGAGTTGGCCAACATGGTGCTCCAGCTAGAGGAGACTTTTGCAGAACTCATGACTAAAACCAAGTCTCTGGTTGCCAAGCTTCCTCAGCAACCAGGGGAATTTATGGTCAAGAAGTGGGTAGAGAAAGCTCTTCCAAAGACGTCTCAGCAAAAACTACGCGAAAGTCTTCGACTTGAAGTATCTCTAAAGGAGTTTATAGCGGCCGCTACCGGGATAGAAGGGCCACCAGATGGACCAGAAGACGACCTGCTGGAGTGGTTGCAGGCTACCCACTCTATGTCTTACTATGTGGTCTCCATTCAAGCCTTGCCAGAGGATAAACCATTTTCCAGTGTTGCTACAGTGACTGAGCCCAGTGCACCGACTCCATTGCTCCCAGAGGTTGATAGCTCAACTGGCCTCTCAGTAGAAGCCTTTGGACTTGGTGAGCCTATCAAAGACCATAGAAGGGGTAAGAAATCTCCTTTACAAGAGTTCACCCACGCCACACCCTCAGCCTCACCTGTGTCTGATACCCTGCCCCAGTCCAAGCTATCCTATATACTAGATGAACTTCCCTTCGACGAGCTTCCAACGGGATGGTTACAGGAAGAGTATGCCAATTTCAATATCAATCAGACGCCAGATCATGATGTTTAGAAGCTCACAGAGGTGGCAAGGTCTTCTCTTCTTGATGCATCCTCGCCAACTACCCCGCTTGACCCCATCAGAGAAGTCAACCTAGGCGACCTTGACAACCATCAACCCATTCTGTTAGCGGCTTGGTTATGGGATCACTTGCGCTACTCGACCAGGTAATCTCTTTTGTGCACTCTTTCAAGGATGTGTTTGCCTAGTCTTACCACGATTTGGAAGGGATCCCAACAGAGTTAGGAGTCCACACAATCCATCTGGTTGAGGCGGCTAATCCGTTCAGAGGACAGGCTTACAAGCTCAACCCCAAGTATGCAAAAGCAGTCAAAGTTGAGTTAGAAAAAATGCAAGAAGAAGGTATTATTGTGCCAGTGGAGCACTCAGAATGGTTGTCCCCTATGGTTATCGCTCCCAAGAAGCAGTCCAACAAAATTCGAGTTGGCGTCGACTACCGGGCTCTAAACAAAGTGACAATCCCGGATGGATTTCCGACCCCTTTCATTGAGAGAGTCCTCGAAGATGTCACTGGGCATGTACTGTACAGTTTCATGGACGGGTTCAACGGCTACAATCAGTTAGGAATACATCCTAACGACCAGGTAAAGACAGCTTTTGTCACTCCATGGGAATTTTATCTACAAAAGGATGTCCTTTGGGCTGAAAAACGCTCCTCCTTCATTCAATCGTACTGTCTACATCATATTTTGTCCCCTGCTCAACGACAATCTCAGAATCTTCATGGATGATTTTTCCACCTTCTCTGGCGCCCAATGTTCCACCCCGGTGGAAAACTTGGAGGAGCACCTGGCTCAACTCTCTGCAGTCTTCTCGAAGTGTCGCGAGGCGCGCCTTAAGCTCAATCCAAACAAGTGTCACTTTTTGGTGACTCAAGGTACGCTTTTAGGTCATGTCGTGTCTGCTGAAGGTTTAGCACCTGACCCTGAGAAAATAGTGGCCATTTTAAGATTGCCCCCTCCACTTAATCCCAAAGGTGTTCAAAGCTTTGTAGGCCATACAGGCTATCATCGGAGGTTCATTCGCATGTATGCAAAGGTTGCCCAACCCTTGACTCGCCTGACTAGTGCTGCTGTACCCTTTTAGTGGTCCACAGTTGAATCCCAAGCTTTTGCCTATCTCAAAAAGCGCCTAATTGAGGCACCTATTTTAGTTGCTCTTGATTGGTCCACTCCTTTTCATGTCCATACTGTTGCTAGTCAAATTTGCGGTCAGCGCGGTCTTGACTCAGCCTAGCAAGGAGTTCAACCTAGATCCCCGGTCCACTATGCTAGTCACCTGCTCAGAAAGGCTGAGCGCAACTACAATACCACATAAAGGGAAGGTTTGGCTATGGTGTATTCTTTACAAAAGTTTCGTCATTACTTGTTAGGGGTTCACTTCACTATTATCATGGATCATCATGCGTTGCGCTATCTTCTGAATAAACCCCAAGTTGCAGGAAGAGTATGGAGGTGGCTACTGATATTCCAGGAATTTGATTTCGACGTTGTTCTCCATCCAGGCAAGCGGCAAGCCATGGCCGACCACCTCTCTTGCATACACACAGGTGAGCTAGATACTGGGGTTGATGATGACTTTCCGGACAATCGACACGACCCCGGAATGGTATGGAGATGTGTTACATTTGCTCTCTACTGGCCTATATCCTAAGAATGCTTCTCCCTTGCAAAAAAGAAGACTCTTGCTGAAGTCTAGACCCTTCTCTCTGATTGGCGGACAGCTCTACCAATCTGGGCCAGATGGTGTGCTGTGTAGGTGCGTCTCCCCTCATGAAGTCGACCACATTCTAGAAGATGCACACAGTGGTCCTACAGGTGGCCATAGCCCTGGTCACATCACGGCACAAAAAATCTTATAGACAGGCTTATGGTGGCCCTATCTATTTAGAGATGTTATTGCTCATGTCAAGATTTGTGATGTCTGTCAACGATGTGCCCCAAGCCTAGCAAGCAATCCAATCGCCCTCTGCAGGTATCTATGGCGTGGTTGCCCTTTGAGCGATGGGGCTTGGACTTTGTTGGTCCAATTGCTCCACCTGCTCAACCCGGCAATCGTAAGTATCTCCTTGTAGTAACGGATTATGCAACCAAGTGGGCCAAGGTAGTGGCTACCATCGACTGTATAGCAAACACTGTCGCAAAATTTTTGTATGAAAATATTTTTTGCAGGTTTGGGTGCCCTCTGGATAACACAAGTGATAGAGGTAGTCATTTCGTCAACAACCTGATCTCCACATTCCTCACGAACTACAAGAATTTTCATTGTAAATTTTGCTCTTACTATCCTAGAGAAAATGGGCAAGCCAAGAGCACTAACAAAGTGCTAATCGCACTTCTCAGGAAAACTTGTCACCTGCATCCAACTTCTTGGGCTCAAGCTATCCTCGGCACAGTCTGGGCTTATCGCACCTCCTTCAAAGCAACCACTAACCACACCCCATTCTAGCTAGCTTTCGGTTTAGAAGCACTTGCACCATACGAGTTCAACTCAGGCTCAACAAGAGTGGGAAGCGTTCGCGTCATAGTGGGTATTGCTTCCGCAAACCTCTTTCGTCTCTCGAAGTCAGAAGAAAGCAGAATGTTAGCTTCACATGCTCTGCAAGCCGAGCAACTTCGTCGCAAAGCGTGGCATGATCGCCATCTCAAAAATCCGAAAATAACGCAAGGGACACGAGTGCTACTCTATCAAGCTAAATATCTGAAAAAAGCTAAGAAGCTGGTCCCAGCCTGGCAAGGGCTATTCATGGTACAAGAGATTTTGCCACAGGGGGCTGTCCAGTTAGTCACTCTGGAAGGAACAGGGCTGTCCAGTTAGTCACTCTGGAAGGTGTTCCCTTGCCACTGGTAAATGGATCCAGAATCAAGTGCTATCACTCACCTTGACTCTTTAGAAATCTGGTGATGTTATCCCTCCCACCAACAACCATATGACTGTCCCCTCATCAGCTCTCTCTAGCTTTCCCTTTTCCTTCTTCTCAAGTCTTTCTCAACTGAGTTGTAATCAATGTTATCCTCAAAAATTTCCCTATTCTTACTGTCTGCATTTTTATCCCTCTCTCATTTATGTAACCTGGGTGGTGAGCCGTCAGCGTGTACTTTTTAATTGTTTGGATTAACTCTCACTTTTCACCAACATCTATACCCTCTCTCATTAAGTTTTATTCTCATCACAATTATCACAAGCATAAATTTAGCATAGATTGGATTGTCATCCTCCTCTTGTCTCTCTGTATCTATCTCCACTATCTTTACTGTCTCTGCTATCTCGTTTCTGTCTCTATGGATTTCTAAGCCTGTGGAGGAGTTGTTCAAGGGAAAAAATAATTATATAAACAACAACATCCTGCATGTTTCTTACATGTTCCCTATACAACACCAACTCCTTAGACAGATTCCGTGCCCTTTTCTCTGCTCTCTTCTTGCTCTTCAGCCAATGTTGCTACTGCCTAGGATCCACTAATTCATGACCCTCTCTCTCTCTTCTCAAAATAGTCTGCAACTTTTCCAGCTCTGACTCCATGCTTTGCACCTGTTACACTGAGCTTACAGGTCTTCCTTAAGTTTCTCCCTCAGCCCCTGCTCTACCTAGTCCTCGCCCCCCTACAATACTGCCCTCGCCCCTCGTCCCCTATCATATCAGATCCCTCGCCCCCCTCTCTAGGTCTCGTCCCTACTGCCTCGCCCCCCTATACTGCCCTCGCCCCTCACCCCCCTACCCTCCCCTCGCCCCCTACCCACCTGGCCTCGCCCATCGTCCCCCCTACCCACCCCTCACCCCTTGCCCAGGCCTCCGCCCCCTTACCCACTCCTTGTCTCTCGCCGTTGTCTAAATCCAGCTCTCTCCCCCTTGTCCCTATTTACCCCTCGCCCTCCCACTATCGGCCCTAACCGCCTCTTCCCAACTGTTAGCCCTCACACACTAAACCGCCTATTGAGCCCTCCACGCCCCTCGATCCACACCCTTATTGAGCCCGTGTAGTTGCATTGTTGCAAGTTGCAAGCATGTAGCAGTTGCCAGCGTTCGTGTTCGTGTCCATCTACAAATTTCACATCGCTCTGCAAATTTCACCTATCGCTCAGTGTTTCAGATTTTCAGATTTTTAGCAGATCAAGTTTCTGCAAATTTCACACGTCGCTCAGATTTTCAGATTTTCAGTAGACCAAGTTTCAGCAGCACTAGAAATAGAAATCAGGAGTGTGCGTATACAGATTGTGATGTATGATCTGTGGGGATATTTTGATGTATGCTCTTATGTGGATTGACAATATCTAGCTAGCTTGCAGTGAGGTAATTGTGTATGCTCTGGGGGTTTGAAGTATACTGCTATAGCTAGTCCGTCAATCAATGTCATCAGGTGGTTATGGCAAGAGGCAAAAAACTGTTGTGCTGAGGAAAAGGCCTCAACGACACAGGCGGCCAATTATGAAACTGAAGCGGAATCAGATCCTAGCAGCCATGGGGTCACGGATATGATGTCCAGTGCCCCATCTGACGAAAGTTACAAGGCCTCGGCATCAAATGTAGATTCCAGCTCAGGCTCAGACAGTTGTAGCGGCTAAGACAGTGTTAGCTCAAGTGAAGGATCCAAAAGGGAAAAGGAAAGCAATGAGTCACCTGATCAGGCATGAAATTGCCAGGCTTGACAAAACAGAACACAACAAAATTTTGCCTCAATTTTTACATGCAGCAGCCCAAGCCATCTCTTGCAGATGTTCTCTCACATGACCAATTTGGCAACTTGGGTGTAACATCGCTAGTTGAAGCTGTCCTTCTTGATGACATACCTGTCGGCATGATTCACGAACTGCTGAAAAATTTTCCCAAAGTTAGAGGACACACTTTGACAGCGACGCGTCTAGGACATGCAATGGGGATGACCAACTTTCCCTCCTTGCAGCCGAGTACTAGGTCATATTCAAAGCTCTCGAAAGCTGCTACCATACATGCATGCAAGGCATTGTTCGAACCGGAGCATCCGAATCTGTAGCATCACAAAGCTCTCTTAGCAGTATTCAGATATTATTTTTTAGTGAGAGATGCTCAAGGATCAAAGGGGAAATACGAAGTACCTACCACATTCTCACGATGTGATGGTCTTTACTATTTAATCAAGAACATACTTTGTGGGTTTTATCAGATCCTCTCTACATCATTGCAGACCAGGGCGAAAAGGTTTAGAGTACAAGTGGAATCACCTCAATCTAGCTTCCAATGTTTTGCCGCGCCATTGTTGGCTTGGGTGATAAATATCCACATCCACCCTCTTGAAGTGGATGAGGATGCATCATTGCCATTGCAAGCAAAAAGAAAGTCTCTTGGCACAGATGATCAATAGAGGAAACAAAAGAAAAGGGTCAAGTGGTAAAAGATACGGCAGAGACACTACGACCTCTGCCATTTTAGAGAGCCAGACTCGGGTGACGCATCCTCCACGACTTCCTTCTACCTCCGTCCCCGTCTCTACAGTGCCAGAGGCCGTCGGGAGCTCCGCTATTCTTGGTATGCCCACTCCTGTTATTGAGGCGGTCTCTCTCTCCCAGGTACCTCTCCCTACTGCTCCTGTCTATACTCCTGCCACTGTTACCACACCCTTCTCACCACCTGTGGTACCCTCGTCATTCTCTCCCATCTCCAACTCACTCACTGAACGTGCTACCACTATCACCCTGACATCCACTATGTCACGAGGACGTGGCAACTGCTAACCTTAGTTGTTGGTTTCTTTCCAATGATTTTTGTTTAATTTTTGAGACCCTCTTTTTGAACTTGCAAATGGTCGCACATTGTATGGCCATTGTGAACGGTAGTTTTACCCGCAGACGAGAAGTTGGTCGGCACTGGAATTCGTATAGTAAGAGGATGTCTAGGCTCAGTTCAAGATCATGTAGGTGCCACCATCGCACCTGGCAAGTTGGTGGATACTAGGAAGTGAACTCAATAAAGGTACAATGTCAAGGTGGGGTCACCAAAGGAAAGTACGCAACAGCTGGGCTACATTGTATTTTTTGATGCGGTCCCAGTGGGGATTGATAGACATATAACCAATGGGAGTCCAACGGAAGCATCCCCTAAAATTTAGGGAACTGCTATTTTGGGCCATGAAATCTGTTCAGGTCATTAGCTTCAGAATGACAAGGAGAACATTTTATTACTCTGCTGCAAAGTCAACTGATGCACCAATTGAGAGATTTTTAAACGGGAAGCCCAATGAGGGGAAATTGCATGTATGAGTGTCAAGTGGCACTTTTGGCCAATTTACCAAGTCTGGAAGAACAGAACTCGTAACTGACTTTTTGGAGCAGTTTTGGAGGCTGATAACTCTGATTTCAGCCATTTCTCTCCATTTTTGAGCTTCCCATGACTTTACCTAGGACCAAGGAGCTCATTTTCAGCATTAGAAGGCATCATATGCGTGTTTACAGGGCTGTTTTGCTGCGTTTTCAACGATACGTAGGTTTTGGCAGCCCTGGAAATCTTCCCCTTTTGCATCTATTTGTTCACAAATACATTACAGGTCAAGCACAGAAGAGGGGGCGCTCGATTTATGCTGGGGGAAGGCTTCATTTTACAGATGGTCACAGGTTAAGAGCTATGGAGTGCTCCCTTTTCACTCTATGTATAGTGTTGTGCTAGGAGTGATGACCTGCACACTACACACTGCTCTCTCCCCCCCCTACGTGCACTTATGTGATGCCCCACAAGAGGATTCTTCATTTGATTGGTGTAGAGCTGTGTGGTTTCATGCTTTTGTGCCGAGGCAACAGCCTCCCTGAGCAGGAACAGGAGTAGCTAATTGCTACTCCAAAGCAGGCACCGGTGAGGGTCATAACCTCACCAAACAGGTGCGTTTTCAGCGCTGTGTACGCGCTGTTTTTGGACTGTTTTGTAGCCGCCATGATGCCTAAATCATTCGGAACTTTGCCCACTATTAGATGACAGTTCGGGGGCTGTTTAGGGCTGAAAACAGATGAAAAACCAATAAATACAGCGTGCTGAATTTACTGTTTTTGGGAAGGAATCAGAGGGTTTATGCCAATGGAAGTGAGTTCTAGTAGGGAAATTGGTTTCGGGCAAGTTTTGGGGTTGTTATGTTGCCGAAATTTTACCAGAATAGGTGGTATCTAGCTGGGTACAGGTCAAGAATTCCCAAGACTCTTCTTTGTAATTATCCTCTCGAAGAATAAAGAAATATCGAAAGAGGCGCCAATTTTGGGGCCTATAGGTTGTCGGCGTACGCTCGGAGCATTCTAGCTTCCGAGTTGTGTGTGCTTAAGTGTTAATTCCCGTCGTAGGGTACCTTTCTAAAGTGCTCTGTGTGTGTGTGCTACTGATGCTTCTTCCAGTGGAACAGACTCTATCTCCTTGTTCAGAATTTGCAAAGAGAACCTACAGGAGTCGAGAAATGCTATTGCAATGATTGAACCCACCAAAAGCACTTGGCCACATATGCGGCCATGGAAGGCTACTTGCGAGTTGCAAAGAGTGCCATTGCTGATAGAGATGCTACCATTTTCGCCCTACATCAGACTTTGCATGTAAAGTCCCAGATAATTGATGACTTCAAAGCTCAAATGAAAGGATTTCTGGACATGCTAGTCCAGGGGGACATGGGGTTTCAACAGCAGCCTCAAGCTACCATGGGATATGGGTGGGCTCGTCCCGCGAGATCAGTACATACGCCCATGGGATATGGAGAGCACAATCATCGATAGTTTTGGGGAGGTGCTCCATCACAACAGTAGTTTGACTACTATCCTCGGGGATTTCAACAGCCTAGCACCTTTGGCTCCTTACCACACATGTCATCCTCACAGATGGCTCCTTGTGACGGCTTCGTAGACGCACATCGACATGGGTGTGCGAGTCGGCGGCCTCAGTACACTTCAGGCCAGGTACTCCCATCCGCCGAGCAGTAGGTGGCTACTCCTTTCGCTAAGAGTCAGTTTGTGAAGAGCGCTCATAGAGTCCAAAGTTTTCCCATCGATCTGATGGCTCCACCTCCAGAGTCTGATACTTCGGGTGCAGCAGTGTCCACAACTCTATCTCTTAGACGATAGAATCGGGAGCTCACCATTGTACAGATGCAGTACCTAGTGGTTTTCTTTCACAGTTTTTCAGTATCCCTCTCCCCGAGACGGTGAGCGGTCTTTTGGCAGGCAACCTGTAGTAGCAGGCTACAGTGTCACTTTCACAGGACACACAATTAGTACAGGTGGTCTGGTCTGGTTCACACTGGACGGACTCTCTGGGTTGGGCAGTGACATTTTGCAAGGATACGGACGGTGGTCTAGTGGACATCGTGGCCAGGTCATCACCACCACTCAGGAGATAG
The DNA here is from genome assembly GCF_014529385.1 of Adiantum capillus-veneris. Lineage (NCBI taxonomy): Eukaryota > Viridiplantae > Streptophyta > Polypodiopsida > Polypodiales > Pteridaceae > Adiantum > Adiantum capillus-veneris. The sequence goes on along the minus strand of NC_140948.1, from coordinate 26,946,541 downwards.
ACTTAGATGGCTGACATTTATGAGCCGTTGGTGGCTCTTTATGGTTGTACATATGAGTAGTAGTTGTTGGGTCATCATGTATCATCTTCTTCATATATGGTCCAGCGTCGTCGTCTAGAGTAGAGAGTCTATACACAGAGCACGTCTGCACCATCCTTGCACATGTGAGCCTCAACACCCCCATTGTACTCATGAGTTCTGGGCTGGAGGTGAGTGTGTTGCACGCCAGAGTCTGTACTGGTTCCTTGGTGTGCTGCTGTGCCTCTGTGTTGATTTGCTGTTATCTGTTGTTTCCTGTGTTTTCATTCTGTTTTGACTGAGATGTCAGACACATTGCACTGAGGAGCACCCACTGTAGAGAGCACGACACACTATCCACGCTACAATTATACTCAGTTCTCAAACAATGGTTTCAACAAAGAGTTGTCTATGTGCTTGTATATGTGTGTGTTATCTGGCATGCTTGCTACTCAATTTTGACATCAGATTATGCTTAATTAAGTGTGATGTGGCACAAGATACATGAATGTGTTAGTTCTAGGACTTTTGAAGATGTTGACGTACTTATTTCATAAGATGGCTATCTTTAGGAAAGAACCTTGTGTATGATGGGCAGAACGGGTGATTGAGGGATTTTGAAGTGTATTGTAGATGTAGAGCTGGAAATTGTTATTTTATGTCTTGTCCCACAATGGCAAGGTTTTCATATTTTTTTGCTTACTGGAGATTGGCATTTTGTTTGGGTTTATAGGTACAATGTGTCATTGCAAAATTCCTGTATTGGCAACCACTGTGCAATTCATTGTGGGGTGTGCATTGGCCAAGATGGTAAGCTACTCTATTCCTCATTCTTAGATGCCATAGATGTACTTCATGAAGTAAAGTGAACATGTCTTTTTAACACTTTTGATTGCCAGTCTTTGTACTGTTTATATGATCACTTAATTGGTAAACGGAAAAAAACTCCAAAGTACAAAAAACGCTTGCACTCTTTGTAACAAGAAGGCAATTGCCAATTACAAAACATGGCTGAAGCCAAATTGCAAGATACAACCATAGACGAGAAAACTGCTTAAGATCTTTAGGGGAAACAAAACTAAGGAAAAAACCTAAGGATCAGGACCAGGGAAAAGATACATGTATTTAGGGTTAAGATGGAAAGGAGTGGAACGCCCGTAGGGGAACCACATTAATTTGCATGAAAATTTCCCTAGTACCAAGTGATGCAGTGCTCTGAAAAGGACAATGATTTGCTGAGTTTTCCCGACTAATGAGTTTCAAAACCGCCGGGTGTCATGTGGACACAGTTGTGTGTGCCGCGTGGACATGCTACATTGACACTTGCATAGCCAATTTTGTACATAGTAGTGTCTTAGAGCCTAGGGGATTTAGTAATGGCAATTTGTGAGCCTGTTCGTAGGACTTGCTTGGAAAAGTGCATTAGATTAGGTTTTCCAATTTTGAAATTCTCTTTCATAAATGGTTTGTGCATACGTTTTGACGGATGTTATACACTTTGGTGGGCATTTGGCAAAATGTGCATGTAGATTTAGGCTAGAGGAATGTGTCGGTCCAATCCCCGCAAAAAATGTTTTTGTTTGGAAACTTGCAGTCCCAAACGGCTTAAAAAGTGACTTCATGATTTAGTTTAGTAATCATGTCAAAGTTACTTGCCCTACCTACAGGGAAAATATTAGAAGAGGAAACCTGGGCACTATTAAAAGACCGTCTCTAGTACCCTCTTTGACACAATTTTCTGGCTGCCCCCTTTCCCTAGTTCTTCTAGCGTTTTCTAGGGAGCCAAAATGTTGCCATCTATTAGCGTTTTTGGGCCAGAAATCAGCCTTGGTGGTTTGTCCCTCTAGTACTCCAGATTTGCAGTCATTTGTGGCCACCTGCCAGCCCATCGCCCCCTCTCCTCTAGTGACCCAGTTCCTTGGAGGGGCCCATCTGCTGCCCACCAAGAGCCTCATCATTCGCATCATTTTCAGTGTTGCTCTCGCGATGGATTTGCTGCCTGTTCAGCGTTGAAGATTTGCGTTTTTTCAGCCAGCATTCAGCCCTTGAATCCTCTTACATCAAGTGTGCAAATCAGCCCTAGATCTACCACCTTGTGGCCATCCACAACCCACATCGAGCCGGATTCTGTTGGTGTGTTTGGTAGAGTTACCACGGCTACATTATCCATCGACTGGAGTTGAATCTTTCATTGAGATATTGCATCTATGTACATTCCATTTATGCAATCTAAAGCAACTACCACTTCAACAACTCTACATCTCTACCTCATCTCTCTGACTCTTTGTCTCAAGTATTTAGAAAAGAAACCATCAATAACGCAAAGTTGCATTCATTAACGCAAGGAGAGAACAAAGGATTATTAAAGTGTGATTGCTCGATTTTACCTATTCTCTCATTTCCACTGCATTTGACATCACGATAGCGCACAACGAAATTGTCCCACCACCATGAAGAGCAGCTAACTCTCCTCTGCTTTCAAACTTATCGCTAACTCAAATTACATTGCAGGCAACCTAGCCCCCATCCCATCTCTTTAGTTGTGGTTGGGAGCTTCAGCCTATTTGTTTTTCCCTCACGTCATAAATAGAGGTAGTTATACCCCTAGTCTTGCACTAGTATTAGCTGTTGCATAAAGGGTCATCTTAAAACGAATTCATAATGCGATCCTTGCCAAAGTCCACTATAGCAAATGTGTGGTCACAGGTACTTACCACCATGCATCCTGACAATCCTAGGGGTTGTTCCAGGGTTGCTATCAACCAACTATAACAACAAGTGCATCTTTCTTGGGACATATTTTTACCATTTTTTCCGCATGTCCTTGGTTGCATAGCTTATGCTTGCATGAGTGTTGAAGATAGCAAATTGCACTGTTCTCCATTGGTGAATAGTGTTGCCATGGTCCTTTTCTAGCTTCTTCTGCAAGAGGATTGCATTAGCCTACACTAGCTTAGGGGGTTTTTTTTTTTTCAAGAAAAATATCCTTCTATTAATTAATGAAACTGCCCATAGGGCTACAACCTCCTCTACAAGAGAGGACTACAACAATCATGATGGGGAGACTCTCCCAATGAAAAAACAACATATGTACAATGAGGCTAGATCAGGGGATGGGAGGAGGGAAGAGCCACACAGGTGGACACTAGCTTAGGTTTCTTGTTTCCCTTCCATATTTATATCTTGCGTCTTTTTTTGACCTTGGGCAGTTTTACTATGCCTCCCCATAATTTGGCCTCTCTGTTCAAGTTTATGCATCTCAAGTGAACGCCCAATGTGATCCTCATTAATATTTTGTCTTTAAGTATTTATTTTACTTATTTGACATGGATCTAGGTAGGGGAATTTTTGTTGGGTAGTCGATAAGCACATCCAAGCCCCCATTGTATAATAATTAATCACCAATTCATTGTTGCAATAGGTTGGTTCAAAACTCTCTCTCTCTCTCTCTCTCTCTCTCTCTCTCTCTCTCTCTCTCTCTCTCTCTCTCTCTTCGTAATGATTGATTGATTAAATCAAATCAAGGAAAAAAAGGATACAAGAAGTAGGAAACATATCCTACTCTGCTACATGTGCCCAAACTAATTGAGCTATCAAAACCCTATCAAGACATACTAACAGTGCGTATAGCATGTAACCATGGTAGTGCTTGTTCCGTAGGAATGACCTGAGCATCTGATAACAAGGAGACCCACCAAAGCAGCAAGGCCTGAATACGTCTAATATGCCCTCTGACCCCTGATTGAGAATCAAAAAGGAAGGCATTGCACATGGACCATATGTGCGAAAGGCCCAACCATCTGAAAAAAGTGAAAATGACATGGTTCACCTGATCGTTGCTTCCGTCATCACTGTTACCAAAAAGCCATTTGGTCGCTGACATGGAGGTGGCTAGTAACTGCATAACCAAACCGAAGAGATGAAACACCAAATCTTGCGAGCCACACGGACATCGAAGAAATCTATGCTGGCTGGTTTCTTGGGAGGTTCGACAGAAATAACAATTCCTATGGAGAGATTTCTCCTCTTCAGATTAGAAGCCAAAGATAAACCACCGAACATGACTCGCCATAGGAAAACTTTACCTTGAAAAGGAATTTTAGAGTGCCAGGCACTAAGGAAAATTCTGGCCAAGAAATCACACGAGATGTCGCGAGAATCTCGCCCAAAAGGGGATTAGCATCTTTACGAGAATTCGCAGGTTCCCATGTGGAGAAACTAAGCACCTGCTTCCATCAGTGAACCAAATGATGCAAAATAAGCGAGGCTAGAATCCACACAAGTTGAGAAGCATTCACAACATCCCACCAGGAAGCATCGATGCGTGTCTTACCATGTACAATACCAACAGCTTCAATAAGAGCAATTGCCATATCTATCCAAGGCTGAGAGTCATTGCAAGAGGGTCCATCTGCGTGCAAGAAGATGTAACGAGAGATCCAATAAGGCTGCCCCACCAAGACGTTTGGGAGATGTAACATGCTGCCAAGAAAGCCAAGCTATGTGTCACAAGACGGGCACCACGTGCCAATAGAAAAGAACAGACTGAACAGACTTTTAACACTTCATTAACAGCTGAACTGAGAGAGAGAGAGAGACAACACGCGACACGGAGTGGCGGAATTCCACTCGAGAGAGTATTGGCCCCAAACCTTGGTGCCCCTTTCGGTATTTGTTTATATTGCATCAGCACAGTACAAGCTGGTACTCGAGACTTTGCACCTTTGCCAGGAAGCATGCCAGAGAATGAGCCCTAACGTCATATTTAAAGGCCCTTGGCCTGAAAAGCACTTACAGTGAAAAGCCTTCAAAACTCAAAAGCTTCTGGTCCAAAAAGCAAAGCCAAAAGCTGCTAGTGTAATTTACGAAAATCCATACAGCCTACCACGTCATCAGCCAACGCAAAACGTGGAAATCCGTACAGCCTGCCATGTCATCATTTTCGCGCAATTTTCGGAAATCTGCCACGTCATGAGCAGCTACGCAATTTTTGTGTGTGTGTGTGTGAGTTCTGCTTTATTTTAATTCTTTATGTCACTTGGGGCTCCATCGAACGGGGTCCCCATAAGTTGGTAGGACTTCTTCTTCTGTTGCTTGTTCTTCTTAGGGTTTAGGCCCCTCGGACGGCATCTGTAAGTTGGCTCCATTCTTTAGGCTTTGACACGTTAGCGGTTTGTGACATCTCCCCTTCTTGAAAGAGAGTAATCATCTTCGATAACAGCATATCTGCAAACCAACTCAAGTTACCTCAAAAATTTCCGAGGGTCATTCTGAGGGACAATCAGTTTGCTCTTTTTGTTAAGGAGTTAGCTTCTCCTTTCGGCTGTTTTGATCAAGGAGTTAGCTTCTCCTTCGGCTCTTTTGATCAAGGAGTTAGCTTCTCCTCTCGTCCAGATTGGAACTCTTGATATTCCGGCGTAGTAAAATTAGCTATCACACCCAGACCGTATTGATCTTCCACGAGTGTCTTGATGCACTAAAATCACATACCCAGGCAATCTCATCCAATTAGGAATATTCAGTAATTGGCACATCACAATGCAACACAAATGCTTACATATGCATGTTACAAGACACAACAAACAGCGCCGATGAGCACTCCCCCGATACAAACGGACTGCGGTATGAAGCTACTCAACGACTACCTCGTCACTCCCCCTGCAAATAACCTAAAAAGGTCCGGGCCATGAGCTCAGAGGACTGTACAACCAAATGCTCCCCAGACCGTAGTCTGCGTCGCTTGGAGGTTCAAGCATACAACCAAACGCTCCCCAGGTATCAACCTACGTCGTTCGCAGGTTTTCTAGCATACAACGAAACGCTCCCTAGGCATCGGCCTGCGTCGTTCCGAGGTTCAAACAATACCAAACATTTCTTGAGTTCTTGGGTTCTTGGGTTCTTGAGGGGTTCTTTCGCTTGCAAATCTCATTGGAGAAGGATCTTCTCTTCACCCGAGTTCTACTCTTTTCTGCGGGCGCACCCCTTGGCGGCCTTGTGCTCACACCAAGGTTGCTTTTTTCCACCTCACGTCGCACGGTCCACTCTCAATGAGTGAAAAGAGACACAAGGGGGGGTTGGACAAGCCCTTCTTTCTTGGGATTCCTGTCACTCTTCAACAAAACACAATTAGGAATCGCCACGCCCAAGTAAACTTAGGTTCGTGCGATCGCAACAAGCAAAAAAATTCTTGTGGTTCTTGTGGTTCTTTCCTTGAGTAATGCCGAACACTTCCAAAGCTCTGATACCAATGTTAGGTGCAACGGAATGAATGTTGTATTTTCTCAAGATTAGTGATCTTTATTTGCTCAAGGTTCCTTTTAGTTCTTAGGGAAGGAGAGAGCCTTCCGTCTTGTAGAGTGCTATGATCACGAACAAAGTGAGTGGATATTGCGCGTGCAAGTGAATGAGACTGAGAGAAGGAGAGAGAAGAGATACGACACCCAAGAGGTTGTAAGACCCTCCTCCGAAGGCCCCACTCTCGTCGGCGAGGGTGGTCTACTTTGATTGCACAAAGGTGTACAATGCGTATGCAATGGACTGATGCAAGTTGGACTATGCCGATGACGAGGACGGTGGTGACGACGACGACTTGATGGCTGAAATCTGAGATCTTCTAATCGTTGAATTTCGGGACTGTTTCGGTGGCTGAAAATGACTCTTTTGGCTGCGTTTTTATGGCTGAAAATGGGGGAACATCTGCAACTGATCTGGGGCTGATCTGCTACTGTGTTGTAGGCTGAAAACTGCTAGTATCTGCTGCGGAGTTGGGCTGAGAACAAAAACGCTGATGTGCTTTTGCTGCTAGCCAAAAACACTAGGGCTGTTCTGGGACAGAAGCAAAAACGCTACTGCTTGATGAGGCTTGCAAAAACGCCAATGCTGATCTGGGGAAAAACGCTAGCAAGGCCGGCCCTCTGATGGCGATCATGAGAACCTGCTGTCGCTAGGAGGCTGAGAGGTGATAGCGATGGTCTGCTGTGGAAACGCCGAGGATGGGAACTTGCTCGCGATGATGGAGGTCCAAAAACGCTGGGGGTGCTGAGGGGGGGGGGGGTACTGCTAAGAAGTTGCCTGTTGAGCGGGAAGCTCCTGCTGCCTCTTCTGCTAGAAAGTGCTAACTTGGGTTTGCTTATATATCAACTTAGCAAAATTGCCCTACCTACTTTTGTTGGAAAGTCACTTAAAAATAATAAGTGAAAATACCAATAAATAGGAAAAATGGGCTAAAAGCACTGGAAAATTCCCCTAACTGATGCTAATGGATTCTGATGGGAATTCCGATGATCACGCTGTGTGCAACCGGAGGATATGCATCTATGCTAAGTGATTGGCCATGCACGGTCTACGAATAGACTCACAAAAGTGCCAGATCACTGCTAATCTAAAATGACTGAACCGACTGAACCCTGTTGTGGTGTAGCTTGTCCACGGACATAGGGTTGGATGTGTCATGTGACATGAAAAGCACTTACAGTGAAAAGCCTTCAAAAGTCAAAAGCTTCTAGTCTAAAAAGCAAAGCCAAAAGCTGCCAGCGTAATTTACGGAAATCCGTACAACTTGCCACGTCATCAGCCAGTGCAAAACGCGGAAATCCGTACAGCCTTCCACGTCATCATGCCAGCGCAATTTTCGAAAATCTGCTTCATCATCAATAGCTACGCAATTTTCGTGTGTGTGTGAGTCGTGCTTTATTTTAATTCTTTATGTCACTTGGGGCCCATCTGACGGGGTCCCCATAAGTTGGTAGGGCTTCTTCTTCTGTTGCTTGTTCTTCCTTTAGGCCCCTCGGCCGGCATCTATAAGTTGGCTCCATTCTTTAGGCTTTCATACGTCAGCAGTTTGTGACAATATGTCTGGATTATTGCCTTGCCGTTTCTACAACATGAAGCGGATCGGCTTTGTAAGAATTGTCAAGGCTTTATGAGACCAAGGTAATAGAGGCAAAAAGAACGAAGGCATTGAGAGCATTATGACTTGGGGCAACTTTCAATCTAACGTGAAATGGCCATGCTTGATATTTCCAATAAACAAACTTGTTCCCGATGCGACCCGAAATCCAGTCGAGTAATTGTTTATTAGATACATGAACTCCAATAGGATATCCCAAGTGACGAACAATGGAACCGCTATGCACCACATGACCTTTGCCAGCCAAGCTATACCAAAGTTCTTTCTGTACAACTAATGAGAAGATTTCTTAGCGTTTATGTGCAAACCTGATGCTGTGGTGAACAAGGACCAAGCAGACATAGCGTGATCAACATTATGTTTGTCAGCTTTCAAGAACATGAAGGAGTCATCAGCCAAAGCTTGGGCAACCAATTGATTTCCGCGGGCAAAGAAAGCCCGACTATCTCCCCATGCTGAGCCAACCGTGCAAGAAACGCAAGCATGGGATGACTGACCAAAGCAAAAAACAGAGGACTTAGTGGGGGCAACCTTGTCGTAAGGAGCGGGAAAGTAAAAACGATTCTATGACTCCACCATTAATGAAGATACATGACTGAGAGCCATCACTAATGGTGTGAGTCAATTGTGACATTCTATTCCCAAACCCCATACATCGCATCAGGTCTGACAAAAAAGACCAGCTGACATGATCAAATACTTTTTCAAGATCCAATTGTATCATGATCACCTCTTGTTTGGTTACATGAGCATAATCAATACCTATCTAAACATTCAGGATGTTACGCAAAATGTTGCGTCCTTTTATAAACCCATACTGAGCCGGATGGATCAGATTTTGTAACACTTTATGCAAGCGATTAGCCAAGACTTTGGTAAATATCTTATACATGCAACCCATCAAAGAAATCGGTCAGCAATGCTTTAAGCTGGAGGGTGAAGGTACCTTAGGCAAAAGCTTGATCACACCGGTTTTCCAAGAGTCGGGCATTTGTCCTAATTGCCAAATTTGTTGATAAAGCAATGTCAGAGGTCTTTCGAGCACTTCAACAAATTTACTAAGCAGCTCATTAGTAATACCATGTAATGGAAATGGCCTATAAACTTTGAGAATAGCGGAATTAAGAGAATTAGAGTGAGCATTTTTGTGAGACTACTTGGAGGACATAGAGGGTGAACTTAATTAGCGGTAGCAACATAACCATAATACTTAATTAACTTGGCATGAACAATACTTTTGAGAGAGAGAGAGAGAGAGAGAGAGAGAGAGAGAGAGAGAGAGAGTGTTTAGAGAACTTGACTATAGTTGAGGACCGGATTTACGTGGAGCCGGTCCCCCCTACAATAGGCTTTTGTATTATAGATTCTCCAATCAAGAGAGACTTGGTACAATACAATCTTTGAGTTCCTTGTGACCTAGGTGATGCAATGAAGATGGAAAGCTTCATGCATCACGAGCATAACATAAACTTTGTAAAAGCATTAACCATCTCCGGCCTCAGTCCTAAGGCCTCAAACACCTTCGAAGGTGGAGAGAGCTAGCGAGGAATGAGGGTTGATCTTTGTGTTGATTAGCTGTTGTTATCTATTGTTTCCTTTGTTTTCATTCTGTTTTGAGTGAGATGTCACGTACATTGCACTGAGGAGCACCCACTATAGAGAGCACGACACACTATCCGCGCTACAAGTGTTCTCATTTTTGGCATGCCCTGTGGGACCTCAACTGAAGTCTCACTCTGTTGAGGTACAAATCGAGGAGCTAGCTAGGTTTTACCTAGCCTCGCCTACTTCGCCTGCACTACGCCTAGCAAGTGCAGCCTGCTGGTCTGGTGCAGTTTCACCCTAGACAACTTACTCTAGCTGACCTAGTCTCTTGCCCTACTGGGCTGGTCCTCTCTCGCCTTGGTCCAACCAAGCTCTCGTCCTGGTCTAGTCCTTCCTCGTCCCTGGTCCAGCCAGGTGGTCTAGTCACTTGGGTCTAGTCACTTGCCTTGGTCTAGTAGAGTTTAGACCTGTGTTCAGTCAGTTAAAGATCTTCTTGCCCAAAGCTTGTTTAGGTTTGTGGTCACCGCATGACACATACAAGGCAGTCATTAGAGCGTCAAAGCGCACTACTTAGTCCTCTGAAGTACTACGACAGAAGACGTCAACCCTTGGTACCTAGTAGAAGTCCACCAACCTCATCACCCATACCTCCACATACGGCATCATCCATTCCTCCATCTGGTTCTACATCTTCCAGGTCACCTTCCCTAGTAAAGCTCTCTCCCATTTTGTTACAGCAAGCTATTGAGCAAGGAGCTCCTGAGCAAGAGGCATTGACTAGTGTTTTGGCCAAGGTAAACATCAAGTTTCCTACTTTCAAGGGACTCTCCTCAGAAGATGCAGGCGACCATGCAAGGAGGTTTGTATCTCTTTGTAGAGGTCGTGGTCTTAATAGAGAAGATCCTTATTTGGTGTTGTTTCCATCAACTTTGAATGGATTAGCAGACAAGTGGTACAGTCAGTTTGTAGAGAACCACTTTACGACTTGGGCAGCGTTAAGACAACAGTTTTGTGCAGCATTCAGGCCATGTGACTTCCAGGAAAAGGTTTTGGATGAGTTTGCGAACATGGTGCTCCAGCCAGAGGAGACTTTTGCAGAACTCATGACTAAAACCAAGTCTTTGGTTGCCAAGCTTCCTCAGCAACCAGGGGAATTTATGGTTAAGAAGTGGGTGGAGAAGGCTCTTCCCAAAACTTTCCAGCAAAAACTCCAAGAGAGTCTCCGACCTGACGCCACTCTGGAGGAGTTTGTCGTGGCTGCTACTAGGATAGAGGGAGCTAGGAAGTTGTTCACCAACTCCCCTCAGGTAGAGAGCCCCTTAGTGTTTTCGGAAATTCCTTCTGATCCGTTAACTTCTTTACGCAGGGAACTGGAAGCCCTAAAGTTACAGCGAGCTCTTCAAGAGGAGAGGTCCTTCTCTCTTAGACAAGAGAAGCCTCCACATCACAAGGCATTGGAACAGATCAAGTACGAGCTAGAAGAGCTCAAGTCTGACTAAGGCTATGGTTTGGTGTAGCTCATGCCGCTCTCTAGGGCACCCTCCATAGGAATGCCCCCTTCGGGTTTACTGCCATTTCTGTGAAAAGTCTGGACATGAGGACAAGGACTGCTACTACCTCAAGGGATTGCGACAAATACAACAGAATCTTGGTCCTCTTCAACAAGGGCCAGCACCTGCATCCAACATGGTTTCTCCCTATGGCCATCCACACCATATGCCACCTTTGTTGACAGCCCTCCTATGCAAGGTATGCAAAGTACTTTTCTGTCTCAGAGCTTTTATCATACCCATGCTCCCTCATCACCTCAAAACTTCTATGCCTCCATCTCCAACTCCATGCACCAAGAGCAAGGAGCACCTCGCCCTTCGACTCGCCCATTGAATCGGCCCATTTTGTGCTACAGATGCGGGGAATATGGTCATTACCAAAGCAAATGCCCTCTGCCCGAAGGGTCCCCTCCCTGCCGCCGTCATTGCCTTGAAACGAAGGATCACTACAATAAAGATTGCCCTAAACCTGGTGCATCCAAGGCTGTGAACCCAAGTCTAAGCCAAAATGAGTTTACCTTTCCCAAGCTCAATTTGATAGTAGTTAGCACCACTCCTCAACCACCACCTTCTGCCCATGTGGTTACCACTCAAGAGAAATTACAGTTGGTAAAGTAGCCAGTGGGTGTCCTCACCCGTGCCCAGAGAGCCGCTCTCGGTCTTAGTATTCCAACACGTGTTCAACTCCCCCACACATTCTCCCAACAATGGATACTCTGCCTTCAGCTGGCGCCAAGCCCTCCGTCAGTGACAAGCAAGAATCCAAATCTTTGCTCTCCGATATTGATGAAGCCTTCTTGGAAGCAGTGGCTGGTCTATAACAGATCAAGGTACCAGAAAAGCCACTGGAAGAAAAAGAAAAGCCTACAGCAGAGACAATCTTGAAGAACACTTTTCAACAAGTGTCGCTTTATGACATGCTACGGCTAGATGCGAGTTTCGAAGTGACACCGTTACAATTATTCAATCACTTTACCCCGGAGCAGGTCCTAGTGGCGGGCACCTCCCAGTGCAACCATCGGAGTCCTATATGATATCCCATCACGTTGCTCCCCTCACGGATTATAGAAGCCCTCGTCTCACCCTGTCCGTCTTGGGGCAACAATTTTCAAGAGTAATTGTGGATGGTGGATCCGGCATCAATATGATGCCCGAGTTCACTATGATGGCTTTAGGCCTACAGCCTACTCAACCTTCCCCCTTCACAGTAACATTGGCTGACCAGAGGACCGTATACCCTGTGGGCATAGTGGAAAAAGTGCCTCTGCAAGTACAAGATTTCACTTTTAGTTTGGATTTTGTTGTGGTTCGTCTTTCCGAGGTTGAGGGCGGATTTCCCTTGCTCATCGGTAGACCATGGCTGCGATACACTAAAGCACTTCATGATTGGGGAAACGATGCCATATGGATACATACTCGTGGCTCCCCGATGCAACCCATTCGCCTAGAAGGAGGCATGGATCTCGTCGTGCAACATAGTTCTTTGTCCCTAGCAACCAGCCTTGAATTGGGACAGCCTACTCCACCTGACGAGTTAGACGAGGATCTGTTGGAGTGGTTGGATGCTACCAAATCTATGCCTTGTTATGGAGTCTCTATTCACTCTTTGCCTGAAAGTACACCCTCTTCCAATGTTTCCACAGTAACTAAACCTAAGGAGCCACCTGAGCCAGCTCAAAGGTTGAAGGTCATAGAAGCTACTCCTGATGTGCCCTTGGTGGAAGCCTTTGAAGAATCATAGAAGCGTGAAGAAATGTCCTCTACAGGAGTTCATCCCCCCTCAAACATCAGCCCCAGTGGTGTCTGCTTCTCCAACTAGAATAAAGCTCTCCTCTGTGTCTAGCGAACTCCCTTCACAGAGCCTGTCCTGCTTGATGAATTCCCTGCTCATGATAGCTTGAGGTACAAATCGAGAAGCTAGCTGGTTTTTACCTAGCTTCGTCGACTTTGCCTTGCACTGTGCAGCTTGTTGGTATGGTCCTCTCTCGCCCTGGTCCGGCCTTCCTCGTCCCTGGTCTAGTCCCTCCTTGTCCCTGGTCCAACCCTCCTCGTCCCTGGTCCAGCCTGGTGGTCTAGTCACTTACCCTGGTCTAGTAGAGTCTAGACCTGTGTTAAGCCAGTTAAAGGTTGGAATTGTGGTTGCTGCATGACACATACAAGGCGGTCATTAGAGGAGTGAATCTATCTCGGATAGATTGCTTCTACACTAATGACCACATCTGTGACTTGGGGGGATTTATTTGTATCCTTGCAGGGAATACCTTTTCCGAGCACATGCCAGTGATTCTCACTGTGACAGACAGATAGAGGAGGGGGGGTGTGATGCTACGCATCCCAGAGAGGATCTTATTGGATCCAGAGCTTAGAGAGCGAGTGGAGGCACTCTGGGCAAAGAGCTTGGACATGAAGGACACCCGTGCTGGTAGAGTGCCCTCTGGAATGGCTGAGCTTAGTCGCTTCTTTTAGGAGTCTACAGCTCGTTTGGTTGCATTGTTTCCTTGCAGAGGATGCAGGAGCAACATCGAGACATTCCCTGGTTGGAGGAGCAAATGCAGCAGGCTAGGTAGGAGTTGGCTAGCATTGAGGAGCGGCGTCATGAGTTTGCCTTCCATCTGTAGGCATCTCAGTGGACCTAGGTAGGTGACAGAGTTACTGGGGATTTTTTTGAGACAGTGGGGCCACCCCTCTCTCGCACCAGTGTTAGTCATTTGAGGAGATGTAGTGGATCATTTGCTACAGAGCCTGAGGATATGCGTGCAGTTGCTACTGACTTCTACCGTGCTCTGTTGTCAGTTGAGCCTCAGTTAGAGTGTCAGGATGCATGTAGAGAGCAAGGTTGGGCACAGATGCCTTGCCTTGTTACTGAGGAGATGTGACAGAGACTTGAGCTTCCCCTCCAGCTAGAGGAGCTCCATGAGGCCCTTAGAGCACTCCCCCTTGGTAGTTGTTCTTGGGAGGATGGTCTAACTCCCAGCTTCTTCTTGGAGTATTGGGACTTGCTTGGTTCAGATCTTTGTAGCGCATTCCAGCATGTTTTGTACGCTGGCGAGGATGGTTTGACTCCCAGCTTCTTCTTCGAGTACTGGGACTTGCTTGGTTCAGATCTTTGCAGCGTATTCCAGCACGTTTTGCACAATGGCGACATTCCTGACAGCATGAGTGAGGGCTTGATCTACCTGATTCCCAAGGAGGAAAGCTCCTTGGATGAGATTTGATAGTGGCTACCCATTATGATCGTCAACTTATCCTACAAAATTTTAGCGAAGGCTCTAAGCTTGAGGATTCAGCCACTACTAGAGAGCATTATACATGGGACCCAGACAGGTTTTGTCAAGGAGCATAGTATCCTTGACAACATCTTCACTTTTTGGGAGGCGTCTACCCTCACGCGTCTCCGAGGAGAGGATTTGGTGATACTCCTTGATTTTGAGAAGGCCTACGACAGAGTCGACTGGGACTTCCAGGAGGGCACTCTACGGAGGATGGGTTTCACAGATGCTTCGATAAGAGGTGTGTCAGCTCTCCACAGGCGTGCACACAGTCAGGTGCTTTTGGCAGGGGAAAGAGGGGAGCGCTTCTTGCTCACGCGTTCGGTTAGACAGGGTTGCCCTCTTGCCCCCTTCCTCTTTCTGTTCTATGTTCAGGCGATGAGCAGATTTTTGACTTCTCAGCAGGTTGGCTTGCGTGGTCTTGCGCTCCCTATTTGGGCAGATGAGCTTCTTGACGCTGATTTTGTTGATGACTGAGCCTTGTACTTGGAGGGCCAGGAGGCCAATCTGCACAAGTGTGAGCATGCTGTTGAGGTTTTTTGTTGTGCATTGGACGCACTGATCAACTGGAGAAAGACATTTGCTTGTTGGGCTGGCATTACTCCTACGCCTGATTGGTCACCAGGTGAGGGCTTTAGATGGATTCCCCCAAGCACTGCAGTTCGTTACTTGGGTTGTCAGGTTGGCCAGGATTTGTCCCGTGAGCAATACACTGCTCTTCTCCTCATGTCCATTCGGAGGTAGTTGCTGCATTGTAGTTCGGCACGGCTCTCTTTGGCAGGCAGAGTTGTAGTGGCCAACTAGGTGTTGTTGGCTACTATGTGGTACATCACGTCTTGCTGGATCTTTTCCAGCTCTTGTATTAGCCAGCTAGAGAGGGTGATGAGGAACTTTCTTTGGTCAAGGCGCGACACCTAGTTAGCCCGAGCCAAACTAGTCCAAGAGGTCATCACCCTACTGTTTTCTGGGGGGGGGGGGGGGGGGGCTAGGGATCATCGACCCATCACAGTAGAGAAAAGCCCTTCTTGGGAAGTTTGTTGTCAGAGGACTGCTTCTAGGGGAGGAGCCCTGGAAGGAGTTGTTGCTTCAACAGCTTCGAGCTCAAGTTCCTCATGTAGGAGGCCCTTGGAGCCCTTCCATCGAGTGGATATTCAGAGAGATGCGCAGAGTTGGTCTGAGTAAGAGGCTCGAGGATCGATTTGTTGCGAGCCTGCTTCGTTCTTGGAAGCAACTACGGAGTGGCCTGGAGCAGCACCAGTCCACTTGCACGGAGGAGTGCATGAGATAGCCCCTTGTTTGGAACCCCATGGTTAGCACTCAGAGAGGCCACTTGGTTGGTAGTAGGCCTCATGTTTCTTGGGGTCCCATGGCAGAGGGCCCAACACACTCTCGCAATTGGCTTAAGTTTTCAAGTTTGCCAGAGGAGATACAAGGTATCGAGCTACGAGGCATGAAAGGGGTACAGAGCATGTGCCAAGACATTACATAGGCTTTACGAGCTGAGTGGTTCACCTCTCTAGAGACAGCAGCTCCAAGGTGGATGGGGGCCAAGTAATTACAGAGGCTTTACGAGCTGAGTGGTTCTCCTCTCTAGAGACAGCAGCTCCCAGGTGAATGGGGGCCTTCACGCAACTGGAGGTCCTCATCGCAGTTCATGCTTGCTCGGAGTCAGTACCCCCATGTTCTTTGAGATCCAGAGCGAGGGTCGACTACACAGAGTCTCGGTAGGGGCTCCATGAGTTGCAGAGTGCTGGTTTTAGAGGGTACAAGTAGTGGGCATCTGTGGGAGGACTTGTGTCACAAATCCTGACCCAGCAGACCTTGAGACAGGCCACATGAGGCTTTGGGCTTGGGAGAGCTGCCCTCTGGCACGAGTGGAGTGTGACCCTGGAGAGTGGTTTTGGAGAGATTCCTTCTCTTCAGCCGACCACCCTGGGATCCCTTTCTTTCAGTACACTATTCGATTGGGGGGGCACATACTGGCAATACGAAGAGAGGCTCGTCCGACTGCAGGACTTCACTAGCATGAGGAGGGTCTCACAGCTGAGTGCTTGTCAGGCCTTTGGGAGCAGTTATGGGACTCGAGATAGCTGAGGCGAGTCACTTTGTTCCAGTGGCTAGTTGTACACAGAGCTCAGCAGTGGGGAGCTGGTTGGTACATATTGGCCTTTCACCAGCCTGTGACCACCCTTTGGAGAGTCAGCGTCACTGTCTGCTGGAGTGCCCCATGGCACAGTAGGTTTGGCTCTGGATTCTTCGGCTGATACCAGCTCTTTCCGTGACACAACAGTACACTTGGGGTGCTGCTGCCTGGTCCACCCTCACGAGCCCGGCGCTACAATTTGAGCTATCTTCCACTAGCTGCATGATAGTGATCTAGGGGGGTCGACCTACACTCCAGCCTGCCACAGAGCTTACCCCCAGGAGTAGTGCAGTGAGGGAGAGGTGTGTTGGGAGCTCGTTTGTGGCTTGACACTCTGGTTCATTTGGCGGGCCTACTGCTTTCGCATCTTCGAGGCTCGCCCTGTCCCACCGGCGGAGACTGTTCGCGACTTTTGGGTGGAGTTGATCCATACTCTCAGGGTCAGTTCAAAAGACTCGAGGGCAGCTCCGACCGCATGCAAGAGCGGAGAGAGGCTTTCGTACGACTCTGGCGCCTAGGGTCCTTCTTCTCCATGATCCAGGGTGTGCCCAGATGGCACTATCGGCCACCTGTGTGGGTCTTTCCTTCTCCCATTTCATGATTTAGCCTCATTGTACATATTTTGTTTACTCACTGGGAGAGTCTCCCCATGCTTTTGATGTAGCCATCTCTAGTAGAGGTGGTTTGTAGCCCTATGGGAAATTTTTGTCTTGACTAATGGAAGGATCTTTTTCTCCGAAAAAAAGAAGAAGATAGCTGCATGGAATTGTAGCATGGGTCTATGAGATTGGATGTAGGAGCATTTGAGGATAGTTTCAATGGGAGGACATTGTTTTTTACTCAGAGCCACACCAGGCATGTGGCCAGAACCTACCACATGTTAGTGGATATAGATGGAAATCTGCTAGCAAACAGGAGACGAGATCAGAGCTTAGAGGACGAGGATCCAGCGGAGTAGTAGTGCTATACAAGGAGGAGCTATAGTCAATAGTGCACATTGTACGCAAAGATGGTCATGCTCGGTATATGTGGGTATGATTGAGGTCTGAGACTGGCAAATATCTCTACATTGCTACATACTATTTTCCCCTAGTACATCATTCTATGCTGGGTCTAGAGGCCAGCCACCTTTCTCTGTCCTAGACGATGACATATGGGAGTTTTCCATTGATGGTGACATCATTCTCCTAGGGGACTTCAATGCTTGGACGAGCTATGCTCAGACAATCTTCTACGACACTTCAGAGGAGATGGTTATGGAGCTAGATGTAGGAAATTTGGGGCTCGACAAATATTCACAAGACAGAGAGCAAACGGAGTATGGGAGACATCTCACGGAGATGGCGACTACACATGGTCTGGCCATACATAATGGTCTACTACGTGCTTTCCACACAAGCATGGGGCCAGCACAGTGGACTATGTCATGGTGCAACTGTGCTTCATCTCCAGCATTCAGAATTCACAGCAGGACCTAGACCAGTGGGTGTAACAATGGACCATGCTCTCTTGACACTTTCCGTCTCCTTTCAGTTTAGTACAGCCAAGGTGTCAAGAGGGATGATACTTAATCGCTATACATTTTACACCCGAGACTAAGTCTGTTATAAAGAGGAGATCTATAGTTGTCTATGTACAACAGCAAGCAGACCACGACTCTTATGTGGAGGAGATCACCACTTTACTGACTGAGACATTGCATGATGCAGCAGCAGAGGCATACCCTCACACTCAGCCTGATCAGAGGTGCCGTTCTGAGAGCATGCCTGAAAACAGTTGGTATGACGAGGAGTGTAGAGAGACGAGAGCACAGCTTCAAAGGGATCTTATTTTAGGGGCCATCAATCACAGACAGTCTCGGATAGCCTGCCGGTGCTTGTGGGATGGAAGAAACGAGCATTCCTATCTCACATGGAGCGAGACTTATATCAATTTTTCTTGAGTAAAGACTCAAGGGAGGCATTGCATTTCTTTCATGAGCACTCCGCTCCCCTAGTGATTACTTCTCTTGATGTGTGGTGTCATTATGCAACATCCTTATATACGGTCCCAAGACGACACCCTTCGAGATCCTCTAGAGCCATGCCCATCTACGAGTACCTTCTTTATCACTGAGATGGTAAAGACGGAAATTGACATGATGAGGACCAGGAGGGCATATGATCATGATGGTCTAGTAGCAAAGCAGTTTATACATGCTAGAGATATGATGGCAGAGGTTCTTGCAGTTCTATTCAATCGTGTCATGTGGGAGGGTCTATGTGAGACTTGGAAACTGTCTACTATTGTGCCTATCTTCAAGGCAGGTGATCCCACGGAGCCTAGAAACTACCGTAGTAGTATGATTGGACTCACATTGGCACGGTTGTATGCATCTATCCTTGATCAGCAGTTGAGCAGATGTGCAAAGAGTGAGGGCATAGGGGCAGCGGGACATGCCGGTTTCAGGAGAGGCTTCTCCACTTGTGACCATATTCTGACACTCAGAGCCATCATTGAGGAGGGTAGGGCATATGGGAGATGGATTTATTGTAGCTTTGTGGATTTCCGCAAAGCATTTGACATGGTGTCTAGAGCCAGATTGATGCGCAAACTACAGGAGATGGAAGCGTCCATTGAGTTGATTTGGGGGATCATGGCTCTATACAGATTAGTGGTGGGATATGTACGCACCCGAAAGGAGATATTTGATTTAGTTGACTCCACTTTTGGAGAGAAACAAGGTTGTCCATCGTCTCCTACTCTATTTGGTATGTATATGGATGAGGTTTCTTATTACATCGATAGAGGGGGTGACAAACGTGCCCAGCTAGCAGGGACATGGATTCCATTGTTGTCATATGCTATATTGTGTTGATCTTTGACTCACCGGAGGGTATGCAGCGACATTTGGATGCATTACATAGCTTTGCGGAGGATAGTGGATTGTCTATAAACCTTGGTAAAACCAAGGTTATGGTGTTTAACACCATACCACAGTGGATCAGGAGATCAGTACCTACATTTATTTATGGTCAGGAGATTGTGGAGTACACATATGCATATAGTTATCTAGGATTACTCTTCACTGGGTCAAGGTTTTCTTTGAAGAGAGCAATAGACTAGAGAGCCTTGGGAGGATTGGAGAGGATATTGCTCAAAGGGTCAGTTTCCAAGAACCCTGAACAAAGCTCTAGCTCTGTGATACCTTGGTAGCTTCAACTATGCTCTATGTGGTTCAGGTTTGGGGACCCTCCGTGGGTCGGGATGGGTGGAGAGGCCCTTGGTATGTATGATCTCTGGGCTGGTTAGAGCCAAGGCCTCTGTGCCACACGAGATCATAACAGGGAATTAACGGCTCTCCCCCTATGGAGATAGAGGTGCTTACCAGATGAGTCTCCTTTATGCACAACCTATGGGATACTACCAGAGACAAATATGCCAGATTGGCCCTTGAGTCCTCCAGACAGTTAGCTTTACAGGGGTACACATCATGCTAGTATGCGGAGATGTCATCATGGTTCGAGATACATGGCTTCAACATGGACAGCTTGCCTCCCTTCCAATACTCCCTTGATGCACCATCGCTGTTTCTTACAGGGGTGGAGATTACTAGACTCATTCGCCAAGACCTGACCTACTTGGACACCACGAGGACATTGATAGAGCCGACACAGGAGTTGGGCATGAAGATGGCTTTCTATAGAGAGCATCTTCTCCAACTCACAATGGATGGGTTTGTGATTCGACCCAGCTATATGGATACACATCTATCTCATGTGGTACGGTGTGCCATTGGTCAGATACAGACATAGTCCCCAGCTTGAGATTGAGACTGGTAAATTCAAAGGAATACCAACAAGTCGTAGGATATGTTGCTTATGTCGTACAGAGCTAGAGACAGAGATGCATTAATTATCAGTGCATAATGTATTACAAGATACGGGGTCGCTTCCACTATCTATTCAAAGAGGGCTTTGGACCCTTCTCTAGAGTCATGAGCTAACCACTTGGTCAAACAATGCCCTCATACGGAAATCACTCAAGTAAATGCATATTGTCTTGACAGTGGTGTCATTCACTTGATCCCCGACTGTCCAAAAAACCCTAACTAAGTCAGAAAGATCACAACAAATGTCTCAGGAATCGTTCAGCTGCGCAGTAGCTTAGAAAACAAAAACATCGTACCAGTTCAAGTAGTTACAAGAGTGCAAGCTCAAAAAAAAGCTAATGAGAACCCTGAGACAGAGAAACTGGAAACGGACGCGAGTCCATAGACGTGTGAGCCAAAGACCGATGCACCTAGTCAAGAAACCAAGAGCAAACGGAATAGTGGGAAATCTAGAAGGCTAGGATGAAGGCACGTAGGGAATGAGAGCAGGATCAGTGATGTCTTGGACTGTATCTATTTGAGTTACACAATCACCAATCCAAAGCTCAGCTCATACTCACACCCGCGGTACTCTCATTGACTGAACATTGGAGCTAGGGAGATCGAGACATCCACAATTGAGGAGATGAGCTTCATAACATCCACGGAGACTACAACAGAGGATTTGAGCCATACTATCTTTACATCCAGCGTACAAATGAGGATGGGTTCATCACCCATTATATCAACGGTCACACATACCCCACATAGTTCCAGCTAGTAGCACTTCTAGATTCATTTTCATATCTCTTTTTTTGTACCAGACATGATATCAGATTCACCAGTTTGTAATGGATTGGTCTCTTAGATCATTTTGGTTGTTTGAAGACGTTAATATATCATTTCATCTCTCTCTCATGCATTCTCTCCATAGCTCTATGCTTCCGTGTCGTCAACTTTGACACTGCCAATGGTATGGTACAAGTCATAGGAGCTAACATTAAAGCTTCTAGATTGTCGATCCCTTGCTCCTCTAGTGCCATCTTGCCTCATAGAATGTACAGAAAGGATTTTTGAGAGTGGCTCATCCTCCAGCATACTCTTAACAGTGTGCGAATGACTATTGTCTCACTTAGCTTGTTGCTTTCCTTTGTTTCCTAATCTCACTAGGCGGGACAGGCAACTCTTCATCTGTCTTGAAGATCTTGCAGAGCAGAGATGATAGAAGCTTGTATCTATCCCCCGCAATAATCCAATGCTATGGGTACCTTCAACTTGCAAAAACAGGGGTTCAAGTAGGACAAGCTGATAGTGACGCTAAGAAACCACCACACACCTGCCCACTCCAACAACCCTCGACCACAATCACGTACAAGAGGCATTCAACAAACCAGAGAAAAAACAAGAACAGAAACCAAGACAAAATAAGCAACAAACAAACCCCCCCCCCCCCCCCCCCCCCCCTCCCCCCCCCTTAAACACACACACACAGGCTGTGCACATAGCAAAACAAGGAAGTCACAAGCAAGACAAAAGATGCAAGTAGATTAAAAGAAAGAACAAGCAGAGAAACAAAAACACACCCTGTGAAGAAGCAAATTAAACACAGAAATTGAAAAAAAAACCACCAGGGCACACGCATGCTCACACGTGCAAAGGAGGGGTGTGCAGTGCAGCCACAACATCGCAGAAGTATGACCAGGGCAGCAATTCACATGAGGGCGACTAAGCACCAGAACAGAGGCATTGGCTGCCAGGATTGCCGAGGGGAGGAGGGCGGTGTACATAGCTGTCTTCTTCGCCTACGCTCAAGAGTGTCACGCTCAGGATTGTGTCGCAAATTTTGATTATGAGCCTCCATCTTTGTACTCTATGGTTGCCTTTCTAGAGGTCTTTCAATAGAAATTTTCTTACCCCTTTTTTTTTTTGTTTCCTTTTTTTTTTGGGGGGGGGGGGGGTGTGTGTGTAAAGGAGGGAGGGAACGACAAACGAGGACCGAAAGTAAGCCTTTAATTAATCACATAATTTTTATCTTAATAAGACTAGGTCAAATTGAGAATGAGAGCCGCTTCTGATTGCCAATGTTGAGATTAACTAAGTCATAAATTAATAACCAACCAACAACAGATAATTCAGCCTTCTTTGAGGGGAGAGGGCTGAAAGATGAGTCAAATTTGCAGTATCATAGGTTGAAAAATTACTTGCCTTTCTAAATGAGGTAAAGATTGGGAAAAAATGTGAAAGGCAGAATGATGGGCCCTGGGACCTATAGTAGCCTTTCTTGGTCATGGTGGACGTATTAGCAACTTGCTCAAGATCTCAAATAGGGATGGCTAACTCGCAGCCAACATCTTAAACTCTAGGGATCTGTGAGCTTGTCAGTTGTATTTCTTTCACAAAAGGAAGAATAATATAAATTGGGAAAAGTAGGTGTTTACGAACGTGGGGTTGAACTATTGCCATTCTGTTAATATGCTTAAAGGTCTCTTTTCCTTTTGGATAGGATTTGGCTTTTTTGTGGATGATCAGGGAAACATGATTAAAAAACCTCAGGTATGTTGTTCAAAGGTGTCTATCTGTACTCCAGTAGTCCTTGGAATGGTGTAAGAAAATTTTCAACCATGCAGTGCAGATGCTTCAAGTAAAGATTGGCAATGATGTTGAGATAGGAGCCAACTGCTGTATTGATAGGGGAAGGTATAATTTGTTTATTTTCAAAAGAAATTTCTGTTGTTGGGAAAAATGCACCAAGAAGAACGGGGCTCGCTGCTGTGTCCTCACCCATCATCGCCCTCTGTTCCCCCTCAGCGCCATCCTCTCCAAAAATTGCACCAAGAAGAACCGGGCTTGTTTCTGTGTCCTCACCCACCATCGCCCTCAGCGCCATCTTCCCCACTCTCGCTTCTGCACTGGTCACTTCCCTCCCAGCCCATCGCTTCTTACATCCCATCATTACCCCCCCTGGAGTGCTGCGCACTGGCCTGAAATGGCTGTGTGGCTGCTGCCTCCATCCCACCTGCCCCCATCACGCCTATGCAGCTGCTGGCCTGCAGATTTTTACCGTGCTCTATCTTCAGAGCATTCTTTTCACCCCACCCCCTCACGGCTTGGGTCCTCTTCAATTAATTTTTTCCTTTTTTCTTTCG
The DNA here is from genome assembly GCF_014529385.1 of Adiantum capillus-veneris. NCBI lineage: Eukaryota > Viridiplantae > Streptophyta > Polypodiopsida > Polypodiales > Pteridaceae > Adiantum > Adiantum capillus-veneris. The sequence goes on along the minus strand of NC_140948.1, from coordinate 26,923,111 downwards.
ATTGTGGAGTTTGCTCCCTTGGTCTAAGCTACACTCTCACCCTCGCAACCGTCTTTCACTTTTTCTTTGACTCCCTCTCCCGCCTCGACGCAGCAGCCATTGATGGCTGTTTCTGCATCACCCAAGAGGGACTCCATAAAACCCCCCTCATCGGACACTGCAGAGCCGACCATCCAACTTGCTCTCTCGCTAGAAGAGCAAGCGAGCCTTGCCGCCGAGGTGAAGCGCCTCTAGGCCACCTCGGTCATTTGCAAGATTATTGGCACGCGACCTAGTCGTTGTGAGGTACGCGACTTGTTCTAGGCCTGGCTTCCTGCTAAAGTCGGCAAGATTAATGATGTTCAGACTCTCGGGCGGGGACACTATCAGATTGAGTTCGAGACCTCCGACATGGTGTCAAGAATGATTTCCATGAGCCCTTTGTGCATGTGATCTAGTGGATGCCATGGCCAGATCACTACCACGTCAGTTTGGAGGTAGGCTTAGCTGGATTGGGATACCAGCTAGCTATTGATGGTTTTTTAGGAAATACATATGTGTGGTTGGTTGCAGTTGTCGAGGATGCTATCATCATCAGGATCATCATCTACTTTGTATGGTCGAGCGTCTTGAGTCTGGTCTTGAGTTCATGCACAGCATGTCTGCACCATCCCTGCACATTTGAGCCTCGACACCCACATTGTATCCCTGAGTTTTGGGCTTGGAGCTGAGTGTGCTGCCATGCTAGAGTCTGTATCGGTTCATTTGAGTTAGTCGAGTCCCATGCTGTTCAGGTTCTACTGTTGAGTCGCTGTGTTTGCTCTGTTATTCATTGTCTACAGTGTTTTCATGTTGTTGGAGTGAGATTTCACGCACATTGCACTGAGTAGCACCCACTGTAGAGAGCACGACACATTATCTTCTCGACAGGTGCTCTCATGTTTGGCACGCTCAGTGGGACCTCAACTGAAGTCTCACTCCGTTGACAGTCAAGTCAAGGAGCTAGCTGGTTTAAGCTCTCATCTGTGCTAGTTTTCTGGTCTCGACTAGTGTCGTCCAGCTTCAGCTTGGTCTCGTCCAGCTTCCCTCAACTAGCTGAGTCCTCGACCAGCTTGTCTAGTCTCTCGTCTTGGTCTAGTTGTCTCTCGTCCAGGTCTAGCTAGGTGGTCTAGTCACTCGCCCTGGTCTAGTGGAGTTTGGACAATGTTGAGTAAGTTGAAGGTCTTCGTGCCCAAAGCTTAGGTGGGCTTCTGATTACTGCATGACACATACAAGGAAGTCAAGAGAGCAACAAAGTCCACTACTACTGAGTCCTCTGAAGTACTACCATCAGAAGCGCCAACCCTATGTGCCCAGTAGAAGTCCACCAGCCCCGTTACCCCTACCTTCCTACGTTGCTACCTCCACTCCCTCAACCAATTCTTCACCTCCCAGGTCACTTTCCCCAATACAATTTTCACCCACTGTGTTACAGCAACCTCTTGAGCAACATGCTCAGGAGAAGATAGCCATGGAGGAGCTGACAAGCGTTCTGGCTAAGGTGAACATCAAGTTCCAGAATTTCAAAGGTCTTTCCACAGAGGATGCAGACGACTATGCTAGGAGATTTGTCTCCCTCTGCAGGGGTCGTGGCCTCAACAGAGAAGATGCCTACCTAGTGCTCTTCCCGTCAACCTTGGATGTCTTAGCAGATAAATGGTACAATCAATTTGCTAAGAATCACTTCACTACTTGGGCAGCACTAAGGCAGCAATTCTGTGAAGCTTTCCGACCAGGTGACTTCCAAGAGAAAGTTCTCGATGAGTAGGCAAACCTGATGCTCTAGCCAAATGAAACTTTTGCGGAACTCATGACGAGAACAAAGTCTCTGGTCGCAAAGCTTCCCCAGCAACGAGGCGAATTCATGGTCAAAAAGTGGGTAGACAAGGCTCTTCCCAAGACTTTGCAACAAAAACTTCGAGAGTCTTCGACCTGAAGCCACTCTAGAGGAGTTTGTCTCTGCTGCTACTACTAGGATAGAAGGAGCAAGAAAGGTATTCAACGACTCCCCTTAGGTAGAAATGACCTCTGTTCTCTTGGAAAGTCCTTCCAACCCCTTCACTTCTTTACGTAGGGAACTAGAAGCACTAAAACTACAACGAGCTCTTCAAGAGGAGAGATCCTTCTCTCTTCGACAGGCGAAGCCTCCTCATCAAGAGGCTTTGGACGAGATCAAGCGCGAGCTAGAAGAGCTCAAGACTCGGTAGGAGTCTAAAACTATGGTCTGGTGTAGCTCATGCAGCTCTCCAGGGCGCGCTTACTTGAATGCCCCCTTCGGGCTTATTGCCACTTCTGTGAAAAGTTGGGACATGAGGACAAGAATTGCTACTACCTAAAGGGATTGCGGCAAATACAACAAAGTCTTGGTCCTACTCTTCAACAGGGGTTAGCACCTGCATCCAACATGGTTTCCCCCTATGGTCATACCAACCACATGCCACCGTTGCTCAATACCCCTCCTATGCAAGGTATGTCAAGCACTTTCCCATCTCAAAGTTTTTATCATGCAAATGCTCCCTTAGCCCCTCAGAGCTTCTACACTTAGCCTCCACCTCCATGCAGCAGAAGCAAAGACCGTCTCGTCCTCCGACTCGCCAATCTAATCGGCCCATTTTGTGCTACAAATGCGGGGAATATGGGCATTACCAAAGCAAATTCCGTCTGCCAGAAGCGTGTCCTTGCCAACATTGCCTTGAGGCTCACGATCACTATAGTAAGGACCTCCCAAAACAATGTGCATCTACTTCTTCAAGTCAACCTGAATTCACCTTTCCTGTATCAATTTGATAGCAGTTAGCACCATCTGTCAACCGTCACCTCTACTCATGTGATGGCTCCTACTGACAAGTTCAGGTAGGTCATAGTTACAAGGAATGGCCATTTTCACGTCTCTGTACCCCATCCCCATTTTAACTTCCCGTTCCGAATCCCCGTTTCGTGTTTCAAACGTGAGTAATTGTAAGAGGGAATGACATTGTATGCTTGTTGTCATTCCTCGTTCCCCGTTTCCATTTCCCATTCCTGGTAACTATGAGGCAGGTAGAGGAGCCCACTGGTGTCCTCACTCGGGCCCAGAGGGCATCCTTGGGTCTCAGCCTTCCAACAAGTTCCACTCTTCTACCCACTATCCCACCAGTGGATACCCCGTTTCTAGTTGTCGACAAACCATCCCCTAGTGCCAAGCGAGGAGCCTCATCTTTGCTCTCCGATATTGATGAAGCTTTCTTGGAAGCAGTAGCTAGTCAGAGCTTGATATTATAGGATGTTATTGCTTGTTATTGCTCTATTGCTCATTGTCTTCTGTGTTTGCATTCTGTGGAGTGAGACATCACGCATATTGCACTGAAGAGCACCCACTATAGAGGGCACGACACATTATCTTTTTGGCACGCCCAGTGGGACCTCAACTGGAGTTTCACTCCACTGTGCCTGCAGGTCGAGGAGCTAGCTCGTTTAAGCTCTCGCCTGTGTTGGTCTGGACTAGCTTAGACCAGCTTGGTCTGTCGAGCTCAATACTAGACTATCTAGTCTAATCACTCGTCCTGGTCTAGTCCCCTCTCGTCCACTCTCGTCCAAGTCTAGCCAGAGTAGGCTGGGTCTAGTCCTCTCTCGTCCAGGTCTAACCAGGAGGTGGTCTAGTCACTCACCCTGGTCTGGTCTAGTGGAGTCTGGTGCAGTAAGTGAAGTGAAGGTCTCAGTGCTAAAGGCTAGGGTGGGCTTGTGGTTATTGCATGACACATACACGGCAGTCAAAAAAGCGACAAAGCCCACTACTAAGTCCATTGACGTACTACCACCGGAAGCGTCAACCCTTCGTGCCAAGCAGAAGTCCACCAGCCCCATTACCCCTACCTTCTCCCTCAAACAGTTTTACACCTCCCCTGTCACCCCCATCAATCAACTTCTCATCCACTGTGTTACAGCAAGCTCCTGCACAGACAGCCATGGAGGAGCTCACAAGCGTTCTAGCTAAGGTGAATATTAAGTTTCCGACTTTGAAGGGTCTCTCCACGGAAGATGCTGACGACCATGCCTGGAGGTTTGTTTCTCTCTGCAGAGGTTGTGGCCTCAATCAAGAAGATGCCTACGTAGTACTCTTCCCATCTACCTTGGATGGATTAGCAAACAAGTGGTACAGTCAGTTTGCAGAGAACCACTTTACTACTTGAGCTACATCAAGACAACAATTTTGTGAAGATTTCAGGCCAGGCGATTTTCCAGAAAAGGTTCTGGATGAGTTGGCCAACGTGCTGCTTCAACCCAAAGAGACTTTTGCAGAACTCATGACCCGAGCAAAGTCTCTGATCGGCAAGCTTCCTCAGCCACCAAGTGAGTTCATGGTCAAGAAATGGGTAGAGAAGGCTCTTCCAAAGACTTCTCAACAAAAACTGAGAGAGAATCTCCGACCTGATGCCACCTTGGAGGAGTTTGTTGCAACTGCTACTAGAATAGAGGGGGCAAGGAAGCTGTTTACCGACTCTTCTCAGGTAGATATTGCCTCTGTACTCTTGGAGAGTCCATCTAACCCTTTGACTTCTCTACGTAAGGAACTTGAAGCCTTAAAACTACAACGCGCTCTTCAAGAGGAGAAATCAATCTCTCTTAGACAAGAGAAGCCCCCACATCACGAGGCTTTGGATCAAATCAAGAGAGAGCTAGAAGAGCTTAGGTCTCAGCAAGAGACTAAGGCTATGGTATGGTGTAGCTCATGCCGCTCTCCAGGACACCCTCCACAGGACTGTCCCCTTCGCGCTTATTGCCACTTCTGCGAAAAGTCTGGACATGAGGACAAGGATTGCTACTATATCAAGGGATTGCGGCAGATACAACAAAGTCTCGGTCCTTCTCTCCAACAAGGGCTAGCACAAACATCCAATATGGTTTTCCCCTATGGCCATCCAAATTACATGCCACCTTTGCTCAATACCCCTACTATCCAAGGTATGTAAGGTACTTTTCGGTCTCAAAGTTTTTATCATACTCATGCTCCCTCAGCCCCTTAGAGCTTCTACACCTTAGCTTCCAACTCCATGCAACAAGAGCAGAGACCACCTTGTCCCCTGTTTTGTCCATCAAACCGGCCCATCTTATACTATAGATGTGGAGAATATGGGCATTAGCAAATCAAGTGTCCTTTACCTGAAGGGTCTCCTCCTTGATGTCATTGTCCGGAGTCTAAAGACCACTACAGTAAGGATTGTCCCAAGCAAAGGGCATCCTCAACTTTAGGCCCAACTCAGAACCAACAAGAATTCACATTCCCGAAGATCAATTTGATCGCAATGAACACCATCCCTCAGCCATCACCTGCTACTCATACAGTTAGGCCACAACAAGTGGGGGAGCCTGCTTGCGTACTCACTCGGGCACAAAGAGCAGCTCTTGGTCTCAGCTTGCCAACAGGTCCATCTCGTCCATCTCCACTTCCACAACCTGACCAAACTGACGAGTCCTTCATTGGTGCTATGAGTAGGTAAGTCTCTATGCTTTCGGACATTGAAATGCTCCGGCTAGATGCAACCCTCAGAAGTGACACCCTCTTAGTCATTCAATCTCTATACCCAGGTGCAGGGCCTAGTGGCGGGCACCTCCCTGTACAGCCCTTAGAGTCCTACATGATTTCTTATCCAGCTACTCCCCTCACCGACCACAAAAGTCCTCGTCTCATTGTATCTATTCTTGGGCATCAATTCTCACGCGTCATAGTGGATGGTGGATCCGGGATCAATCTGATGCCAGAGTTTATATGTTGGCTTTAGGTCTGCAGTCTATCCGCCCTGCGCCATTCACTGTTACATTGGCTGACGAGAGGACAGTCTATCCAGTGGGCATAGTAGACAAGGTGCCTTTGAAGGTACAAGACTTCACCTTTAGCTTGGATTTTGTGGTGGTCATACTCCTGGCTCCCCCATGCAACGAATTCGACTCGAAGGAGAAATGGATCCAGTAGTTCATCAGAGCTCGTTGTCGCAGTACAGTCCAACCCCGACCCCGAGCAGCCTATCCCACCTGACGTGTCTAACAAAGACCTGCTACAGTGGTTGGAAGCTACCACATCGATGCCGTGCTATGTGGTCTCTATTCAAGCCTCACCTGTGCCTGTAAATACACTCTCTCTCTCTCTCGGCTCCTCAAGATGACACCAGTGACCCAAGTCCTACAACAGAAAGTGTGTCAGTCAAAGAAGCAAGCGTGTTAGTCCCTGATGACTATGATTCAAGTGTTCCTCTGATGGAAGTCGTCGGCCTTGGTGAACCTATAACACATCACCGAAGGGGAAAGAAATCTCCTTTGCATGGGTTCGCCACCAACGTTCCACCTCTTCCTATAACATCTCCCGAGTTTGACGCCCCACCCACTCAAAAGCACTCTGCTGTGTCTGAAGACTTACCCTTCGAGGAGCTTCCACCAAGATGCTTACAAGAGGAGTATGCGGAGTTTCCAATCGATCAAACACCGGCCCATGATGTCTCGAAGCTCCAAGAGGCAGCTCACTCTTCATCTTTTGAGGCTCCCTCTCTAGCTACACCTCCTGACCCGGTCAAAGAAGTCAACGTAAGCGACCCTGACAACCCTCAACACATCCTCTTAGCAACTTGGTTATGGGAGCATCCCGCGCTAATCGATCAGGTAGTCTCTTTCATCATGCACTCTTTTAAAAATGTTTTTGCTTGGTCCTACAAAGATTTGGAAGGGATCCCACCAGAATTGGGTGTCCATACTATCCCTCTAGTTGAAGGGGCTAAGCCTGTTAGAGGCCGAGCTTACAAGCTCAACCCAATGTATGCAAAAGGTGTCAAGTGAGAGCTAGAAAAAACTGCAAGAGGCAGGGACGATTGTACCTGTGGAGCACTTTGAGTGGTTATCACCCATGGTGATAGCGCCTAAGAAGCAGTCCAATAAATTCCGTGTGTGCGTAGATTACTGCGCTCGGAACAAGGTAACTATCCCATATGGTTTTCCCACACCTTTCACTGAGCGTGTGCTAGAAGATGTAGCAGGGCATGTATTGTACAGTTTTATGGATGGGTTCAGTGCAATCAGTTGGGCATCCATCCAGGTGATCAGATTAAAACAGCATTCGTGACTCCTTGGGGTATTTTTTTCTACACTAGAATGTCGTTTGGGTTGAAAAATGCTTCACCTTCCTTCAATGGAGCAGTATATCTCATATTCTTTTCTTTGCTTACGGATCATCTTCGCATCTTCATGGATGATTTTTCAACTTTCTCGGGTGCTCAGTGTTCAACCCCAGTGGAAAATCTAGAGGAGCACCTCGCTCAGCTCTCTGCTATCTTTCTCAGGTGCAGAGAGACACACCTGAAGCTCAATCCGAACAAATATCTTTTTTGGGTCACTAAAGGTACACTTCTAGGCCATGTAGTGCCTGCTAAAGGTTTAGCGTCCGACCCAGAGAAGATAGTAGCAATCTTGAAGTTACCACCTCCAATCAACCCTAAAGGTGTTCAGAGCTTTGTCGACCATACAGGCTATCATCGTAGGTTTATACGCATGTATGCACAGGTGGCTCAACCATTGACCCGACTTACCAGTGCTATTGTACCCTTCCAATGGTCCAAACCTGAAGCTGAAGCATTTGCATATCTCAAAAAACGCCTCACTGAAGCACCGATTCTAATGCTCCCGATTGGTCTCTTCCTTTCATGTGCATATTGATGCCAGTCAACTGGCTGTAGTTGCTATGCTAACCCAGCCTAGTAAGGAGTACAACTTGGATCGCCCTGTTCACTATGCAAGTCGCCTGCTCACCAAAGCAGAGCACAACTATAGCACCACAGAAAGGAAATGTTTGGCTATTGTGTATGCCTTACAAAAATTTCGCCATTATTTATTAGGGGTCCACTTCACAATTATTATTGATCACCATGCCCTGCGCTATCTGCTTAATAAGCCGCAAGTTGCTGCTCGAGTATGGAGATGGCTACTCTTATTTCAAGAGTTTAATTTCGAAGTGGTACTCAGACTCGGCAAACATCATGTTTCTGTTGACTACCTCTCTCGCATTCACATAGTTGAAGAAGCAACAGGGGTTGCAGATGACTTTCCAGATAGCAGTCTCTCTAAGGTGGATACCACTGCATGTCATCTCCATCCGGCGTCTTGGGCTCAAGCTATCACGGCACCCTTTGGGCATACCGAACTTCCTTCAAAGCTACAACCAATCACACCCCATTTCAGTTAGCCTTTGGTTTGGAAGCAATAGCACCCTTTGAATTCAACTCGGGATCTCCGCGAGTGGGCAATCTGTGTGCCAGTGGGGGTTTTGGGGTCTACCTCTCTCTCTCGTCTCACCCTAATGGAAGAAAGCCACCATTTGGCTTCTCAAGTTTTTGAAGTAGAGCAGCTTCGTTGCAAGGCATGGCATGATCGCCATCTTCGTAAGCCAAAAATAATGACAGGATTACTGGTGTTATTGTACCAAACTATATATCAGAAAAAAGCAAAGAAGTTGGTCCCAGCTTGGCAAGGATCATTCATAGTACAAGAGATTCTACCTCAGGGGGTAGTACAGTTAGTGACTCTGGAAGGTATTTTCTTACCATTGGTAAATGGCTCCGGGATTAAATGCTACTACCCTTCTCCATAGCCTGGAGTCATCATCTCTTCTATGCATTCATTGTCGCTTCTACTGAGGTGTGTCCCGACCAGTTGTGTGCCCTACCTTTTCACCTCACTTCTATAACTCGCCGTCTCAGAGTCCTTCCCCACCCTCAACACTGTTCTTTCCAACTATGTTCCAGTTTTTCCATGGATTGCTCACCTTAAACATTGTTCTTCCGACCTATGTCTATGTATGTTTTCTGATTCAGTTTTTTAAATCATTGCTATGTCTAATTCACGATATACTTTCATAAAGTATTCTTCTATTGGGTCAATTGAATGAGTCTGCAGCCTTTCATTTCCCTCTGATTCTTGGATTCTGTTCACAGATGTTACCCTGCAGTGTAATCTGTACAGCTATTGGAGCTGTTGGATGCAAGAGTCTCCACATCGTTAGTTGCAACTCTCTTCCAGCCAAAGGGTCTAAACACAATTTTCAAGCCCCCTACCTCCCCTATCTAGCAAATAATCCCTTTGCCCCTACATAACCCGGCTTACCCTGCAATCCCCTCGCCCTCCCTACCCACATGACAACCTACTCACAATTCGCGAATTCTTTCCTAGTTCGCCCTCCCTTATAAATTCGTCCCCCCCCCCCCAACTCGCCCCCTTCCCAACTCGTCCCCCTCTTCCAAATTCGTCCCCTCACCAATTCGCCCCATTCCCAATTCGTCCCCCTCACCAACTCGTCCCTTTCCGTTTAGCCCCCTATCCCCAACTCGCCCCTCCCCTTACGCAATTTGTCCCCCTCCCCAATTCGCCCTTCCCCTTACCCAATTCGTCCCTCTCACCAAATCGCCCCTTCCCGTTTAGTCCCCTATCCCCAACTCGCCCCTCCCCTTACCCAATTCGTCCCCCTCACGAACTCGCCCTACCCCCTCCCCAACTCGCCCCTGCCCCTTACAACTCGCCTTCCTCAATTTTCCCTTCCCCCTCCTCAATTCGCCTCGTTACCCGTCCCAATTCGTCAAACCCAACTCACCTATATCCTCCTTTTTTCGCCGCTATCTACAGAATCCGCTTTCCCTCCAAAGCAGCCCTAATCACACACATCTCTCGTCTCTCTACCCAATTCGGCCGCTTTGCCCTCTTCGGCCTCTTCGGCTTCTTCCGCTGCGATAACTACTGTAGCGCGGATAATGTGTCGTGCTCTCTACAGTGTGGGTGTCGCCCAGTGCAATGTGCGTGACAATCTCACTCAACAAACAGAAACTCTCTCAACAGAATGAAATACAAGAAACAATGGATAATAACAGAGACACAGCAGTAGACCAGAACATGTGGACTCGACTAACTCAAAGGACCATGTACAGACTCTGGAGTGGCAGCACACTCAACTCCAGCCCAAGACTCACAGGTACAAAATAGGGTGTCGAGGCTCAGATGTGCATGGATGGTGTAGCAGTGCTCTGTGTAAGACTCTCTAGACGACTACGTGCAAGATAAGATGGAACTGTCCCAAAACGACTACTGATATGTACAACCATAGGAGCCACCAACGGCCCATAAATGTCCCTCCAGCTAAGTCTATCTCCAAACTGAGTGGTGGTGGTGACCTGGCCACGACGTCCACTAGACCACCGTAGGTACCCTGCCACGTGTCACTCCCAGCCAAAGGGTCCGTCCAGTGTGAACCAGACCAACTGTAGCTAACTGTCCAACTGCCTGTCCTGTGAAGTGACATTGTAGCAGGCTACAGGTTGCCCGCCACAAGACTGGTCACCGTCTCGGTGAGCCAAAACTGAATGAAACTGCAAAAGTAACTATATGTACCATGAAAGATGAGGTAAGAGCACAGTCCTGTCACCCAAGGGAAAGGGTCGTCCCCACTGCTGCTCCAGAAGCTTCCGGATCGGGAGGAGCCATCAGATCAATAGTGTAACCATGCGGTTGCTGTCTTGTGCTTTGCATACCTTGATTTCCTGTGGTTGTAGCAGCCATCTGCTGCACAGCGGATGGGAGTACCTGCCCTGAAGTGAACTCCGGACGCCTAGTAACGCAACCATGGCGGTGTGCACCAGTAACACCGTCACAGCAAGGAACACTCTGGCTCTGCATGTGTGGCATCTGGATCTGAGACTCTTGCTGAGTGAAGTACTGGACCTGGGGCTATGGGTAGTGTCCCATGAACTGCTGAGAGGGCTGAGAGGGACCTGCTGGGTAGTGTCCCATGAACTGCTGAGAGGGCTGAGAGGGACTTGCTGGCGCTGCAAAGGTGGCTGGACTCTGGACCTGTATCCCTGGCCTAGTCCATCCATATCCCACAGTAGCCTGGGTAGGCCTGTTATCATTCATAAGAATTTCTTGAAATCCTTGCACCTGTGCTTTGAGGTCATCAATAATCCTCGACTTTATCTTCAATGCCTGCTGTAGTGCAAAAATCGTTGCATCTCGATCTGCGATGGCACTCTCGGCAACTCGCAGGGATCCCTCCATAGCTGCGTATGTTGCGGAGTGATGCTGGTGGGTTGCAGCTAGCTGCTCCATGCCTAGCTCGATGGTGGCAATAGCAGCTCTGGAGTCCTGAAGCAACTTCTCTGAAAGCTGAAACAGAGAAGTGGAGTCGGTCCTACCTGAAGATCCCTCAGATGGATGTGATGCTGGAGGGCGCACATGTGGCATTGCCGGCGAGCTAAAAGTAGGTGCAGATGGTGGCACAACCTGCGAGCTAGAAGTAGGGACACTCGGTGTAGAAGGTGCTTCAGAGATTGTTGTTGTAGGTGCAACGAGTGATATGTTGACCGGTGTATGAGTGAAGATGGGAGAAGAAGGAAGAGGATCCTGTATGGGTGAAGTGACCATCTTGTCCTGAGGAGCGGCAGTAGACACTGGTGTCGGCACAGTAGAACCAGGTGTAGCAGTAGACGTATGACGCTGAAGATGTACCCTAGTCTGCTGTCTCTCAGAAACTGGCAAGGAGAGTAGAGACTTCACTGTATCCTTCATCACTTTCGCCTTGATCTTCTTTGTCTTGGTGACTGTGGGGTCTACTTGCATGCTCACGGGTTTCCTTTTCCCTTTCGAGGTTCCCTGTTCCTCATCCACTTCATTTATGTTGATAGGTATGTTTATGATCCATGCCAAGAGAGGCGCCGCAAAACATCTAAAAGTTAACTGCACAGACTGCACTTGGGCCCGAAATCTTTTAGCCCTAGACTGCAGAGAGCTGAAGAGAATTTGGTGGAATCCACATGGGATAGTGTGGATTCAACAGTATAGCCCGTCGCAGTGGGAGAATGTAGTGAGAATATCTGTTTGTACCTTGTCTTCTTTGGCATCCCGAGCCAGAAAGTAATACCTGAAGATTGCGAGAAGCCGTCTGTTTCGCTCATAATTTGGGTGATCCGAGCTCAATAGCTCTTTACATGCTTGAATTGTCGCGTCCTTGGACAACAAAGAGAAAGTGCGAGTAGTAGACTTCACAGCTGGAAAGTTGGTCATACCCATGGCATGGCCAAGCCTTGTAGCTGTTAGCTTGTGGCCCCGGACCTTTGGAAAGTTTTTCAGCAGTTGATGTATCAGTTCTGCTGGAATAGTATCAGGTAAATTTGCATCAGCAAATTCTGTGAGACCCAGAGTCCGTAGCTGAGCAGTCGAAAGCACCTCATTGAGAGATGGTCGAGGTTGTTGCATATGAAAATGTAATGAAAATGCTGTGCGATTTTTTGAAGAAGCAGGCCTCTTGATTTCATGAGTGATAATTTGCGGCTTTTCTTTTTTCTGAGCCACCTTTGATTGTTCCTCTGGATCACTGGAGGCACCTGACTCTGAATTTACATCTGAATCCTCAGATGCTGCTGAGTCTGCTTTGTAGCTTTCATCACTTGGGTCACTGGAGGTAAAGTCATCTATGTCATGGCTGCTGCCGCTTGCAGATACTTCATTTGCTTCGCTCTCTGATTGTTCAACCCGAGCTTTTCTCCTCTTCATCTCTACCTTTTTCTTGCTACTTCCTTCTTGCTACCCCTGCCATGGTGAGGTCTGATGACAAACAGAGGATGACAAACAAAGCCGCTGAGTAGCCAATGGAAAAGTAGTAGGATGCAGACAAGTTAGATTTCTTCTGCTAAATCGTTAGGCTGGGCGAGTAATTTAAGGTAGGGTAAATTCGAACCAGGCGAAAGTGGGCGGTTAGGGTGAGAGGGTGCTGGGAGAGGGTAGGGGTGAGAGGGGAGGATAGGGGCGAGAGGGGGTGTGGGAGAGGGTAGGGAGCGAGAGGGGAGGAGCGGAGAGGGTAGGGGGCGAGAGGTGAGGATAAGGACAAGAGGGGGGGATAGGGGCGAGAGGGGGTGTGGGAGAGGATAGGGGCGAGAGGGGAGGGTAGGGGGCGAGGGTATAGGGTAGGGGTGAGAGGGGAAGCTGGGAGAGGGTAGGGGCTAGAGGGGTTTAAGTAAGGGTAGGAGGCAGTAGGGTAGGTAGGGGCGAGGGGTTGGGAGACTAGGGTTTATTAAGGCCTAATGAGAGTGAGCACAACAGTAGCAAAGTGCTAGCAGATACGAAGATAGGATAATTTTGAGCAGGTACGAAGAGAGGACTCAGATAAAGAAGGGTATTAAGGCTTGCAATGATTATTAGTAGCCAGCTTTGGAGCACCAAAGAGTACTTTCCCCCTTTCTTTCTTTATGCAGCAAAGCTGAAAGTTTATTTGCACCAAAGGTTTTTTGCTGGTATTGGAATCAAAAAGTTTATAGACAGCCTCAATCGTCGTCTAAGCAGAATCCCCAAGCAGATTCCACTTTTTCAAACTGAACAAAAAACACTCTGACTAGAAGCTTGATTGATAGCAGTTTGGAAGGACCTTAATACTTAACTGCAAATAACACTTAGGATAGAAACAATTAGAGGAGTGACTGAACTGTTGAAGTTCCGATAATACCCAATTACCAGGAGGACTTAGTGGAGAAAAGATATCTTAGAGGAAAGGTGGAAACTTACAAACATAGCAAAAACTGAGACAGTAACAGAACATCTATTTTGGTGGAAAGCTCGAGGGGAGGAGAGAGATGGGCCATAGAACCTACAGATGGCGGAAAGTTGCATACCCTTTGCTCAGAGGAGTAATAGCACTTGATTCTGGAGCCATTTACCAGTGGCAAAGGGACGCCTTCCAAAGTGACTAACTAGACAGCCCCCTGTGGCAAAACCTCTTGTACTCTAAAGGGCCCTTGCCAAGTTGGAACCAGCTTCTTTGCTTTTTTCAAATATTTTGCCTGATAGAGTAGCACCAATGTGCCTTGCGTTATTTTTGGCTTTCTGAGGTGGCGATCATGCCACGCTTTGCGACGAAGTTGTTCCGCTTGCAGAGCACGAAAAGCTAAAAGGCGGCTTTCATCCAATAAGGTGAGACGGGAGATAGAGGCAGATTCCATGCCCCAACTTACACGCAGACTGCCCACCCTAGGGGAACCGGAGTTGAACTCAAATGGAGCTATGGCTTCCAAACCGAAAGCGAGTTGAAAAGGCGTTTGATTCGTTGTTGCTTTGAAAGATGTGCGGTATGCCCAAAGAGTGCCGTGCACAGCCTGAGCCCACGATGCTGGATGGAGATGACATGTTTTCCTCAGTAGAGCGATCAGAACCTTGTTGGTGCTCTCGGCCTGTCCATTGGCTCTAGGGTAATAAGAGCACGACTTGCGATGAAAAATCTTGTAATTGGCCAGCAAATTTGAGATCATGTCATTGACAAAATGACTGCCTCTATCACTGGTGATCTCTAAGGGACATCCAAATCTGCATAAAATATTTTCATATAAAAATTTGGCCACTGTATTGCCGGTGCAATCTACTGTCGCTAGTACCTCTGCCCACTTTGTTGCATAGTCTGTAGCCACTAGCAGATATTTGCGATTACCTGGTTGAGCCGGGGGATATATTGGTCCCACAAAGTCCAAACCCCATCTCTCAAAAGGTAGCCACGCCATCGAGACCTGCAAAGAACGGTTGGATTGCTTACTCGGCTTCGGCCCACATCTCTGGCACACATCACAAACCTTAGAATATGCTATTGCATCCTTAAAAATGTAGGGCCACCACAGACCACTCTGTAGTATCTTCTGAGCAGTGATGTGACCAGGGTAATGGCCACCAGTGGGACCATTGTGGGCATCCTCCAGAATATGCTCCACCTCATGAGGCGAGACACAACGCTTCAGAACACCATCTGGTCCCGCTTTGTAGAGCTGGCCCCCGATCAGAGTGAAAGGCCTGGACTTCAACAGCAATCTCCTCTTTTGCAGTGGGAATGCCCTCTCTGGGTACAACCCAGTAGATAGAAAATGTAGGACCTCGCCGTACCATTCCGGTGTTGTATCTATTTTAAAAAGACTGCTATCTGGAAAGTCATCCGCAATCCCGGTAGCTTCTTCGCGTGTGTAAATGCGAGAGAGGTGGTCAGCCATTACATGATGCTTACCAGGACGGAGTACCACTTCAAAATCAAACTCCTGGAATAGGAGGAGCCATCGCCATACTCGACCTGCAACCTGTGGCTTATTAAGCAGATAGCGCAAGGCATGGTGATCAGTGATAACTGTGAAGTGGACCCCTAGCAAATAGTGACGAAATTTGTGTAGAGCATACACTATAGCCAATCCTTCCCTCTCTGTGGTGCTATAGTTTCGCTCTGCTTTGGTGAGCAGGCGACTTGCATAATGTAAAGGGCGATCCAAGTTGAACTCTTTGCTAGGCTGAGTCAGCACAGCACCCACAGCCAGCAGACTGGCATCTGTATGCACATGAAAAGGTAGGGCCCAATCCGGGGCAACTAGAATAGGCGCTTCAGTGAGACGTTTTTTGAGGTATGCAAATGCTTCGGCCTCAGGTGTTGACCACCGAAAGGGAACAGCAGCACTGGTGAGCCGGGTCAATGGTTGAGCCACCTGTGCATACATACGTATAAACCTGCGATGATAGCCGGTGTGGCCCACAAAGCTCTGAACACCTTTGGGATTTATGGGAGGAGGTAACTTCAAGATGGCCACTATCTTCTCTGGGTCCGGTGCCAAACCTTGAGCAGACACCACATGGCCCAACAGTGTGCCCTCTGTGACCAAAAAATGACATTTGTTCGGATTGAGCTTCAAACGTGCCTCTCTGCACCTGAGGAAGACTGCAGAGAGCTCAGCAAGATGCTCCTTGAGATTTTCTACTGGGGTCGAACATTGAGCACCCGAGAAGGTGGAAAAGTCATCCATGAATATGCGAAGGTGATCAGTAAGCAGAGGACAAAAGATGAGATATACTATGCGATTGAAAGAAGGTGGTGCATTTTTAAGCCCAAAAGACATTCTAGTGTAGATGAAAATACCCCAGGGAGTCACAAAAGCTGTTTTGATTTGGTCGTCAGGATGTATTCCTAACTGATTGTAGCCGCTGAACCCGTCCATAAAACTATACAGTACATGGCCAGCGACATCTTCGAGGACTCTCTCAGTAAAAGGTGTCGGAAATCCATCCGGGATTGTGACCTTATTCAGAGCCCGATAGTCGACACAAACTCGAATTTTGTTGGACTGCTTCTTTGGGGCAATAACCATAGTTGACAACCATTCTGAGTGCTCTACTGGTACAATAATACCTGCTTCTTGCATTTTTTCCAACTCGATTTTGACTGCTTCTGCATACTTGGGATTCAGTTTGTAAGCACGTCCTCTGACCGGCTTAGCCCCCTCAACCAGAGGAATTGTGTGGACTCCTAGCTCTGCTGGGATTCCTTCTAAATCGTGGTAAGACCAGGCAAACACATCTTTGAAAGAGCGCACGAAGGAGATTACCAGGTCAAGTAGAACGAGGTGATCCCATAACCAAGTGGCTAATAAGATGGGCTGATGGCTGTCAGGGCCTCCTAGGTTGACCTCTCTGACTGGGTCAGGCGGTGCAGTGGTCGAGGCTGCGTCAGGTGGAGAAGATTGTGCCGCCTCTGTTAGCCTTTGGACATTATGAGCTGGCGTCTGATCAATGTTGAAATCAGCATACTCTTCCTGCAACCAACCTGATGGAAGCTCTGCAAATGGTAAATCCTCAGATACCTCAAAGTGCTCCGGCATGGGTGGAGAGTCAGATGGAGTAGAGGCTAAGGAGAGAGCTGGGGTGTTGGCCAACTCTTGCAAGGGAGACTTTTTTCCCCTTCTATGGTGGGTTATAGGCTCACCCAGGCCGACGGTTTCCATCAAGGGACCCTCTGAAGGATGGGCACCAGAGACCGGTCCACTTGGTTCTGGCTCACTTGGCTGACTGGGATTCTTGGTCTCAGGTGTAGCTTCAGATGTAGGATCAGGGGGATAGGGTGAATCTGTTGGCAAAGGTTGAAGAGAGACTACATAGCATTGCATCGAAGAGGTGGCTTCTAACCATTGCAGTAAGTCTTCATCGGACCCATCGGGAGGGATCGGCTGGTCCAAGTCAGGGTTGGACTCTACTGACAAAGAGCTATGCTGAACGACCGGATCTATACCTCCTTCGAGACGAATTTGTTGCATTGGAGAGCCAGGAGTATGTATCCACATGGCGTCGGTTCCCCAGTCGTGAAGTGCCTTCGTATGTCGCAGCCATGACCTACCAATCAGCAAGGGATAACCTCTCTCTACCAGGGGAAGATTAACTACCACAAAATCCAAGTTAAAAGTGAAATCTTGTACCTTCAGAGGCACCTTGTCGACTATGCCCACTGGGTAGACTGTTCTCTGATCAGCCAATGTAACAGTGAAAGGAGCAGGTCGGGTAGGCTTTAGACCTAAGGCCATCATAGTGAATTCGGGCATCAAATTGATTCCAGATCCTCCATCAACGATGACGCCGGATAGCTGGTGCCCAAGAATAGATACAGTGAGGCGAGGACTTTTATAATCGGTGAGGGGAGCAGATGGATAGGAAATCAAATAGGACTCTGAGGGCTGTACAGGGAGGTGCCCGCCACTAGGCCCAGCCCCCGGGTACAGAGACTGAATGACTAACAGGGTGTCACTTCTAAGTGTTGCATCAAGCCTTAGCATGTCGTATAGTGACACCTGCTGAAAAGTATTTTTCAAGATGGCTTCTGCTGTGGGCTTGGCGCCTTCGAACTGGGCTCCTTTTGTGACCTTAATCTGTTCCAAGTCAGCCACTGCTTCTAAGAAGGCTCCATCAATGTCAGATAACAAGGAAGTTGGTTTGCTCTGAGCAATTGGGAAGGACTTGTCCTTTGGGTCAGGTAGACCAGAGTGAGGAAGTGGAGACTGGCGAGGTGGACCTGTGGGTAGACTGAGACCAAGAGCTGCTCTTTGTGCCCGAGTAAGGACACCAGCAGGCTCCTCCACTTGCAGAGGCTTAACCACATGAGTAGCAGGTGAAGGTTGAGGCACGGTGTTCACAGTAATCAAATTTATCTTCGGAAAGGTGAATTCGGGCTGGTTCTGAGTCGAGCCTGAAGACGTGGATGCCCTTTGCTTGGGACAATCTTTACTATAGTGATCCTTCGCATCAGGGCAATGACGACAAGGAGGGGACCCCTCGGGTAAAGGACACTTGCTCTGATAATGCCCATATTCTTCGCATCTGTAGCAGAGTATGGGCCGATTGGAAGGACGAAACGGGGGACGAGGTGGTTGCTGCATGGAATTTGAGGCTGAGGTGTAGAAACTTTGGGGAACTGAGGGAGTACTGGCATGATAAAAACTGTGGGGTGCAAAGTTGTTGTGCATACCTTGCTGCATAGGGGGTGTTGTCAGCAGAGGAGGCAACTGGTTTTGATGGCCGTAGGGTGAGACCATGTTGGATGCAGGTGCTAGCCCTTGTTGGAGAGAAGGACCAAGATTTTGTTGTATTTGACGCAATCCCTTGAGGTAGTAACAATCCTTATCCTCATGTCCAGCTTTTTCACAGAAGTGGCAGTAAAACCGAACGGGGCATTCCTGTGGTGGGTGCCCTGGAGAGCGGCATGAGCTACACCAAACCATAGCCTTAGTCTCTTGCTGACACTTGAGCTCTTCTAACTCGCGCTTAATCTGTTCCAATGCCTCATTATGTGTAGGCTTCTCTTGTCTAAGAGAGAAGGACCTCTCCTCTTGAAGAGCTCGTTGTAGCTTTAGGGCTTCCAGTTCCCTACGTAAAGAAGTTAAAGGATCAGTAGGACTACCTTCCGAGAACACAGAGGGAGTATCTATTTGAGGAGAGTTGTTGAAGAGCTTCCTAGCTCCCTCTATTCTAGTAGCAGCTGCGATGAACTCGTCGAGAGTGGCGTCGGGTCGGAGACTCTCTCGGAGTTTTTGCTGAGAAGTTTTGGGAAGCGCCTTCTCCACCCACTTTTTAACCATGAATTCACCGGGTTGTTGGGGAAGCTTGGCCACCAGCGACTTAGTTTTCGTCATAAGCTCCGCAAAAGTCTCCTCAGGTTTGAGCACCATGTTGGCCAACTCATCCAACACCTTCTCCTGGTAGTCACCTGGCCTGAAAGCTGCACAGAACTGCTGTCTTAAGGCTGCCCAAGTTGCAAAATGGTTCTCTGCAAATTGGCTGTACCATTTATCTGCTAGGCCATCCAGGGTGGATGGAAATAGTACCAAGTAAGCATCTTCTCTGTTCAGCCCACGTCCCCTACAGAGAGATACAAATCTCCTTGCATGGTCGTCAGCATCTTCTGAAGACAGCCCTTTGAATGTAGGGAACTTGATGTTCACCTTGGCCAAAACACTAGCTAGTGGCTCCATGATTCCTTGCTGAGTCTGTTGCACAATAGCTTGTTGTAGAAGAATAGGAGAGAGCTTTTCTGGAGAAGGTGATCGCGAAGATGGGGAACTTGATGAAGGAATGGGTGATGTGATATGTGGAGGTATAGGTGATGAGGTTGAAGGATTTCTACAAGGTGTCAAAGGTCGTCTTCAGTGATAGTACTTCAGAGGGCTCAGTAGTGGGCTTTGACGCTCAACTGACCTCCTTGTATGTGTCATGCAGTGACCTCCAATCCAACCAAGCTTTGGGCAAGAGAACCTTGAACTGGCTGAAGACTGGTCTAGACTAGCTGGACCAGGGACGAGGGACGAGGAGGACTAGACCAGGGTCGACGGGTCTAGACCAGAGACGAGGCAAGTTGGACCAGGGCGAGAGGGGACCAGGCCAGCAAGGGGAGAGACTAGACCAGCTAGATTAAGCTATCAAGGGTGAAACTGGACCAGACCAACAGGCTGCACAGGCGAAGCGACCAACAGGCTGCACAGGCGAAGCGAAGAAACCAGCTACTCAACAGAGTGAGACTTCAGTTGAGGTCCCACCGTGATCGCCAAAATGAGAGCACCTGTAGCGCGGATAATGTGTCGTGCTCTCTACAGTGTGGGTGTCCCTCAGTGCAATGTGCGTGACAATCTCACTCAACAAACAGAAACTCTCTCAACAGAATGAAATACAAGAAACAATGGATAATAACAGAGACACAGCAGTAGACCAGAACATGTGGACTCGACTAACTCAAAGGACCATGTACAGACTCTGGAGTGGCAGCACACTCAGCTCCAGCCCAAGACTCACAGGTACAAAATAGGGTGTCGAGGCTAAGATGTGCATGGATGGTGTAGCAGTGCTCTGTGTAAGACTCTCTAGACGACTACGTGCAAGATAAGATGGAACTATCCCAAAACGACTACTGATATGTACAACCATAGGAGCCACCAACGGCCCATAAATGTCCAGCCAGCTAAGTCTATCGCCAAACTGAGTGGTGGTGGTGACCTGGCCACGACGTCCACTAGACCACCGTAGGTACCCTGCCACGTGTCACTCCCAGCCAAAGGGTCCGTCCAGTGTGAACCAGACCAACTGTAGCTAACTGTCCAACTGCCTGTCCTGTGAAGTGACACTGTAGCAGGCTACAACTACAAACAGTTATATACATATACAGGGTGAAATCAAATTGAGAGTTGCCAATCTGTATGCAGTTTGAAGTAATTAGAGTTGATCATATGTATGCAATGGTGGATCTGTACTTTGCAGAAGGACGAGCTTCTTTTCAGCTTTTGAGTGTCTGAACGTTTTTCTAGGCTTTGAATTGGAACATGCTCAGTCCGTGAGTGTATGGCATATACACATCATTTACTGTGTCAAAAGTTTTGCAATTCCCATGGCGGGTAGCTGCAAACATTCCAAAAAAGCAGGATTAATAAAGAAGCCACCACCGCAACCGCTGAATTCTTCTGAGGAAGAGGATGACTCAGAAACTAGTTGCCATGATCTGGATGACTTCACTTCCAGTGATGCAAGCGAAGAAAGTTACAAAGCCTTGCCAAACTCGGAGTTGAATTCAGAAACTACCTCTGAATCGGACGCTTCCAAAGAAACAAATGTGAAAGCAGTAGGTAAAAAGAAATGCAATCATCAAATCATCAGTCATGAGATCAGTCGGCCGGCTACATCTAAAAATCGCACACCATTCTCTTTGGCTGTTTATCTACAGCCACCTTGACCATCTCTAAGCGAAATCCTCTCCAAGACCCAATTACAGACTTTGGGTCTCACAGCACCGGCTGAGGGCAATCTGCCAACTACGGTTCCTGTGGAGATGGTACATGATCTTTTGAAGAATTTTCCCAAGGTCAGGGGCCACAAACTCATTGCTACACTGCTAGGCCATGCTATGGGTATGACCACCTTTCCATCTGTGAAGCCTGCTACCCGAACTTTCTCTCAGCTTTCCAAGGATACCACAATTTAGGCATGTCAAGAGATGCTCAGTACGAATTACCCGGATTACGAAAGAAACAAATAGCTCCTGGCAATCTTTAGATACTACTTTTTGGCTAGAGATGCCAAAGAAGATAAGGGAAAATGTGAACTGCCCACTACATTATCCCATTGGGATGGCCTTCACTGTTTGATCCACACCCAACCATGTGGATTTCACCAGATTCTTTTTTCATCGTTACAGTCTAGGGTCAAAAGGTTTCGGCCCAGGTGAGGTGTGTGCAGTTCAGCTTTAAATGTTTCGTAGCACCTCTCTTGACGTGGGTCATAAATATACATATTACACCTGACGAAGTGGATGAGGATACACGAAGTGTACAAGGGAAAAGGAAATCTCTAAACATTCAAGCTGATCCTAAAATCACGAAGAAAAAGAAGATCAAAGCAAAGGTGGCGAGAAAGATACAACAGAGTCTCTACTCTCTTTGCCAATATCTGAGAGCCAACAGACTAAGGTGACACATCTTCCGCGGCGCTCTCTGTCTTCCACCCCTCTCTCTATTGGGTCAGTGTCTACTTCTAAACCTCATGACCAGTCGGCGGATTCTCCCTCGGAGATTCCCCTACCTTCTTCCCTAATGTTCACCCATACTGATGCCAATATATCACTGACTCCACCTACGACTTTCGCACTATAACAAGCTTTGAAAATAAAGTTAGACATCATTGAAGACCTTAAAGCACAGGTACAAGGATTTCGAGAAATGCTTCTACATGGAGATAGGTCTACTCAGGCTCAGGCTCCAATTGGCATGGGGTTTGGATGGACTAGATCTGGGCCACCAATGCATACTGCAGGTCCTTCTTAGCAATTTATGGGACTCTACACACAGCCTCCAGTCCAGTACTACAGTCAACAGTATCCTCAGGGGTTTCAGTCACATCGCCATTGTCCCACATGCATAGTGTTCCGTGTTGCGACGGTGTTGCTCGTGCACATCGCCATGGCTGTGTCACTCGACGTCTTCAGTACATTACCGGACAGGTGTTACCCTCTGCCCTGCAACAGGTGGCGGCTCCTTTCACAGGCGGCGAGGTTATGGACAGCAGAGCCCAGCAGCCTCGAGTCCAGCAGTGAAGTTCCATCATTGATTTGATGGCTCCACCTCCAAAGACTGATCCTTCGGGTGCGGCTGTGGCGACTACCCCTTCCGCTTCTGCAATAGGTATTGATCTTTCTTCGGACACCTTGCACGCCATGCACAAATCTATCGTAAGCTTAGAGTCCTATTCTTTGGCCTGTAAAGTGGTGAGAAGTCTATGCTCAGCAAGGCTATTGAAGGACTACTTTCAAGCTTCGCTTCTTCACGTCAATTTTAAGATTGTGAATGTCTCCCCTCTTGGGAGAGGCTTCTTCAGGGTGTAGTTCGAGTCTGAAAGTCAAGCCATGGAGGTCTTAGCGCAGGGCCCTTTGGACTTTCATTTTGCCATAGGCTTTCGTGCCAGATGGACACAGGGAATGGATCTAAATGGACTTGTAGGTGGAAGTGCAGTTACAGCTAGATTCCCAGGACTTCTACCAGAATTTTCTCCGCATGTTAATGAAATTGGGAGATTTATGGGTTTTGTGGTTGGAGATGCTGTGATTTTTGATGATGAGGATCGCACAATCTCCATAAGGATGGTGCTCTTCTCATCCTTGACGAAGAACCCTCCGCAATTTATTTCGCTCCCGACCATTCATGGGGGAGAAATTTTACAAAGGGTTTTCTTCATTGGTCTTCCTGGTCACTGCTTTGTTTGTGGCAGAAAAAGACCATGTTGCTGCATATTGTACTCGACGTAGGATTTCTTCTGATCAAAGGCAGCAAGCTTCAAAACAAGAGGCACTTCATGCGAATGGGGGATTGGAAGATCATTTGGTAAGGAGAAGAAGTGAAGCAGAGAAAGCTAGGAGGAAGGAAGGGAAGAAAAGAAGACAACGAGCTAGGAGGACAGAGGCTACAAAGCTTTTGTATAGAAGAAGAGAAAATGTTTCTCCTCTCTCCTCGGATACTAGCTCTTCATGATCCGCCAGTTGATTCTCAGGGCAGTGATTTGGATATCAGCAGTAATTCTGAAGGCATAAATTCAGCTTATGAGCGGCACTTTCCTTATTTGGTAGAAAGTGCTAAGAAGTCTGCTGAGTCTTTGAAGACGCCTAAAAGGTCTTCAAGACTTAACCCCCATATCTAGCCTTGATTTGAGGCAATCTTGTATCTTAGATTGCCCTAGGATTTTATCTTTTGGTGATACCATTTATGGTGTTCTCTCTATACTATTTTGATGTAATTCTACCTTGGGGTCTGTGCCCTTGAGGTGATTTTAAAAGAAAGATTTTCTTTTTTGGGAAAAAAAAAAGAATGACAGTCTTTTCACCATGGCAGTACAGTAGTAATTTATTATTGCAGTTTGAGTCTTTTAGCAGTTTCAGTTGTTCTCTCACCGAGACGGTGATGGTTTTGTGGCGGGCAACCTATAGTAGGGCTACAATGTCACAGGCACGGGAGAGCCGTTAATCACAGTTGGCCGGTTTCACACTAATGGGTCGGTGACTGTGACACGTGGCAGGGATACGGGTGGTGGTCCAGTCGACACCGTGGCCAGCACACCACCTCACAGTACAGAGACAGGCTTAGCTGGAGTGGATATTTTGCAGCCGTTGGTGGCTCTTCATGTTTGTATATATCCGCATGCTGTTTGGGGTTTTTAGGGACTTTTGTGTGATCAGTTATCTAGAGTCCATTATCTTCAATTATACACAGCACGTCTACACCATCCTTGCATAGTTGAGCTTCGACACCCCCACTGTACGTATGAGATCTGGGCTGGAGCTGAGTGTGCTGCCATGCCAGAGTCTGTCGGTTTCTTTGAGTTTGTCGACGTTCATGCTCAGGATCTGCTGAGTCTTACTGCTTCAGAGTTGCCTTGTGGGTGGATCGATAGATATAGTTGTGCATCACCTTTGTGAGAGTTGGATTCGACGTTGTCAACATATTTTGTGTGGTCGTTATGAGACATTTTGGTTAGCTTCTTTTGGGCCTAGAGGCATTCAGGGAGGTGTATGTATGTCTATTGCGGACTCATGTCTGCAAACCATTGTGGGCAGAGGTATCGTTGTGTTAGGCAGGGCCTAGTGGGTCACTATGTGATACAAGAGGGCCGACCTACACTCCAGCCCGTCAAAGAGCTTGTACCTCAGGAGTGGAACAGAGATAGAGAGAGAGCTGGGAGCTCATCTGCAGCCTGATGCTTAGGCATCTTTGAGGCTCAGCTCGTCCCACCGGCGGAGTCTATACGAGATTTCTGGCTTGAGCTTGCGGGAGCGCTATGAGGCCTTCTTGCGACTTTGGCGACCAGGACCCTTCTTCACCATGGTACATGGGGAGCCCAGATGGCAGTACCACCCACCAGTGTGGCTTTTTCCTCCTCCCATATCTTGATCTAGCGGCCATTGTACATATCTTACACTTCATTGGGAAAGTCTCCCCACTTTTGATGTAATGCTCTCTAGTAGGGCAGATTGTAGCCCATTGGGCAGTTTTCTTAACTGATGGAAGGATCTTTTCTTGCAAAATTTTTTATCCTCATTGGTCTGAGCTCTGCATGCCACATGATTTTTGACAGTTAAGCCTTGCTGTTTAAAGAAATAGGCTTGTACAAGGTTCTTGCTCTTGGTATTTACAGGCATGGACTTTGTCAGTTTTTTCTTTCTTGTGTAGCTGGCGCGACACAGTTATAGGTGACCATACCAAAATTGATAATCAAGTTCAGGTGTGCTATCACTACTGACTTGCAATGTCTATTTTCTGTCTATTACTAAATTTTACATTTTTATTTCTGCAATTTAATCTCAGATTGGCCACAATGTGGTGATTGGGCATTCTTGCATGATTTGTGGGCAGGCTGGTTTAGGAGGTTCATCTACGTTAGTATTTGTGGTCTTTTCTTTCCATATAGCATCAATTTAGCGTGGGCCATGAACTTAGTGTTCTGTTTTTGCACAGAATTGGCGATTTTGTCGTTCTTGGAGGAAAATGTGGTGTTGCTGATCACATATCTATTGTGTCGAAGGTATAATTTGATATTAACAATTTATTGTGTCTATTGCTATGCTGAAATTTGTTCTTATGTTTGGGTGCAGCAGTGTGAATGTTTTATTTGTATTTGTGCATGAGCGCAATTACAACAGAGTTTGTTGAATCTTGGTTGTTGGAAATCTCGTGGATGGGATAGTCTAGCACTACAGCTTTTTATTCCATTTTGGGATTCTCCCAAGCAACCTTTGCTTGAGATGATGAACAAGCAATAAGCAAATTATATCAAGGTTGTAGTGAGAAGGATTTGCAAGCTTTTGCAAAAGCAAGCATTGTTGGAGCCTGTCTTCCATTGGAGACCTGTTACTCGTATGCTTGTGGTATGCATACTATTGGCCGAACTATTAGTTGATTGTTCAAAGGATCATTTCTCCTCCGTCATGCATGAGGATCACTTAGTGCGCTCAGCTCAGGAACAATTTGGCAAGCTTTTGCAAAAGCAAGCATTGTTGGAGCCTGTCTTCCATTGGAGACCTGTTACTTGTATGTTTGTGGTATGCATATTATTGGCCGAATTATTAGTTAATTGTTCAAAGGATCATTTCTCCTCCGTCATGCATGAGGATCACCTAGTGCGCTCAGGAACAATTTGGCTAATTCTTTAATTGGCCTTGAGTATGGTAAGTAAATTGGCTAATGCTTTTATTGGCCTTGAGTATGGTAAGTATGAATATACTCATCATGCAAGTGGATATCGAGAAAGCAATAGGCATGGTCCAATGGAATTTTGTTGCACAAACAAAAGATCCCTTGGACTTTGGTATTAAAATGAGAAATGCTGCTTCTAGGCTGATAACACATTAGGAGCAGATTACAAAACAGTTATCTTGGCATGGGTACAGATGGGCAACGGGGCAATGCATGGAGAGTTAATAGTATTCAATAGAGCACAATATTCCCCGAAATAGGCCAGTGGATTTAGGTTAATCCTTTATCTAATTAAGACTTCATAACTTGAAAATTTTGATTTTGAATAACAAGACTTGGGACTAGGTGATTGAAAACTCAGATCAATTGATTGATTTGATTGTGTGTATATATGAGGTGAAAAGACGCATATTAATTTTCATCTCTTATCGTCTAGAGACATGCCTATTCGGTGAATAGGTACATCCTTTGATGAAACACTGCAACCATTTGGTGTAGAGATGTAACCATTCAATGAAGAGTCACAACCTGTCGAGGTGACACTCCCTTGGTTAAATAATCTTTTATA
Organism: Adiantum capillus-veneris; assembly: GCF_014529385.1. Lineage (NCBI taxonomy): Eukaryota > Viridiplantae > Streptophyta > Polypodiopsida > Polypodiales > Pteridaceae > Adiantum > Adiantum capillus-veneris. The sequence continues at coordinate 26,896,474 of NC_140948.1, read as the reverse complement.
ATAGGAAAATAACTCTGAATAATAGATTGATTTGATTGTATGTTTAAAATGTGATACCATATTCCTTTGTATACGAGTTGAAAAGACACATATTAATAGTCACTTCTTATTGTCCAGAGACATGCCTATTCGGCAATTAGGTACATCCTTTGATGAAATGCTGCAACCTTTCGGTGTAGACCTGTGATCATTCAATGAAGAGCCATATCCTTCCAATGAAGAGTCACACCCTGTTTAGGGGACATGTCCTTCGGTCAATGACTATATAATAGGAAAAATACTCTGAATGATTATGATAATATCATAACAAACAGGACAAGCCTATTTCCTCTCACAAAGGGGTTTAGGTTGGTCAATGATGCTTCTTTGTTTGGGTATGCACTACAAGAAAACATGGCATATTATTGGAGACATGTTTGCCTCTAACTGATGAATTCTTCCTCTTGCCCACGAGAAGGGACTTCGAGACAGCAAGGCAAGGCTTAATCCATGCTTTCCTTTAGCTAAGCAAGCATGTATGCGTTTGCAATCATCACCTTGCAGAGGCGAACATTGCAATGCATAGGGGAATATGCTTGATATTGGCAAAAAGTGGGTATGAACATTTGAAACGATAAGCTCCCTTTGAGAGAGTTCTTGTTCATGTTGAGATGTCTACTTGGCATTTGGCCCACTGAAAATTCCTACATGCCCATAGAGCTGCAAGCTTCTGTTGTGTTTGATCCTTTACCATAATTGAGGCTATTCCCCATTTGCTCTGGTGTTGCATGTGCACTAGTAACTAGTTTCATGCTGGTTTTTGTTTGTCTCAACATTTTTCTATAGATGCATATTTGGATATTTTGCACAAAGCCTCTACAACAGTATGCACTTTTCTTCACTTGGATCAGTGTAGTGGAGATAATGTGACGTGCTCTCTAGAGTGGGTGCTCCTCAATGCAATGTGCGTGAAACCTCACTCCAACAACATGAAAACATTGAAAACACTGTAGACAATGAACAACAAAGCAAACACAGCGACTCAAACAGTAGAATCTGAAGAGCATGGGACTCGAGTAACTCAAATGAACCAGTACAGACTCTGGCATGGCAGCACACTCAGCTCCAAGCCCAGAACTCACAGGTACAATTCGGGTGTCAAGGTCGCATGAACTCGAGGTCGCTAGACTCAAGACTCTCGACCATACAAAGTAGATCATGATGATAATGACTCCAAACAGCTCGAATATATACAACCATAGAGAGCCACCAACAGCTCACAAAATATCCAATCCAGCCAAGTCTATCTCCAAACTGTGGTGGTGGTGAGCTGACCCCGTATTGGCTAGACTACCACCCGTATCCTTGCCACGTGTCACTGTTCAGGTGAAAGTCCGTCCAGTGTGAACTACAACCCAACTGTAACTAACCGTCTGTCCCATGCCCGTGACACTGTAGCCCTGCTACTGGTCCGCCATTAAAGACCACTCACCGTCTTGGTGATAGGAACACTGAAACTGCAAAAAGAAACCACAAGGCACTGCATATTTACACGAGAAAGCTGAGCAGAGCAGCCGGATCTTGTCACCCAAGGGAGAGAGTCGTCGCCATTGCTGTACCAGAAGTATCGGCCTCTGGAGGGGGAGCCATCAAATCGATGGCAGGAGTCTGCTACTAGACTAAAGGCTGCTTGACTCTACTCTGAACAAACTGGTTCCCTAGAAATGGAGTAGCCATTGGATGGAAGCACTTGTCTTGAAGTGTACTCAAGCCGTCTACTAACACAACCATAGCGGTGTGCACCAGCAAAGATATCACGAGGACGTGGCAACTACTAACTTTAGTTGTTGGTTTCTTTCCAATCGGTTTTGTTTTATTTTCGAGACCCTCTTTTTGAAGTAGCAAATGGTCGGACATTGTATGGCCAATGTGAACGGTAGTTTCACCCGCAGACGGGAAGTTGGTCGGCATTGGAATTCTAGTAAGAGGATGTCTAGGCTCAGTGCAAGGTCATGTAGGTCCCCCCGTCGCACTTAGCAAGTTGGTGGATACTAGAAAGTGAACTCAATAAAGGCATAAAGTCAAGATGGGATCACCAACAGAAAGTTTCCGACAGTTGGGCCACATTGCACTTTTGGATGCGGTCCCAATGAGGATAGATGGTCAGAAGACCAGTGGGAGCCCAACGGAAACATCTCCTAAAAATTAGGGAACTGCTATTTTGGGCCATGAAATGTGTTTCACGTCATTACCTTCGGAATGACAAGAGGAACATTTTATTACGTTGCTGCAAAGTCAACTGATGCACTAGTTGAGAGATTTTTAAGCCGGAAGCCCAATGCGGGGAATTTGCATGCATGAGTGCCAAGTGGCACTTTTTGGTCAATTTACCAAGTTTGGGAGAAGAGAACTCGTAACTGACTTTTTGGATCAGTTTTAGAGGCTGTTAACTCTGATTTTCAGCCATTTCTCTCCATTCTTGAGCTTCCCATGACTTTGCCTAGGTCCAAGGAGCTCATTTTCAGCATTGGAAGGCATCAGATGCGGGTTTACAGGGCTGTTTTGCTGCGTTTTCAGCGATACGCAGGTTTTGGCAGCCATGGAAATCTTCCCCTTTTTGCATCTATTTGTTCACAGATGCATTACAGGTCAAGGGCAGCAGAGGGGGCGCTCCATTTATACTGGGGGGGATGCTTCATTGAGAACCGGTCACAGGTTAAGAGCTATGGAGTGCTTTCTTTCCCTCTCATGTACAGTGTGGTGCTAGGAGTGATGCCCTGCACACTACACACTGCTCTCTCTCTCCCCTACGTGCAGTTATGTAATGCCCCACAAGAGGGCTCTTCATTTGACTGATGTACAGTTGTGTGGGTTCATGATTTTACGCCGAGGCAAGAGCCTCCTTGAGCAGGAACAAGGGTAGCTAACTGCTACTCCAAAGCAGGCACCGGTGAGGGTCATAACCTCACCGTACAGGTGCAAATTCAGCGCTGTGTATACGCAGGAAATTGACTTTTTTTCAGCCATACGGACGCCAGAACCTTTGGGAATCGTGCCCCACTGGCAGAGAACAGTTCGGGGACTGTTTAGGGCTGGAAACAGGGCAAAAACCAGTATATACAGCATGCTGAATTTACTGTTTTTGGGCAGGAATCAGAGGGTTTATGCCAGTGGAAGAGAGTTCCGGCAGGGGAATTGGTTTCGCGCAAGTTTCGGGGCTGTTATGTTGCTGAAATTTGGCCAAAACAAGTGGTATCTAGCTTGATACAGGTAAAGGATTCCCAGGACTCTTCTTTGTAATTTACCCTCCTAAAGAATAAAGAAATACCGAAAGGGGCGCCAATTTTGGGGATACATTCGGATTCTAAGCGTTACAAATCGACTTCCAGTCATAACGACCTTTTGAGTTGGGGGCCCGGTGCTAACTCGTATCATGAATGACGAAGCGCGAAAAGACCATTTATACGCACTTCGCCATGAGCAGATTGAATCCACTGAGCAAATACGGGTTCAATAAGAATCTGTTTTTCCGGAGTCCCGAAGGCTAGATTTCTTCGCCTCATATCTTGAAGCTCACTCGGAGTTGATCTATCCTCGCAGGTACGTGAGTCGTGGCAATAACGACATTCTCGCGGATGTCGGAGGTGGATCCAAGAGCGGATCCAGTAGAGGAGAGGTCGAGTCACTGATGTGAGGTGGGTATACCCCGAAGATGATGCTACAAACAGGTTGTCGGCGTCAGCTCATAGCATCCTAGCTTCCGAGCCGTGTGTGTGCATAAGTGTTAATTCCCGTCGCAGGTTCCCTTTGCACGTTCTCTCTCTGTGTGTGTCTAAAGTAAAGAATTTCGGGTGAAAGCCAACGCCTACCGCCCCACAGGCCGGTTTCAAAAGCCATCGCAAGGAACTCTCTGTGTCGGCTGCATCTGTGGCATGGGGGTCGGCTATTGAACCTCCTAAGGATAGGATGGGAACTGCTGAGACTGAGCATATCCTACAAAAGTAGTAGCATCTCACGAAATCCTTGCACCTAAGCTCGGAGGTCGTCCATGATTTTAGACTTCTCTTTCAATGCGTGGTGCAAAGCAAAAATAGTAGCATCTCTATCGGCGATCGCACTCTCTACGACACGTACAGACCCCTCCATAGTTGCATATGTAGCTGAGTGGCATTGGCGAGTAGCAGCCAACCTCTCTGCAGCTCAATGGTAGCAATAGCATGTGTGGACTCCTACAGTATCTCCTTTGAGAGCCGAAAGAGCGAGGTAGATTCCGCCACTGCTGAAGATCCCGCAGCAGTGTTTGGCAGGGCAGGGCTAGGATGTGGCTCAGCTGTTGAACTCGTAGCATGCATAGTAGGTGTAGCGGAGACAGGTGGAGTGGATGTATCTGAGATAGGTAGAGGGGAAGAGCGAGCTGCAGGCGGAGTATGGGAGGTAGTCACTGTGGTAGGAGTGAAGATGGTAGAAATAGACAGAGGAGCACAAGATGGAGAAGCCGCAGCTGGGACATGGAGAATGTGATTTGAAAGACCCGAGCAGAGCACTTGCTCTGTAGAACAAGGAGCGGAAGTAGACGAGGAGCGGGTGTAGGTTCAGGGTGAATCACCCTCGTCCTCTGGCTCTCAAATACTGGCAATGCTAGTAGTGACTCTATTGTGTCCTTCACCACTTTGACCCTCTTCTTCTTTTTCTTCTCAAGTACTGGATTGGCCGCATTGGCAACAGATTTACCTTTTGCTTTCAAGTGCATTCCTTGCATATGCGCATCTACGTCCAGAGGGCTAACATGGATCCTGATCACCCAAGCCAACATAGGCGCTGCAAAACACTGAAAGCTCGACTGTACAGATTGCACCTGCGCTCGAAATCGTTTGGTCCTGGTTTGTAGGGATGTGTAAAGAATCTGGTGAAATCCACAAGGTATAGTGTGGATCAGATAGTAGAGGCCATCAGTGGGAAAACATTGTGGGCATCTCGCAACTTTTCTTCGACTCTCTAGCATCTTTGAGTAAAAAGTAATAGTTAAAGACAACCCACAACTCTTTATTCTGCGCATAGCGTGGGTAATCAATATGGAGCAACTCCTGATAGGCCTGAATGGTGGCAACTTTGGAAAGCTACGAGTATGTGCACGTGGCCTGCTTCAAAGACGGAAAGGTGGTCATTCCCAGTGCATGACCAATCCACATAGCGGTAAGGTTGTGGCCCCGCACTTTGGAAAAACGGTTCATAAGTTCATGAACCATAGCCACAGGCACATCAGTGGGCAAATTTGCAGTTGTTAATGCAGTTTGACCTAGTATCTGGAATTGATCCTTGGAAAGATATCCTTGAGAGAAGCATAGGGTAGGTGTAGGTGAAAATTCAAAGTGAACTCGGTCTGACTTTTGGAGTTAGCAGGCCTGCTGATTGCATGACGTCACACCTGAGATTCTCCCTTTCGTATGCTTTTGGGCTCTACTTCTTGAGAGCTAGCAGGCCTTGACTCTGAGTTGGAAGTCGAATCAACCATGTGAGAGGGTACTCTGTAACTTTTATCATTGGCATCACTAGAAGTCATCTCGGTAACACCATGGCTGCTTTAATTAGATTCTGCCTCCTCTTCAAAACTACTTTGTCTATCCCTACGAGTAGGCTTTTTTCGCAAGCTTCCCGCCGCATTTGTCTCCTACTGCCTTCCATATTACCTCAGTAACCAACTCTTTGATGCACGTTGGAAGTTACACTTAGCAGACTGCTAGCAAACTTTATCCTGCTCTGTAACCACAGGAGCTTACATATGGGTTCTAATCACCACAATAGCATACATACATAACCTTGCAAATCTTGAAGAGCATGAGATAACACCCTGTTTAGATAACACCCATTATCTGTGTGCAGCATAGTTACATGGGACGGTGGGTCGGGGTCGGGAACGGGGACGGGACGGCAAAAGTCAGGAAACGGGGACAGGGGTCGGAACGGCAAAAAAAAAAAGAGAGTTTTTTTGGCATTTTTTGACCTACACACATGCCACACACATAGAGCATCACTTTGACCATAAATTTACACTAAATAGAACACGAGTCATATAGGCTGAAATGTGCTAATAAAACATCGATGATCGATGGATACAAAATGAGAAGTGCATGCCACAAGGGCTCAAGAGTCAAAAAGCCTAAAGGACTTAGGACAAGCCTGAGGTCTCAAGGATAACAAAAAGTACAAAGGGCTATGTAGTAGGTAGAGTCGTAGACTCAAGAGTCTAGACTCGAGAGTCGAGTGATCAATGATTATCAAACTCAAGAAGTGCTCGCCTGCTGAATCTCCACATCGTCGTCGTAGTCGAGGTCGTCATCGACGTATGAGGGCTCGGGAGGCTCGCATTGAGGCTCGAAATCCTCCTCTAGCTCCTCCAAAAGAGTATCGGCCATAGATGGATTCTCTTGTGCCATCTCCCACTCAGTGAAAGGATCTGCCTTGTGTGTGACGCTCTTGGCAAGCATGCGCAAGTTAGCGCTCACAAACACCAAATCATTGGCCCTCTGAACCCCAAGGCGATTCCTCTTCTTAGAGGCAATGTGGCTGTACACACTCCATAGTTGCTCCAAGCAACTAGTGATACATGCTTGGCTAAGGACACGAACAGCCAAGCGCTGCAAATGTGGGCCATCTCCTCCATAGTCCTCCCACCACAAAATCGAGCCAATCTTGTTGCGATCAAGCTGTGCATCTACACATCCATAGGAGCCCTTCTTTTGCGTGTAGTTGAGTAGCTCGTCTCTAATATTGCGCCTAATGTCACTGCTAAGCTCAAGGCGCTCCAATGCAAGCCGCCATCCTTTGCTCACCTCCTTGTCGGTCTCTTGACGCCTTCCTTGAAACTCAGGGTCAAGCACATAAGCTGCCGCATGAAGTGGAGAGTAGTATCCATTCCACCTCGACTCACACAAGCCATGAATCTCCGCATACTGAACAGGGTCAGCCACAAGCTTCTCAAGTGCCTCTATCATCCGATCCATGGCTTCGTAGACTTTGCCAATGCATGGCTGCAATCCATCCACCACTCGAAGTAGGTGTAGAATAGGCTTGACCATGGCGTCAAGAGTCTTCACCTCCTCCCACCAAGCGGCGTCGTCGGCCCATTCTCGGCATTTCAATCCTACTGCTGACGTAGACTCCGGCATGGCCTGGAACTCATCACTGAGAAAGAGGCCCCTTAAAGCTCCGCCACATGTAGACAAGCGGCCTAGCATAAGCCAATTGAATGCAAATCTTGTCTCTGAATATTTGAGCAAGGACAAGTAGCTCCTCTTTGAGAATTCATGGCGCACTTTTTGATGGTTGAGCACAAAGGAGACAATTCGAGAGGCGTCACCAATGGTGGGTGAAATCATGACAAGTTCCCTATGTCCTTGAGGAGGTTATTGAGGCAATGCGCCATGCAAAATGTGACATGGATGCTGGGATACATGCCCTCAATGATAGCTCCGGTTGCCCTATTTGACGCCTCTCCATCTGCAACCATACAAAGGACATTCTCCGGGCCGGTGATCTCTATGGTGCTTGTCCACTCCGCAGCAAGCATCTCGGCGGCCTTGCCACTATCAGATGCATCATGTGACTCCACAAAGTACATCTCCCCCCGAGAGTAGGCCACCACCCCGTGGATGGACCGCTTGCGGGTGTCGCTCCATCCATCTATAAGGAGAGAGACGCCATTGGTCTCCCACAAATCCTTTGTTGCTTGGGCCGCCTGCTCCACAGCAAGCTTCTCTTTGTCAAGGAGGGTGGTGCGAAGCCTCTCCGATGAAGGTGGCACATAAGAGGAGCCATATTCCCCTATTTTAGTAACCATGGTTCGAAAGTATGGAGACCTATCCACACAAAATAGAGCATGTTGTGTTAGTATGGAGAGTCGAGAGTCGAGAAGTTATAACCCATTATGAATACAAAATGGAAGATTGCAATGTGCATATGCCAAGGGAAACTCACCGCGAAGCATGGAAGGCAATGTGGTCGTGGAAGAAGAATCGGGCAACCGACCTATCCACCTCTTCCTTCAATTTAGGATTCCAATTTTCGTTGAGAGTGGTTTGGCGATGCGGAACGGAAGAGGACGGTGTAGATGCATGGCTCTTGAAGCTTCGAGAGATGTCGTCAAGGTTGGCTTCCCTTTGCTCTCGCGGTGTCGCCGTGGCGGAGGGATCAACGGCAACAAAATGGCCCCTCTTGGCCGCTTCCGCAACCTCATACACCATGAGCTTCTCAAGAAGATCCAACCTCTTCTCGGGAGCTACATGAGGGCAAAACTTCACCTCGTGACCGGGTTCATGAAGAAGATGGGCTCGCACTTTGTTTGAACCACCCGTTCTCTTGTATGGGCATAGCTTGCACGTCCATGGTCTTGCACCGCCACCTTTGCCACGCGAGCTAAAGTCGACTTCATCCCACCACGACCACGTTTGCACGGCTGACCTCCTTCGAGAAGAACCGGTTTGAGAAGTGGAGTTGGCTTGAGATGACATGATGGTGGAGAGACTCGAGAGAGTAGAGCTTAGAAGTTAGAGGAGTTAGAGGAGTTAGAGAAGAGCTTGTGTGGAGAGAGAGTAGAGGAGAGCTTCAAAGTTCAAACTTCAAAGTGGGTAGAAGAGGGAGAGACTTGAGAGTGGAAACTAGAGTGTAGAGTAGTCAATGGTCATGCTTCAAGCTTGAGCCTTGAGGCTTGAGCAATGACTCAATGAGGCTATGAGGCTTGAGCAATGAGCATTGAGTAGAGAGGAAAGCATTGAGTAGCTTGAGCTTGAGGGAAATTGCAAATTGGAATGAGACTAGTATTAAGAGACCCAAGGGAGCCTTTAATAGCCTCCCAAGGGCCAAGGCCTCCCAAAATGTGGCAGTTGGGACTGCACGGCAGTTGGGACTGCACAGATCCGTTAAAAACGGTAAAAAACGGTCACATTTTTCAACCTGACTGCAGCCGTTCCCGGCCGACCCTATCCGACCCCTGCCGTTCCGGTCCATCCCCCTGCGACCCGCCCGTCCGGCCCGAATTCCGTCCATCCCACAACATCCCCGTCCGTTCCCGGCCCGCTACGGCCGTCCCCCGGCCCTAGGGCCATTCCCCCCGTCCCCTGTAACTATGGTGTGCAGATAACACTAGTGTCCAGACTGCAAGGTAGACCTGTCTGATTTGAACAGTCTACAGAAAAGTCGTAAGGCTGGGTAGATAGCTGCTGGTGCGATAGCTGAGAAGGAGAGGGGAGTGCGACGAGGGTGTGTGGGTAGGGGCATAATTGCAGAGGATAGGGGCGAGGGGGGACAGAGAGTGGCGAGTTGTTTAGGATAAGGGCGAGGGCTGGTTAGGGACGAAGGAAGGTAGAGAGGGACGAGGGGATGGTTAGGGCGAGTGGTAGGTAGGTAGGGGCCTAGGGGTGGATAGGGACGAGGGGAGGTAGGTAGGGGCAAGGCGGTGGATGGGTTCAATGGCTTCAATCAGTTGGGCATCCAATTGGGTGATCAGATCAAAACGGCTTTTGTGACTCCCTGCGGTATTTTCATTTACACCAGAATGTCATTTAGGCTTAAAAATGCTCACCTTTCAATCGCAGAGTATATCCCATCTTTTTGTCCTTATCTCACTGATCATCTGCACAGTATATCCCATCTGTTGTCCTTTGCTCACTGATCGTCTTCGCATATTCATGGACGATTTTTTGACCTTCTCGGGTGCTCAATGTTCAATCCCAATTGAGAATCTAGAGGAGCACCTCGCTTAGCTCTCTATCGTCTTCCTCAGGTGCAGGGAGGCACGTCTGAAGCTCAATCCGAACAAATGCCATTTTTTGGTCACTGAAGGTACACTTTTAGGCCATGTGGTGTCTACTAAAGGTTTAGCGCCTGACCCAGAGAAGATAGTAGCCATCATGAAGTTGCCTTCTCCCATCAATCCCAAAGGTGTTCAGAGCTTTGTAGGCCACACAGGCTATCATCGCAAGTTCATCCGTATTTATGATAGGTGGCTCAATCATTGACCCGCCTCACGAGTGCTACTATACCCTTCAAATGGTCAAAGCCCGAGGCTGAAGCATTTGCATACCTCCAAAAACGCCTATATGAAGCACCTATTCTAGCTGCCCCTGATTGGTCTCTCACTTTTCATGTGCATATGGTTGCCAGTCAAATGGCTGAGTGTTGTGTTGACTCAGCCTAGCAAGGAGTTCAACCTAGATAGGCCCGTTCACTATGCAAGTCGACTACTAACTAAAGCAGAACACAGCTATAGCATGATAGAAAGGGAAGATTTGGCTATTGTGTATGCTCTACAAAAATTTCGTCACTATTTATTAAGGGTCCACTTCACAATTATTACTGATCACCATGCCTTGCGCTATCTGCTCAATAAGCCGCAAGTTGCAGGTCAGGTGTGGCGGTGGTTACTTCTATTTCAGAGTTTGATCTCGAGGTGGTCCTCTGTCCCAACAAGCATCATGTCATGGATGACCACCTCTCTCGCATTGAAACAGGAGAAGAAGCTACGGGGAATGCGGACAACTTTCCAGATAGCAATCTCTTTAAGGTGGATACAACTTCGGAATGGTACGGCGATGTCTTGCATTTGCTATCCATTGGCATGTACCTAGAGAATGCATCTCCATTGCAGAAGAGAAGATTGTTGTTGAAGTCTAGGCCATTCGCTCTGATTGGAGGCCAGCTCTACAAGTCGGGACCGGATGGTGTTCTAAGTCGGTGTGTCTCCCCCCATGAAGTTGAGCATATTCTTGAGGATGCCCACAATGGTCCCATTGGTGGCCATTACCCTAGTCACATCACAGCCCAGAAAATTCTACAGAGTAGTCTATGGTGGCCCTATGTTTTTCGGGATGCAATAGCACATGTCAAAGTTTGTGACGTTTGTCAGCGCTGTGGATCGAAACCAAGTAAGTAGTCCAACCGGCCTCTGCAGGTCTCCATGGCATGGTTGCCTTTTGAAAGATTTTGTGGGTCCAATTTCTCTCCCCGCCCAATCAGATAATCGGAAGTATCTGCTTGTGGCTACAGATTATGCAGCCAAGTGGGCAGAGATACTTGGCAACAACTAATTGCATTGGCAATACTGTAGCAAAGTTTTTGTATGAAAATATATTGTGCAGGTTTGGGTGTCCCTTGGAGATCACTAGTGATCGGGGCAGTCACTTTGTTAATGAGCTGATTTCAACTTTGCTGGCCAATTACAAGATTTTACATTGCAAATCTTGTATCTATTACCCTAGAGCCAATGGGCAGGCCAAAAGCACGAACAAGGTTCTTATCGCCGTTCTACAGAAAGCATGACATCTCTAGCTGGCATCATGGGCTCAAGCTATCCACGGCACCCTCTGGGCATACCGCACTTCTCTCAAAGCCACAACCAGTTACACACCATTGCAACTAGCCTTCGGCTTGGAAGCCATAGCACCGTTTGAATTCAACTCGGGATCTCCTCGAGTTGGCACTCTACATGTCGATTGGGGTATGGATTGCCTACTTCTCTCGTCTCTCCCTATTGGATGAGAGCCACAGATTGGCTTCCTAGGCTCTGCAAGCAACGCAGCTTCGTCGCAAAGTATGGCATGATCGTCATCTTCGCAAACCTCAAATAGTACCAAGCTCGCTTGTGCTGCTATATCAGGCAAAATATCAAAAAAAGGCAAAGAAGCTGGTCCCAGCCTGGCAAGGGCCATATAGAGCACAAGAGATTTTACCACAAGGAGCAATACAATTAGTCACTTTGGACGGTGTTCCCTTGTCGCTTGTAAATGGCTCAAGAGTCAAATGCTATTATCCCTCATAGTCAGCAATCAGTAGATGTTCTAATCAGTTTAAGTTCTAGTATCCCCATCCTCTCAGCATTCCCCTTCTCTTCATTCATTTAACCTCACCTAGAGCATGTTTCCCCTGCAAACCCATCAACCTCTCATGTGTCCATCTATGTCCCAACAATTCCTCCCCTTAACTTTATTTCTTTCCAACCGTAACCCAGTGTGCTCTGTTCTGTCCTACAACTTCTTGTATTTGGATCAGTGTTTCCATGCCTTGTTGTATTGTCAATTGGTTCACACAATTGGTTCTCTGATTGGGTATCTTTCTCATGGATCTTCCACTTCACATTCCTCATTGATATTCCTTTGGCAATGTCCCTTCGCCATGGTCTTTGTGTAAAAAAAACCCCTTGCCGTGTTCATCCTGGCGGATTTCCTACTCAAATTCTCTTTTTAGTCTTCTTCTTTCCATCATAGAGGTTTTCCTTATTCTTCTTCCCATCGCTATTAATGTGTGCTCGATGTCCTTGAGGCTTGGTCACTCTAATAGTAGGCATCCTCTCTCAATTCACACACTACCCTTAACCGCTTAAAAGTTGCAGCAACTCTTTGAGTATTTGATCTTCAACCTCATTGAGCTCCAGACTTGCTTTTTTTTTCCCTCTCTACCGGCTCTTGCCCTACATACCCACCCCCTCGCCCCTCTCTACCTATTCTCGCCCCTACCCAACTTCCTCGACCCTCTCTACCTCCCCTTGTCCCTCTCTACCTAACCCTCGCCCCTACCTACTTAATACTCACCCCTCTCCACCCCCTCTACCTATTCTCACCCCACCCCCTCGTCCCTCTTTACCTAACCCTCGCCCCTCCCTGCCTCTCCTCGTCTCTACCCACCCCTCGCCCCTCTCTACCTCCCCTCGTACCTACCCACTGCCTCGCCCCTACCTACCTCACTCTCGCACCTCTCTACCCACCCCCTCGTCCCTACCTACCTCACTCTCGCCCCTCTCTACTTCCCCTCGTCCCTACCCACCCCCTCACCCCTACCTACCTACCACTCGCCCTAACCACCCCCTCGTCCCTCTCTACCTTCCCTTCCTATCTACCCAATAACCCCCTCACCACCCCTATCCTCTTCAATTATGCCCAACTCGCCACTCTCTGTCCCCCCTCGCCCCTCTCTACGTGCACTCGCTCCTATCTACCCAATAACCCCTTCACCACCCCTATCCTCTTCAATTATGCCCCTATCCACACACACCCCTACCTACCCATCGCCTCACCCCTACCTACCTCACTCTCGCCCCTCTCTACCTCCCCTCATCCCTACCCATCTCACTCTCGCCCCTCTCTACTTTCCCTCGTCCCTACCCACCCCCTCCCCCTACCTACCTACCACTCACCCTAACCACCCCCTCGTCCCTCTCTACCTTCCCTCGTCCCTTACCAGCCCTCGCCCTTACCCTAAACAACTTGCCACTTTCTGTACCCCCTTGCCCCTCTCTACCTACACTCGCCCATATCTACCCAGTAACCCCCTCACCACCCCTATTCTCTTCAATTACGCCTCGACCCACACACCCTCGTCGCACTCCCCTCGCCTTCTCAGCTATCGCATCAGCAACTATCTACCGAGCATTACGACTTTTTTGCAGACAGTTCAAATCAGATGTTAGTAGACGGCTTGAGTACACTTCAGGATAGGTGCTTCCATCTTTTGAGCAACAGGTGGCTGCTCCATTCCCAGGGAGCCAGTTTGTTCAGAGAAGAGTCCAGCAGCAAACTCCCACGATCGATTTGATGGCTCCCCCTCTAGAGACCGATACTTCTGGTATAGCAGTGGCGACGACTCTCTCCCTTGGGTGATAGGACTCGGCTGCTCTGCTCAGCTTTCTCTTGTACATATGCGGTGCCTTGTGGTGCAGTTTCAGTGCTCATCTTGGCAAGACGGTGAGTTGTCTCGTGGTGGGGCAACCTGTAGCATGCTACAGTGTCATGAGCACGGGACAGGCAGTTAGTTACAATTGGGTTGGAGTTCACACTGGACTGACTTTTGCCTAGGCAATGACACATGGCAGGGATACGGGTGGTAGTCTAGGCGACATGGGGCCAGATCACCACCACCACAGTTAGGAGTTAGACTTAGCTGGATTGGATATTTTGTGTCTCATTGGTGGCTCTTTATGGTTGTATATATCCTAGTTGTTTGGAGTCATTATCATCATAATCTACATTGTATAGTCGAGCGTCTTGAGTCTAGCGACCTTGAGTTCATGCACATCACTCTACACCATCCCTGCACATTTGAGCCTAGACAACCCCATTGTACCCGTGAGTTATGGGCTTGGAGCTGAGTGTGCTGCCATGCCAGAGTTTGTACTGGGTCATTTGAGTTAGTCAAGTCCCATGCTTTTCAGGTTCTACTGTTGAGTCGCTGTGTTTGCTTTGTTGTTCATTGTCTACAGTGTTTTCAGTGCTTTCATGTTGTTGGAGTGAGGTTTCATGCACATTGCACTGAGGAGCACCCAGTGTAGAGAGAGAGCACGAGACATTATCTCCGCTACAAGTGCTCTCTCCTTGTCATCATGGCCGGACTTCTCACAGAAGTGATAGTAAGTTCAAAGCGGGCACTCCTACGGAGGATACCTGGGAGAACAGTAGGAGCTACACCAGACCATAGCCTTAGACTCTTGATGAGCCTTGAGCTCCTTGAGCTGCCACTTGATCTAGTCCAAAGCTTCTTGATGTGGAGGCTTCTCCTATCGAAGAGAGAATGATCTCTCCTCTTGAAGAGCTCATTGTAACTTAAGGGCTTCAAGTTCCTTGCGTAAAGAAGTCAAAAGGATTAGAAGGAGTTTCCAAAAAGATTGAGGTTGTCTCTACCTGAGGGGAGTCGGTCATAGTTACCAGGAACGGGAACGGGAACGCGGAACAAAATGCCATTCCCTGTTACGGGTACTCACGTTTGAAACATGGAACGGGGATTCGGAACGGGAACTTGGAATGGGAACGGGGAACGGAGACCTGAAAAGGGCCATTCCCTGTTACTATGGAGTCGGTGAACAGCCTCCTAGCCCCTTCAATCCTAGTAGTAGCCGTGACAAACTCCTCCAGAGTGGCGTCAAGTCGGAGATTCTCGCGGAGTTTTTACTGAGAAGTTTTGGGGAGAGCCTTCTCCACCCACTTCTTAACCATAAATTCACCTAGCTGTTGAGGAAGCTTAGCGTTCAGAGACTTGGTTCTGGTCATGAGTTCTGCAAAAGTCTCATTTGGTTGGAGCATCAGGTTGGCCAACTCATCTAGAACCTTCTCTTGGAAGTCCCTTGATATGAAAGTTTCACAGAAGTGCTTTTGTAATGTGGCCCAAGCCGTAAAATGGTTCTCTGCAAATTGACTCTATCATTATCTGCTAAGTCATCCAAGGTTGATGGGAAGAGTACTAGGTAGGCGTCTTCTCTGTTGAGACCACGACCCCTGCAGAGGGATACAAATCTCCTAGCGTGGTCGTCTACATCCTCTTTGGAGAGACCTTTGAAAGTTGGGAACTTGATGTTCACCTTAGCCAGAACGCTTGTCAGCTCCTCCATGGCTATTTGCTCTTGCGTGTTGCTCAAGAGGTTGTTGTAACACAGTGGGTGAGAAGTGTACTGGGGAAGGTGACTTGGGAGGGGAAGAACTAGTTGAGGGAGTGGAGGTAGCCGCATAGGAAGGTAAGGGTAAGGGGGCTGGTGGACTTCTACTAGGCACAAAGGGTTGGCGCTTCGGATGGTAGTACTTCAGAGGACTCAGTAGTGGACTTTGTCACTCTTTTGATTGCTGTGTATGTGTCATGCAGTAAGCAGAAGCCCACCCAAGCTTTGGGCACAAAGACCTTCAACTTACTCAACACTGGTCCAGACTCCACTAGAGAAGGGTGAGTGACTAGACCACCTGGCTAGACCAGGACGAGAGATTACTAGACTAGGACGAGAGACTAGTAGGTTGAGCTGGTCAATGGACCACAGCAGTCGAGACTAGCTACCAACACAGGCGAGAGCTTAAGCCAGCTAGCTGCTTGACCTGTAGGCGCAACGGAGTGAGAAAACAGTTGAGGTCCCACCGGGCGTGCCAAAAATGAGCGCACCTGTAGCGGAGATAATGTGTCGTGCTCTCTACAGTGGGTGCTCCTCAGTGCAATGTGCGTGAAACCTCACTCTAACAGCATGAAAACACTATAGACAATGAACAACAAAGCAAACACAACAGCATGGGACTCAACTAACTCAAATGAACAAGTACAAACTTTGGCATGGCAGCACACTCAGCTCCAAGCCAGAACTCATGGGTACAATGGGGGTGTTGAGGCTCAAATGTGCAGGGATGGTGCAGAGTGCTGTGCATGAACTCAAGGTCGCTAGACTCAGGACACTCGACCATACAAAGTAGATCATGATGATAATGACTCCAAACAGCTACAGATATATACAACCATAGAGAGCCACCAATGAGACACAAAATATCCAATCCAGCTAAGTCTATCTCCAAACTGTGGTGGTGGTGATTTGGCCCCGTGTCGGCTAGACTACCACCCCTATCCCTGCCACGTGTCACTACTCAGGCGAAAGTCTGTCCAGTGTGAACTCCAGCCCAACTGTAACTAACTGTCTGTCCCGTGCCCACGACACTGTAGCCGTGCTACAATCAGATTCTGGATGCACTAATCAGTTTGGAGGCCTCACAATGTCCACATGTTTCACCAGGTGATGTTGGGGAAGCGATTTCTCTCCAACAATCGCTTCAGTTTTCCTCTGATACAAAGGAGCCGTTCTTACACCTGGAGTTTCCGAGGTACTCTACCTTTACCAGGGTCTTGATTGCTTCACCATGAAGCGCAATAGATGTAAAATTCTGATGGGTTTTCCTTGTTTCAAGGGTTTTTACAATACAACGTGACTAAAAGAAAGCGTATGAGCGTGTGAGCATTTTTTTTTTTGGTTGGGGTAGGGGTTTTTAGGGTTTCTTGCCGAACACGCATATTATCTTAGGATTTCTTTAGGTGCTTCAGAATAGTAAAATTATCAAGCTGAGCTTTATCGCTTCATGGCTAACTATTTTAAGGGATTTGTACGTGATGAAAATCAATTTACAAGTGTACCAAGTGTTTCCTTCTCAAAAGAGAAGTGGAAACAAATGCAGAAAAAAATTTGATTAAGTGGAAACAAATGCAGAAAAAAATTTGATTTACTTGATGCAAATCTGGCAAAGATAGACCAGCAATATTTTACCCTCAGGTGCATTGTGATATTCTCATGTGTATGTGTATGAAGCCTAATGGCACTCATGGAGTTTGTATTAATCTGGACTATGAAGGAGGTACTTTGGCTTCTCAGGTTTTGCATGTAGTAAACTTCCTTTTAATTTCGAGGTTGTGCCTTGTAGCGGAGGTTGTTGATGACAACTTCAGAGTATTGCATAAGAAGACAGAGTAATGATTTGTGCAACATATGAAGAGATTGAGTTCTACAAATTGAGGACTCCTGATCTTGCTCATTTTCTACTTCCTTTGGGGCAAGGGGGGCTTGTATTGAAGACACTGTTGTAACTGGAAATCTGTATGATAGCTCATCTACGATCAGCAGCGGACTTAACAGAGCATGAATGTAAATGGGCCTCTCTCATGCAATAACCTTGCAAACCACTCAAGCTAGAGACAATATCAGCACTTCCACTTTCCACTTTCCAAGTGCCGAGATCACCACATGGGTGAGAGGTATTGGCCTGAACTCAAGATCACCACATGGGCAAACAGTATTGGCCTGAAGTAGGTGCTCCTTGCGGTACTTCAAACAGGGCACAACTATGCCATGAAACTTGTGAGTGGGTCTGGTTGCACTTCCCATTTTGTACGAGCTCTTAGAGATTCTCTGGGTTGTGAACGGATACAAGTGACCCTCTTGGGTTTAATTTATAGGCACATAAAACAGGACTTGCCCTCAAAAATCTGACACCCCTAGAAAGCACCTCTATATGAGTGTGTAGGTGATTTTGTCCTTCCAAAAGCAAATCTGCACTGCCCCATTTTTATCTAGTGATCAATGCCTTTTTGGCCAAATGATTGCGCTTGCTCTGTCTTTTGTCAGTTGAGGAGCCTTTGGTATGCGGTTTTAGCTATTAGCCATCGCCAACTCCGTTAATGCTTTTTCCCTTCTGCAGCCATTGATTCACAGCCACGCGGCCATTACAACACCAATAGAGTCATGTCAGCACCAGGTAGCTCCCACAAAAGCTGTCCGCCTACCGTGCTGTCTGCAATCTACCCAAACTGCCAGTCTTGGATCAACATCGGTGCACAGGATAGGCGGAACCTTCTTGCCACCCTTGGTTATCTCAAAAGGTGCCGTCCTAGTGTATTTGTGATCTATGTTGTTGTAGGCAAAATCCACCAATGGGAAATACTTTTCCTACTCAGACTTTCTGTCATAGACATATCACGTCAACACCATTGAATTGGTAATCTCTGACTTCCCATTGTTCTGCGGATGAAATGACAAAAAGAACTTGGGTGTTGTATGCAAATTCTCACAGAGTACCCTCCAAAACAAAGTATTCATCCTGGGTATCTGTTTGACACAATAGACTTTGGAATCCCGTGATATCTAAAGATCTGTGCAATGAACAATCTGGCCATGTGATCAGCTTTGATCTTCTTCTCTGTGTGACTCATGATACTCTGGCCTCGGCACTAAAAGGCCCAAAAGCTCAAAGCAAGTTCAAAAATTGCCGGTTAATTTTACGAAGTGCTTAAAAGCACGAACATCATTTGATATCTTTGACTAAGGATTGAAAGCATGCTTTGAAGGACAGAGCAGCATAGGCATATTTGCTGCTATGTTACCCACGAGAGCTGAGGGCGTGAAAACTGGTCGGTGGCAGGGAGGGCGCACGCAAACAGGTTTGCGCTTGGGACAAGGCGGGAAGCCCGCAAATAGCTTCATTCTGGCAAGATTGCACCCAAGATAATTCCACCCACTATCAAACACTGACAAGGTTAATGGAGGTATCGGTCTATTTAGTCTATCCTGTGCATAGTATTTAGGTCAATACCATGCTTGATGGGTTGAGGGAATGTGTAAGTTGTCTTGTAAGTGGCTACCATGAGTCTATAATTTTAACTTTGCCTCATAGGTGATTCTAGGCTTTTCCAGGATTCATGCAGGAAATGTGTAACCTTAATGCCATTTCTTAAGCTATTCGCAAAATGCAAAGCTGAGCATTGATGAAGTTTGGTAGAATAATCCTTGTACCCTTTGCCACAGGTTAGGATTGCAGCAAAAAGTGGTGTTACACGCAATATAACCAAACCGGGAGATTATGCTGGCTTCCCAGCGGTACACATCGGTTTTTTGCAATGTTTTTTTTTTACAACTTTATTGTTTCGCTTTACACTAGCTTTTGGTGTGTAAACTAAAGGTACCTGCAGCTGAGTGGCGCAGAAGCATGGCTCGTTTTTGTAAACTTGGTCAAGGCACACGAGCTCACCTGGGTATGGTAGATTGAATAAGAAGACAAAACTGGAATAACCTTTCTATCAGTCAGGTGTGGTAGATTGGTTGTCCCAGTTCCTTCTTGAATAACAGGTCTTGAGATCGAGACTTGTCGGGGATAGATCTTGAAGGTCTTGAATAACAGGTCTTGAGCGGGTAGATCTTGAAGGTTTCTTGCGATTGTTTCCTACGATGTAAAAATTCATCTTCTTCTCTCCATATTTTGGAAACTAATCGAAATTCTGATCTCATTTGCTCTCATTTCGCCAGTGGAAACCTACATTTTCAGCAACCCATTAGGCTTGGCATCAGCCTAAACCCTCTCATGTTGCTTTTTCTTCATGTTTTTGGTTGGTGGCCGACATAACAACATTTTAAGGATCCTTAATTGCTGGATGTCCGTACAAAAAGAGGACTGTGAGAGTAACTGCATGTGCAACTCATCAAATATATATTGAGGTCATGTGCATAGCAAGGATGTAGCAAGGGCTTGATTTTGAGTTATGCTAGAGCTGTAATGAAAACGGTCAACATTAAATTTCAGGACAAAGTAATGAGTAGGAGGTATGCTGATAGTGTTGAGATTTTCGTTTATGTGATATCTACTTTATGAGCACATGGAAGTTCGATCGATACTTGACCTAAAAACAAAGCTCCTTGCAGTCTTGCAGAAGGAAGTAATCGCAAGGATTTAATTTTCAATCTTTTCCTGTGATGGTGGGTCATGTAATGATGGACTCTTTGCCTTGATTATTGTTCCTATTGCTAACCTTAGTCTTAACTTTGTAAAGAATGAAGATGCTATAATGGTTGTGTACTTGCCGAGCATGCTTAAGGACATATAGCATGCCAAAACTGAACAACAATTGGTCAAGAGAGTAGCAAAATCTGATGAACATATTAATGCATCAGCAGGTATCTCCACCCCAAGGATCAAGGCAAAGTTCTCTAAGCCATCAAGTGTCATCTTGATTTCAGATTGGGTTTGACATTGGTTCATTTTTTAGCCATTCAAGTTGAGTGTCAAAAGGTTTTAGTAGTTTTAGCTAAACCTATAACATGTTTTTATCAAAGAGCTCCTCCAACATGGGGGGAATATATGCTATCAAAAGCTCATCTTGTTTCTTTAACAAAGACCAAGATGCCTTTTTTGGTTGAGCACAATATCCCACCAAAAGGATGTATCATAGATAAACATTTTAACACTTACCGTAGAAGTCACCTTGAGATTGTCTTGGCAATTGACTATATATTTGTAGTCTACATATAGATTTAAATGGAGGTGTTTGAGAGGATAATTTTAATTTTGATGAATAGACAAGGCTTTCAAAAGCATAGGTTTTTAGTCTTGGTCAATCTCATTTAGTTTCAAGATCATTCGTGACTTGCCAAGGTAAAGAGCCCTTCTAATGTTTCAAAAATCAAGACTTTGTGCTTGAATTTTGATAAGCACACCCAATTTTGAGGTGACAACATGCAACTTAAATTATCAAATTTTGTTACTACCAATGCTCTCCATACAAAAAATGTTGCCACTGAATGAATCCGTTTAAACCACACTATGTTTCTCAAGCCATTCTTTTTATGGACTCTTAACAAATGGAATCCACCATCTTCAAGAACCTTTGTTTACATATGCTAGCCATATGATATCAGCTATATTCTAGTTAGGGATGTAGTCAATCTTAAACATTGAAACTATATTCTCAATTGAAAGGTCTTTCTAACATATGCTTCATGTTTTCAATTATCTCACTCTCAAGGTAAGGCATTACATGAATAAGGTGTATAAATAGTGTTTAGAGCCAAAAATCAAAACTATGTACTTCATTTGAAAATGTGAGTGTACTTTAAGATGCACTATAAAATCAAAGACTTACCTTTGAGGAGCATGCTTTCCTTGTTCTCATTGAGGCATAAAGACACCTCAGCCTGATATTTCCAAATGAAGGGACAATATCTCATACATGCTTAAGAAAAACGTTAAAACATATCATGGGTTCGATGCACTTTGATTCTTGCCTCCTAATACATACTCTCTCTTCTCTTGGAATCAATTCATAAGAGACAAATGGTCACATATCAATGTAACACACCTTAGTTAGACCATCACCCTTTGTAACCAACACCACATTGTTAAATTTTTTTTCCCAGACTAAAATTTGAAAAAAGTAATGCTTAAGATTACGCAACCTTGCCTTGTTAAAATAATCACCACCCATGGAGCATCTTTCTCAAGCCACCTCTTGCAGGAAATGTGCTCTATGTATACCATTGGTTAAACGCTCCCATCTTTCTTACTTTTCCAATTTTAATTGGTGGTTATTAAGATTATTTAAGCTTGAAAGATAAGATTCAAACATTGTTTAGTTTACATGCAATAAACATCTTATGTACGTGAAATAAATAGCAGCTTTGGGCCCTTGCTCCATGTCTTTTAATTTTCAAATACACCCCTCCCCTTTTCAAATACTTATGGGGTCTTTATCTAGTTAAGCATGATTGGTTTATTTTTATTTTCAATACACCCCTCCCCTTTTTAAAAACTTATGGAGTCTTCATCTAGTAAAGCATGTAGTAACTTGATGAAATCCAATCAAAATCTAGCATGAAAAAGATTTTATGATTCCATTACATATGTTTTGCCTTGGACATACAAAGGTTTTTGTGTGACTATTGAGAGTGCATCCAGTTCATGGCTTTAACTAGAGTAGGCAAAGGTGGTTGGTTATTGTGATCCTTAAGCTTAGCTCAAACTTACTCGAAGTCTCGTGCTCCCATTTCAAACTCTTCTATTAATGTTGTGTCATATAAGGTGAGGATAAATTGAAAAGATGGTGACAGATGTTAAATTGCCTGAATATTTGGATTTTACTTCTTTCGACGAGTACATGTTGATTACATTATTGAAATCGTTACAAGTGGAATGACTTCACTTGATTTGCCTTCTTACCCAAAAAATAGTCAATAAAATTTATATTTCAGCAAAAGACAAGTATAAACTATGATCCCATTGTCTCCAAGACGCATATGTATAGATGCAATTTGTGGATTTGATTCAAGCTCACACTTTCTTCTTCAACTTGTCTGTCTCCATCCTTGAATAACTCATCTAGGAGCTTATGCATCTTTCTTCTGTTTTTCCAGTCTAAATAAATACATTTAAGGTAAATATGGTCAATTAGCACTTCTTAGTGGAAAAGCTACGAATACAAAACAAGTAGCAAAACCACCATTAATTACTATGTAGAAATAAACAAAATGGAGTAAAGCTCTTTTCTAGATGTAGAGAGAGGCTTTGGATGGATGCGATACAAACTCACTTATCAAGGGTTAGCACCTCAGACACATCAAATCTTACCTTACCTTGAAGAATAAGAGTTAGCATGGTCATATTGGCATCATGAAATACGTCATCATTACCATGGCTTAGGAGAGGATGTCCATAAGATGGCTTTAAAAACAACCTCCCCTTAAGCTCAAGGTTATATGGCATTGTAGTGATACGTCAACAAGGATTCTCTTGGAGATAGAATGGTGGATCTCTTTCATTACATCAAATATTGTTCTCTTGAATACATACTTGAATGTTGAAATACAAGGATAAAGTATTGAAATTGCCATCATAGACTAGAAATTTTTTATTAAATTTATCCACAATCAATTAAAATCATGTATGAAATGTAAGACATTATCGTCCGCATATTTGACCTCTTCTTTACCAATATTCATTTAAAACCATACTTAACTATTCCATGCTTGCCTTGTTGTATTTGTTTTGCTGCTTAAGCTTCACCTAGGAGATTGTTGGCATCCCACTTTGACCAAGTGGAGAATAACATGTTTTAACATTATAAAAACCAAAACTTGATTGAAAAGAAATCCATGATATGTTATTTTTACAAGAGCAACAAGTGCATTATTTCTTGATCTTGTAGTTGCATAGGCTCCATTGGACAGTCCTCCCCTCATAGTTAAATCCTTTGTGAGTCTCTTCTCTTCCTATTAGAATGAATTAATCACCTCATTGAGGCTTGGTATGGATTCATTTTCTTCAAAGCTATCACAATTTGATTAAAATCCTTGAGAAAACCTTTTTTAAAATTTGCAAATTTTTCCTATACATGAAGAAGGGATGGAATGCAGACTACTTGGATACATACAAACTTAGCCACCTTCATAGCTAGGCCAAGGAGTGTTTAGATTTGGCTCCAAAGATTTCCCCAAGGTTACTCAAGCATTGATAGTTTTAGTTGCTTCATGTGCATAATGGAAGAAATTATCATGCAAAGAAGTGAGGATAATTCCTATAGAATTCTCATCTTTTCCTTAAAATTGTGCAAGTGCATCCTATTTTGCATAGTCCCACCCTCTCCAGTTGGATCTACAACTCTCCATAGATTCTCTTTTATTTGGTAGCCAGTAACCTTAACATACCATGTAGGAAACCCTTTTCCATTGAGTTGTCTAGTTTGTTGGTGCTCATAATTGTATCATAGTCCTTGAGAACACCTTTATATAAGGAGAATTGGAAATTTTTCCTATACATGAAGAAGAGATAAGACGTAGACTAGTTGGATACATACAATTCTAAGCTAATTTAGCCGCCTTCATAGCTAGGCCAAAGAATGTTTACATTTGGTTCCAAAGATCTCTCCAAGGTTACCCAAGCATTAATAGTTTTAGTGGCTTCATCTACATAATGGGTGAAATTATTATGCAAAGATATGAGGATGATTCCTATGGCATTCTCATCTTTTCCTTAAAATTATGTAAGTGCGTCTCTATTTTGCATAGTCTCACCCTCTCTAATTGGATTAACAACTCTCCACAGATTCTCTTTTATTCGGTAGCTAGTAACCTTAACCTACCATGTAGGAAACCCTATGCCATTGAGTTGTCTAGCTTGTTGGTGCTCATAATCGTAGGTGAAAAAAGTCTTGCAACTTATGAATTGAAGAAGTTTCTAATATCTTTTACATCAAAATTATCACAAGGTCATCACCGTAGACCAAATTGAATACATACATCTATGCATTTGCAATACAAATCCTCTTGCCACCACTTGCATATGGCTTCCCTTGAACAAGAGGAGTGCTTAATCACTAAGTAATGATAATGTAGCAAAACGTGATAATAAGGACAAAATGAGACTAATTGTAGATGTAGATATTTTCCTTTGGGATAAATGAAGGAAAAGATGGATAATGTTTGTAGGCACTTTAATTAGAGCATTTGAGCTAAATGCTTGAATAAGATAAAGCAAGATAATTCAGTTACTCATTTTTGCAAAACAATTGTGATAGAATAGGAAAATAAAGATGAAGTGGATGTCTCAACTCAAAGCTCCATTTTCCACAAGCTTTTGAGAAAATGAATTTTTTTAACAATTTTCCTTCACCTTAAATAAATTCAACTCTTATGGTACACAAGGGGAATGGCTCCAATGTATAGTTACCATCAAAAATCAAGCATTGGGAAAATTGAAATTGTGGGGAAGTAATTGCAACAATGGTAGGTGTAAACCCCTCATTTTAGAGTCATCACAAAATTTTGGTTGATGGCATGACAATTTGGGGTTTATAAGGCAATGTGAGTCCTCCAAGACAGGGGTATCCTTAAAAATAGGAAGGTAAAATCAAAAGAAAATCAACTTTTTGACTCAACATTAAGCTAAAATAGTGTCATCTAACATTTGTGGTCTTGAGAGTTCCTTATTGATGGCATGACAATTTGGGGTTTATAAGGCAATGTGAGTCCTCCAAGTCAGAGGTATCCTTAAAAATAGGAAGGTAAAGTTTAAAAAAAATCAAATTTTTGACTCAACGTGAAGCTAAAATACTCTCGTCTAACATTTGTGGTATTGAGAGGTTCCTTGTTGATGGTCCTCGCTCATCAATCACATGCTGAACGTCAAAATACTCTCGTCTAACATTTGTGGTATTGAGAGGTTCCTTGTTGATGGTCCTCGCTCATCAATCACATGCTGAACGTCTTATTTCTATTCATAAATATTTCTGCAATGATTTGCTTGGCTTTTACCAAGGCTTATGCTCACTAAATCTCACTTTTCTTCTCATATACACTTGCCTCCTAGTAGGTGTTAAGCGGTAGAGAAGCAGAGAGCTTGAGCTCTTGCAAGCGCACACACACGCACACACACACGCGCACACACGCACACACACACACACACAAATGGAGGCAAAACCTTCTACTTCTTATTCTTTACTAACTCAAGATAAGAAGTCAAAATAGCATAAAAGGGAAAGTACAACATAAGGGGAAACTAATACAACGGTCTAGTGTGAACCTCTAGTGAGTGAGATGGATGGATAAGTGTGCCATCATTTTGATATGTAGACCACGTTGGTGTAGTTTAGCTTTAGTGTTACTGGCAATGTCTATCCACCAAGGTGCATTGGTGATGATGATTGTCAGTGATAGTCATCCACAAGTAGTACATATTGATCTTCACACCTCAAAACTCCCCCTCAAGCTCAACACCTTCTCTCGAAATTACCGCAGATTCTTGTTTTTGGGAATGGACTTCGTCCTATGATCTTGAACTTCTTTGTGAACCTCTGCTTAGGAGCACGGTGTTTTACACCCATATGATGTACCTCTTGTCTACTAGCCAGTCTAGGTGGTAGAAACCATGTGATAGTATGGAAAAAGGGTACCCTAGGGGTACATAGACCCATGGGGAGTATTTCTAGGTCATGTGCATACACCTAGAGATACTCCTAAAGTGCCTCCAAAGGTCACCCATGAATCTTTCACGTTGCTTGGGTTGATTTGGGCCTATATGTGAAGCTCTATATAAAGAGCCCTCTTGTAGTCATTTTTATGTAACCAAATAGTCATTTTGTGTTAACACTCTACTTTAATTATTTTGTGCAATTAGCATTGTCATTAGTATGTAATTAGCATGAATGTGTTTCTCTCTTATCCTCCCTGATCCCAACATGTGCTATCAGAGCCTATGGTTCAAACCTAGGCCTATTAATCTCTCTACTTTATCATCATTAATAGCCTTGATTGATTGCATTAGCATATTAGATCATTAATAAATTCTTCTCCTAATCACCACTTGGGATATGAGCATGCTCCACTACCCATGGTGATTAGGCGAGAGATAGAGTTGATTTCTTGGGCATTGCTTTCACGATTTTTGCATTAACTAGATTGCATGGTTTTGCATCTATTCTTGACATAACATTTTCTTTGCATTGGTTAATTTTACAAAAATATCCTCAGCTTCAGCTTTCCACAGCCTCCTTAATCATTCATTACATTTGGGCAGGATTAGGTCCCCTAATTTCCCTCTTGTTTATAGGTGTGTGTAGAGTTTTTGTGTGTGTATTCACTCTATGGAGACAAGCTTAAAGAAAAATATTTTTTGTATATTCTACAAGAAAAGATGAAGAGTGTCGTGGCTAGATCATCTAATAAAAGGCATTGAGGACTCCCAAGTTTTGGGGTCAATGCTCAATGGCCTAATTTTGGTTTGAGGAAGTCGGTCTGGACGTCAATCCCTCCAAAATCCAACTTGTAGCTCAAGAGGGGTCCAGTGACTAGTATTCCAACGTGTCGCGGCCTTTCTCGCTCCGCGGGCAGACGCCACTCATCTGCCTCAACTCAAGAAACATTACATTTTTTGGGTTCTCCCTAGCCAGAGATTCCTTTCCACTCGGCTAGCTCCACATGCTCTTGACTTGAACTTTGAATCATTGAATAGTTAAACTCTTGGATTAACAAAACTCATATGGCCAATCTCCTTTAAAGATGGGGTTTGTTATCAAATATATCAAAGCCTAATGATCAACATGCCTCGCAATTTTTGCTTGCCGAGACATTCAAAGCCCAAGACTCCGTCCTTAGAGGGCCCCTTGTCCCATGGGGTAGCACTAGTTAGGGGCTCCCTTCGACCTCATCCTTCCAAGGGGAGGTTCCCACACTGCCAAGCATCCAAGAGCCCCTCTTTCCATGGGATTGTTGTATCAAGACACTCAAGCCTCCAACTTTGGGGTGCCTCCCCACCATCCAAGGATTCAAAAGCTTCAAAAGAATTCAAGAAGATTTCACACCAAGCATATCATGCAGATGATGGATCATGTCGAGACCGAGCACTATGAGTGGAGATTCAGAGTTCATTGACAACTTGAAGGATCATAAGAAAGATGAAGATAATGGAGACTATTGACATGAAGATAAGGAGAGTGAAGACATCAACAACCATAAAGACATCCATGAAGATGACATGAAGATCAACCACAAAAATGACTATGAAGATGACAATAGAAGCACTTGTTCAAGGGGAGGATACAAAAAACAAAGATTGTGTAGTAGAGGTAGAATAATCGGATGAAGATTAAGGATCTGTTGCTATTGTAATGGATGTTCTATAAAGACACAAAACCCCATGAATGAATGAATGAATGATGAGTTGTTTATGGTGTAGGCATGATGTATTAATGAATGAATGATTTTGTACCATAGTCCTTAGCCCAAGGAGAGGGATGTTGGGAGTGGGGTTCTTCCTATGATCTTGAACTTCTTTGTGAACCTCTCCTTGGGATCACGATGTTTTTCACCCATATAATGTACCTCTTGTCTACTAGGCAATCTAGGTGGAAGAAACCATGTGATAGCATGGGAAAATGGTATCCGAGGGGTACATGGATTTATGGGGGGAATTTATAGGTCATGTGCATACACCTAGAGATAGTTAAGAGGCTCCTAAAGTGCCTCCAAAGGTCACCCACGAATCTTGAAAGTTGCTTTGGCTGATTTGGGCCTATATTGATGTCATACATGATGCCAGATCAGATGCCATGAGAAGCTCTATATAAAGATCCCTCTTGTAGTCATCTTCAAGTAATCAAAGAATCATTTTGTGTCAATTCTCTAATCCAATTACTTTGTGCAATTAGCATTTTCATTAGTATGTAATTAGCATGAATGCCACTCTCTCTTATCCTCCCTATTCCTAAAATTGTATGCTCCAAGGCCTTCATGAAGATATCTGCAATTAGCTCATCCATGTAAGGGTGCAGGCCATACTGGTCGAGCGCTGCCCATAACTAACCTTATTCATTACATAATACAAAATACAATGTGGACATTTATCCACTCTAAGCACCACCCACATTGCAACACTCCCGCTCCTGCACTCACGCACGCTTTTGCTCGCCTCACAAGTGGTATCAAAGCAATGACGGTTCCTCCCGGCTCTGATGGCGGTGCATGCACAAGACCCGATTTTGATCTAAGGCTCAAAAGCTTTAGCAGAGAGTGAGATTCTGAGTTGTAGGAGCTCAACACTTTGCAGAAAAAGTGTGTTTTTGTAACAACGATGGCAGCATTGAAGTTTTTCTGTCAAAAGAGCATATCATTAAAAGGACTGGGGAGATAAGAGTGGAAGCAACATACAGTAGCGTTGGAATTTTTTACACTGGCTTCTATTGTTGCATAGCACTAAAGTTTTTGTTGCAATGTTGGATACTGCAACGCTACAGAAATAGAAAACAAGGGCAAATTGTTGGAGTCCTTGGTCTTCAACTGTAGTGCTACAACAGCTAGAGAGAGAGAGAGAGAGAGAGAGAGAGAGAGAGAGAGAGAGAGAGTTTTGAACCGTGTGTGTGTGTGTGTGTAGAGAGAGAGAGAGAGAGAGAGAGAGAGAGAGAGAGAGAGACATCAACACATAGCGTGTGTGTATGATCTCTGACTTCTTCTCCGACAACTCCGGCTTCTCCAACATCGTCTCTAGCTTCTTTGATTTTGACTCTAATTTGTCCAAATTTTCCATCGACACATTGTGTGTGTGTGTGTGTGTGCATTCGGCTTCTCTGACATTGGCACCCTCCTCTCCGACATCATCCTCTCCGGCTTCAACATCTCCGGCATCGTTTTTCAGTATCAACATAACTCTCAGACACAAACAGAGATTAAATGTATGGTTTTTTGTGGATTGTTGATGTACACACTCGTAGATACTGCCTAAGTCCACAGTCCCACTACGAGACAAACATCTGCTCGATTAGTGGGACACAAAGAGTAGTTACTCTCTATGCTAGCGGTCTCTCGAGAAACGCGATTTTTTGAGCACACTACTCGAAGCTTAGATTTGGCATCGACACTACAGATGGAGTTTTACAAGTTTCATAGGTTTACAGGTACATGTTACAGTATTACTTAGTTTCAGTGGGAGTTTTGCATATCAGATTTTATACATTTTTGACAACACATGCGTACTGTTGTCAGCTCTTTTGAGAGTGTATCCCCGCTGGGATTGACTCTTTTGCTCGCACACAGTTTTGGTGCTTTTTTATGTGCAATATCAAACTCATGTACGTTGAGTTGTGGTTACTGTCTATGTACGTTATCTGTGGAGCCGATTTGGCTTGACTTTTGGTAGTTACCCGTTTTTGAGATTGTGGCTAGTCTTAAATCTGCTTAGCCTTTGGAGGGTCGTTTGCGTGAGGTTTTCTTGAGCTGGGGTGTTCTTGAATTTTGAGACACTTTCAGTGATACGGGTTGTTGCAATACCCCTCTTTCGATATCCTCGTAATAGGCTATATATCTAGTCGAACATTTTTGCTTTTGATGCGAAGTTGGCATTTTCATGATAGTTTGTTTGAGCAGTTTATTTTAGTCTTATGACCAGTGGTTTGCTTTTGTCAGTTTATGCGTTGATTTTGTCCTGTCAAATTTGAGATTTTTCTCCCCGTACTATAGAGGAGACTCTGTCAAAGTTTTCTCGCAAGTCGACCATATGTATTCTTGGTACACTTGACTGCTAACAACCAATAATTTTGCTGCATTTTGTCTTGAGTTTCTGTTCCTATTTTAGGGGAAACTCGGATGAAATTCTCCTAGAAATTTTGCCATAAATCTTTGGTCACATTCTCTTGAGTTATGGCTACTAGTAGTGCTTCAAAAAGGGAAGACTGCAACATAAAGAAGTTTGATGGCACAAACTTTCCGATTTGGAAGCAACCTATGCTTGATGTCTTGGTCAACAAGGGCCTGGCAGTGCCATTGAAAGAGTTTCGAGAGAATGCTTACACTGATGATCAGTGGGAAGAGTTGGATGCCCGTGCTATGGACACGATTAGATTGCATCTTGGCGAGACCATATTCTTCATGATTATGGACAAGACTACAACACACAAGATCTTTGGAACTCTCTATGCGCAACTTGGGATGGAACAAGTGCTTCTAACAAAGTTTTCTTGATGAATAAACTTATGTGTTTGAATATGAAAGAAGGTAGCAATGTTAGTGCACACTTGAATGAGTTCAATAGCATCTTTTTTTAGCTGACATCAAAAGGGCTGAATTTTGATGATGAAATGAAGGCCATTTTGTTGCTATGCTCTTTGCCTTCTTCTTGGGATACGTTCAATACTGCGATTAGTAACTCCACACTAAGCGGTAAACTGAAATTCAATGAAGTTACTAGTGCATTGCTCACTGAGGATATTAGAAGTCTGTCTCTCGAGATAATAGCGGTGGACATGGAGATGCATATATGGAAAGTGACCATAATCGCCATAAGCAAAGAGGTGGATTTAGTCATAGCCGCAATCATTCACAAGATCGTAAGGATCACCAGAATTGTAGCAAGAGTCGAGGTCGTGACTTGAGAAATGTAGAATGCTATCATTGCAGTAAGAAAGGCCATTTAAAGAAAGATTGTCATGTTTTCTAGCATGAAAAGGGCAAAGATATAGTGAAGTTTGATACTCCAAAGAGCAGTGTAAAGATAAAGGAGATCAATGTGGTTGAATCTCCACCTCTAGAGGTTGTTCTTGACGTGCAATAGTTGTCAGACGTGCAATAGTTGTCAGATGTGCTTGTTTTCATTGTCTATTTGAGTCCAGATGCATTATTGGCTCTTGATGAGTTTTATGCGCAAATTGGATCATTGATTCAGATGCCAGTTTCCATGTTACTCCCCATCTGGAATGGTTCTCCACATATATTGCTATGCATGGTTCAGTCAAGTTTGGAGTTTCGTATCAGCTTGATATATGTAGTATGGGAGATGTCAAATTATGCATGACAAATGGCACTGAATTTATGCTTCGTGGAGTCAGACATGTTTCTTCATTTACTAAGAGTTTGGTGTCAATTGGTCAGCTTGATGCTCTAGGCTATACTACTATTTTTGGCAATGGTTCTTGGATGGTGTGTAAAGAAAATATCTTTTTCATAAAAGGTCAAAAATCTAGCTCATTGTACTCATTATATATCTCTTCAATCAAAGAGATTTCTATCTATGTAGCCGAGTAGCCTTCCATTGACTTGTGAATTAGCCGGCTATGTAAGGTGTGAGCTTTGTCCTAGAGCCAGTAGAGTATGAGTTAAGGAGAGAAAAGGTGGAATTATCCCACATGTATTGGTGCAAGATTGTAGAGCTACTTAAAGATCATTTCATGAATAAACAAATCTATTCCATGTTTGCATTACACCCCTCTTGTTTATAGTGAGCTTGTGATGGGTTAACAAACTACTCAAGATCGTATTTATGAGTCCAAGTTAATTGATCTTGGAACCTAATTCTCTTGAGTGATAATCTAGCCTACACACACTCAATTGTGTGCATGATGTTTATTTTTCATCCACCCTAGCTAGCACGATCCCATTCCCTTCAAGTGGTATCAAAGCTCCATGGTTTTCTAGTTAGGTTTTTTTCATGCATTTGTGTGTTAGTGATTAGCATCTCCATTAGAGGGATTATTATTTCTTAATTATCATTACAGTCCATTGGAATTCTACATAACTAGTTGCATCTCTCACTAATTAAGCCCTAATATAGATTTGTGTGGGCACGTCCTTGGCACACCCAAGAGGCCACTACCCTCCATGTCTAGGTAGGCTTGATTAGGGAGAGGATTATGAAATTTTTTTGTGTTGCATTTAGAACACATTTTGTGTCAATTTTCACGTTGTTTGCATCTTCAATTATTTTCATCGAGTTCATTTTATCCTTCCATTGGTTACATAATCTTGAAGTGCTCAACACAAGCTCTCCGTAGAACCTTCAAGTTCTCCATTTCAAGCCTAGGAGCGATCCTCATCCCCATCACCATTTTTTAAACTAAAATTAGGTGTGTGTGTGTGTGTGTGTGTGTGTGTGTGTGTGTGTGTGTGTGTGTGACCTCTACTGAGTTTACTTTACCATGTTTTTTTCAAATGCCTCAACAAGAAAATGTGTGTGGCATAATGGTCAACTCACTATAGATACTGAATTAGAGGGTCGGGCTACGAGTTCAAAGCTCATATCCTACTTTTAGTAAGGAGGCAACGTGGGCGGATGAGAAGCAACGATTTCAATAGAGTTGAGAGTTGCCATTCCGGTCCGACTAGCTAGGGCTAACCGCCTTTTTTTCTTACTCGAGTTTCGATGGCTCTCTGCTTGCACAAGTGCCAACCAACTGCAATTGGCTCAAGGCCACTGACTCCTGCTTCGGCCGATCGGCGACAGAATCCACCGCGTAAGCTTAACCGCCTTCAAAGGATGTTTTGTCATCCTTTGTGGATCTATCATCCTTAGTGGATCTGTATTGATATCGTGTGTGGATACTATGTCATCCTTAGTGGATAAAGAATCTTTAATATATTGTCCTAGTCCAAATCTCAAGGGGAGGATTGTAAGGTTTGAGATGTGTCCTGGAGTCAATAGAGTATGAGTCAAGGAGAGAAAAGGTTGAATTATCCGACATGTAGTGGTGCAAGACTGTAGAGCTAGTTAGAGCTCATTTCATGAAGAAACAAATCCATTCCATGTTTGCATTACATCTCTCTTGTTTATGGTGAGCTTGTGATGGGTTATCAAACTACTCAAGATCGTTTTTATGAGTCCAAGTTAATTGATCTTGGAACCTAATTTGCTTGAGTGATAATCTAGCCTACACACAATCACTTGTGTGCATGATGTTTGTCTTTCATCCACCCTAGCTAGCACGATCCCATTCCCTTCAGGCTAGGCCAGATGAGCCAGAAAGGAATGAAAATCCTTCAACATTTGGGCTACTTACCTGTGTTAAACTTTTCTGATTCAATTTATGCATCTATGGCAAGCAAACTAGGCAAACTTCCTTGCCATTACATAGAGAGTTGGAAACCCCTCTAGATTTGTTTCATAGCAATTCATGTGGGCCTATGACACACAAATATCTAGGGAGAGCACTATATTTCTTGACATTCATAAATGAATCTACTCGGAAGGTGTGGGTCTATCTCTTGAGTGGGAAAGACAAAGTGTTTGCTACATTCCAAAAATTCTTAGCCATGGTTAAGAACGAATCTGGTAGAAAGCTAAAAGCTTTTTGAACCGACAATGGTGGAGAGTATGTATCCACAGAGTTCAAGAATTTCTGTAGCAAACGAGGGATTTGGCAATAGTTTACTACGCCGTACACACCTACTCATAATGGCATTGTTGAGCGCATGAATCACATGATTCAAGAGTCACAACCATGTTATCTATAGCGAATTTTCCTCTTGAGTTTTGGGGAGAGACTGTTATGATAGTTGTACACATCATCAATAGATCACCTAATACTCCGTTGAATTTTCAGATTCTGCATGAGATGTGGACTAGCAAGAAGCCAAATTAGATAGATTACGTGTGTTTGGGTGTGAAGCATTCTCACACATTCCCAAAAAGCTAAATCCCAATTCACACAAGTGCATCTTCGTTGGTTATGGTGCAGATGGAGAGATGGATATCGTTTCTTGCACTAGAAATCTAGAAAGGTTATTCATAGCTTACAAGTGATATTCAATGAGTCTAAAATGCATAGACAACCTGTTAAAGAGGCCAAATATTAGAAAGTCATATTTAAAGATGTAGCCTCCACAATTTGGAAAAACCAACTCATTCTATTGGTGAAGTTCCTACCACCATTAGTGCTCTAGAGAGAGCAGAATCTAGCAGTCAGGCAATGAGGAGATATATGCGTGTATCTCATTTTGAGCCAGGATTGGACTATGTGTTAGTCATTGACTCCGATGAGCCCACTTGTTACAAAGAAGCTATTCAAATGAAAGATAGCATGAAGTGGGACCAAGCTATGCAATTTGAGTATAACTCGATTTTAGCCAATGAGACTTGGGAATTGATAGAGTTACAAGAGGGTATATAAGCATTGCCTTGCAAATGGGTGTACAAGAAGAAGTACACGGCAGAAGATCCTGAGCTTAAGTATAAGGCTAGATTGGTTTCTAAAGGCTTCAAGGAGAAGAAATGCATATATTTTAACGAGATTTTTTCTCCAGTAGTCAAGATGACTACACTATGTCTTGCGCTTGGTTTAGTAGCCATTGAGGACATGGAATTGGTCCAAATGGATGTGAAGATCACGTTTCTTCACCAGAATCTTGAAGAGGATGTCTACATGAAGCAGCCAAAAGGTTTTGAGATCAAGCCTAAAAAATCAAGGGTAGAATCGGTGTGTAGACTCAAGAAATCTTTGTATGGACTAAAGCAAGGTTCAAGGCAATGGTACATCAAGTTTAATAAGTACATTCAATCCCAAGGTTATTTACGGAGCCAAGAGGATCACTGCTTATACACAAGGAGATTCAATGATGGTTCCCTCATCATTCTCATCTTGTGCGTGGATGATATGCTTATAGCTGGGAATAAAAAAAGATGAGATTGCACTTCTCAAGGATGCCTTAAGCAAGCAGTTTGCCATGAAAGATTTGGGTGATGCACATCATTTTCTTGATATGTGTATCAAGAGAGATCGTAAGCATGGAGTACTTGAACTATCACAGGAAGAGTATATTCACAAGGTCTTGCAACATTTTAACATGTAAGGGAGGGAAACATTGAGTTCCTTAATAGCTGCATATGTAAAACTTAGCAAGAATGATTGTCCCAAATCGGATGCCAAAAAGGCAGAGATGGAAAAGGTGCCATATTCTTCGATAATTGGTAGTTTCATGTTCGCCATGGTTAGCACGCGACCAGATATTGCATTTGCAGTGGGAGTGGTCAGCAAGTATATGGAAAACCTGGGCAGAAAGCATTGTGAAGTTGTGAAGCATATCTTGAGATACATCAAGGGTTCAACCCAACAAGTGCTTACACTTTGGAAACAGTGATGCATTCATAGTTTAATACATTGATTATGATTATGCGGGTTGTGTGGAATCTAGGAGATCCACATCTGAATATGTTTTCTTGTTTGCTGGAGCGACAGTCTCTTGAAGGTCATGTCTCCAAAATTGCACTTCGTCTTCCACCATTGAGGCTGAGTACGTTGCAGTTTCCAGTGCCAGCAAAGGAAGCTGTATAGTTATCTCGTGTAGAGGGAGACCTTGGTATACACTAGACTTCAGTGCTACATTGTGATAGCCAGAGTGCAATTGCGTTAGCAAAGAACCTCGTGTCTCATTTCAATTCAAAACACATCAAGGTTAGGTATCATTTGATACAAGATTTTTGGGCTAGCAAAGGCATTGCGTTAGCCAAAGTTCACACGGATGACAACCTTGCAGATGCTCTTACAAAGAGCTTAGCCTCAGAGCAGTTTGCACATTGCATTGAGATGATGGGCATAGGATGAAGCCTCATGATGCTTTACATTTGTACAAGTTTGTACTAACATAGGCCGCTTGGGACACTATGGCCTTCAAGTGGGAGATTGTAAGGGTACAGGTCATATTGGCCAGGTGCTTCCCACTACTAACATCCTTATTCACTACATAATATAAAGAATAAGGGGCCATGGATGATTATCCACTCTGAGATCCACCCACACAGCTGTTGGGTTTCCAAGCCCTCACAGTTGTGCACCCAACATTGGTATCAGAGCCCAGGCGGAGAGCCCAAGCAGACCAAAGCAAGGAGGCACTGGCAGGTTAGCATTCTAAAACTCTATTGAATTGATGCAGGCAAGGAGCTTCATGCACTGGTCATACTGCTTCTCAAGGTGCTGTTTAGCGAGGTTCTCTTGGTGATGGCAAGGCAAGGCAAGCCTGGGAAGGCGTTTCAAAACATTGCAGATGCGACGAAGTTTCTACAGGCGGAGCATGCACTAGCGTTTTAAAATGCTACCTGGTGCTATGTACAAAGGTTGAAGGCATCAATAATGAAAATTTTGCCAGCATCTCAAAACGCCATAGCCTTGATCCTATTGTGCTTCTCAAAAAGTTGCAGTGGAGAATCCCTTTGAGAGCGCAGCATATCAAAAGGTTACTTTCTGTAGCTAGCTGGTGATTTTTTTTTTAGCATCTCAAAACCCTCACAAGTCAAGGCAAAAGGGGCCTGTCAACAAAGCATTTCAAAAAAGCTGCAAAATTGAACTTCATCAATCACAAAGTGAGCATCCCCAATGGACTCCCAGTTTTTCAAAAGCCATCTCATTGCGGTTTTTCTTATGCTTTATGGATTCAAATGGGTTCACCAAGAGGAGATAACAGTAGAGACTAATCCAATGAGACAACTTGTCATCACAAAAGGTGATATGATAGATGAAAAGCACCCCAATCGAAGGTTTGCAGTACGAGCTACACATGCAGAGTACATAAAGCTATTTTTCCTTGTTCAGTGTCATAGCTTTGTTCAAGGTTTTTTCTTTGTTGGAAAAAATCATTTTTTTTTTGTTCAAGCCTTATTTTAGCCTATAAATTATTAGTTATTGCCATGACACACATTATACGGGTTAGACACTACCACACATACATAAGTGGTAAGACCTCTCAAAAACATTTGTTCTCAGCCCATTTTTTGTCCTGCTTCTCATGAGGTAATTTGGGTACACCTTAAACCCAACGTGTGGCAGTGAACCAAAAACTCCATTTATTGGTGGCTAATTTTCAACCTACACCCTATTTGTTCAAGGGGGGGTTCACTATCATAGCACCAGGTTATGGATACACCAAAATCCTTGGTTGTGAGAGAATCTAAAACTCATGGTTGACGAGTACACCAAAAACTCGCAATATCATGAGAGTGATGTAGTTCGGGCTTGGGGGGGGGGGGGGGGGGGGGGGGGTTGTTAGGTTTCCAAGCCCTCATTTATTTTGATGTCAGCCCATGGGAACATGCCCTTATGGCATGCAGGAAAGCTTCAATTATTTTTAGCAATTGCATGGCAAGATTGCTTTTATATACATATGTAAGGGTTTTAGTAAATATACAAGCAATATCAAGCGTTTTCATATACTATGTTGACTATCTCTCTCTCTCTCTCTCTCTCTCTCTCTCTCTCTCTCTCTCTCTCTCTCTCTCTCTCTCTCGATTTGGTTCACCATCTTTGGTCTGCACACTCCTCCAATCCATGGCATCTTCTCCACAATGGCACCCACCCTAGCCACGCTACCCAACAACAACAACACTCCTGCTTCTGCACTCACACTCGCGCACACTGAATTAACCTCGATGTGCTTTGTCCTTACATAAAACATTGGGTTTTGAGGCAACTATATGCTACTAAGGTTGTCACGATAGATGAAAACCGGCCTTTATAAATGTACTCCAAAGTCTTGAAGTAACAATCCCAACTATGCTACCTCACATGCCACCACTACAACACCACTATACTCTTCCTCTTTACTTGATAAAGAAACCATAGGCTACTTCTTGCTGCTCAATGTGATAACATCACTCCCAGGTGAAAACATGAACCCATTGGAAGACCTGTAATCATCTGTGCTACCATCCAAATCTGCATATGTGTAATCATAGAGTTGCAACTCAGCATCAACCCTATAAAAGAGTGCATAATCCAAAGTAGCACTCACATAGTGCAATATGTATTTCACTACATCCAAGTGTGGCTTCAAGGTTTCATAAAATCACTCACCAATCCAAATGTGTAGCTCAAGTTTGGACTTGAAATAGTCAAGTAGATCAATCTACCAACCATCGTTCTATACATGGTAGCATTCTTGAGCACTAGACTTGCATCATTTTCCAAATTAAAAATTTTAATATAAAGGCATTAAAATTAGCTTATAATCAGCCATACCATACCTTTTCAACATGTGCAAAGCATATTGTCTTTGTAATAACCATACACCCTCTTCTGTGCAAACAGTTTCAATGCCCAAGAAATTGTAGAAGTCTCCCAAGTCTTTCATCCCAATTTCCTGCATAAGTAGAGATTATGCACCCTCTACTTCAACCACATTATCACCAAAAATCAAGTCATCCACATAGATGCATATCACAACAATTCCTGCTTCATTCTTTCACACATACAATGAGTGATCTGCATCAAACATCTCAAAACCCAAAGAAATGAGGAATTCGACAATTGTCTCATATCAAGTTCTAGGTGATTTCGTTAGCCCATATAGTGCTTTCTTTAACCTGCATACAAGGTCACATAGCCTCATATGCACATAACCCTGTGGGTGCACCATATACACAACTTCCTCCAAGTCTTCATTCAAGAAGGCATTCTTTACATCCATCTATTTTGACACACATTCTAAAGTTGTAGCTATTGCAATAGACACAGAAACGGTAGCTATCTTGTCTATAGGATTGAAGGCCTTCTCATAATCAATCCCATACATCTGTGCATAATCTTGGGCACAAGCCTTGCCTTTTTGTACCTACTCACACTGCAATCCAAATTGTGCATTATCTTGTAGACCCATTTGCATCTAATTTTCTTCCTTTCCTATGGTAATGGCATCAACTCCCTAGATCTAGGCAAGAAATCTAGGAGATGAGCTCCAAAATTCTAACACCCAAAGTGCATAACAAACCTAGGAATTATGGGGCCAGTGTGAAGAATGAATTTGACAAGTCCAATTCACATAACATCAAGTACACACCTCTCAAGAGATGCTCGTGAGGATAGACAAACTTGTCCACTAGTGGAAGATAACTATGTGCAACCACCATCAATGTCTGCCAGGTCAATATAACTTGTTCTAGCCATGCAAGCTTATAGCTTCATCAAGTCTACACCATGTTGTGTGGGCATGTCATCATTAGCTATAATTTATAGAAAGAAAAGTAGGAGATTGGTTGCACCTCCTTGGGAGTGAGTCACGCCAACTAGCTCCACAATCAAGCTTTCATAAAATCCAACATGCATGTTTCACGTGACTAACACAAAGATGGAGAACCTTTGATCCATTTTCTATACCATCCTCTTAAGACTAGATAGTTCCTTTAGGCTCTGTTAACAAAGTAGGAGCAACTGCCTTGAGCCTAGTGTTGAGAAAGAAATTGGACAAGAGTGCTATACTTTTGCAAGTGTTTGAGAGTTTTTGAAGGTAGGGGAATCAATTATGTGAAAGACATAGCATGGAGAACATGAGCTACCGTACATGGACCAAAACTCGAAGCAACACTATCCAACTCACATATCTTTGAGCAATTCCTTTGAATATCTCTTGAACGACCATACTTCTCACAAATCACCTCTTTCTTAGACCTTCCACCAGAAGTAGAAGTATTATTGTTTTATTGCTTTTGCTTCTGCTTTCTTGTCTTGGATGATTGTTTAGTCAAGGCCTAGAGCCCCCTCTGAATTGAGACCTTTGTAAACCGATTATCCTCATCCAAACGGGAACAAACTCATGTCATGTCAAATTAGTGGTCCTCCTAAAGTAATTATTGGAAATACAATGCAGGAATGCATGCAAAATATGGAGAAGACGACGGAGAAGCTCAAGGGCACACAACACATGAAGTGGTATTACTTAGTGTGCTAATATAAAGATAATGTTGGCCCTAGGATGATCGGAGTATATACAAGCTGAGGGAAAAAAACTCCTAGGGAGGAAAAAAGTGCCTTGGATATCCGTAGTGTGTGACCATCCCTACCATGATATGGCAACAAATCACTCCTAGGAGTGATGCGATGAACATGAGTTGGCACTCAATACAAGGGAGTAGATACTATGTAATTGGTCTAGAGAGGGAAGGAATCCCAAATCTTTGGTAAAAACTTTGAAATTTTGATGAGGTATAGCGTCTATGAAAATATATGCAAGGTTGTCCATGCATAAACACATAAGCCAAGATAACCTCTCTTGTAGACAGTCTTTCCTTGACATAATGATAATGCACTCCAATGCGCTTTTGTGCGAGCATGGAACACCAAGTTCCTTGTAAAAACCATAGTACTCTAGCTATTATTAGTGAAGATAGTGGCAGCTGCAATTGATAACAAACACCCATCAATAATACAACATCACTCAAAGCATACTCAACAGTAGTTGTGAAGGCTGCCCTATAGATAACCTTACAACCACAAGTAGCCACTATAGGTTGCTTCTTGCTCAGCTAATATATGCATAAGCTATCAAGTATGAGATACATACCACTGAATCACACTTGTGTGTCTTAGCAGTCAACACAATCCAAATTTGAAAAGCATGAAAATGCCATGTCAATGATCACCTCTTGGAATGAAACATCCAAGATGTTTAGTGCCATCAAGTAGCGAAAGATCTGCTTAGCAACCTTCCAATGCATAGACCCTGGGATATGCATAAATCCACTCACCTATGAGACTACATATTGAACATTTTTCCTCACAATGCATACATAATTACGCAACCTCTTGCTTGTAGAGGGTGACATCAAAGTAAGCACGGACATCATGAGGACTAAGCCTTTTCAAGCACGCATACCTTGCTAGGGATGCCAAAACCTACTTTGGTACCAAGATTTCGAGCTATGACTGCAAGAATGCACAGAAAGATGAAGAGCATGAAGGAGAATCTCAACAAAACACAAGAAATGGCATTACTTAGTGTGCTAAAATAAAGATAAGACTTGCTCTAGAATGATGGATGTATATGAAGGTCTAGGGGAAAAGACCCTCCTAACGAGGGAAAAAATTATCAGGAAGTTCCTAAATGCACATAATGGAAATACCATATTCAAGTTCCCCAACCATTTGCTACATTTTCTACATATATCACTATCATAATATGGTAACAATAATCAAGGCTAAAAAAAAGGTACTCCGTAGTGAAATGTGTTATTAAGATGATAGGTGTGTATTCCAAAGAGATCAACTTCCTTGCGTAAAGAATCACCTGTTGCATCTCCTAAATATTGTGAACATGATCCTTTAGAGTCTTGAACTGTTGAGGACCTACAATCCACAACTATATTTCCAAGTGAGATCTCTTCATTAGCACCATCCTATTGTAAAATTTTTTAAAGTGGTTCAAGATCTCTTGAGCATTGATTGATCATATGCGGAATAAGCTTAGGCACCTGTTGAGTTCAACTGAGAAAGATCACTCCAACCTCTTTTGCAAGGGTCTTTTGCAAGGGGTAGACTTACCAAATAGGAATCAATCCAAGAACAACCCCTTCTGCTACACTAAACACTCTTGATGGTTGTTTAGCATAGGTATTGAGCTAGATTTGGACACAAATTGCCACATACAATCCCCTTCTCGCCTTCAAAAAGTAACTTTTCCACCTCCTTATGCTAATAACACTCCTATGATGTCGTTTGCTTGGAAAATATAGGCTCTCAAGGGTTCTTCGTGACAAATTCAAATCAAAGCATTTTCATGCCCCTCTCAATGAAAAAGCACTGATTTGAGAAAGGCCTTTATGATAAAATGCATCCACAATTCACCCTCTTACTGGCTAAAAATCTACAACCCCAAAGAAGCCTTGACACACTCCTAATTGCATGGTTGACATTGTCAAGCTGTGGATTTGGTACCATGTCAAAGTGCAACAACAAAAGGTGTGGTGATACGAGAGAGAGAGAGAGAGAGAGAGAGAGAGAGAGAGAGAGAGAGAGAGAGAGAGAGAGAGAGAGAGAGAGAGAGAGAGAGAGAGAGAGAGAGAGAGAGAGAGAGAGAGAGAGAGAGAGAGAGAGAGAGAGAGAGAGAGAGAGAGAGAGTGGACAAGCCTTAGGGTGGACAATGCACTAAACAAGAGACGAAAACAAGGCTCATAGAATCTGCCAACAAGGGGGCGCACCCCTCACTCATATAGGGCTGCCTGATCCCACATCTACCCCCACAACCCACGAACATGGGACAAATGGAAGATGAAGGGTCACTGACCCATAAATTGGGTGCCATCTCTATATGGCCTAGAGATTGGCCAAACAAGACAAACAATGGGCAATTTCGAAAATCAATAAACAAGGGAAAACCTTCACAAGGCTAGTAGGGACATCCACAAACAAGCCCTCTCTCCCTGTAGGCGGTAAACCGAGGAGATGAGCCCAAAAACTCTAAAGCTCAAAGTGGAGATTGACGTCTCTTCCTTTTAAACTATCCACATGCGGCATTTGTGCTTTATCTTTGCACCATGTTATCATCACAAGGGCTTCATGAAATGTGCAAGCTCAATTTCAGCTCTAGAAAATATGTCCCCCCGCCCCCAAACAAAATGACAATGCAATTTTAGAGGGGGTCTATGGTTAAAATCGGTGTCACGTGTTGGTGAAGATCACAACCGTTGATCTCAAATGTGTACTTGATGTTAACTAGGTGTAAACTTGCGACATTGTGAACTCGTGAACTTGCATGTGCACTTTGCTATCTATCTGCACTACATTTTGGTGGTGTGAATTGAACGAAATTAGAAGTGAACTCAGTGTGAACTAGGATCGTGGATGTGCCGAAATACGCCAAAGGAATGGTAAGAAATTTGCC
Organism: Adiantum capillus-veneris; assembly: GCF_014529385.1. Taxonomy (NCBI): domain Eukaryota; kingdom Viridiplantae; phylum Streptophyta; class Polypodiopsida; order Polypodiales; family Pteridaceae; genus Adiantum; species Adiantum capillus-veneris. The sequence continues at coordinate 26,853,567 of NC_140948.1, read as the reverse complement.
TCGCAACGGGAAGGCCATGACGTATTTTTTCTCTAAATGGATCGGACGGTCCAGGTTCAACAATAGATCCCCTGCACAAGAGGAGGTGTCAATTAGTGTTGTCCCCCAAACTTGGCCAAAGCAACACACTCGTCTAAAGAGAGAATAATGATGGCCCAAATTTCGCGTGCCACTGTTCCCTTCAACGCCTCGCGAGTCGCCATGAGTAAAGCACCCCTCTTTTTCTCTGCAAAAGCTCTCATGAGCAGGCGGGAGCTTCGATGGCTGTTCAAACTCAAGACGGACCTTGTAATGCGACGCCATTATCGCCATCATCATCACCATCGACAGCAGCAGCAGCAGCAGGATCAATCCACGCACACACATATATACATTCACTCACAGGCGCTCGCCTACCTTTTGGGCACAGCTTCTCAGATTAGGGTTCAGGATTTCAAAAGGTAGAAAGCCAGCTTCAATGCGTCTCTTCATTCTCAGTAACCTGCTGTTGCTCGGCTTATGGAGCGCCACAGACCTCTCGCGCATTGGTCCTGAAGCTTCTTCACATACCAAGGTAACCTACATTTTCTGTAGTGTCAACAAAATTAGAGATTGCGTTGAAGGTCAAGTGTGATCAAACTCTCTCTCTCTCTCTCTCTCTCTCTCTCTCTCTCACACACACACACACACACACACACACACACACACAGGTACACACGCTAACGTATACATGGCCTGCATGTGTGTAGGTCCATACTTTTCTCAAAAACTTCACAAAAGAAAGGTACCTGCGTGCAAAACCTGTCATCAAGCTTTGCATTCTTATGCATGTGGAATGCAAATCACAATAAGATGAGCTAGCATGATTTTAGAGTCCAGAAGGTGATCAGTAGACTTGTATGATCAAATAATAGCTCTTGTATGACTGCTTGCTTGTATTTTTACATTCATCATCTCAGTATGGGTACACGGTTTGTGGTACTCATCGGCAAAAACTACAATTTGAAGAGTTTAACATGTTAAAAGCACTCGCAGTGTCCTGCATGGCTTTTATGCAAAATTATTAGATGCACTGAGTCCCAAGAAAAGAAATAGGGCCTATTTGTAGCCCAATGGCTATTTTGAAAGGGTCTTCAGGATCATTTAGTTATTCCACAGAAATCATTTATCAAAAGATTAGCCCAAAATTTCCAAACTTTCTGGGTAAATCCTGCAAAGTGCCGTTTTTGTTGCAATCTTCGAAAGGTTTACCCCAAATCCTATACATACAGGTTTATGGATAAGAGCCATTCACCGATTCAAAGTGCTTAGTTTTTTGGAACCGGCTGAGGGTGTAGATGAATGGTGGTCAGGACTACAGACATAGTACCGAGCATGCTTAGTCAAAGCACAAGCTCTTACCTTTCTTGGGTGCATTGCCTTTACAAAGCTTATTTGCAAAATGCTTGTGGTTGAGATTTATTTTTTATTTGTGATGCAGGTCAGCACTCTAATTGCAGGCGCTAGTAGTGAAAGTAGACTGGCTCCTTCCATGTCGGAGCTTCCAATTACGAGTGTCATGGCTTTTGACCTAGAGGATTATAGTGAAATAGAGGCACCACCGGGACTACCAGAAGCGACTCATGGGCCTGTAGTTTTCTTCCATCGAAGGAGGAGAGGGAAGCTTCCACCGCCGGCTGGATCCCGTTGATCTGTGCCCTTGGTGACTTGAGATTGCACTGATTGTACAGACTTTTGGCTGCCTTAAGCCCTTCTTCCTCATTTCACCTAATGCATTAGATGATGTGCTAATTTGGCAACATTGTTAATTTTCGCAAAATTTCTGAAGCCAAGGCAAGCAACATGTTTCCTCACAAGCAAGCTATGGGTTCGTGCAATATATGTGTGAATTTCTTTTGTCCTCATTGTGATGAACAGACATTTCTTTTGTCCTCATTGTGATGAACATTCTTCGTGCCTACTTCTGGATGTATGTGTTAGTTACTTCCCTTGCCAAGTTTTTAATGTTATCGTGATGTTTGACTTGCCTACAGCAATGCTCAAGTAATGGCAAATATGAGTGTTTCTTAAATGCACTTAAATGGAAAGAGTGTTTCCCAAAAGTTCTCTAAGCCGCAGAGAAAACAAAAGAAACATTAGAGTGAGTGGTCGCATTGATAAAGAGAGTTGGGATGGTGCATTGCAGAGCCAGAAGGAAGTACATGTGGAAGAGGATGTATCAGTATCCCATGAATCTCGAGCTTGTGCATTGGTGGCAAACAACACAAATCAAAGCAGAGAACTCGTTGTGAAACAAGACAATGATAGGGAAGTTGGTCACAAAACTATTGCCAAAAATTGCAAGGAAAAGGACCAAAAAGGATAAGAAAACTAAAAAAACAAGATAATGATATGGAGGAAGTTACACAATATTGGTACAATTATGATGGTGATGTACTTTCCATCTCTCGAGCAACCTCTTTGTAGTTTGTGTCTACATTATTTGCACTTCCACCCTTGTTTGGGGACATGCAACTTGTTTAGTGTACACCATTAGGGCCAAAAACGGCTAAAAAAGAGTTGTTAATCTAAGGATTAGGAAATAGTTCAATAGTCAATTGACACGCACACAAAAGTATGACACTCTTGTCTCTTCTACCTTGGGTCTTTATGGTCCTATTTTGGTGGAAACGGTTAAATGTCCCGTTCTTTTGGCTAAAACCGTTATATTTGGGTGTTTTCGGTGGTTAACATTAAAGTTTAGGTCCAAAGTATTGGCTTTTTGTTCCATTTTATATTTCACAAAACCAAGTAAGAAGATACGAAATCTCTCTTTTCGCGTTCTAAAAACGTCATTAATAATAAATTACTTAGTTTTTTTTAATGTCTACTTTTTTCACCTTCCTTCCATTTTGTGAGGGTTCTTTTTTTTTTTTGGTTGCATTTTCAAGTCACACTCTTCCTCTCTAATCTCTGAGCTTCCATGGTATCCACTACACGTCGTCCTTCTCATAGTATAACTTCTTGTGATTTTCATAACATCAAAGAAAATACTCTTTGAAAACCTGTCTATTTTTGTGAATGATTAGGTAACAATGCTCCCTTCATGAAAAGGTGTCCACAGAGTGAAAAGAACCAAGCCAGATGAAGTGAAAGACCATTGGAAAGATCATGTTCTTGCCTTAAAGTGATCGACAGTGGCTATGGCTAAAGACATGATGCTAAAATTGGATGAATATTCCGTTCTCCATTCCCACTGTAAGGAACTTATATATTGATAAAACCAATCTTTATCTCATTGTTCTGTCATTTTATTTATTTTTCTGCTTTAATTTCAGTCACTTTTCCATCAACAACTATGGAGTAGCATCCTATTGAGAGCTAAAGTGGTGCATTCAAAGCTATTCACAAAAGGATTGCAGATGTTATGGATGCTAATAAGCTATCCTCTCTTTACAAAACAGTTGGTATGTTTGAGTATTTTGCAGAATACAGGGTTTCATCAAGAGAAGGTGGACATGAAGAGCTACATGAGTTTCCCGTTCCCACCATACTATCACTAGAATGGGAAGCCCCTGATCTAAGTAACTTCAAATCCAAAATCAAAGAAGATATTCTCAAAGCTATGTCTTTGAGCATGATTTCAAGAAGGATGAAGATTCAATGGTTCTTGTCTATACATGTCTTTGTGGCATGTTTCAAAACAACGGATTTGTAGAGGACAAGAATTATGTGGCTTAATAGAAGACTGTATATGACTGAACTAGACACTGTACTTGGAGAAAGCCGGGGTACCAAGGATACCTTTCATATTGGCGACAATATCAGTTGTAGAGTAAGCCCAAACTCTATGTCTTTCTCATACAAGCTATGTCATCAGTCATTACTTTTGGGCAATGACAAAAGGAGATCGAGAAGCAAGTTAGGTAGTTGGGTTCCTCTACACTCCGAGGAGAATTGTCAAGAGTTTGAATTTAAAATCATAGTCCATCCATTCACTAATTCTAGAAACCTTTTAGTAAAATCAAACTAGAGACTACAAGATGTCAAAGAATCTCTCAAGTTTTTGGATGAAACATCCAGAAACATCCCCTGAGTATGGATTCAAAGTTAATGACATTGTTGTGAGCACAAGGATGGAGAATGCAACCTCATGCATCACATGTCTTCCCCCAAAAAGTGTTGCATTTGAACCACTTGCAAGGACTTGATAAGCTAAAGTGGATTTCTCCAATATTGTAATCACTACATTTTGCAAAAATACACGTCTTTTCTACTTTGTTGATGTGACCAATATTTTGTGTACATTTAGATCCTAAATGACAAAATGATACACATTTAAGAATTGAATTGCTGATATTAAATATTTAAGTAAAAAAATATATCTCAAAAAAAGGATGTCTGTTCATATGGACAAAATGGACAAAACTATATACAACTCTTGTGGAATAATGTAATCAGCCAACCAAATCAACTTTTCTTTTTGCATGGGATGATTCAGAATCTTCAGTGACCCTTTGCCTTTTTTGTCCGTTGTGATCAAATATTAATGAAAGAGGTTCAAGAGGGGGTTTTGGTGACTTGAGCTCCTGAGGGTTGGAATGGGAGACTTGGGGGTGGTGAGTTGGGCTCTTAAGGGATTGGATTGTTAGAATTGGCAATGGATTCTCTGGGGGGTGGTGAGTTGGGCTTCTGACGAGTTGACATGGGAGACTTGGCAGCCATTTTGGCAGACATGAATGGAAGATTGAAAGGGGAGCCAAGCTTGGCCCCCTTACTTTCTTAGATGACCGACGCTTTTGAGAATTTTAGTGGTGAGTGGAATGGAGGGCGGGCTTCCGTATCACCGAGAAGAGTTTAGTAGCCCGAACGACATAAGGGGAGGGCTTCTTAGATTCACAAACACCCGTTGTCATGTCGTGCGGGGAGGGGAGAGAAATCGGAATGAGGAACATATGCTAAGTAGCCCACAATGTCATTGGGAAGAGTCCATAGGCCTGAATGACATGGCAGAGCTTCTAGGAATTGTTAGACTTGTCAATGGGTTCCCTGGGGGGTGGTGAGTTGGGCTTCTGAGGAGTTGGCTTGGGAGACTTGGCAGCCATCTTGACAGACATGAATGGAAGATTGAATGGGGAGCCAAGCTTGGCCCCCTTAGTTTCTTAGATAACTGACGCTTCTGAACTTTGAATTTTAGTGGTGAGTGGAATGGAGGGTGGGCCCGCGTGTCACCGAGACTCAGTTTAGAAGCCCGGACGACATAAAGGAGGAGCTTCTTAGATTCACAAACACCCATTGTCGTGTTGTAAGGGTAGGGGGGAGAAATCAAAATGAGGAACATCTGTTAAGTAGCCCACAATGTCATTGAAGAGCCATAATCCTGAACGACACGATGGCAGAGCTTCTAGGAATCACAAACGAGTTTTATTGCATCGTGTGGGGAATAAGGAATGTAGCCCGAACAAAGTGAATGGAGGGGTTTAAAAAAGTACGACATGGCCCTATCGTTTCGTGTCGGATTACGGTGCAAGAATGAAACAATGCTCAAAAATCAAGGGCGAGAGTTTTGTGGTCAGTGAAAAATGAGCATGTGTAGAGGTTTTTATTTGGTAACAAAACAAGATAAAAGTTTTACCCAAAAAATCATGATTTTCTAGTACATAAACATGAAATCTTAATTACCTCACAATATATAAAACTATAACTTTCAAATACACCAATTTTTGATGTTTTTGACATCACCAATGCGTTCGGAACACCCAAAATCTTGGGAGCGGATGGCTACATGCATCGTTTGGACACCCGCAGAAGCCATTAGGCCCTCCAAAGGCCTTGTCTCGCACGATGCAAAAATGGGAGATAGGGAAATCTCTCTACCCCCCATTTGTGCCGTGCGGGACAGAGCCTAACGGGCTCTCCGGGTGTTGCATGTAGCCGACTGTTCCCGAGGTATTTGGGCATTTCAGACGCATTGGTGAGTAAAAAATAGCAAATTATGTGTTGTGGAAAAGCTAGAATTTTATTTTGACTCATTAAGAAGAGTTAGAGCGACATAAAAGAGTAAACAGTGAGGGTGAAGTCACCATGTCACCTACATGGAGGTGTTCACTTGCACTTTGGCTCTGTATAACAGAGCCAAAGAGGATGTTGTTTTGCAAAAAGAACCATAGAAGGTTTATATAATGAGGCTAACAACACTAGCAAAGCTAGCATTAGAAGAGTGGAGGGAAAGCTCGTGAAGGTGAGTAGAGCCAAACAAAAAGTCATGGGTGAGAGAGAGAGAGAGAGAGAGAGAGAGAGAGAGAGAGAGAGAGAGAGAGAGAGAGTATGAAGTAATTTAAAAGTGAAGAAACAGATGTTTGTTGCCAAGTCACTTGAATGAGAACAAACTTAATGGTGTATCACAAAAGGAATAGTGTGAAAAGGATATCTTTTTTAATATCTAGAGATATGTACCTAGATACACTTTAATCTCATAGATACTCTTTAAATGCTCAAACGGCCAAAGTTGGATCCATTTTGACCATCAATGGCTCCGCTAATTAGAAAGTCAACCAATTCCTTACACAACCCTTTTTGAGTCGTTTTTGGCTCTAATGCCCAACCAGGAGAGGCTTGTTGTAGAATTCATATCTCGCTTCATCTAGCTCCTTTAAACTTAAGGGAGGGCTCTTGGGGTTGGGTGAGCTTATAGCCTTCTCTACCATTTCTCTATTGGAGCCTTCCCTCTTCTCCTCATAAGGCCTTTCTTTTTTGGTATGGTGATTAACAGCCGCATGGTGTATGGCCACCTTATGTCTCATATGCAGTCATGCAAGGTACCAAAATGTAATAGATCCACTACCTTTCCCATGGTCCAAGGCTCTATATGACTCAATCATGAATGGTATTTACCTACAACTATCTTGTCCACACCTATAAAGGCAAGCATTGTAATTTGTACATGGTAATAATATGCAAATTGAACCAATATCTCCCTACATTGAGTGTGATTGTGTTTATATTCTTTGAGAATTGTCATTCTATTTTGAACCTAACATTGATTACCCTCCATAACCTCATATATAATGTCAATGTTATTGAAAGGCATAGAATACAACCACACCAAAAGTTTAAGAACTACCTCAATTGCTCATTTTTATTTTGGATTTTTGCAAAAGAATTTCATGAGAATCTTGGTATGATCCTATGCTCTGAACTACCATATCTTAAGATACAATAATCTCCAAGTAAGGATTAAATTAGTAACCTCAAACGATGACATCCTTATGGTTCTATTCATTTTATTAAAAAAGTGGAAGATTGTGTGTAGCTTGATCTACTTAGCAATCTCACAATCAGATTTTAGTTATAAGATTAGGCTTGAGAGCTAGTTTGTCAACTTCTTAGGAAGCCACAACTGGATGCGGTGAGGTGCACATTGCACCATGTGAGTGCTATATTGAATTATGCACTCTTTTATGATGTTGGCATGGTGCTACTATATGGTTACACAGATGTAGGCTGGGTTGCTAGTATGTCTGATTGACAATTTACTAATGAATTTATGTTCTAACTTAGGAGTTTTGTTGGAGTAGCAAGGAGCAACCTATGGTTTCTTTGTTGCATACGTAAGGCTAATTATAGGGGTGTTGCAGTGGTAGCATGGATGAAGATACTACTTTGAGAGTTGGGCATACAAGTTCAGAGGTCATTTTTCATTTTATTTGAAAATCTTAGCAGCATACAGTTAGCATGGAGCCTAGTGTTCCACTCGAGGATGAAGCATATGAAGATTTACTACCACTTCATCCGAGATAGAGGCTCGGATAGTGACATTGCCCTCATATACATGAGGATGGATGATTGAGTAGCTGCAGACATCCTTATGAAGGCCTTAGGAGGAGGGAAATTGAGGCGATTTTGAGATATATTTAAAGTATGAGAGATGGCCTTAAGCTTCATGGGGAGCCTTTGAGATATCAAGCTCAACTCATGGTACACATGATGAATTTTGGCCTATATTGATCACTGACATGAGATAGCCTCAGAAGTCTACTAATAAGAACCCCTCTATAACACATGTGCTCACAAGGTACTTCAAAAATCCCTCCGTTAAAAGACATAAATAGATTGACTCTCTTTTTTTGTTGAATAACGGGTTTTTGACTTAATTGATAAAAAAACCCCTCTTGTTCATGTATATCTATTAACCCTAATGTAAGGTATTCCTAATGGCTACCAAAAAAATTATTTACTACCTACATAGTGCAAGTACATAGTGTAAAGATACTTTAAAGAGAAGAAAACGCTAAAGAGAAAATAAAGGAGGAAAAAAACACAAATGCACCAATGTGAAGTAGATTACCTCTTTATCTGGACACAAAAAATCTTTTGACTTTTCACCTTCATAGGTCTTTTCATTTCCTAAACTAATCTTTTGACTTTCCACCTTCATAGGTCTTTTCATTTCCTAAACTCACCCTTCACTTACTCACTTGAGGTGTTTTGAAAGGCTTTTTATTTGTTAGAGATTGGGGATACCTAATTGCTTAAATTTGAAAAATAGCAAACATGAGCATCATCACCAATGATACTACAATTGGACTTTGCCAAAATGGTCTACCTATCAAGAATGACAGTGAGGGAATTGACTCATGATATGTTTCCCATTGATTGTTGCATGTAGCTTCTTATGATGTTGTAGTTCCTACCTATATTTTGTAGACCTTATCATCAATTTGTGTTTAGAAGAAGAAGAGGGAGCCTTCAAAATCTACTCTATCATGTGCTCACTTGGTTGTGTGTGTGTGCGCGTGCGCACACACATACACACTAGCAACACCATAAGAGCCTAAGTTAAGAACTGCCAGCATTGCCGCATATTAACAAAGGAAAATAGAAAGATAAATATTTGTGTCAGTGGTAGTAGCGGCGGCAAAGCATGCGACATTTGTTTGGGTGATGGATGCGGATATATATATCCGTGACTACTACCACGTATATTGCCGCTTAGTATACAAAATTTCAAAAATAAAGATGCTCATTTGGGTCACCAAAATAATGAGCTTTTTTATTTTTGACTTGCATAAAACATATCAAATATCAATTGCATTTTGAAAAGTGTACAAAAATAATAATAATAAATATTGAAATTTACAAGTTATACCTTACCTTTATAATTTGAAGAACAAAAATACAACACTTAAATTTAAATATAAATAATGCTAAGATTTCAATTGAGTTTTATATACAAATCATGAGGGTTTGTTGTGCCATATGTGCCCTTGTAAAAGAAGACTACAAAAGTTATCTATCTATCCTAGTCCTCTTCCTTGTCCTCCTCATCCTCATCCAAAGATACATAAGTTTGATCCCTGTGACTTTACAACAACCAAAAACAAATTAGATAATTCAATAACTCAAAACAATTAATAAAATATTTATTGTCTACTCTTACCACTTGTAGAGATTTGACTGTCGAGTCGAATTACTCGCGAGAGATATGATGATTTTCCAACAACCATCACCAAGTATCGAACTCCGTGCAGTCCCTCTCGATACTTGAACATCTCTCTAGTAGCACACATCCAAGTGATGTTTTCCTAAACGGTACCTTTGCCATAGGATATAAATCTGGACGGTTTCTTATGCTTCTGACATCGAGTTGGCGGTCACACAACAATCATTTTGGGAAAGCAGTTTATGCCCAGTGGTTGCTTTGAGTAGTTTATGTGCTTACTGTTGTACTATCGAGTTTGAGAGTTTGCTCACCGTACAAAGGAGACTCTGTTGGATTTTTACCGTGAGTCCATTTTATGCGTTCTTGGCACTTCTAGCCGTTCTTGCACATTGATTTTACTGCTTTTGGTTTGAGTTTTTGCTCCTGTTCTAGTAGAAACTCAGCCAAAATTATCCGAAGCAATTCAGCATAAAGTTTTTTGCTACATTCTCTTGAGTCATGGCTGCGAGTAGTGCTTCCGAAATAGAAGAGTACTGCATCAAAAAGTTTGATGGCACAAACTTTGCTATTTGGAGGCAACGTATGCAAGATGTTTCGATCAACAAAGGCTTGATAGCACCGTTGCGTGAAATAAGAGAGAATGCAAACACTGATGAACAGTGGGAAGACTTGAATGCGTGTGCTATGGCGACCATTTGCCTACACTTCGCTGAATCCATTTCCTTTACAATAATGGATAAAACCAATGCCAAAGATTTATTGGGATGCTCTATATGAAACATGGGATGGAAACAATGCCTCGAACAAGGTTTCCTTGATGAAGAAGCTTATGCACATGAATATGAAAGAGGACACTAATGTTAGTTCTCACTTGAATGAGTTCAACAACATATTTTCACAAATTACTTTAAAAGGTCTCAATTTTGTTGTTGAATGAGTTCAACAACATATTTTCACAAATTACTTTAAAAGGTCTCAATTTTGGTGATGAAATGAAGGCCATTTTCTTGCTATGTTGGCTACCATCGTCATGGGATACCTTCAACATAGCCATAAGAAATTTTGTGCCTAATGGAAAGCTAGTTTTCAGCAATGTTGCTAGTGTGTTTCTCACTGAAGAGATTCGACGTCAATCTCTTGATGCGAGTGGGCATGGTGATGAGTATGTGGCTAGTGACAATCGTGACAAGCAAAGGCAGGCTGGTCATAGCTGTGGTCATTCTCAGGATCGCAGGCAAGGTCATAGCAAGAGTTGCAGCAAAGACATTAGAAATGTTGAGTGTTACTAGTGCCATAAATGTTGAGTGTTACTAGTGCCATAAAAAGGGACACTTGAAGAAAGATTGTCGCACAATGCAGCGTGATAAGGGCAAAGAGAAAGCAAAGTCTAACAAACCTAAAAGCAACATGAAAATTGAAGAGCTTAATGTGGTTGAGTCTCTAGCCATTGAGATAGTTTCTGACGTGCCAAATGATGTGCTGAATTTCACATCGGATTTGAGTCCTGATGTATTGTCAGCTCTTGACGAGTGTTATACATAGAATTGGATTGTGGACTCAGGTGCTAGCTTTCACGTGACTCCTCACAAGGAATGGTTTTCTACATAGATTGCCACACATGGCACAATGAAGCTAGGCAATTCTTATGAGCTTGATATATGCGGTGTGGGCAGCATCATGTTTTCTATGCGTAATAGCACCGAATTTATGTTGCACAATGTCAGACATGTACCAAAATTGACAAAGATTTTGATGTCTTTTGGACAGCTGGATGATTTGGGGTACACTACCATATTTGCTCTTGGTTCTTGGATTATCAAGAGTAAACAAAAGGCGTGGATTTTGATGAAATATTTTCTCTAGTAGTCAAGATAACTACATTGCATCTTATGCTTGGTCTAGTAGTAGCCATTGAGGACATGGAATTGGTACAGATGGATGTGAAGACAACATTTCTTCATGGGGATCTTGAAGAGGATGTCTACATGAACATCCAGAAGGTTCTGCGATAAATCTTGAGAAGCCAACACGGGCAGAACTGATGTGTAGACTCAAGAAAGCTCTGTATGGATTAAAGAAAGGCTCACAACAATGGTACATCAAGTTTGATAAGTAGATTTAGTCCCAGTGTTACGTACAGAGCCAAGAGGATCATTGCTTGTACACAAGGAGGTTGAACGATGGTTCCCTCATCATTATGATTTTGTACGTGGATGATATGCTCATAGATGGGAAGTCAAAATATGAGATTACACTTCTCAAGGATGCTTTAAGCAAGCAGTTTGCTATGAAATATTTGGGTGATGCACATCACTTTCTTGGTATGCGTATGAAGAGAGATCGCAAATGTTGTATACTTGAACTTCCGCAAGAAGAGTATATTCATAAGGTATTGCAACATTTTAATATGCAAGGGGGAAAAGCATTGAGTACCCCAATGGCAACATACAAAAAACTTAGCAAGCATGATTGTCTTAAATCGGATGCTAAAAAAGCAGAAATGGAAAAGGTGTCGTAGTCTTTGACAATGGCAATATCATGTTTTCCATAGTTAGTACACGACCAAACATTTCATATGCAGTGGGAGTGGTCAGTAGGTTTAGGAAAATCCAGATAGAAAGCATTGGGAAGCAGCGAAGCACATCTTGAGATACGTCAAGTGCTCAACTAGCAAGTGCTTATGCTTGATGCATCCATAGTTGGATACACTGATTCGGATTATGTGGGTTGTGTGGACACTAAGCAATCCACATCTGGCTACATTTTCTTGTTCGCTGGAGAGGAAGTTTCTTGGAGATCATGTATCCAGAATTGCACTTTGTCTTCCACCACTGAGATGTAGTTTCCAATTCCAGTAAGGAAGCTCCGTAGCTATCTCGTCTAGTGGGACCTTGGTATACACCAGAATCCAGTGCTACATTGTGACAGTTAGAGTCCAATTGTGTTAGAAAAGAACCCCGTGTTTCACTCTAAGGCAAAGCACATAGAGGCTAGGTCTCATGTGGTACGAGATATTTTAGCTAGCAAACACATTGAGTTAGTCAAAGTTCACACATATGAAAACCCAGCGGATGCTCTAACGAAGAGCTTAGCCTCAGAGCGGTTCACACATTGCATAGAGATGATGGACGTAGGGTGAAGCTAGAGTCCATGCTTCATGTTTTGTACAGTTGTACATAATAGCCCCTACATTCTTTAGTCACTTTGGCCATGTTGGCCTTTAGGTGGGAGATTGTTAGGTTTCAGGCCCCGTGGTCGGGCGCCCTCCCAGTTACCTATTCATGGTTATAATGAGAATAAGGAGTTGAGAGCTATTGCTCTCAAGTGCTCCACCACACTCTGTGTCCGCCTCATCCCCTTCCCCCTTCTCTCCTTCCCTCTCTTGCACTCACTGGGTCGGATCCTACATTGCGTGTGGTGAGATGAGGAGGATGCAAGGAGGACCGACTTCATACTTGCCAAGTGGAAATGAAAAATTATTTAACATGGATATGGATCTACGCCAAGTGGCCAAAAACTTTTGCATCCTCAATGCAAAGGCAAGGTGTTTGCAAGAAAGGGAATCATGGAAGCAAGCTCATGGAGACAGGAGAGCACCCCCGGTTTCTTGACACCATGCATGTTTCCTCCCAGATCTCATTAGTTTCGAGTGGATCCATGAGAGAATGACTGAAGAAAAGGCACATGGAGAGGACATCACCGACAAAGAATGGGAGTATGCACGAGGTTGCGCACCAAAGGTACTCATACACTTAAACTATATCGTCTTCATTCTATCTTTGTAATTGATTGTATAACTTGTTTGCTTTCTTGTGATCCTTGATTTCTTGGTGTGTGATTAATGTAGATTATTTTGGGTGTGTGTGTGTGTGTGTGAGAGAGAGAGAGAGAGAGAGAGAGAGAGAGAGAGAGGGAGAAAAAGATAGATTAGTGTAAATTAATGTTTAATGCTCATTGGTAGTGTTTAATGTTAGAGTGAGAATGTTTGAAAGACATTCAATTAGTGTTTAGAGTGAAAAATTGCTTGAAAAATATTGATGTTAAGCTTGAAAAAAAGAGTGAAAAATTGCTTGAAAAATATTTATTTTAAGTTTGAGAAAAATAAGTAGAAAAATAGGCAAAATGCTTAAACATTATAAGGCATCAAACATTAAAAAGGGAAAATGAAAAAGGAGAGTTTAAAGAAAGATTGGATCAAAAAAGTGTTGATTTTGAGTTAATTAGAGGGTGAAAAAGATAGAGACAAAAAGTGTTAATTAGAGAGAGAGAGAGAGGAGAGTGGAGAGAGGATAGAGATTAGGTAGAGTAGGTGGAGAGAGATATAGAGATTAGGTAGAGTAGGTGGAGAGAGTGTATAGAGATTGGGTAGATATAGAGAGTAGGTACAAAGAGAGTAGGTAGATATAGAGAGTAGGTACAAAGAGACGTGTAGAGGAAGATTAGGTAGAGGTAGAGAAGTAAAATAGAGAGAGGAAAAGAGGGATATAGTGTATAGAGAGATAGAGTAGAGATATAAAAAGAGAGATTACAAAGAGAGAGAGAGAGAGAGCAGGTAGAGAGAGAGCATAGAGATTAGGTACATAGATTGAGAGAGTAGGTAGAGAGAGAAGTGAGAGGACAATTAGGTAGAGGTAGAGAAGTGGGATAGAGAGAGAAAAAAAGAGAGATAGAGGGTATAGAGAGAGGAAAAGAGAGATTATTATGATTAAAGAGAGAAAAAGAGACGATGTAGATAGAAGTGTATAGTATTACTTCTGCTATATACTCTTTTGTGTAGGTAATTCATATGTGAATGTGATAATATGTATGCATATATATACATGTATATGTGAGGTTGTGTACATATGTATATATGTAGGCACTAAGTAAGGCAACATAGCACCCAATGGCTGAACGCTTCCTCTTGGATATATTTACTTTTTAAACATAGCATTGCGGTAGAGATCTAGCCGTGCATAGATTAGTGAAACTAATGCTTGGTTTTACCACGATTGAGATTGTGATGATATCTAGAGAGGTGACACTATGCTATTGGCACTATTAGCCCTTTTTAGGTCTCATAGTATTCTTCATGTATATACATATCTATGTGAGTGTGTGTATATATGTATGCCTGTATGCACGTATCTTTGTGAGTGTGTATATATATGTATGCATGTATATATATGTGTATGTGTGTGTTTACATAAGAGAGTGAGTGTGTATACACCTACGCTTTCTCTTGGATATAGTTCCCTTTCGACCGTGGCATTGCAATAAGATCCACTCATATATGGATTAGTGCAATGTATCCTTGATTTTCCACAATTGAGATTGTGATGATATCTTGGTGTTGCGGAGGAGATCCACTCATGTATAAATTACCACATTGTATCCTTGGTTTTGAGACTGTGATGATATCTAAAGAGGTGTCACTAAACTATTGGCACTACTAGCCCCTACTTAGGTCTAATAGTATGGTCCAAGTCTATGTATTTAATTGTAAGTGTATATATGCAACCGTGTTTTATGTGTGCATATGTGCTTTTGTAGATATATATGCAACCGTGTTTTATGTGTGCATATGTGCATATGTGCTTTTGAAGATATATATGCATGCACATATGTGCTTTTGTAGATATATATGCATGTATATATGTATCTATGTGAATGTGTGTATACTATCTTTCACCTCAAATTATGTGTAGAGGATAGATATCTACCTCTCTATCTACCTTAGGTAGATAGATAGAGGTGAATAGATTAGGTGTAGAGGATAGAGAAGTGGTCTAGATTAGGTAGAGAGAGAGAGAGAGAGAGAGAGAGAGAGAGAGAGAGAGAGAGAGAGAGAGAGAGAGAGAGAGAGAGAGAGAGGTGGTGTAGATTAAGTATAGAAAAGCGGTGTAGATTAGGTGTAGAGGATAGAAAAGTAGTGTAGATAGATAGAGGTGTGTAAATTAGGTAGAGATTAAATGTAGATGATAGATGTGTGTAGATTAGATAGAGATCAAGTGTAAAGGATAGAGAAGCTGTGTAGATTAGATGTAGATAGATAGAGAAGCTGTGTAGATTAGATGTAGATAGATAGAGACATATTACGTCAATACTTACAAACTAACTTCATTTGATTGGTTCATGTGGTAGCAGCTAGGCCCCCCACCATGGTGGTTGTCTCCTCCAGTTGATCCAAATCTTAAGGTAGTAAGTCCAGGCAATAAATAGATAAGCTTTAGTGTAGCTATCTTCTTTTGTCTAAAGGAAGGACCCTCTTATGGTTATGATGGAGTTGATCCATCTAGTCAAGTTCCTTAACTAGTAGCTACAATGTACACTCTCTTTGTAGGAGGAGCATCTACACTTGATGCAAGTTTTTTTTGGCCGCTACACTCCACAATAGGTAGTAGCTTATAGCCTTTCATAGTAGTAGACCATACTTTGGGGGAGTCAGGGAGGAGGCACTCTATACATCTAGGACGTTGCACACGACACCTCCTTCTACTATGCCTTCTTACCAACCTACCCTCTTACATCGCAGGGATTCACCTCTCTTCCATTTTAGAGATCCACACCATTCCATTCTTCTCTTGCTTCACCCAAGCCTTGTCGACAGTCCATGGGTGGCCAAAAAAATATTCTAGTAGTGCATGCAGGCGTTCCTCGCAAGGTCGCGAGTGTCATGATAGGCGTAGCAGTGATGATGCTTGTTTTGGGGGTGGTTGGGGAACAAAATCACCTATTTTGGAGCATGTTTCTCCAATTGCAGAGGATGAGGACTATCACACGCCCATGTCAAATAAACATGGATACTACTATAGGGTCAAGTATGGTGGCGAGGTCAATTTTGGAATTGTACAAGGTAGGGCATTTCAACACTACTTATACTAGATTCTTATACACTTGATGTATAAGATTTTTCTTCTTCTTAGACCCACATCCTAATAGTGCACACTTTGTTAAGGAAACATTACATGCTCGCTTTTTGAACCCCTCCAATGAGCATTTCTCCATGCAATGGTTGGAGAGATATATCAAGAAATTTATAAAAAACAAGCAATCAAATATATAGTGTGCTACAACCAAGCAAGTTACAAACCTAGAGCGGAGCTATCATGGCAACAACATGAGTGATGCAGAGTGGGAGTGGGCCATGCAAGAAAAGATCAAGGAAGCTACAACGGGATCATCCCACAGAAAACAACACAAAGCTTGGGTAATGAAAACTCCCATGCACAATGGTTGTCATCTGAGGCAAAGTAGCTTGATAGGATAAATATAAGTAATTTTAAACTGTGCAAAATTTGTAGATGAGATATTTTAGCTTATGAAACATTTTGTTTATTTTTAACTTAGGAAAATATCAATGTGACCCATCCTAGTAGAGAGTTGGTCAAGTATCAAGAGAGAGACACGGAGTTTGATACTTGGCGATGTTTGTTGAAACATAACCATGTCTCTCATGAGCAATTCAACTTTCCAATTGGATCTGTATAAGTGGTAAGTATAGTTAATGAGTATTCTAATAATTATTTTGAGTTATTGATTTATCTAATTTGGTTTTGATTGTTGTATAGTCAAAGTGATCAAAGTCAGAGCAATCAAACCTATGTATCTCTAGACAAGGAGGAGGAGGAAGAGGTAAGTGAAGATTCCAGAGAGTAGATTTAATGATCTTCAAGGAAGAAGAAAGACATAAGACATGGCTGGTGACAAGTGTAGTAGCTTGTGAAGGGGTAAACATGTTGAATGGGAAAACATATCTATGCGCAAAACATTAGTGAGATGTCATGGCCAACAATAATGTTTCCTTAAAATTTGTGTACAAAAGGTAGGAAGGTAACTCAAGCAGAGGTCCAAATGAGAATTTTTAAGAACAAGCATGAATAGGGGATGTATTTGACCTGTGAGGAGATGAGGAGGGCCTAGCTTAAAGTGAATGGTTTAAAAGAGCTAAAGATTGATTTAAATGAGCTATGGTGGGAAACAAAAAGTGCATTGTCTATATTTTCAATTAAGCCATTCAAAAATTTTGCAAAGTGGAGTAAAAATGAGAGGATTGTGAATTGCTAGATGAGAAATTCAATTGTACCAATGCATTTTGACCTCAAAGAGTCTCTTCAAGGCAAAGTGGCTCCCAAATACTCTTTTAAGAGGGTAGAGGGTACAAGATTGGCCTATTGGATAGTGAGTTTAATTTTGTGGCTCCAAAATACTCATTTAAGAGAGTAGAGGGTGTAAGGGTGGCCTATTGGATAGTGATGTAAAAGGAGTAAATGTAGAAAAGGTGGCAAAGCAATGAATGAAAACGTAATTTGGACAAGGGTATGATCAATTTTCATTTTACAAGTTTCAATATATCGAAATGCTAGAGGACTTCTTCAAAGGTTGAATAATAAAGGATTACGGACCCGGAGGATTTACTTATACTCATGGAAGGATGTCACCTGCGAGCAACCATACAGGAAAACCCCCTATCTACGGGCCCTATAGATAATTGGTCTCTTTTATTTATCACTATGCATTTAAATATATGTTAGAATAAATTACTGGTGCAAAACATGATACCTTTTACATGATCATTGAAGATCTTACAATCACCGGCATTAACTTGATATTTCCTTGTCTCTAAATCATATTGTTAATTAGCAATGGAGATCACTGATTCCAAGGGGACACATTGATTGTCGATAAGGTCAAAATGGTAGCTCCTTGTTTCCTTTTCCTTTTGATATTATGCTAAATGTATCTCCACATTAGGAGGACGATCAAGAAGATCAATTGGACATCTTACCTCTTTCATAGAACAACCCATCTTTCTTTCCATTTCCATAACATATACCCACCTCCTCTCTTATACCTATCTAATTTTTTATTTTTTAATGTTACACCCATTTTTGTCCCCCTAAACTTGGAGTTGTTTCGCATGCTTTCTTATGTCTTTATGTTGCAACAATATAGATTACTTCCTTGTTGCTAGCCTTGACTTTCTACTATTGCATTAGACATTTCATTTTCACCTTACTATGTAGGTCACTATGATCTTTCACATTGGAACCCTCCCCTATCCCCCCAAATGTACGGTATGTGTATGCAAGTTTGGAGGGCTACCCCTATTGTCTACGCTTATGCACACTTGCTAAAAGAAACCCCTATTGTACACTCACGTGGTACCTTACGGAATAGACTAGTGAGTCCCTCATGTTTAAGGATTGACTGGTTAGGTATGAAAAAGGTTTAAGTTTCCAATAAAATATTGACAAGATGAATCTTATCCAAGCTAAACATCCAAGACTTTTTACAATTGATAGGTTGCCTACTTGATCATGCTTATGACAAAATATCATGAGATTTACCATGAGAAACTTATCGTACCATGTAAATGCAAGGGAAGGGGGTTCTTTGGGAGGTTAGGTAAGCTTATAATTTTGGGGTAGGCCCCTAATAATTTTCTCCTTTATTACTAAAACATAAGAGAGGGGGTTGTGATATATACTTCAAGGGGGAAACGACGGGTGTTTGAGAGTAGTGGAAGAGATTGATAACATACATGTAGACATACAAATCAAGGTCTTTTAGTAGTAAACAAGAAAACTATTCCTAGTGAATTACATGTGGTTACCCCATTACATGCCCCTAAAAAGAGAATACAAACCAATTGATTAAGGTATTGACTTTAAAAACATAATTTGTATGGCGTCAAGTTTATTTTTAAAACTTGAAGGTGAGAAACTATACCTAACCTTATATATAAGTTAGGGGCATAATAAATTTTAGTAATTACATGTCATATAAATGTAGAAAGGGGAGTCATTTTTACCTCACATAAGTCATAAATAGGGGGTTTTCCATGACTCTTCGCTCGTAGGTAGCATGTCCTTTTCTATAGAGAAAAAAGCAAGACAATATGTGGTAAAGTGATTAGTGACTAAGGTTTGGGTGGAATTAGAAAATTTTGAAGGTTATTTGGAGGTCCTTTTAAGAAAATACAATTTTTGGCATTCTCTTTCTAGAAAATAGGTGGATAAAAGAAAATGTGTCCTCAATACAAACATTCAAAAAGTGTACTTACAAGAGTGATTATTTTCACAATTCCATATTGGCCATAATGATTGAGTAATTTATCTTTTCATCTACATTGAATGCACCTCGTTGTCTTGTAGGGAGATTCAATGACTCACCTTTCTTCTATTTGCACATCTCTTGCACTGAATACTAATGGCTTTCTTGTTTTTCTTGCACTAAGTGCTAATGGATTTCTCATCCACACCCACAAACCTCATTGCCAAATGTTCTAAATATAATCTCCACATTGACTTAAGATCCTCAATATGAGCCATTATATAAGTGAAGCAAAACTAAAACACAATTGATACTAGCACAAAAAGAAAGACTTAGGGGAGAGGAAGAAAAACATGTAGACATTTGGACACATGCTTCGCTCGATCCTTTGAATCCTATGACTAGTGCCTCTCTCACATTTGCAAATCCTACTCGTTTATTCACGTTTGTTGGTGATGGAGAGAATGGCTTGCTTGGCTATTGCAAAGCTCTAACTGGCAACCAAAAATTTACAAATGCATGGCTCATTCTTAAGCAAATGAGATTCTATGCCTTTTTCATTTGAATTGTAATGACTAGAAAACCATATCATAGCACATACAAGAATTACAAGTCCTACGACAAAAAGGACGAACCTTACAAAAGAAAGATATGAGCTTAGGTGCTCGTGTGTGAAAGAAAAACTATGAAATCTTGAAACATTGAAGGTTGGATCTGGTGGTCTTAAGAAAAGAAACCAAGCATTAAGGTGAGGATTTAAAACATTCTACACTATTTCAAGTAAACTATCTCGTGTCTTTGATTTGTGTATTACTTCCTTTGTAGACATGCTATCTATCCAAACAGATAAAAAATGAACCCACAACCAATGTAGAGAAGCAATTGAATCCCTTGATAAATAGTAGTCTTAAAAAATATATAATCCATGAAAAAAACTTTAAGTTTTTATTGCGAGATGTGGTGGACTATCTTATTTCAAAGAATGCATTGCATGTCACTAAAATACAAGGCATACTTGACTCGCTTGACATGAGCAAGAGAGGGTATTCATCTATTTGATAGTCTATCTCCTCCACATTTGTGAAGAAGGGAATAAAGTCTAAACTATCACCAACAACAACAAGTTTCCAGAAAGAGACTTCAGCTTGATCACACAGAGAACAACTTCCTTGGATGTCTCTTTTGTATTCAAGGTACTTACAAAGACCAAGGAACAAATATATCAAGGTACTTCCTTGGATGTCTCTTTTGTATTCAAGGTACTTACAAAGACCAAGGAACAAATATATCTTATGTTGAGCACAATAATAACTTCATTGACATTACTATGTTGCAAACTAGAATGGTAGAGTCCTGCAATGTCACATTTGAAGAGGCTAGTGGGGTGCCACATTTTGTCTTGAAGCTAGATGAGTGTGAGGTTCTTAAAGAGAGGAAGCTAGAGTAAGCGGCAATCACATTAATGAATGGGGCACTTTCAAAATGTCCCATTAAAAATCCTTTATACTTCAATGTCTAGTAAAATCGAACATACAGTGACTTGGTGCTTTTCAGGTAATTCATTTTCTTTCAACTTTTGTACTAAAATAATACATTTCATTTCATATCATATTAGGATTAATCTTCTAGGTAAAGAAAGAGAACCATGAAATTTTATTTTGGGTCTTCCTTCAAATACCTATTCCTAATATTATTGACCAAAAATGAATCAAGAAGAGGTATTGGTGGTTGTGGATGGGAGGAGAGACTTTTAAGTCAAATGGCATCTTGCCAAGGTAACCTGAAAACACTAAAGTGTATATATAATTGGATGGGAGGAGAGACTTTCAAGTCAAATGGCATCTTGCCAAGGTAACCTAAAAACACTAAAGTGTATGTATAATTGTGGAAAAGGTGCCATAGCAAGGTCTCCATGCTTATTTTTCATGGAGTCTGCAATGTCTACATTTGTACAATGCATGCTCTTTGCAGAGTTGTGGAGAAGTTAGTATGTCTCTACATGGGTTTTCTTGGAAAATCAAGGTCAAGTGAGCACTAGATGGCTCTAGAGGCCCTTGAACTAGTATTGTCAGATTTCCCAGGGGATTCACTACTACCTATGAGGGGAGGCCACCCGCAAGCAACCCTCAAGCCAAAAGTCCCCTATATACGGAACCATGCATATTGACCTAACCCCTATCTACAAAGATCATATAACTTAAATATACAGATTTTAAAGTATTTTCAAATCCCCCTATCTTACATATACTAACCCTAGCAATCCTTGACTAAATTTTGTGTTGGTTTTTTGCATCTTATGTAAAGCTGACATTTTCAATAAGAAAGCCACTTGTTACACAGATACAAATATACCACATTTAGAATTACATAATGTTGTTTACTCTTTCTATGCCTTTTGCGGACCTCATCACATGAATGACATTGAAAATGCTCAGCCCAACTATTAGACATGCATTTTCAACCTACCAAAATGCATCAACAATGTGCAAGTAAAAATGTCCACTTGTGGGAAGCTACATGCACAACACAAAAAGAGATGTACACCTTTTGATGTTTTGCATAACCAAACATTTGCTAAGCTCATTAGTGTCTCAAACCTAGAATTGTACACGGGCCATACTCACAAGCTTCAAAAGTACTAAATTGTGCTACTTATAGTCAATAATAAATGAGCTACCTTATAATATCCTCATCAAGCGCATGTTCAAATGGAGAACATGTGGCTATGACGAATCCGTTACCTGATAAATCAATACAAAAGAGCACCCTAACAATAAAAAAAGAGCACCCTAGCAGTACACTATTTCAGAGATACATATTATTTTGCAACATCCAAACCAATCTGTTGTTGTCACTACAAAGATGATACTTAAAGTAGTTGCAACAACAATAAAGCCTTTCGAAATTGACTGTGTATCCAAGTCGAACACTGGCTCGAACACTGGCTCAATATCTAGCATAGCACTTGCACATGTAAAAATGATGCATCTTCACTTTGGGTAGCCATGTATTTAATTATGCGAGTAATATAGATATGGGCCAATCATGACCCTAGAACTATGAGCATATGTTTTGATTGCAAGAAGGTGGCAGCCAAATCCAAATACATAATAAACAAGAACCATATGAACCGTGCTTCTTTTTCCTCTGCTCTTTTGTGCTACTCTTTGTAGGTGGCCCACGGGCAATAGTTGAAAAATCCACGTGGATCTCTTTTGTGAGTTGAGCACATGAACCTTGGGGGGTATAGTATCCTCCTAAATTGCATAATAATTTGACTCTACCTCTTTAGCATCCACATCTGAGCTCATGGAAAGGTCCTTTTGCTGCTATACCGATAATCTCCAAAAGCTTGTTGAAGTCAATATTTCTTGAACCTTTTAACAACTACAGAGAATCCTCTTCTGCGTGTTGGTGTCCAAACGCACACTATGGATCTATGTTTTGTCTCATCCTTTTGTTATCTCTTAATCTTGGCAATCAAAACCAGATCAAAACGAGGACCATTTTGAGAATTTTGGATGGAAGAAATTATATATTTTTATTCAACCTGTGTGAAAAGGATGAAAGCACATATGTATATACATATAACATTTATACATATATATTTGTATATATATACATCTATATAGACACACACACACACACACACACACACACACACACACACACACACACACACACACACACACACACACACACACACACACACACACACACACACACACACACACACACACACACACAAAAGTAAGATATCTAGTGATGTGTGCAACTAAGAAATAATTTGACAAAACTAGGCGTGCCCTTCTAGAGTAAGGTTACCCCTTATCTTTTCTATCATGAAGTATCTATACATATCTATGTATCTGTCACATATATTACATGTATTTGTCTCTTCCTATTGCACATGTCCTTCAAAATATTATCCATCCATGTGCACCCACGACCAATATAGGTGAGTACTTCAAGAGTAAGGTTGCCCCTTATATTATCAATAAGACAACCTTGAGTGACATATGAATTAATCTATAATAGCATGCCCTTTGATTTTTATCCCAACTAAAAAGTTTTGTTGTTCAATTTGTAACTAATGGTAGTTAGTGACTCTCTTCAAGATATGTTAACTAGCATATATCCACCACCAAACTTCTACATGCATCCAAGTGCACAAGTATTAGAAAAGTGGATGTGATAAGAGGGACAATCTTTCTTTCTTTAATGCAGCAAACCAACAAGTAAAAAAAAAAAGGATGTGCCAAAAGAGACATTCACTTCAAAGTTTCAAGTAATCAAGCTATTTTAAGTCTTAAAATCAGTGAGGTGTCACTATCTACAAAACTTGAAATGACCAAAAGGGGCACTTGCTCCCAAGAAGTACTGTCTCCCAAATGTTTTCCTCCTTCCAATGTACTAGAGAATGCTCTCCTATCCTTTATGTAAACCACAAAAATGTGCACTACTATCATTGAATGACATGAGAAATAACAAGAGTGGCTCCTTCTCTGGTGCAAAGAAAAATGAGAGAAAAGGCGATGGTAAGTATCTAGTGCAAGATGAGAGAAAGGAAGGGGAGTGTGAGGGAGAGCAGATCCTAGCAAATGAGAGTGAGGTAACATTTGTTATCTCAACCTACCTTGAAGGCAAGCCTCAAAACATGCAAGACTACTTCACCAAGACCCTTGGTGTGGAAGATGGAATGGACGACTCCCTCAGTTTGGATATCTTGATGGATTCAATGACAAGAGCGAAGCATCTAGCCTAGATGCTAAGTATGTGAGTGAATTGAGTGAGTCAATCCATTTGAAACTTGAAGAGTATTGGTCAAATGATTGAATGGCCCTTTTAGTGCTCTAAATTTTGGCTCATTTTGAAGTGTTTTTGGACTAAACAAGTTGTATAGGACAAGAAGGAAATAACTTATTTGATTGCAAATATTGTGCAGTTACTAACATCTCTATGATTTCATGCTAACAAGCATACTCAACTTTGTGACTATATGCTAGCTAGCTTATTCCATCCTTGTCAAGTGTTTATTTGATAGCGTCTTTGTAATTTGATTCTAACTATCATTCTCCATCTCTATGACTCCATCTCTATAGTTACAACTATAACGCTTTCTTCTACGGCACATGTAGAGGTATCCATCTAAAGCTAGTGCACCCACGCGTGTTGTAAAAGAGAAAAAAAAACTTTCTTCTAATTTCTCATACGAAATGCATGAATGCCTTCATCTAAAGCAAGCACATATTTCAATGCCATTGGAAAAAAAACTAATAAACAATTAACCACAAGAGTATAACAACACCTAGAAATAATACATTTTCATGGGCTTGGCATGGCTTAATACGTTCTCTATGAGGTCTGGGTGACTCTCTATCTCTCTAAGATACAAGGGGAACCTCTACCAATCACAAGAGTAAGGTCTGCTCTCTCTCTCTCTCTCTCTCTCTCTCTCTCTTTACACACACACACACACACACACACACACACACACACACACACACACACACACACACACACACACACACACACACACACACACACACACACACACACACACACACAAAATTACATGAGTCCTTTCTCAGGCTTCACTACATAAATTGGACAAAAAGAGCTTGGATTAGATTTAAAAAAACCCCCTCTTTTTTCTTCACCTTTACATCTCAATTAACCCATCCATTACATGATCACACAAGCAGCTGTCACAATAGAAACACATGTTTGGACGCTCAGCCAAAGGTAAGATACGGTTGGATAAAATTACACGAAACTCCCTGGTTTGGGGAGAGTAGTTAAAATATCCTCTTGGGGGTAGGCCAAAATGGCGATACAAAAATCTCTTACGATGTGGTAGAAACTGCGCTAGCAAATATAACCGCTAGAAAAATCCATGCTTCATTAAATGTTTCACATACTAATACTGTGGCCCTAAGCCCAGTGGTTCCTTTACTATCGCCAAACGGATATTGTTCCTGAAGTGTTCTCGACCGCAAAGGGTCACCCGTGTCACTCTATTTTGGTATGTCCACCATTTTGTCTGCACAACTGATGTTCCTAATAGATGGAATAGAAGACACTCATAACGGAGTATGGTGTTTCTCGTGATGGACTCACTTGACTGATGCAAATGAGCAAGCATTATCGCTAATACCTAATCTTGACTATAAGTCATAGTGGATGAAGTATAAGACACAGCCTAAGACAAGTTATTGAAGAAACTTGTGAACTGTCAACTTGAAACTCTTTAAAATTTCTCAAGTCTGTTACAGGGTACTCTGAAGTATAATACACCTGTCTTATATAGACCCAGATAGCAACCTCTACCCAGTGACTATCCGTACAAAAAACCCACTCTACTTGCCAACACTTATTGGGCCTGTAATACAGTTACTCAAGTCTATTACAGTGCACTCTGAAGTAAAATATGCCTGTCTTATTTAGACCCAGATAGCAACCTCTACCCAGTGACTATCAGTACAAAAAACCCACTCTACTTGCAACACTTATTGGGTCCCGCAACACACTTACTCACCTTTGTTTTCTCGACATATGTTTCTCCTAGAAACTTACCCACTGGCCATCCTACCTATAATAGTCTCTTTTGGAATATCGGTATTATGAGTAGTTTTTTGGTCTGCAACCATCCAGAGTTGGAGAATATACCTCATAAGAATTTTTTATATCACGCTTCGACTTAGTCTGATATGTTCAAACTGGCTACTGCTAAAAAAGTATCGGTTCTCATAATTTCACTATAGGCAGTAAAATAAGTGGGATTCTTGGTAGCCTCTTTTTAGAAATTACTTTAACTTGATTTTATTTACTGCCTTTACCCTTAAAAAATAGCCTTACCGTATGAACACCTGTATGGAGTTTTTACTTATTAACATTCTGCAATCTTTTAATCTACTTGTACATCCGCTCTGTTGCACACTACCCTCTACACGTTAAAGGACTGTTCACAGAGATGTGGCTACTGTGCTCACGATTCGACACATGCTGTACGCTATCGGATCTTGTGCTAATGGAATCCCTGGAGACATGGGATTTATGAGTGACATCAATTGCGAGAATTTCTGGCAAATGTCGGGTCCCATCTGCTATGGCTATGCATCAGCCTCTATAAAACCCTCACATTTATGGAACAATGAGTACTATATTCACTTAGCATCAATGTTCCGTGTTTTTAGCCTATGCGTTCAAACTTCTAAGTTATTAAGACTACATCATGCCTAAGGGAAAGGAGAATTTTGTGGAGGAATCGTCATCTTCTTTGAGTCTATAGGTTATCTTAATTCCTTTTATTTGATCTAGTGAAGTTTTTCTCCTATCTTGCATTTAAGATTGGGCTGGGCTGGTGAAATTGAGACATAATGATAAACCGGTTTTGAGAGTATTCTATGTATTGACAACTCCGGCTAGTGGTCAGTTTTGTGATGGAATGGCATGCTCTGATTTTGGGCTAGCTCTATGCTGAAAACTCTAAAAAAATTAGTAACCTCACTGTCATACGATTACTTGGTACTGAGGTATTGCCAGATCTTGAACAGAATATTTGAAAATTAATAACATCAAATACCCTAATGATGTCTAGTTCTCATTTTTAAGCTTGATTACGGTTGCCAACTGCCATCATGTACCCGAATGATATCTGGTTTTTTTACTACACTAGCTAGATCTGTTGCTCACTATTTGCATCATGAAAATATTGCTGACACGTTGTAGCTTGATATAGCTTGCCTGGTTTTGGTTTAGTTCCCCTACCATAAAATGATCTTAGCTTGGCTCTATTGAACTTGTCCATACATAGTCTCATTTCATATCATTTCAGTAAGAAGTTGGATTTTTTTGCATTACAAATTCAGCCACATGATGCTGGTTACAAAGATGGTGAAACTTTAACTCTCTAGCTAGGGATTAGACATTTAACATGGGTTTATGGTATAATGGTTACTCTCTTGCTTGAGAGGCTGACTTTGGAAAATGCTTCTGTTGGTCTCCGACTTTTTTTACTGTACTTTTCTAATCTCAGGCTATTAATGTTATGGTTTTGGCCTATTGCTTTGCTTGGGGGCTTTGACTTGCTCAACTGGTTTGGTTATGATTCAGAGAATAGAACTTTGGCCTGAACTATAAAAACATACTTGATAATTCTTCTGCTTTTTTGGTTTCCATATTGAGAAAAACAAATCTGCTACTTCTGTTTAATATCGGGTAATAGATGATGGAATTGGTATTGATAATTACTCTTTTAGTAGGGATTAAAACAGGAATTTGTTATGGGATTTTTGAAAAATTATGTCAGTCACCATGACATAGAAAGAGAGTCAGCGGTAAATAATGATGGCATTTGAAATGATTAAATTTGTTCTTAACTCAAATAGTGGTATATTTTTTTAAAAAAATTCAAACATTTGGGTTGGGACTCTTCTGTTGTTTTGTTGGTTACCGTAGTCCTGTACCTTACTGTGTTGTTCGGATAGGCTTCGGTTTGGCTTTCTCTAATATACTATAGAGGCCTTTAGGATCTGTAGTAGCTGAAATAAAATTTTGGCTCTGACTTTGCTCATGCGTAACCAGGCTTTCCTCTATCTCTTTAGGTGGTGTTTGTAATGGATTAGCTGTTAATAACTGATGCCTAGTGTTGGGTATATGTCTCAAGATAACTTGTGCTTGCTCCTATGGGGTAAAAATCTTCTTGATCTGGTTAAAGATTGATTTAGAAATATTTAAAACATAGGTTTTTGAGATAATCTCTTTAAAAATCTTTAAACTAAGGATAGGCAGTGGAATGTTTAAAAATTGTCTCGATATATAGTAGCATTTATAATGGGAATCTCACTCTTTGGGTAAGATTTTCTAAAAACCAAGGACTCTTATTCTGGTTTTTTTTATAAAAATAATACACTTTGAGAACTGTTGTTTTTTTCATTGTGACATGGATAACAACTGGGATGCCCAGCATCACTTGCGTACAGTCACTTGCTAATGAAGTGTTTTCTTGTGGCTATGGGTGCAGGTGAGGGCTACCTTCTTTGATAAAAACATACTGCTCTATGTGGGTGAGGACATGAGGCTTATCTTTTATCTTGAAGCAGCTTCACTCCAGACTTAGGGATTACTTTCTCCCATGTTGTACTTTGTTTTCTTCACTACCCTCCTGTACAAAATTTATCCTCAACAGAAAATAAATATTGTACAAATCCATTGTATTTTCCTAGAACTATTGGTCTGTGAACATGTAGTGTT
Organism: Adiantum capillus-veneris; assembly: GCF_014529385.1. NCBI lineage: Eukaryota > Viridiplantae > Streptophyta > Polypodiopsida > Polypodiales > Pteridaceae > Adiantum > Adiantum capillus-veneris. The sequence goes on along the minus strand of NC_140948.1, from coordinate 26,824,877 downwards.
CGTTTGCACGTATGTATCTATTTAGAATTGCTACACACACACACACACACACACACACACACACACACACACACACACACACACACACACACACACACACACACACACACACACACACACACACACACACACACACACACACACACACACACACACACACACGAGTGGATGGAATCCTAAATCCTCCTCTAGATCTAATCTCTCTCTCTCTCTCTCTCTCTCTCTCTCTCTCTCTCTCTCTCTCTCTCTCTCTCAACTAGAATAAATTATTGGATTTTTGGTGCCATGCACATTTGGGTACCAAATTAATTCTTCACACGTGTAAAATTTCTAATGATAAGTAGCGGTCACAAAACATATCGTACATTTTCAATTACTTTTGGTCATTGGAGTTCATGTACCACATATGTGTGTGTGTGTGTGTGTGTGTGTGTGTGTGTGTGTGTGTGTGTGTGTGTGAGAGAGAGAGAGAGAGAGAGAGAGAGAGAGAGAGAGAGAGAGAGAGAGAGAGAGAGAGAGAGAGAGAGAGAGCGATTTTATTATTATCATCCGTAGAGATCAAATATGACGTTTGGGACCAAAGTTACATGTGATGTAGTATGTGTGTGGCTGATGATTGATTCTCGATGCTCCAAAATTGCAGTGATGAGAGTGGCGCCTTGGACAGCCCACATTGTGGCTAGGATATGAAAGTCTGTAGGTCTAAGTCATGGCTAAAAATGTGAGGGAAGAAAGTTTGGATGTGACCAAAAGATGAGCCCTCAAGTAGCGTGTGGTACTTAGACTCTCAAACTTGCAGTGAGCATAATGTGCACAATCAATTTGACTCTTCTCCATTTCCCCAATGCCCTGTCTAGTTGCATTGAATGGAGTGGGAGCTAAGTCAAATGTGGCTGTGATAGTGTGTTTCGCTTACAAGGGGGTAGGATCAAGCATGTAAGGGTGAGTATCGTTTCCCCTTTCAGCGAAGAACATGGTTTTGTAGTGTGGGGCAATAAGGGTGGTGTAATGTATGAAGCGTGACCCGCTGGATTCGTCCCAAGAAGTAATACATTGGCATTTTAGAAAAGCTTCTTTCACAAGTAGAGAGAGAGAGAGAGAGAGAGAGAGAGAGAGAGAGAGAGAGAGAGAGAGAGAGAGAGAGAGAGAGAGAGAGAGAGAGAGAGAGAGAGAGAGATAGTTCTATTATCGTCCTCGGAGGTCAAACATGACCTTTGGGACCAAATGAGCATGTCACATAGTGTGAGTGAAGGTCATAAGTGACTCTTGATGCTAAAAGATGGCTGACATGAGCGTTGCAAATAGAGAGTCCACATTGTGGTTGGGAGAGGAAGGTATGCAGGGAGAGCTCATGGCTGAATATATGGGGAAAAGAGGACCTAATGGGGTCAAAAGCACATTAGAGAGAGAGAGAGAGAGAGAGAGAGAGAGAGAGAGAGAGAGAGAGAGAGAGAGAGAGAGAGAGAGAGAGAGAGTTCCATCACAATGCCAAAGCAGCTACAATTATACTTACAAAAGACATTGCATTTGACTTTCTTTTCAAGAAAGGCTAAGCAACATGTACTATACTTTCCAAATGCAATGTTTACTTTACATTTACCCTAATAGAGTAGTTTCTTACTCCAAAAATACATAGTTTCTTCATATTCTAGATATTGAGTATATATTTTTGTCTTCTAACAGCACCAACGTGGTATACAGTTTGTTTTGAGAGAGAGAGAGAGAGAGAGAGAGAGAGAGAGAGAGAGAGAGAGAGAGAGAGAGAGAGAGAGAGAGAGAGAGAGAGAGAGAGAGAACGGTGTTATGGTGCATGGGTTATCTTTCACATTCAAAAAGCTCCTCAATGTGACATAATACAATTCCTTAGATAGGAGAGAGAGAGAGAGAGAGAGAGAGAGAGAGAGAGAGAGAGAGAGAGAGAGAGAGAGAGAGAGAGAGAGAGAGAGAGAGAGAGAGAGAGTGGTGTGGTGTGTGCTTGCGAGAAGGGGAGTGGAAGAGGGAGAGGGAAAGAGTAGACCAATGTGTGGGTGGAGTCAACATCAAAGTGAGGAGCTCCTTATTCTTGGTATATGTACAATAATAAAGAGATGTAAGTGGGTGGGCCATAGCCTGGGCAGCCAAGCAAGGCACAAACGCCTTTACCCCAACAATCTCCCACTTAAAGGCAAATGTGTCAATAAGTGGGCCCTACTAGCTAAACTACTAGTATGTAAAAAATAATCGGTGAGAGTCTCATCTACTTATGTCCATTGGCTCGCTCCATTGATTTACATGCAGTTATCGAATCTAGTGATAGGCGAGCATGTGTATCCTTGCTAGAGCCTGCATCATGCTAGTGTCAGCCACCGTATGATTGACATTCCATCCTACAAATGCTCCCACTACACCTGCTAGGTCGGGCTTGGACACTAGTAGGTTGGACATGAGACACCCTAATGCTGACAAAATCTACACAAACCTGGTTGTACTCGCCTCCCTTGTGCAATTTTCAATCACTGCATCATCAGGACTACCCATCACATATGGATATGTCAACGTGCACACTATCATGGTTATGTCCCTTTCACCCATGGGTGGAACTGTGCATCCTCGCACCAACTCATCAGCCTCTAGCATGAGAATATCAAAGAAATCCATGTCTGTCATCTCTGCCTATGTCTCTAGGGAGCATACCCGCTCTACCTCTGCCTACACAGACCCTGACAACACCTGTTGTGTCTCACCATCTTCTTCATCCTCTTCCTCTTATGAAAGTGATGGTGAAGACGACGAATATCAAGACAAGAAAAAGGCGAGAAATAGGTCACCCTCTTCTCCACCTTCTTCAAATTATTCACCTTCTGAAGAAAGTGATGGTGCAACCTTTGAACCATCAAAAAGAAGAGGCCATAGGAAATTCTATGCCGCGTGGAAGAGGTCGTCCAAGCTCAAGAAGTTCAAAGAGGGAGGGAAGAGCATCTCTTTCCTTACCTATGATGGCACCTTTGGTGCTACGGACAAAGTCTTGGCCTTTATCCAACAGTTTGATGCGGCGTTTGGAGATGAGGGCTTCACAGAGTCCTCTAAGCTACGCCATGTAGCTATGCACTTTCAAAAGTCCGCCAGGCAATGGTGGTCTAGCCTAAGAGCCAACGGTGAAGCTCCGCAAACATGGTCACTCTCTTTACTATTGTCAGCCATTCTAACAACTTTTAGGTGTAAACTTTTTAGGTGTACTTTGGCACTTCAAGCCCTAGTTGCTACTCCTCTTTACCCCTTTAGAAAAATCACTCAAGCTACTGTACCCGTGGCTCGCATACCATTAATTGCAAGGAAAAGAAAAAAGGGTCGTTCAACACCAAAACAGCACCGGCTCCTGTCAAGCTTCTCATAGCTCAATAGTGGTTAAGCCGTAGGCAAGCCCCTTAGGACTCCACTATTAAGACCATAGCTCTCGACGGTGATTCCCCGTTAACTTCACGAAGGGAGGCGCACTGCAAGGCTAAAAAATCTCTATTCTACTTACTCACGGGAAATTAATAATACCAACCATTTATAGTTAGCTTGAGGACCTCCCTTCCTGAGCAAGAAAAGAGAAACCTTATGCTCTGATACCAATGTAACATTTAATGGCCTAAAAACTTGTGTGTAGCGGAAATTAGCATGACCATAGTGGGCATTTCATTAGAATAGATTCCTAATGAGAATTACAAGAGTGCTTGGGTGGAGAGAGCAACAAAAAGCATAACACCTAGTAAGATAGCATGAACAATACTTTCAATAGAGAGAGAAATTAATCTATTGACAATAGTTGAGGACCGGATTTGCATGGAGCCGGTCCCCCCTCCAAAAGGCTTTGTAGTATGGTTTCTCCAATCAAGAGAGATATTGTACAATACAATTCTTTGTGTTCCTTTAAGACTAGCTAGTGCAATGAAGATGAAAGCTTCATGCACTAAGCAAAACACTTATTAAACACAACATTAATTCTCCCCAGTCTCAGACCCAAGACCTCACACACCCTCGAAGATGGTGAGAGCTAGCAGGGTATGAGAGTAGATTGAGAGGAAGAAGGAGTATTCTTACGAGAAAGATGTACATCTCCTCACATAATCACTCATATTAGCATAGCTTAGCTTAGTAATTAGCATGGTAGAGGAGATGAGCATGCATTGAAACTTGGCTCTTGGTTGGATTTGCATCACAAAGCCAGGAGTTGTTGGTGTAGGCCTCCCTTCTCACAAGCTTGGAGTAGGTGATAAGCTTTCCATTAAAGCTTGAGAACGAGAGAGAGTATTCTTAACTTCACACATGAGATTGTATGGGTGTGTGTGTGATAATGCCTTGCGAAAATCATCCCCCTCTCTCTCTTGGTTGACCCCTCCTGCTATTTGCTCATGCTCTACTCTCATTGGTCCTCCCCAGGACTAACCAATGGTAATTAAGCAGTATAAGTGATAGCCTTTTGACATGTGTCCCCCTTTCTCCTTTTGTGAGAGCTTTAGGTAATTTAATACTTCAACTAAACTCTCATTGCACCCCTTTGCCTCTTGGCCAATAGGAATCAGGCAAGTCATTGGGCTGCTGAATGCTCATTGGACCCCTTGGGAGACTGTCCAATAGTCTTCTAGAGGACTTAATTCTCATTGGTTCTTTTATTAAGTGTTTTTAAATTAATTAAACTAGATTTACTCTAGCCTAATTCTCATTGGTCCACCTCCAAGGCCATCCAATAGGAATTGGGTACACCTTGTGGGCATCTGTCCTAGGGAGCTGACATGTGTCCCTCATTCCCTTTGTGTAAAGGGAGCTTGTGTGTGTGTGTTTGTGTGGCTTTCTCTCTCATCCCCTACAAGCAAGGCTCACCCCCTCCTAAGTAGGGATTGTAAAGACTTTTTTGACACACACAAAGCATCCAATTCCCCCATAGTTGACCTTTGGACACAACCTTTGAATTTTGGAACCTTAGCATTTTGGAGGTCTTAATGGGCTGAACCTTAGGGTCTTTTGAGCCCATTGTTGCACGTGGCTCTTTTGCAGATGGCCCTCCCTTTGGATCCCTATTTTCCCTCCTTTAGATCCCTACAGTGGCCAGTTTGCTAGCTTAACCAATAGTCTAGCTTTTTCTCCCCTGGCACTTCCCCATATTAAATGATCAGTTTAAAATGAGAAAATCATTTAGGAGAATTAGATATTGATTATTATGACAAATGTGTTTACGTCAATGCATAGAGCTCTCACCTGTGGTTGCAATGCAACAAACGCGACTGCAATGTGACAACCGGGGAGGGAGTATGAAGCGCGAGAAGGAGATAAGTGAGCGGGTCAGCTGACGCTGTGTATTTCATTATCCAAAAACCTTTTAATAACTTACAAAAATTGGCTTTTATACCTTAGCCAAGGTTTTTGGTGATCAAAACTAATAATTTGGGAGCTCTAACTAAAGATAGGTAATGATAGGTTGATACAATCTGGAAGCTTGTAGCCTCGGCTCAACTATTACAAGGTTTACACGAAAAATAGGATTTACAATATTCCCGATTTATAAAAAATAATAAGTGTTTTTACATGGGAACTCTGAAAAATGGTATTCGTGTTAGCTTGCTGCTAACATTACCCCCCTCCTCGCCTGGGTCGTCCCTTGACACAGTGTTATGGGTTGAAGTAGTCTTTGGGTTGACGGTTGGCGAGGCGGGCTTTAAGGGCATTTAGTGCCTTTTGGTATCTAATCTTCCTCTCTTTATTTGGCACTTGCAAGAAATGCATAGTGACTCTGTTTTTCAGCTCCACCGTTGAGTAGCCTACAAACCTTGATGTCAGGTTGCTGATCACTGCCCCAACTATCTTCGTTCGCCAAGTGAAGAACCCTTTGTAGAACGCTTCCTCAAACGCCAACAAATTGTGAGAAGGTAAAAACATGCATCTGGCGTAGAATCCATAGAGTACTTCTTCGGATGTTTGACCACAAAGGTCGTAGCATAATCCTTTATTACCCTCAAGGAATGACATCCAAGGGGCACCTGCTTGCTCTGGCTCATGGAAAACCTCGATCCACGTGAGCAGCATTCGACAAATTTTATATAACATTGCACATGATAAATCTGGTAGACTTTTGAAGAAGGACATGACACCCGTTAGGGTTTTCACCATGTACTCTTCAGTTGGTGGTCCCTTTTCTAGAGCAGGCAATCGAGGGTAGTTCAGCCAGGTTGGCCACTTCTTTGTTAATGCCTCCTGTGCTTGCCACGTCCTTATTCATGGTACATGACAGAAAGTAAGATCTATTTGTAGGGTTGTAGGTGCTCTTGTGAATAGAATCAAATACCTTGGATTCTTGTTTAACCAACTTAGCCTCCACTTTGAGTGGTCTTGATCTGCGCCGTCTACCTGCATGTCTTTGTACAACCTCTCTTTTACTTGGAGAAATCCACCTTTATCAAAGGATAGGGCAGGGATTGTTGGTGCCATCACGCATTGATTTGGTTGGGAGTGAGTTGTGTAATGTTATCGGAGTGAAGAACTCTCAGGTCCCAATCCATTGCTACCTTCCATTGCTCATCTACCTCTTGTGTAATCTTCTCTTTCAATGCATCTTCCTCAGCCTTTGAGAGCTGGACCATTGGCACTGTATCTGTTTTGGTTATGTGTACTTGAAATTCTTCCTTGACACTTAGCTCTTCTATTGGCTGTGTCTCCATCTCAGCGAAAGTAATTGAGGGGATCTCTATTTGTGGTTGCTCGGAAGTTCCTACCTCTTCTTGTGTTTTTGGCTGTCCCTCTCGCAACAACTAGTTGACTCTTTTAAGTTCAGCTATTTCTTTCAGCAGCTCGTCTTCTCTTTGCACCCACATTAAAGCCTGGTCTCTGCGCTGATATTGCTCCAATTTTAGCTCAAGCTCGAGGTCTTTATTCTTCTTCTCTTTTAAGTTCATCTATTTCTTTCAGCAGCTTGTCTTCTTTTAGCTCGAGATCGAGGTCTTTATTCTTCTTCTCTAATGCTTTGTAGACCTCATCTGTTCCTTTGATCGAGGCTACGACTAGTTTCTCTTGTATTTGCCGCAAGAAAATTTCCTCATCATTTATTCTTTGTTCTGAGTACTGTAGGGAAGCATTTGTGACATCTAACAGGACCTCAATCTTTTGAACTGACACGGTTGTAGTTAGAAGTTCATTTGTAACTTCTGTCAGCTGTTCATCTTTTTCTTTGCATGCATCTGAAAACTTTGTAAGCAGATCATCGAGCTCCTCCATCTCTTTCTGTTGTTTATCCATTGCTAGCTGATGTTGTTCAGCTTCAGCTTTCAACTCCTACACTTGACTTTGTATATCGATGATGACGTTTAATCTATCGTCTATCTCTCGTTGGAGTTCAGTGCGTCAATCACCATTTCTAATTCTTTGGCCCTTGTGCTACGGCTAAGTGCGGCTGTTCGGAGTCTTTCCGTCATGTCATGCATTTTCTTGACATACTCGTTGACTTGCAGGATCACTTCATCGTCCGATTGCCAATCCTCGTTTCTAGCTAGTTGCGTAGATGTTTCTGCAGTCTCTTGTGTATCTTTTGGCTGCGTCATGGTAGCTGGTTGTTGTTGTTCTTGAGGCTGTGGATGATCATCTCCCGCTTTGTTATCCCGAGGTTTTGTTGATGCCTCGGCCTTTTCTTGCTGTGTTGAGGTAGAAGGTGTTTCCTTAGGCTCCTTTTCTTGTGTGTGCTCAAACTTTGTGTTGTCCTCTGGTGCAGGACTCATTGCCCTTTCTAGCTCTTTGTCTTGCTCTTTTTGCTATTCTTGTGTAGATTCAACTGCTTGTCTTTGTTCAGGCTCTTCCTCCTTGGTGGGCTTAGGTTCAATGGCTTTACTTGTTGGTCAAGGTGGTGGGCTCGGCATGGGGTGATCATGTTCTAACAGGTGAAGAAGGTCGGGGAGACACATCACCTTGATCATATTGTGCTTCTCCTTGTGGAGTTGCTTCCTCTACTTGCTTTTGTTGCTCTGCCGCCTCTTTAGCTTTCTATTTCACTTCTTGCGCTTCTTTCAGCTTTAAAGCTTTTGCTTCTTGATACATCTTTTCTAGTGATTATGTGGGATCTTCTGCCTGTTTTCTGGTATGGTGCTTTGTTCTTGGCCCTTTGAGTTCAATTGGTACCCATTTTGCTGGGTCCTTGCCTTGTGCTTGGCGGCTACGTTTGTAAGAGTGCTTTTCTTTTTCAAAACGAGCTTGTTTTTGTACATGTTCATCCTGGTGTGATGCCACGACTTTTCTCTTAATTTCTTACCATCGTGCTCTTTTTTCCTCATTATCTGAGCTTTCACTACTATGACGTTCTAGCGAGCTCTCAGCAGACCCGGGGCAGTCACTTATCAAAAGACCCCTATATCACATGCGTTCAAGAGGTAATTAATAATACCCCAATATACATACTATACTTACACTGTGAGCCTATTTAAAAAAACCCCACCCCCCTCTGTATGTATACATTTTGGTCTTTTAATAATCCTCTCAGGTTAACTCACGTGATATCATACACATTCTAAAAAGTGACCGCCCCGGGTTAGCAGACTCTTCATCTGACTTGTATGTTCACTTGGCAGATCTTGTAGCTCGAGGGAAGGGTGTGCTGACACTATCCAAGTGTTATGATCTACGACAGGTGACAAGTTGTTGACCATGCCGATAGCATGGTAGGCAATTCTGGTCAAAACCTCTCCTCTGGTGCTCCCAGGTATGTAATTTTTCCCTCTTTCTTTGTTCCTTTCAATGTGGACAGAACATACTGTGTATGGTCAATTGGTTGCCTGGTTGTTGATTTGAGAACTTGCGTAGAGGTTGTGGCAACCGCATGATTAGGTGTTGTATACCTTGGCGGTCTTTTGGTGAGAAAGTAGAAGTGTTGGTGGTACAATCTTGCGAGCTCTTCCACCTATTTTTGAATGAGGTCGGCAAATGTAGCATTGATGGTTTCCTTGGTGAATGTTCTTGCCGTCTTTCTATCTCATGCCCTCATGGTCATTCCCTCTGTTGGCAGTTTGAGTGCTACTGCCACTATCTCTTTGGTAATCACCACTTCAACTTTGTTCCCTTGCTGGTCAGAGATTTGAGCGGTTCCATCTTCTTTGATTGTGGACAAAATCTCATAAGCTTTTTGGAAGTCCACTCCATACGGATCTTGTTCATAAAAATACCTGAGTCCCAGCCTTCGGTTGGCTTCTTTGGTCTCGGGCTTTGCGGCGACATCATACACTTCTTTGGGTGAAAGTTGTAGTTCACTTCTACCTGATGTCCTTTCTCACTCTTGAATGTTCCTGTGAACACTATGGTGTTATGCTCTTCAAGCTGTTCCTTTGACAGGTAGGTCGCTTTGGCATTCTTGACTGAATCGGGGTCCAGTTGGTATGGCAGTAGCTCTTGGAGCTTTTCCTTTTGCAAGAGCTTCTTCTTGGCCCTCTCTGTGGCTTGCATGGCTCCTGTTGAGTGAATAGAGGGTCAAGGTCAGCAAATATGATAGATTTTCTCTGAAATGTCCTTCAGCATGAAATGCTGACAAATTTGGTCCAATTTGCTTCAAATCAATTTTGAACATGCATAGATGCATAAAAATATGTAAAGATCAAATTCATAAAGTCAATACAAAAATTTTCAACAAAAGTAAATAATCGCGATTATTTACAGCTGAGTAATTTTTTCAACTTTTTGCAAATTTGGCATTACAGGCTTGAAGTATATACCAAAAACATACTCTGAGTGAAATATGGGCTCAGTTGGATGCACAGGGTGAAAATGGTGCCAGATTTAGGCTGTATTCTCTGAAATAGTAGATGTAAAGGAATTTTGAGATTTTGAGCTCCAACTTTGTTTAAACTTGGCTAGTGGGCTTATGACATCATGTACTTTGGATCTATGATGGCAAAGATGCAAATTTCCTTCATCTTGGTCAAAAAGAAAATAATTGTGATTATTAACTTTTCTTCCAAAATAAACATTTTTTGGTACAACTTGGTTCTAGTCATGGTATAGACCCTGTGTATGTGATATGAGGTGATTTGGATCAAAAATTGTGGGTCATAACTCAGAATTTGGCTTGCAACGACTTCTTTATGTTTTTTGGCAAATTCCCAAGTTATAGTTGATCATTTTGGCTCATATTTGAAATTTGGCATGTAATAGGTGTGTACAAGTGATAGATGAGGTGATGATGGCATTTTCAAACCAAAATAGTGCAAATTAAATAATCGCGATTATTTACAGCAGTCAACATTTTCTTGCAAAACTTGTAAATTCTGACTTAAACACATTCTATACACCTAAAACAAGTCAATTGAATTTGGTAAAGCTTGATCTTGCCAGCATCACTTTGTGCTTTGTCGACTCTGAAATCTTTGATTTCTGTGACTACATGGCTTGTAGTGTCGGTTAGTCACTTTTGAGGCTTTGGACTTGTCCACACCATAGTCGTGAAGCAACTCATCCAATTTTGGTCCATTTCGAGTCAATTTGATCTCATATATGGAATTTGATGCTTTGTAGCCTTTGAGCCGTTTTTTGCTTTTTGAGGGCTTTGCTTGATTGATTTTATGAAACCAATCATATACATTGTGTATAGACCTCGTATGCAAAGCTGTCTGTGGAGTCAGAATGCAATTCTAGCATCTACCAAAAACATAGATTTTCTACTTGGGACCCCCTTGACCCTTGCCGAATGGTCAACTGGTGATATAGAAGTGTTCTATTGTGTTGAGGCATGCTATAGTTCAAATCTCATCCGATTTGGTTGAGCTGACAGGCCGCTATGGTCGCGTTTTGGTCGTAGGTCTTCGTCAGGGATTTATTATTTACGTAATTACATCAAATTTTGTGTGATCACAAGGTCTTATTGGAACATTTACATGATCACAGTAAACATGATCGCACAGAACCCGGTTAGTGGTGGCTTGCAAACCCACAAAATTCCCACTAGGCTTTTCAATTTTCCCGGCGGGCCCGTCGGGGTTCATTATTTTCCCTACGGGCCCGTAGGGAATCCTGAAAAGCCCAACGGGCTATTAGCGTTATATATACATGGGCCCGATCCTGCCCGCTAGGTGTATTGGCGTCTTGATTTCGTCTTCTGAGAGAGAGAGAAAGCTCAGAGAGAGAGAGAGAGAGAGAGAGAGAGAGAGAGAGAGAGAGAGAGAGAGAGAGAGAGAGAGAGAGAGAGAGAGAGAGAGAGAGAGAGAGCTTGCGACCACCTTTGCAGGTACGTCGAGAGGAGAGGAGAGAGGGAGAGAGGGGGTCGTGTGGGAGCGTGCTCTACGTCGCAGTGTAGGCAGCTGCTGAGTACCTGACCACACGATTCGGGTATGTGTTGTGTGTGTGTGTATGCATTGTGTGGTAGTGTGATTTTTGTCATAGTGCATGGCAGTAATAAGGTTCCTTACCACACAATGGGAGTGTGTATGTAAGCTGTTCTACGGAACAATGCTTATCACGAGGGCATCACCTCGGTGACATGGAGAAGATGGTGTCCTTGTGGTAAGTATTGGCTTATTGTCTATGTACTACGTCGGTAACGCTACGAATCTAGTATCCTTATGGTAAGTCAACTTCCCTTCCCCTTTCCCAAAAACATATGGGCATCGGTCGGTAACGCAGCTATATGATGTTTGTATGTAGGCCATTGTTTTTCCTTAGATTCAGGTGGCACTCGATCGGTAATGCAGCTAATAGAGTGTCGTTTGTTAGAAGCGTATGTTTTTGCATAAATGTGGCATTCAGGTCGTTAACCCAGCCATACGATCAACGTCATATAATTTGTATGTGCATGTGCAATTAATTTCTTAAGTATTAAGTATATGAAATACTTGGTCGGTAATGCCGCTATGAAGAGTATTTCATATACAAAATGTATAAATTGTTTGATTTGGGTTGTTTTTAACTGCCCATTTGAAATTATATACTAGCTAATCATATTCAAAAGAATACTTTATTCATCAATCATCGCTATTTTAAATATTCCATTTATATAGAATACTTTATTCATCAATCATCGCTATTTTAAATGTTCCATTTATATAGAATACTTTATTCATCAATCATCGCTATTTTAAATGTTTCATTTATATAGAATACTTTATTTATCAATCGTCGCTATTTTAAATGTTCCATTTATATAAATTACATGTAAAAAAATATTTGCACACAAAGTGCATGTTTAATATTTGTTCTTAATCTTTTTAAAGGACTCTCAAGCATTATCGCTATTTTTAATGCTTCATTTACATAACTTCTCTGCAAAAAATCTAACTGCACACAATTTGCATGTTAAATATTCTTTTGTATCTTTTTAAAGAGCATCAATTATCATCGCTTTTTGATTGCTACATTTACATAATTTCCATGTAAAAACATGTGTGAACACAATTTGCTAGGCCAATTTGTATACTTCCAATGTTTTAAATGTTTTTGAAGATTTTAAGTCGGTGTGTGCTTTGTTTGAATTAGTATGTGCGCACGGAGAAAAATATAAGTTAAAACTTCAATATATGCTGAAATGTTAAAGACCGTTAACATGTATTGTTTGATATGAATTAATTTCTTATAAACCACTTGTTTAAGCTGCTTTCTACACGTGTAACAGATTGCAATTTTAAGTGAAGATTATATTCATTTTTATCAATATTTCCTTGCACATTTGTTAAAGTCTTCAAGTGGTGGTTAAGAGTTTACTTGAGATAGTGTGAGAGTGGTAATGTCATTCGCAACCATGAATTTGTATATGATATGTTGTTTTTGTATTGTCCAGTGTAAATATGACGCCAAATCAAAAGAAATGTATTATGCGTGCCATCCGTAAAGAATGTATTTTGGCAATCTCATCATGTGTAGCTGATCGCATACAACAGATTAGTGAAAGCGATGTCTACATCAAAGACATCACTAGTGCTATATGGGAGAACAGAGAGTGTAGGTTGCAACTTGAAGGCCAATACGAGTTGTTGAGTCCAGCTGGGATACGAGAATTTGACCCCCACTACAAGGTCAAGACAGTGTTGGTCTATATGAAAGTATGTTGCAGAGACTTAAAGGAAGATATCCCACCTGCTTGTGACATGTCAAAATTAGAGCTCTGGGATAAATTGTGGGAAGAACATAAGGTAAAGATGAAGCGTGTGAAAGCGTAGGACCAAGCAACCTTACCCAAGAGATTGAAGATGGCCCAAGATGCGCAAGCAGCTTTGGGAGGTCGATCCGATGCCAGCAGGACTGGCACAATCATGTGTACTGCTTTGAATGCAAAGTGCACTCATCTTGTCGTCATCCCTCACGAAGCACGCTCCTTCGGTGTGTGCACATTGTACACTATCAAAGGCATCTCATTTTTTCCAGACCACATTACATATGTGGGAAACTGTTACAAGGGAGGGAGTGAGGCAAAATTTGACAGCTTTAGACAGAGCAAGGAATGCAAATGCTTCACCCCTCCATTGTAAGGTGCATTAGGTTTACTACAGAAGCTCCTTGGATCACGATATTCCCATACTACAATGGGGGTACCGTGGGTGACATGATGTGCCGCTTACCGTTTGCTCACGGATTGTTCAGATGACTCATGCACAGTCTACAACACAACTGGAGGTCATTGCCTGTAGCAAACAACCCTGTAAGCGAGATAGACACGGTGCGGATCAAAGCAGTGGTCGAGCAAATGCCGGCAATTTGTCATGCCTTAATCGACGGGGTTGCGGCTGCCCACTCGGCCGATATAGTGCACAGTGACCTGCACCCGTTCAACGTAATGTTGGACTTTACTCGTGCCAATAAACCCTGCGTCGGTATCATTGATTGAGGTATGCTGAGAACACCTGCTAAGCACGTAGCAAATAATTATTTGTCTCCAAGCGCACAATCGGACAAAGCAGTTTTCAATGCACATAGAGCAGGGAATGCCAAGATGGCTAAGCGACCGTGGATTGCTCTCGAACTATACGATCCATGGTGCACAGATGCATACACAAAAGCGAGAGACATTTATACACCTGTTCGACATGCTGACAGATTTTTGGAGTGCAGCCAAAAAAATTAATTTTCCGGAAGAAGTTTTTCACCACTCGGACAAAGATGTTATGAGGGCTATTCGAATTAAAGTAGATTGTTGGATGAAGTTAAAAGAGCGGGACCAAATAAGGAATGCTTCTGACGTGTTGATATTTTTCAAAGAACATTTAAAGACAGACCCTAACCCTATCCAACGTCCACTTGTTGAACTTGCACCATCATTTTATCCGATTTAAACATTTCTATGATATACATGTCTTGTCAAGTGTATTCTTTTTTTTATTGAAGTGTATTATCTGGTTTGAAGTGGTTCACCTAATTGAGTCAATTATCTTTAGTCAATTAACTGTCAGTATTTCAAATTTGCCTTGTGGTTCAATTAGTCGCATTTGTTGTGGTTTGATTTAGTGGATTCCGCGCAGTGTCCCAATGAGTGAGAATGTATATTTGCCAATGATATTGAATATTTGCCACTCTGTTCACTGCAGCTCTAATAGAAAATGACTGATCAAGAACAAGATATTGGCACCCAATCATTGCCTGATGATCAACAACAAGCGGTTGTTAATGCATTTCAACGCATGAAGTCTTTGGCACATGGCATGTTGGCACAACAAGCGACGTGTATTGCTCACCGACTCTCAAAGTGGGAAAATCCAAATCATCTGCAGTGGAAAGAGATCAATAAATAAGTGACAAAGGACATGATCAAGACAATATGGCCATGTGAGGATGCAGAGATCAAGAAAGGAAGGTGGAAGGTTTCGAAGTGCAACCATGATGGTATCAAAGATAATGCTAAGAGGATTTATTTGGAGGTTTATGGCAATCCCTTGCACAATGAAAATTGTGCACTATATTTTGCAAAAATGTTATATGTTCACTTTGTGCAACAGCTACCAATAGACTTCTCATCAAAGGAGACAACTGTTGCCACTCAAGATTTAAGGGAGAGTTCTGTCACTTTCACACGAGATGAGCTGGCATTGATAGTGGAAGGCGCCGACCTATAGTTAAAGAGAGAGAAGGATATTTACACGACACAGTTGGTAGAGAAAGATGCAGAAATAACACGTCTTTCTATAGCCACCCAGACACCGCAACCCTCACAAGTCCGGATGGAGAAAAGCATTCACTGCTTAAGTCAGGATGTTCAAAACCTGACACAGCGAGTGAATCCAACACCTGTACAAGGGACACACATCAGCCACCTTGTCTTGTATCTGGAGTTGGTCCTCTCGTCTACTTCAGATGCATCCTCATCTTCCAAATGTCCAGTTTGCTACAAGAATTTTGATGGATGGAGTGGGTACTATACATTGAAATGTGGTCACTATTATCATTTAGTTTGTCTTATTCATTTGATGCAAAACAGTAGTCGATGTGCAATCTATTTACAAGATATTCCACAAGGAATATATATTATGTTTGGGATGGCAAACGAATATAAATTCAAGCAAGCACGCCCAGATACCCCTAGCACAATTAGAAATCTGTTTGATGCGCAAGATGTTGCTTCAAAGCAACACAATTGAGATCGACAAACTATGTAATATCGCGACAAACTATGTACTGTTGAGAATATGAAGCGTTGTAATTACTCAAACACATTTGAATACAAGGTCTTTTACAATGGTTTTTGACGTTTACTCATTCTTCTCTGAAGCTTTATTGAATCAGTTGAGTTGTTATCTGGTTCGAAGTCCGAGTGTTGTGGTTCTCCTTGTAATTCAATCTCCATATCTATTATCAAATTCTCTTCTATTTCATCTACAGTGCATTGAGATACACCAACATTGAAATCTTCTTCATCTTCATTTTGACAATCATACAACCAGGTTGGCATTTCCTCCTCATAGCCAGCACTTTCGATGTGATTCAGTATCTTTTCATTGCCATACATATACACTAGTTTCTCTGCTTTGTCTGCTAATAGTCTGTTGCGAATAGTGCTTTGAACATACTTGTACATACTCCAGTTTCTCTCTGAACTTGAATTTGCTGCACATTGTGCGAGTACTTTCATTGCAAGAGGACGTAAGGTAAAGTAATGCTCTCCACCATTCATCATCCACTACTTCCATGCAGGTTGCTCTTTTGCCATTACCTGTACAAAATCATTTGCAAAAGGACCTTCTTTTAATCTAAATGCACTCATTTCTTGGATGCAATCAATTCGGTTCTGAACGTTGGAGTAGAACGTGTTGACCATGTGATAGAAATCGCCTACCACCTCTGTATTGGACATTAGATCTAAATTCCAATATTTTGGATCGAGCATGTAAGCCACACTATGGAGTGGACTATGAGCGCTCTTCCACCTTGCATGAAAATACTTAGCCAAAACTTTTCGTTGTTTGCCAGAGAATGGTAATCGCCACTCCTTCTCTACCACAGACTCTTTCAACTCTTCAGGATTTTTCAAGACTCTGTTGGATTGACCACCATGTCATCCACACTTTGCCCAAGTTTAGCGCCCTTTGATCAAGATTGCGGATCACGAACATAACGGGCATCATTACATGGTATGCATCCATTACACTCCTCCACCAAGCAACCTTGTTTACATTGCCACGTAGACATGTAATTTTATCTCTCACTGTTTCTTTCTGCTCAAGCTGCCATTCATCAAAGGCCGCGCAATTGAACGTGTCAATCACAACACATTTATTATGGAGAAGTAATTCCAAGGTATAAAAGTGTGTGCAGAACTGAGTTTCAGCAGGAAGTTTCAGCATAACTGACATGCGCATCCTATATAAATCGAGCACTCTTTGTCGTTTCAAGATAAATTTCACAACCTGATGTGTTGTATCTATTATTTTGGCGAACCATGTGGTTTCTTCGCTAGTGTACCAATCTTTCAGCACCAAGTTCAAGTTGTGCGTATTACAACCATTGGCAAAAATTTGTGGAAAGCACTTCTTTATTAATTTACCGACGTTTTTACAATTTTTTGTGTTGTCCATCACAACTTGAACGACATGTTCATCACCAATTCTTTAATTACATTAATCAAGACCTCAAAAAT